>NC_132798.1:16382500-16982500 GCF_048594095.1 Paramormyrops kingsleyae
GATTCATTAGCACAGTGGTCTCCAACTCCGGTCCTGGAGAGCTACCGTCCAGTAAGAACATAAGAACATAAGAAATTTACAAACGAGAGGAGGCCATTCGGCCCATCAAGCTCGTTTGGGGAGAACTTAGCTAATAGCTCAGAGTTGTTAAAATCTTATCTAGCTCTGATTTAAAGGAACCCATGGTTTTAGCTTCCACTACAATAGCAGGAAGACTATTCCATACTCTGACTACACGCTGTGTAAAGAAGTGCTTCCTCAAATTTGTTTTAAAATGTTCTCCCGCTAATTTCCACTTATGGCCACGAGTTCTAGTATTTAGACTAATATTGAAATAGTCATTTGGCTGAACAGCATCCAGACCCGTTAGAATCTTATAGACCTGAATCATATCCCCCCTTAGTCTCCTTTGCTCAAGGCTGAACAGATTCAGTTCCGCTAACCTCTCCTCGTAAGACATTCCTCTAAGACCAGGAATCATTCTCGTAGCTCTTCGTTGCACCTTTTCTAAGGCAGCAATGTCCTTCTTGAGGTATGGTGACCAAACCTGCACACAGTATTCTAGGTGGGGTCTTACCAAGGAATTATATAAGTGTAACATCACCTCCCTTGACTTAAACTCCACACATCTAGAGATATAACCCAACATTCTGTTCGCCTTTTTTATTGCTTCCCCACATTGGCGAGAGTGGGACATGGAAGCATCAACATACATACCGAGATCTTTCTCGTAATCAGCTACCTTTATTTCAGTGGAACCCATAAAATATCTGTACTGTATATTTCTGCTCCCTGCATGGATTACCTTACATTTATCTGTGTTAAATTTCATCTGCCAAGTATCAGCCCATTCGCTAATTAAATCCAGATCCCGTTGAAGCCTCTCTGCTGCTAGATTAGTATCTGCTACCCCGCCCACCTTAGTGTCGTCTGCAAATTTAACCAGTTTACTGTATGTATTCGTGTCAATATCATTAATGTAAGGTAAGTAGGTTTTCTATCATACCCAGCTTCTGATGAGCCACACCTGTTCTGAGGTATATACCAGGAACAGATGTGGCTCATCAGAAGCCAAGTGGAACAGAAAACCTACCGGATAGTAGCTCTCCAGGACCGGAGTTGGAGACCCCTGCATTAGCATATGAACACTGTCAAATACACTTCTAATAATGCTCATCTGGTGTATTACATACATGTCAGTGCATTGCATCTCACCCTTAAAAAAGGCAATGACACACTACTATCTACAGTTATACATCAGCGCCTATCTCATGCATGGTTTAAACACTCCAGCGGTTTCGCAGATCACAGATGTCATGCTCTAAGCTATTCCTTAGCTTTGTCAGCATTGCTTTGGATCTGGCCCCCTCAGCAGAGAAGCCCCCAGCTGGAAGACTGTTTGCTTTGTCTTCTTGTTTGACTGGCATTCAAGCTGTCGTCGGTTATATTTCTGGGCCATGTGACTTTAACAATTCCCATAAGTGAGATGCACAGTTTACACCTGCGACCTCTGATCAGTGGGTTCCAATGAAATTTACCAAAGGTAAAACAAACATTATCAGTTCTCACTTCTGGCTGTGAGTTCAGGCCATTAACTGCTGCTCCACCTGCTGGATGTAGTTCATTTTTTGAGAATAAAAAAATATGACGTTTACTTCGTTAAGGTGTATCTCTGTGCATATACCATCACTGTAGATCTCCTTGGCGACTGCAGTGAGGCCAAACTGCTTCACGGCAGTGTAAACCTCCCCCGCGTCCAGGGTAACGGCATCTGCACGGTTAGCCTGAGGGTAAAATCACAGCAGTAATGCAGCAGAGCTCATTGCGCAGATGTTAACTCCACTCTGTACAGTTCCAATTCAGTGTTCAGACTTGAGGCCACCTGACCATCACATGGTTCTCCTAGCCTGTAGCTACAGCAGCTGTCACCATGGAAACCTGCCTCAAAGCTCATTGATCAAATATATGACAGCAATAAACCCTCCTAAACAGAAGTGAGTAGCTCAGGTCCAGAGAGTAAAACCAGAGACTAAAACCAGAGGTGGGTAATGTAGGTCCAGAGACTAAAAGTACAGACCAAGATTTTGTTTCAACCAACTAGTTGAGTACTCTGTGAGTGCGACTCTTTATACTCAACTGGTTGGTTGAAAAAAAATCTTGGTCTGTACTTTTAGTCTCTGGACCTACATTACCCACCTCTGCTCCTAAATCATTTGGAGCAGGGGTGTCAAACTGAAGTCCTGGAGGGCGGGGCCCTGTGTAGCTTGATTCAGCTCAAGAGCTGTGTGGTAATTGGCATAAGGAGTTGAATCAGCTTTGTTAAATGAGGGGAAACCCAAAAATGTGCAGGGCTCCGGCCCTCCAGGACTGCAGTTTGACACCCTTCATTTAGAGAAAGTGTTAGTTCAGTTACAAACCACACATGGTGTAATGTCTGGTGTCCAGGCAGGGTACAGACTGACCTGCAGCTTGTTAATGCAGTCGTCGGTGCTGTAGGTGCGAACGCAGGACAGCCTGCCAAAGGCTGCCAAGGCAGCAGGGGGCAGCACCCCTGCCAGGGCCTTTGCCAGCTCGGCACACTTCCTCTGTTCCATCGCTGACACCGTGCACCAGCGCACCTTCTTACCTACACACAGGTATGCGGGAAAGTGCTAGAATGTGTTACATCCTCACATACCGAGAAACCGTAACCACGTCTGACACATATTACATCACCAGAAAATGTGCGTATGTGTGCTCAAACAAAAACAGACACAATGGCAGACATAAAACAATCTTTAAGTATACCTTAAATGTAATTAATACTGATAAGATTTCTACGCAGTTGTTGCTAAAATTTAAGGCATATTACAAGACATAATCCCAACACTATCGTAAAAGAAAGCCTTTTCACTTCTTGTTACCACATTATTCATTTAGTCTCCAAGGTAAGTTATGTCATAGAACTAAGAACTTACAGTCTTGAGACCATCTGGAGAAATTATTCACCAATAATAAAAACACATATTTACATTAAAAAGGGAGACTTAATCTTAGTTAAGTAGTCATTGGTTGCAACTTCAGAAAAACATTGAATTATCATTTTCAAGAGGTTTGTTTTATAACCATTGGTGAATTTGGATGACATCTACAAGATCCTGTAGGATAGTAACAGATTACTGCGTAGTAAATTTCACTCATCTCGCTTATTATAATTACGGCCTTGTTTTCAATCAATATTAATTTTGATTAACTAGACTATATTACATTAACTATCTAACTATATACTAGTAGTAGTGTGCCCCTGTTTAATTAGCTTCAAAATTCCAAAACATAATTTCCGACAAGAGTTAACAATACAGCATCAATAAACCCTACAAACACATAAGAAAAACAACAGAAACTTACCCCAGCATCTGCTCCAACATATGCAGATGATTATAATAAGCAGCGCTGTCTTCATTGCGGTATCTGGCGCTAAGCTGAACGCTCCGAGATATTAAAGCCTGCCTGTTACTGACAGCTGGAGGCAGCGAGACCCCGGTTACCACCAGGAACCGATCGGAGGGGTTTTGTGGATCTTAACAGATTTAAACCGAAAGTCTGCGGAGACGGAGAGGTTTTTTTCAGTGGTGAAAGGAATCATAGTCATATGGAAAAAATTACTGCTTTTTTGCCACCTCAAAACACGTCATCTGATTCCCTATTTCACTTGAATAAATGACCGTATACGACAACCCCATGACAATTAATTACTGTATTTGTTGCAGTCATTTGTAATAAATTATAATTCAATGAAAACAATACACTCCCAGCTGTTGTACGTGATCTGTTTTTAATAACGGCGCCGCTCATCCCCGGTTAAGCGCTCTGGTCTCTTTTCAGGATATATTTTTACCGCAAAATGGTAACAGCATGAATTGCTGAAGGATTTTTCAAGAGATATCAACAGATTTTTTATTCCTCTTTTATGCAACAATGAAACTGTCATCGCGTTATGGCAGAAAGGTAACTTTTGTCGTTAAGCAAACGGCAAAATGGAAAAGTTTCCTCACTGGATTCCAGCTTACATTAACTGGTCTGTCAGATTTCTTTAAGTGGCTGTGATACAAGTCATGAATGTATTGGCGGGAATCTCTGGATCATGTATATTCTAAGCACTGGAAGAGTACAAAGAGAGCGGAAAACGTTTTGATTTGCTAGCATGCATAGACGAACCATAGGATTATATCAAGGAGTTAATATGACTGTTCGAGTGGTCAAAACACTGTTCCATTTTTTTGTTCACCAGCTGAGAAACAGATAAGGCGTCTCCAAAAAGGAAGAATGACATATGTCTGGGAACTATTCATATCCATAGTAGAATTACTTTAAAATTCTGAATACAGCTTAGAGATATGAGCCATAACGTTTAGCTCATTTCTACTTTGACATACTAGGCTATATTGCAACATTAGAAAAATGCAACGTTGCTTAAAAATACATACGATACCATCACCTAAAAAACTCGCTTTCCTATGATTAACCGTCAAAAAGATTATACATCAATGCCTTTGTTTCCTCACTATTTTGGCAGTATTACGAAACCAAAAGCAGCATTAGAAAAATGACCCAAAAGACCAACTCCCATTCAGTAACTAGAAATAGCATACATCGCAACAACCTAATACTGTGCAACAATAAGCGAAGTAGAATGGACATACTCTATCATGTGACAAGGAAGCATAGGTCAGTATACCTCACTGAGGTCCTATGATTAACTCATTCATCTTCTACTGTTAGTGGAATTAAGGATAATTAAAATAACCTTCGCATCACAAACTAGTAGACTGATCGACAGCAATCGTCCAGCAATTCTTAGGGGCCACAAGATCTACCATAGGGAGCCCACTCAGCAAAATGTCCATCTAGGTACTTTGAATTTCACTGTCACATCAAATGTTCTCCTATGTGCTCCTCCTCATGCGCAGGCTTCCTCTTGCATTCACTCCTACATGGTGAACCCCAGTCATGAAGCCTAGAGCTTGTTGAATTTAATATTAATTGTTACATAAGGCAAATGTTTTCTTTCTGTATTTATTATACATTTTGTAAAAGTTCTCTTGCTAACAGGAGTTACAAATATTAGACAATAAAATTGCAAGGGTTCCGTTAAAATTGGAAAATTGCTATATCTGTTATGAAATGAGTTAACAGGTGACACAAACCTAACTATGTTTTCATTGCAAATATCATTGATTGTTTGTGCGCCAAAGTACCTACTGTAAAAAAAACAACACTACATACTAGTACATTCCTAATGACAATAAAATATAAAACAAAGCTTCGCGACGATCGTAACGAATTCAGAGGAATGAGAGAATACGTTCCCGTCTGATTAACGGAAACTTAACCGGAAGCGGAAACATTATGACGCACGAAAAGCGCGCCCGGGCCTTTTCACTTCCGGCCGGCGTCGTTTGATCGTTCTGTGTGTCTCGGCGCGTGGTTTGCAAACCTTTGGTTTACTAGCTGTGTTCTATTCTGAAAGACGCGAACATGAGCAAAGCACATCCTCCCGAGCTGAAGAAGTAAGTGTACTTCTTGTTGTTAAGTCTTTTTCGGCATTTGTAAATGTAATTTTTCTGGGAAACAGACTGTCGGTGAATAGACCAGTTAGCCAAGTTGCTAACTACTAAGCTGGCTGAACAAAGAACATTTATAATACAACAAATTCAGACACAATGATGACTAAAGGTGGTATTAAATTGCTCGTTTTATCCTGCAATCTTTTCTATCGGCTCGTTTTTATATTTTTATTTTCTCTCATTTTTTCCTAAATGCTCTCGCCATAAATTCAACTATAGAATGTTTTTTTGAAAGAAAAGTGTCAATTGCAGAGTTCAATTTCTTGTGTGTAATTCGCGAAATTCATAAGATGGGTCTTTATTCTTTTATTTTATGTATTATTGTTGAGCGGTATTTTATTAGTGTGTGTTTGCGCTACTGGATGCCTGAACTTCCTTCGAGATCAATAAAGTATCCATCTAACTACCCCTAGTCCTGAAGTCCTAACGGTTTCTAACCTGTTACCGGAGGGACGTGCTAAAGATTTTATAATAGTTATTTAGTTGACCAGAGGATCCCCCCCACCACAAAAATACATATTCTAGAAAAATATATTCTGGACTCAGTGTCCCTAATTTTACATAAATGTGTATAGTAGCATTATGCAGTATTCGTTTTCTAATATTTTTAAACCAGGGACCACCCAAATGGAAAAAAGGTCCAGGAACTCCCTACCGCACAAGTTTAAATCGTAATTAAGGATGGGCGGTGCTTTTTCTCTTGTAACTCAGCGGGATGGTCGTGCAATATTTAGTTTGTGTGAACCAGATAATATCGACATTTTGCCAATTCTCTGGGCTCTACAGACCCCAGATTAAAGATCTCACAGTAAAGTATAACCTGCCTTTTGCAGCAACGCACAGATTGAATATGTCTACACCCATGTTTAAAATATCCCCAAAGTCAGAATATACAGTTCAGGGGATTTTTAATGTGATCATAGATAAATGACACACAGATTCTGAATACATGGTCTGTTCTGTGTAATTTAAGATGAATATGAGGTAATCATTCATAATTTTCTCTACGTTTCCTTTCAGGTTCATGGACAAGAAGCTTTCCTGTGAGTATGGTGTTTTGTGCTGATTTGACTCCTCAGGATATTTAATGCTCAGTCCTACCAAGACTGCTGAATCAGGAATGATGAAGGCTGTCGCACAGGCCTAAGTGACATGATGTACCAGAGGAAGAGTTTTCACACGATTCTACCCATGGCCGTCTGTCCCAGAGGGAGGGGAAGCCAGCTGTCTAACCACTGAGTCACGCACAGTACAGTGCCAGTCGATTAAGGGCCCCATTCTGTTTGCTTTTATAAACATGTAACTAATGATGTGATGGTTTAAAGTGGCACTTATCACTGGGGAAGTGAACTCACCCATATGTGTGCAGTCAGGCAGATATGATTGACTTGTGTGTTAGTATTATGATAACCAATCTGGAGGTGCTGTTTTCTGCTTGCTTTCTGGTCTGCTGACGCCCAGAGTCCTGCCCACTCTTGGAAATATAATGGGACTGTCAACATATCCAGAGCTGGAGCTGCTTCAGTTTTGTTAAGTTTGTAGTGTGACTCTCCTCACCAGCGTGGCCTGCAGCCATTCAAGGTTAATTTGGTGCCATTTGCTTTTCCCTTGCCTTAGCAGGCTAGTTTTAACCACAGAAACCCTGTCAGATGTGATAAACAGGGCAGCATGCTGAAGGATGAGAGTGCTGGCAGTCTTGGTGATCACAGAACTTGCTCATCTGAGGGATATCTGGTGACACAACTGTTACTTAGTCAGTGTGTTTTTCCTGAGGTTTATTTGCCAACACTATACCATGGCATAGCCTCCGAAGCAAAACGTGCTGCAAGGGTTCACTGATCTTTTGAAGTGTGTGGAATGTTAACCTTTGACTCGCTAACATTTTCACTTCCCCTCCCCCTCACAGTGAAGCTGAACGGCGGTCGCCATGTCCAGGGGATCCTGCGTGGGTTTGACCCCTTCATGAACCTGGTGATGGACGACTGCCTGGAGATGGCCTCTGGGGGGCAGCAGAGCACCATTGGCATGGTGGTCAGTCCTGTTCATTTGCCTTAGCAGGGTGGTATGTGGCTCACTGGGTTAGGCCTCTGCCTGTGATCGAAAGGCCATCGGTTCAATCCCCAGCCTCAGCAGAATAGTGAAATCACCATCAGGCCCTTAAGCAAGGCCTTTAATGGTGGGGGGTGGGGCAGATAAATCACCTGTCCCCAAGCTTCACTCTCAACTCAATGTACGTTTGTCTGTGTCAAAAAGGATAGCAAGATGGGATATGCACAGAGAAGCATTCAGATATACCTGTACTCATATTTGTGCATGCATTTAAAAAATATGCATACATTGCACAGACAGTGTTCTTGTCACAATCGCTATATACATAAAAATAACCTGCAGTGTTTTTCGCCAATATCTATGCAGGCTAGTGCTGATTGTTAATCTGCAGGCTCAGAGATTCTCTGCTCTTTTTCTAGTAGGATTTCAGAAATCCACGCTTGAGGACACTGACGTCGCAGCGGCAGAATATCTGGGGCCATTGTGTAGTTTAAAACTCCCTAATAACACACCTGAATAAACATTTTAATCACAGTCCATCATTTGAGGAGTCTTACCCATATTTGAAGTAGACCTCTGATTTTTATTTCCTGAAGTAGGGTGTCAGGGTGTATCTGCATACTTATGAAGTATTTTTCTTTTCTTTCTCCCCTTCTAGGTGATACGTGGTAACAGTATCATTATGCTGGAGGCTCTGGAGCGAGTATGAAGACTGATGAAACAGAACTAATAATCATCCTTCACCTCTGTATTAAATCCCTGTAGTACATGCTGTCACTGCAGAAGTACCCAGTGACGTTTTGCAATGCACATGAAGATTTTTGTTTGAAAGCCTTTTTTATAACTGGTCCTCCTGGAGACCTTTTTCAGAAGTGGAGATTCTTGTTCAAGGAACGGTGATGTGACTGTATAGTAGCAGTGCATTGACCTGAGTGCTTTTCAAAGCATCGTATGAGTGTTGGGAACAGGAATCGTGTGTAAATGTATGCAAAAATAAAATTTTGTACTGAACATTTTTTGCCCTTGAAAGATTGTGGAACTTCAGACACATTTGTGTAGCACTCAAATCAGTTTGTCAGATAAATCTTTGTGGTTGTGCAAGTACAAGGGGAATGAAATGTAGTTTAGCATCTGCCAATAATGCAAACAGTGAGCAGAATAGAAGGTGAGCAGGAAGCTGTGCATGCCATAAATACTGAAATGTATACTGTAAATATACACTGATAAGCTATAACACTAAAGCCACCTGCCTAGTATTGTGTAGGTCCTCCTCATGCCACCAAAATAGCTCTAACCCATTGAGGCATGGACTCCACAAGGCTCTGAAGGTGTCCTGTGGTATCTGGGACCAAGACTTCAGCAGCAGATCTTTTAACTCCTGTAACATGCCAGCAGGAGCCTCCAGGGATAGGACTCGTTTCTCCAGCACATCCCACAGATGCTCAATCAAATTGAGATCTGGGGAATTTGGAAGCAAATTCAACTTTTTTTTTCCATGTTCCTCAAACCATTGCTGAACACTTTTTATGGTCTGGCAGGATACACTATCCTGCCGAAAGAGGCCACTGCCACCAGAGAATACTGTAATGAAGTGCTGTACTTGGTTTGCAATAATGTTTAGGTAGGTGATATGTGTCAGAGTAACATCCACTTGAATGCCAGGTTACCCAGCAGAACATTTCCCCACTTAAATGACACACACACCCAGCTGTCCACATGATGTAACAGAAAACGTGACTCCTCAGATCAGGCCACCTTCTTCCATTGCTCCATGGTCCAGTTCTGATGCTCATGTTCAACACTAACACACCCGTCAGTAGTCAGCTGTCAGTAATGTTTCTGTGTACTGATAAAATGCTGCCCGATTGAGTCTACGATTGAGCATCTGTGGGATGTGCTGGAGAAACGAGTCCTGCTTGCAACTTACAGGAGTTAAAAGATCTGCCACTATAGTCTTGGTTCCAGATACCACAGGACACCTTCAGAGTCTTGTGGAGTCCATAAAAGGAACGTGTTGCCTCCGTTTAATCGGGTGGGCAGCCTTATGGAATGCTTTATCCTGGTGTGCTGAGCTATAAAAGAGTAGGACGTGATTCGGGTGAGAGTGTCACGTCATCTGGAACATTAGTGGAGAAAACAACAAATACTGTACTTGAAACTGGCATCACGCCACAGACACACCACAGGGAAGTTTGTCATGAGATCTGTTTGGATGTGTGGATGTATGACTTACCATTTAGTCTAGATTAAACTGATTGGACTGGATTGTTAATACTGTACTGTGATCTATGATATTCCAATGACTTGATCACTTTTAGAATGTGAACAATCGCCACCTTTTCTCAAAAACTGCCCCAGTTTCCTTTAACTTTACCAGTCCGTTTATCTCTATGCTCTGATAAGCTGCTGAATTGATTGGTTTCTGATGTTTCTGGTTGTTTGTCTAACAATAAATGTCAAGAAGACAAGGCAAGAAAGGTGGAGCTACAGGTTCTCACAAACAATTAGCTTCGATAATGAAGGAGTATTAAAGGGTTAGAGGGGAGACCGGCAGAAGCAGACAGTACTGGCTGAGTACTCATTCTAGGCCTCCTTACTCACAGACACTATAATGGCAAAGGTAAGAATAACCTGGAATATGCTTAACATTCAGAACTGCAGTCAGCTCACTAGTATATGGCGGGGGGGGGGCAGCATTTTATCAGTACACAGAAACATTACTGACGGCTGATTACTGACAGGGGTGTGCTAGTGTCGAACCCCTGCCCCAGGCCTGTCATGGGTGTCCTGGACTAGGAGAAGACCTAACCTATAGTGACATTGACTAACGGTGCCTGTTCAAATTTGGATTTCAATGGCAAGTTTTGATTCAATGTGTGATTGTGTGTGTATATATACCATACCATCCATTTCCGAGGCACGGATTTTCTTGATGCTCTTGGTTTCTTGTGACTCCCCATGATGTTGAATCAGCCATTTACCCCGGAGTGACTTTCCTGGACCTGTGTTCATCAGGCATCTTTTCAAAAGATACCACGGCAGCGTCTTTCCTCAGACGTCAGCCAGAGACCTAACCACTGTGCTGCTGTAGTCGTGCTAGTTTGCCAAAAATCCTGTAGAGTCACATTTTGCCGCTGATTGTGTTATAAAGGGACATAAATTTTGAAGCAGCACATATTAACATAGTTATTAAGCATGTAAATAGGTTGCTCATTAATGCTCTTTTTTGTCCTTTTCTGTATAATCTCTCAGTACCTCCAAGCCCTTATTCTACTTGGAGCTCTTCTGGTAGGAGCGATAGCTGATGAGGTAAGAAATGTTTAACATGCAGTAATATACCCAGCAGATTGTCATAAATCGTATAATGTAACAAATTCATGTTACTGTCACTATAAATTTTGCTTTTCTTTTGCTGTTTTTGCTGTCAAATCCACTGAAAACAACTATTGTTTTTGTCTGTTTTTGTCTTGCCTCCCTTTTATGTTCCTCTGCTTCGTTGCAGAATGTTTCCCTGGTGAGGAAAGGCGCTAATGGCCAGTACCACATCATCGTGATGGACATCAAGGCCCAGGTTGCCGTGGAGTATGTGGACGCTGGGAAGAATTCCACTCTCATCCTCATAGACTACAAGACAGTAGGTGTTTAATGTCTCGGCTGAACAAGGTGGCTATTTTCACAGTGAGGAACGGTAACAGGAACTGTGGTGAGGAATGTTATTAGCTAAGGTGTCATTTGAATATAGTTTCCTTTTTGGAGTTCATGCTAATGTTAGCAAGCCTCACCAGAGGTGCCCCCTACATGCATGGATGTGCAGGATTTTGATGCCTTGTGGTTCCTCTCCTCATGGCTCTACACTAATGCCATCTGTCAATTTGCTGCCTACATAGTTCAGGGTGTGACTGAGCAAACAGCAGGCTCCTTCCCCCATATAACGTTGCTTGGTGAAGCTCTCTAGCACAGATTTTGCCACATAGGGGACGTTAAGTTTCATGTTACTCTGATGACCATTATTTACTGCTGTGAGATCTTGGCTCTCTGTTCAGAAGGATCCCCTGATCATGTGCAGACGTGGGCATTACTGGGTCTGATCTAGACAGATGCAGTACATCCATCAGATATTTGTCTATCCAGGGATATATGACTGTCAAGTCCTTCGAGAAGCAGGCCTGCTACGCCATCAAGATGAGTCAGGATTTCCCCCCTATGAACAAGCTGAAGGAGACGCTGGGGAACCTCAAGGTGACAGAGGGTGTCAGGGACACATTTCCTTTTCTACTCTTTATTTGGACTTTGTAGTGACGTTCTGGAGAATAATGGACATACAGATTTGAGGCCCAATGGTTTTCAAGGACAATACAATACTACTTACAAAAATGTACATTTTATAGACACTTCCGTCAAAATGATTTACAGTTTTATGTAATTTCCGAACTACATCACATCACATCATTAACTTGCTAAATTCATTTTAGGCTCTTCAGGTAAGCTTCACTAAAGTACCCTTGTCATTAAAAAGTGAGGCTGGTATTTATTCGGTATGTATTAGTACTGTGTGTTTGTTTAACTCAGAATTATACATGAAGAGAATGCCTTTGTGAAATGTATCCTTTCTAACAGACTCAGGACCCCCCCAGTGCCCCCCCACAGCAATACATTCCCACCAATATCTCCGTCAAGAACCTGGCGATGCTGGGGGACTCAGTCCAAGCTGTTTGCCACAACCTTCCTATCTACTGGACCCAGAGACAATCAGGTACGAGTCCTGGTGCAGTGAGTGTGGTGATTTAGGGCTCCGAAAGTGAAAGAGTTCAGAGCCATGGAGAGAAACTGATCAGTGGTGAGGCATGAAGCCCATTAAGCACCTCTCAGGAGGTAATTACCGGGGCTGTTAAAATGGAGACAGCGGAGACTAAACAAACACACTATGTTCTTCTGGGTCTTCCGTGCTGCACATGGTATCGCAGCACAACCTTAACACTCCCTACTACAAAGGTCAACCCAGTGAGATGTTATCACTGCACCTGTCCCACACTGTGGTGACTTAACGGCATCGTAGATTGTTTCTGCAAGCACAAAAACATGCATCAAGAGCAAGGTGAAGTTTATTTATATAGACATTTCAAATCAACCAAAGATGATTTTACTTCATTACCTCATCAACACACCAAAGCTTCTCCGTGTTTAGAAAATGCTTATTCAATTTTTTCATTTTTAATTCAAATTCTCAGTTTCTTTTCTAAATTGCTGCTGGAAGTAGGAGTCAGAGGAGAAGTGAGCAAACAACTCTGAATGACAATGTTTATCATGTCAATATATGTAACAGTAACGTTTGGGCACCCTCTGCTGCCCCCTGGAGGATGGGCTCCCCCTTTGAGTCTGGTTCCTCCCAAGGATTCTTCCTTCGAGGGAGTTTTTCCTCGCAAACTCTGGCTTGCTCGCTGTGGACTTTGGGCCGGGATAATGTAAAGCGCTTTGAGACGATGTAGTGTTGTGAAAAAGCGCAATACAAATAAAACTGAATTGTCCTGAATTGAATTCAACTACAGGTTTTGGGGTTGGGTTGAGATCATGGCCATGCAGGGACTTTTTTGAAAGACACCGAGGGGGGGGTGGGATGGGGTCGGTGGCCACCCCTGCTAAAAAGTTAGAAAGTAAAAAAGCAGCATTTAATGCCTTTAAGGGAGGCATATACACGTTGGGGGAAGCCCCCCCCCCCCCCTCTCCATGTGCCTGACTGAACATAATCCTCTTTCTCTCTAGGCATGATGCTGGATTTCTTCTTCTGCGATGGACAACTATTTAACTGGTGGATCGTGCATATGTGCTTTGGATCGAGCTATTACTAACAAGAGACATCTGATGGGAGGAAAATACTAACAAGGTCTTGGACTTCATTTGAGACAGAATCATTATTTTGGCTTATAACACTAAATGGTGAGCCAGAGAAATAAGCAATTACTGCTGTGGGATCAAATAAAGTGTACTAAATTCAGTCACCTGAACATTTTAATGCTGTTTTCAATGTCGTCATTTTCTTTATTTGGTTTAAATTCTGCATTGGAGAACAAGTAAAAATTATTCATTGGAATTAGTAATAAAATGAAAATAGCTCCAACATTATCATTAACTGAAGCTGCTAAATTATGCATATATTTAACCTGTTATGACTTTTATTTTGACACTATACACCCTAAGGTCTCTTACTCATGCTCACTACCAATGTGATCCAGGCACTAGGAGCATCATTTTGAGAAAGATCGCTGGGCCCTTAAAAATTAAGTGAATTTCCAGTCCATCCATTTTCTGTAATTGCTTGTTCTGTTCAGGGTCACAGAGGCTACAGGTGTAAGGCAGGGAACAACCCAAGACAAGGCACACTCACACTCCATTCACTCACACTCCATTCACTCACACTCCATTCACTCACACTCCATTCACTCACACACCATTCACTCACACACCATTCACTCACACATGCATGGGCAATTTGGGAACTCCAGGTAACCTCATCATGTTCTTGGACCACAGAGGGAAACCAGAATACCCAGCAGAAACCCCACGAGGATATGGGGAGGACATACAAACTCCACAGTCCACACACATGGGACCCTGGTAGAGACTTGAACACAGCTCTCAGAGGTGTGAGGCATTAGTGATAATCATTGCATCACTGTGCCACCCATCTTTCCAGTCCTGTGCCCCTTTTTATTAAATAAAGGGATGTAGGACATTGTTTACCAATTCATTTTGGAGGGTGGTGTGTGGCTCATTGGGATGGGGCTCTGTGCCTCTGTTTGGAAAATCACCAGTTCAATCATTAGGGTCAACACTGTGTGCTGAAGCAAGGCCCTTAATCTTCAATTGCTCCTGAAGTGTATACCGCTTTGGATAAGAGCGTATACCGCTTTGGATAAGAGCGTATACCACTTTGGATAAGAGCGTATATCATTTTGGATAAGAGCGTATATCACTTTGGATAAGAGTGTAAATTTACATGAAAAAATGTAAAAATAAGTAGCACACTGAATATACAGTAGAAAGCAATATATTCTCAGATATACAGAAAAGGCCTGCTTGCACAGTTGTGTAGTATTAAAACCAAATGTATTATATGTACCAAGTTAAAGATATACTTGAACATTGAGCTAAATTGTTAAATATCTGACATATTTAACAAGTTACAAAGAAAAACACAAACTTACAATAACAGGGTTGCCAATTCTTGTCAGCTGGCTGGCGTGAGATTTTTAGTTCGGGACAAATCTGCTCACACATAATAATAATAGGTACTTTATTGATCCCCGTGGGGAAATTGTTTTTACGCCTCCCTCAACTTGCTCTTTGTAGAGCAAGCTGTCCGCGAAGGGCAGCCACCTGTAGCGGCGCCCAGGGAGCTGGGGATTGAGGGTCTTGCTCAAGGACCTGCAGACGTGCTGAGGCTGGGCTTGAACCGGCGACCTTGTGATTACAGGCACACGGCTTAGCCCACTGAGCCACACACTGCCCCCACACATGCACACGCATTTACATGTATGTAAAAGTTTTATTACCTTGTAAATAGAGTGTAGGGTCCGCAAACTGCCCCTATGCTTTTGATGTAGCCAATTTTAAGTTTATAATGCTGTAAGATTTCTTGCATGAGAAAGCGAGACTGTCACGCCAGATGCAGTTGGCGACCCTGCAATAAACAAAAAACAAAGAAAACAAAGACAAAGGAAGTGCTGTAAAATTCTACCTGCCACAATCCACATTTGTGAAAACTGATGCTCCTTTCAACAGGCTCAACAGTGCCAGTGACTCTTCTACTGATGGAAATATCTGCCGATCCCTGTGTACTGCTTCACTGAGCTTAGTTAGGTCAATGCAGGTCTATTTTTCTCTGTCTGGCTGGGAAACAGGCACCATGCTCACAAGCCTCTCTGTAGGTCGCTCAGTCAGTGAAGTGACAACGTTTTCTGCATGCCCTCCACCTTCTCCCTAACTGTCCATTCACGAAATTGGCACTCTGTGTGGAGTTGTGAGGGCGCAGGGTTTAGCAGCCTCTTTTACGGGGATGGTGTAACCAGCCTCAAACCTTCCCAAGCCTGTAAACACTTCAGGGAACCTGAGTCTGACAGTTTGCTCAGGATAATCGAACAGTACTGATGTGCTCTACTAGTCATAATTCCTCAATAGCTGATGGCAGGTGCGGTCTGGCCGTTGAGAAGTTTGGGAATTTTCCCGGTGGGTGGGTTGTGTGAGGGCTGGTCTTTCTCAAAGGCCGGTGATCATGATCGTGAAACACACCAAGGAGCAACCAATGGCAATTTTTACCCCCACTCAAATCACACATTTGCATGGAGCCTCCTCTATATAAATAAAAATGACCTGCAGTGTTTTGCGCCAATATCTATGCAGGCTAGTGCTGATTGTTATCTGTGTTATCTGAGGCCATTGTGTAGTTTAAAACTCCCTGATAACACACCTGAATAAACATTTTAATCACAGTCCATCATTTTGAGGAGTCTTACCCATATTTGAAGTAGACCTCTGATTTTTATTTCCTGAAGTAGGATGTCAGGGTGTATCTGCATACTTATGAAGTATTTTTCTTTTCTTTCTCCCCTTCTAGGTGATACGTGGTAACAGTATCATTATGCTGGAGGCTCTGGAGCGAGTATGAAGACTGATGAAACAGAACTAATAATCATCCTTCACCTCTGTATTAAATCCCTGTAGTACATGCTGTCACTGCAGAAGTACCCAGTGACGTTTTGCAATGCACATGAAGATTTTTGTTTGAAAGCCTTTGTATAACTGGTCCTCCTGGAGACCTTTTTCAGAAGTGGAGATTCTTGTTCAAGGAACGGTGATGTCACTGTATAGTAGCAGTGCATTGACCTGAGTGCTTTTCAAAGCATCGTATGAGTGTTGGGTACAGAAATTGTGTGTAAATGTCTGAAGTTGTGGAACTGCAAAAATAAACTTTTGTACTGAACATATTTAAGTTATCTGATTCATTATGGCCTTGAAAGATTAATTTGCCGCTTCTGTGTGGCTTTTCAGGCACTCGTGTAGCACTTGAATCACAGTCTGTTTGATACTATGAATATACAAAACATACCATGAGAGGTGAGTCAGTACGTACAGTAATAGAGAGTTATTGCAAAAGTGATTAATTGCCATTGTTGACACACCACAGCACACAACAGTGAAATGTGTCCTCTGTGTTTAACCCATATGTGACATAGCAGTGAGCAGCTAATCCAGCACCCAGGAAGCCGTGCTTGGGGGCAGCACCTTGCTGGCTGGGGATTCAAACCAGCAACCTTTCAATAACACACATGCTTCCCTAAATGTTAGGCCACCACTGCCCCGAGTGATTTGTAATTTGAGCTATACAAGTCATTACAGATGCTCCGCTACTTACGAACGAGATACATTCTGAACGGCCATTTGTAACTTGAAATGTTTGTAAGTGGTTATTCAACATTATTTTAAGGGTGTACGCAAGTACAAAGAACTAGGATGCTGGGAAGACTGTGTGGCGGGAATAGCGGCCAGAAGTCATATTTGGCGGGAAAAAAAATGGTTTGTTGTCAAGGACAGGAAACGGGAGCCCAAGGAACACAATTTGGACTTACAGTCCTCTTCATTCGTACGTCTGAAAGTTTGTAAGTTGAAAGTTCATGAGTAGAGGAGCATCTGTATTTGCAAGTTGTTCTTAACAATAGTGTTCAGTGGTTGAGAGCTGCTGGGGTTAGGGAGAGGAGAGATTTGACGTGTAGGTAAGAGTGGAGATTAAGGGAGCGGAACCTGAGGAGGTGTGCTCAGCACCAAGGAGAAGCATTTAGTAGGTTAGCAGCCCTGTTCCTGAGTCTGCTGGTACTGACACGGAGGATTCTGTAGTGCTTCCCAAATGGTGGCAGTATGATCACACCATGGCTAGGGTGCGAGAAGTCCCAGATAACACAGAGTGCCCCCTGCAGGTGCTACCTGCTGGAGGTCTTCAATGGCAAGGAGTTGGGCACCGGTGATGTGCGACAAAGTTTTAGTCACCAGCTGCTGGGAGATCCTATCAGAAACAATGCAGTTACCCTACCACACCGAGGCTCTCGATGATACAGGGCTAGAAGGTCACCAGGACCTGTGGAGACAGAAGGACTTTCCTCAGTCTCCGCAGGAAGGAGAACCGCTGCTGTGCGTTCCTGACAAGGATGGAGACACTTTGTTGCCTCCGTTTAATCGGGTGGGCAGGCTTATGGAATGCTTTATCCTGGTGTGCTGAGCTATAAAGGAGTAGGACGTGATCTGGGTGAGAGTGTCACGTCATCTGGTGTCAGGGTCAGCCCCCCACTGTGGTCCTTCCGTGCCCCTTCCCCGTTTGACCAGCAGGTGGTGCTGGTCATTCCATCCTTCATGTCAGTCCTTGTTCTCCCCTGTCTCCTGTCTGGTCTCGTGGCTCAACGTATTAAGCATGTGCTGTCTGTTTGCCCCTTGGTCCTGAGTTCCCTCTTGTCTTGTGTTCGAATCCCACCTCCTCTGTCTTTGTATTTAGCTCCCTGGTTTTTTCCTTTGTGCTTGTTAAACCCTGGTGTCTGATTTAGTAATCGGTTTTGGTTTTGTTTCTTGTTCCCCTGCCTGTGTTATTCCTATGTACTTCCCTAGTGTTGATATATGCATTCTTGGTTAGTTCTTAGTTTCCCTGATTGTTAGTTTCTTTGAGTTAATTGGTTTCACCTGTGTCTTGTTTCCCTAGTCCTTGTTAATCAGTCTCACCTGCCCTGTGTTAGTCATTACCCCTTGTAGTATATTAGTTCCTGCCTTTGTTCTGCTCCCCGCTGGTTCATCGTGTCTAAACTATTGTCTAAGCTCGTGTCTCTGTCTACGTTTGTCTGTGGTATGCCCTTGTCTCTGGTTTCCCCCATGGTTGGATTTTACTTTAGTGTCTTGCTTTTCTAGTTAGTTTTTCCATGTGTGTTACTTAGTCTAGTTTATTCCTCCCTGTTTAGTTTTGACCCCTCGAGGTCCTTTTATTTTGTTAGCCCTTCCTTGTGTTTTTCTTAGTTCAGTTTAATAAACCCTGTTTTGTTTGCTGGAGCCGCAAGTGGGTCGTCCGCCCCTTCTTTGTGCACCATGCCTCGTTCCCGTTCCCGTGCCCAAGATGCCCACAAACCTGACAATCTGGAACGTAAGCGGAGAAAAGAATAAATATTTGAAACTGGCATCACGCCACAGACACACCACAGGGAAGCTTGTCATGAGATCTGTTTGGATGTGGGGATGTATGACTTACCATTTAGTCTAGATTAAACTGATTGGACTGGAATGGTAATACTGTACTGTGATCTATGATATTCCAATGACTTGATCACTTTTAGAATGTGAACAATCCCCACCTTTTCTCGAAAACTGGCCCAGTTTCCTTTACCTTTACCAGTCCGTTTATCTCTATGCTCTGATAAGCTGCTGAATTGATTGGTTTCCGATGTTTCTGGTTATTTGTCTAACAATTGATGTCAACAAGACAAGGCAAGAAAGGTGGAGCTACAGGTTCTCACAAACAACTGACCTCGATAATGAAGGAGTATTAAAGGGTTAGAGGAGAGACCGGCAGAAGCAGACAGTACTGGCTGAGCACTCATTCTAGGCCTCCTTACTGACAGACACTATAATGGCAAAGGTAAGAATAACCTGGAATATGCCTAAAGTACAGAACTGCTCATGATGAAATATGCACAGGGCCAGCTCACTAGTGTTTGGGGGAAAGGGGAGTGCATTTTATCCCTAAACAGTTACAGGCAGCCAGGCCAGGAGTGGCCAATCAGGAGACTCGGGAGAATTCCCAAGGGGCTACATAGCTGTTGTACTGGTCAGAAACAAAATAATTTTCCAGGTTAAAAATTGAGGCAGTCGGACACAAAACAATTTTATGTTTAAAATTTTACAACAATGCTTTATAATGTTAATCAACAAGTTTCCTTACACACACAACAGAACATGAATGCTCTGCATAGGAAACAAGCAAGTAATCAACACGAGTGTCTGTCTGACTGCTTAGTCAATTAAGTGCAATTTCGACTCAGGCAACTGGCGTGGGGGGGGAGTGCCCCCCCAACTCTGCCCATGCAGATTTTGAAATTGATTGTGTTATAACGGGAGACAAATTTTGAAGGAGCGCATATTAACATAGTTATTAAGCATGTGAATAGGTTGCTCATTAATGTTCTTTTTTTTGCCTTTTCTGTATAATCTCTCAGTACTTCCAAGCCCTTATTCTACTTGGAGCTCTTCTGGTAGGAGCGATAGCTGATGAGGTAAGAAATATTTCACATGCAGTGATTTACCCAGCAGATTGTCATAAATCATATAATATAACAAATTCATGTTACGGTCACTATAAATATTGCTTTTCTTTTGCTGTTTTTTTTCCAAATCCGCTGAAAACAACTATTGTTTTTGTCTGTTTTTGTCTTGCCTCCCTTTTATGTTCCTCTGCTTCGTTGCAGAATGTTTCCCTGGTGAGGAAAGGCGCTAATGGCCAGTACCACATCATCGTGATGGACATCAAGGCCCAGGTTGCCGTGGAGTATGTGGACGCTGGGAAGAATTCCATTCTCATCCTCATAGACTACAAGACAGTAGGTGTTTAATGTCTCAGCTGAACAAGGTTCAGAAGGATCCCCTGATCATGTGCAGACGTGGGCATTACTGGGTCTGATCTAGACAGATGCAGTACATCCATCAGATATTTGTCTATCCAGGGATATATGGCTGTCAAGTCCTTCGAGAAGCAGGCCTGCTACGCCATCAAGATGAGTCAGGATTTCCCCCCTATGAACAAGCTGAAGGAGATGCTGGGGAACCTCAAGGTGACAGAGGGTGTCAGGGACACATTTCCTTTTCTACTCTTTATTTGGACTTTGTAGTGACGTTCTGGAGAATAATGGACATACAGATTTGAGGCCCAATGGTTTTCAAGGACAATACAATAGGAACATGATACTACTTACAAAAATGTACATTTTATAGACACTTCCGTCAAAATGATTTACAGTTTTATGTAATTTCCGAACTACATCACATCACATCACATCATTAACTTGCTAAATTCATTTTAGGCTCTTCAGGTAAGCTTCACTAAAGTACCCTTGTCATTAAAAAGTGAGGCTGGCATTTATTCGGTATGTATTAGTACTGTGTGTTTGTTTAACTCAGAATTATACATGAAGAGAATGCCTTTGTGAAATGTATCCTTTCTAACAGACTCAGGACCCCCCCAGTGCCCCCCCACAGCAATACATTCCCACCAATATCTCCGTCAAGAACCTGGCAATGCTGGGGGACTCAGTCCAAGCTGTTTGCCACAACCTTCCTATCTATTGGACCCAGAGACAATCAGGTACGAGTCCTGGTGCAGCGAGTGTGGCGATTTAGGGCTCCGAAAGTGAAAGAGTTCAGAGCCATGGAGAGAAACTGATCAGTGGTGAGGCATGAAGCCCATTAAGCACCTCTCAAGAGGTCATTACCGGGGCTGTTAAAATGGAGACAGCGGAGACTAAACAAACATACTATGTTCTTCTGGGTCTTCCGTGCTGCACATGGTATCGCAGCACAACCTTAACACTCCCTACTACAAAGGTCAACCCAGTGAGATGTTATCACTGCACCTGTCCCACACTGTGGTGACTTAACGGCATTGTTATTGGCTAACAAATTTTAGTTTTAGAAATGTTTACCAAACGTTACAATTCAATGAGTCCAAGTTGCCGGACACTTCCAGAATGTTAGCCCACTACTACAAGTACTACTGCAACTATGAAAAATAACACAGACTTAAAATAAGACTTGATAGTGCAGTTAGTAGCGCTTGAGTATGCTACTTGCAAGGTTGTAGGTTCAAGGCCAGGTGGTGTTTATGTATATTGCATTTTTATAAAATAATAATTTTATTAAAACAATATTTTTCAACATTAATTATGTTAAAACGGTGTTCTGGTAATATCACCATGCTAACATTAACAGAACCTTTGTAAATCATAAAAAAATGTTCTATTAACGTTACAGTAAGAACGTTCTCTGCTAACTTTGAGAGGGCCGTTAAATAACATTAGCTAAAGTTCTGGGAACGTTCCCTGTTAGCTGAGATCATGCAATACCTCATCAACACAGCAAAGCCTCTCCGTGTTTAGAAAATGCTTAGTCAAATTTTTAATTTTTAATTCAGATTCTCGGTTCATATGTACTGTATGGCTTTTATTTACACAAACATAATATTCTAATTTTATAATCTCCAGTGTGTTTCCATTTTCCATTCAAATATTTATCTGCATGTGTTATTTTATTCTATGAACCATTTTATATCTTTCTGCTAGAGCAAACATCATAAACTTTGAAAGCACTGAAATAAGTTACTCTTCGGTTTAAGTTATTTCCAAGCATGTGCAAAAATAAAGTGTCACCAATGCATACATATATAGCAATACTTCCCCTGCACTGTTACGGTTTACTGTGGTGTATGATTTATATATTTATCATTGCAATATATATGACAGTAAAATAGACGGTCATATTAGAGAGCGAGTGGGGGCAAACACTCTGAGAACCAGAAAGCTCTTAATTACAAGGGGTGGAACCTGGTGGTTTTGGGTTGGGTTGAGAATAATCCCGCCCCTCTGTCTCTCTCTCTCTCTCTCTCTCTCTCCAGGCATGTCTGATTACGGTATGTGCCTCGGACTTTCAGTTGACATCTGGTCCGTTGGTATGTGTCTTGGACTCGGCATTTAATAACAACATGACATCATTTCAACATCTTCCGATGAAAAAAGGAAATAATGGAAAAGTACAATAAAGCATTCGACTTAATTTGAAACAGAATCATTATTTCTACTGTGGACTCAAATAAAGAGAGGCAAATTCAGTAACCTAAACGTTTTTATTATTATCCATCCATCCATTTTTCAAACTGCTTATCCTTCTGGGTCGCGGGGGGTCCGGAACCTACGGGCACGAGGCAGGGAACAACCCAGGACGGGGGGGCAGGCCATCGCAGGGCACACTCACACACCATTCATTCACACATGCACACCTATGGGCAATTTAGTAACTCCAATTAGCCTCAGCATGTCTTTGGACTGTGGGGAGAAACCGGAACACCCAGAGGAAACCCCACGACAAGGGGAGAACTTGAACTATTATTATTATTATTATTATTATTATTCATGCTGTCTTTCTGTGTTCGGTTTAAATTCTGCATTAAAAATATTTAAAATGACTCTTGGGAAATCATGATGAAGAACACAGCGCTCACATTCTGAGAAAGATCGCCACCTGCTGGGCCTAAAACGGCAACCAGGAAAGGGAACCGAGACGTTCCTTCCCAGGACACTGCAGCTGTCTGTTATCATGAACCATAGTTTCCAAGATTTCAGCAAAAAATCAAGAGAACCATAAACTTTCTTTGAAATAAGTAGTACAGTGCATATACAACACGAGACAATATGGTCTCAGCAGAGGCATAAATACAAATACATTTATGAGCCAAACAACAACTTTCTACTCTGATACAATCTGCGTGACCATCGTACATTTGAAACCAGTTATTTTTTTACTTGAGTATTTCAGTGAACGACGTTTAGTCGAGTAACGTGTTGGTGTGGTATCTGTGCTTTTATTTAAGTGTGAAAATTGAACACTTTCCCCCATCATTCCTTATTTTATGCTCATTTGTGCTCTTGTGACAAGACATTTTTGTGCTTTTAACCTTTACACCACAAATGACGTCAGTATTTGCCAACAACACAGATGGATGTAATCAGAATGAGAATATTTATTGCCACACAATAACAAGCAAACATGCTTTATTTGCCATTTGCACAAGTACACTGGGATGCTTCTCTTACCTGACCCCATCTTGCTTTGCATAGCTTGGAGGGGTGGGGTGGTCACAGTACAGGGTCAACTAATATGCAGCCCCCCTGAAACTGGGGAGGTTAAGGGCCTTGCTCAAGGGCCCATGAACATCTGACTGTTCCGATGAACATGGGGCTCAAATTGTAATTTTCTGATTACAGCCACAGCGTCCTAGCCCGCTGAGCCACTGACTACCCCAAGGCTGCTGGAAGCTGGTGTTAGCAGAGCTTGCTACAGTTGGATAACAGATCACAGGCAGAGCTACTGGTTAGTAGAGGACTGAAGACTGTTCGGCTAAAAGAGACCTGATCTATAGATAGTATGTCAGTCCATCAGACAGCATATAGATGCACACATGAATCATTTCACTACGGACAATTTAGAGCAACCTACATGAAGGCAGAGCAAACCCGACACATGAAACTTCTACACACAAAGAACCGAGGCAGAATTCCAACCAATGCGCGGTAATTTCTTGTCAAAACAATGCAAATGCATACTTGCACATATGTACTAAGTTACGAGATCTACCTGAATGTTGAGCTATGCCCATTTCCGCCACAATATAGATTACATTCTTACTCATAATATCGTATTAATCATATATTTGGTGCTTATAATGATGACCAAAAATGTGCTGCAGCATGAAGTATTTGCAGCAATTCTAACAGTACAATATTGTACAGTACTTATTATTACAGTTGTAGGTCATAAAATCCGATATGGTCTTTGGATCACGCCCTCCAATTATTAAAGGCCAATGTGCAAGCAATGGATGCTTCGTAGACGACCAATCACGTGGCGAGTTATTTAGGGTTCCTGACGCTCGATCAGCTGGGCGGTTTCAAATACGTCATCCTGATTCCATCCAATTAGCTGTCGGTGGTTCCCCATGCTAAAGAAATACTTTAAAGTCATTGGCTGTGGCCCGTGCCAATCAAGAGCATCATTTGAGCTGATGACGGTTATCCCAGATAGTGGGCGGTGTTGGGGACTATGTGGAGAGCAGGCATGTCGGAAGAAATCGGCAAGGCGCTACAGACGGTAGTGGAGCGGGTAAAGCAGGCGGCTGCCCGCCGTCCGCAGGTTGGTCCTTAGCACTTCGGGGATTTGCACGAAGTGGATGCTCCGCAGTCGTAATCCGGTTAGCGGTGGGGTTGTGTAAATAGTAACGTCTTCAAGCTTTGGACTGAAGCACTTGCAAGCTTTCTAAATCTTTCTCCTTCTCTTTTAGTTACACACACACACACACAAACCAACAAGCTAATTAACAGCAAGCGGCAGCTACCTCTTGCCTACTGTCAAAGTTGGCAACGCATAAAAGGCTGTGTGTGCCGAGCCATATGTGGGTGCCCGGGAAAGCACAGATGATGGGTAACGCCGGTTGTTCACTGTGACCATTAAAAAAAACATTTAGTTATTCGTAAAAGACTGAAAATGCCGCGCCGTTAACTCGTGACGGCGGCAGGATGAGTGTGTGGAGAGCACGAGCGGTGCGGAGGGCCTTGGGACGCGTATCGTGTGCAGCGTGATCGCGCCCGGCGCGTACATGTTCCCGGTGACCGTGCGCGCGATGACATTTCACGATGTCCTCACGCTTTCGCTTATCTTAACGTTATCGTTTGAAAAGCATGCAGTACGCCGCACTCCCGCCAAGGTTAAGGAGCCGAACTCGTCACCTGAAGGCTGCAGGGTCGAATCCCGGAGCCTTCCTGTTATGTTACCCTTCAGCAAAGTGCTTAACCTGAATTACTTCGTTTGAAAAACCCAGACGTAAAACTATGTAAAATTCTCGTGACTTAGCTCCTAAATATAACGGGACTGAGTCGTGCGTGGTCGTGATGTTACATTATCTGTAAGTACCTGTTATGTAAGGCGCTCGTGTCGGGGTTACTTCAAAGATCACGCAGC
This sequence comes from Paramormyrops kingsleyae, assembly GCF_048594095.1. Classification (NCBI taxonomy): domain Eukaryota; kingdom Metazoa; phylum Chordata; class Actinopteri; order Osteoglossiformes; family Mormyridae; genus Paramormyrops; species Paramormyrops kingsleyae. The sequence continues at coordinate 16,407,958 of NC_132798.1, forward strand.
GGTTCCTGTCGGTGTCGTCAGACTGCGGGGTAAAGATGGGAATAAACACACAAAAATGAATGAAATAGTATTTACATGGCGGTAAAGTAACAAATTAGTTTTTTGTCATGCAAGTTTTACTCAAAAACACACACACGTTTGTGCCTTTTTTCGAAATCAAACTGTATGCCAGCTCGGTCAGTATGCCAGTTTTTTATATATATATTTGCACAACATGTATACATATTTGTGCTTTTGAAGTGGTTGGTGAATGCAGAAAACGTGACTTATGTAAGATGTGAAATCACTCTGGAAAATGTGGGGTTTGTGAAATTGGGTGGGGGGGTACCTTCCATATTAATTCAGTTCCTCACTGGCCTTCTAGGGGAATGAATGGACCCTATTCATGCTGGTGTGGGTCTGCTGCCATTCCTTAACAAGCCTTATGCTTCTGTGACGCTGTCCCTTGCTTTGTACGTTTGACCAATTGTAGTCCTGTGAATCACATGGCCAGCTGGGAGGTGGGGATGCAGGGTTTTTACCTTCAAAAAAAGCCTGCCCTGAAAAACCGCCCACCCCATCCACCCATAGACTCTGCCCTGTATCAGTCCACGGCTGGTGGCTGTCAGCAAGACGAAGCCACCAGAGATGGTGATTGAGGCGTACCGACAGGGGCAGCGTAACTTCGGGGAGAACTATGTGAGTATCCTGCTTAGGAAACATCAGGGATGTGCAAGGGGATCCTGCCCTGCTCAGGGATGTGCAACTTTTGGTAACATCTAGATCTTGTCCTCTGGAACTAGTATTGTTCATGTATTTTACCCTCCTTCATTTTGCATTCTGGAATAAAACAATTAATTTTTTTATGGTTTATATTAGTGGCAAAATTTTTGCCTTGGAAAAACAATAAATGATCTTTATTGTTTAGAGCTGAGTGTTAGTGCTGTAGAGCTCCCTGCGATAAATAAAGTCAGTCTTAATCTAAAAATGTAGTTTTTATGATGCAGTGGGTCAGGTCGAGAGAAGTCACATGACTTCCGCTTGTGCGCACGTGCCATGTGGCTCCCGCAAAGAGAAGCCTCTGTCTTTATCAGGCCCTTCTGTTTTCTTTCCTGCCATCAGGTTAATGAACTTGTGGAAAAAGCGTCAGACCCTCAGGTAAATGGCTGTTTTATATACTTATTTTTTAATTTCTTACAAGCCAAAAGTCTCCTTTCAGGCATGCCCAAGTTTCTTGTCATTTTTGGGTATCATATAGAATCTTTTTGACTCATGTTGCATGTTTTCTTACTGTGTCCCCCTGCCAGTTAAATTTTAGTTTTTTGGGTTTTTTTTTGGCAGATTTTGTTGTCGTGTCCAGAAATCAAGTGGCACTTTATTGGGCACTTACAGAAAAACAATGTCAACAAACTCCTGGGTAAGCTCTCTCTGCTCTCACTGATGGGGTCCTTTAGCGGTTGTCTATCTTTCTGCCTGCCTCCATTCTGTGTTGGTCTGTCTTCTCATTCTACCTGTCTCCATTATATCTCAACCTGTTTCCTTTATCTCCTTGTCACCTCTCAGCCCTAATGAATCGGAAAAATGAAAGCAAATTTGGAAGGCGGATTTTCCACATAATGCCTAACATCCAAGCAGTTGACCAGCTTTAGGGAAGAGTAGAATCCCAGTGACCTTGAATATTGTTGGGGGGTCACTGTGTGCCTGTGATCAGAAGGTCGCCAGTTCAAGCCCCAGCCTCAGCAAAATTTATGTTGGACCCTTGAGAAAGGTCCTTAACCCCTTAAAATCATCCAAGCATGCTGGGTATATGGCCTAACCCTGCACTTGAACCCAAAACTTCACTCCCCCCCCCCCCCCAGGGGTGGGTATTTCAGGTCCAGAGAGTAAAAGTCCAAACCAAGATTTTGTTTTAACCAGTCAGTTGAGTACTGAGGGGGGACATTATACAGGTCTATAAGATTCTAACAGGTTTGGATGCTGTTCAACCGAATAGTTACTTCAGCATTAGTTCAAATACAAGAACTCGTGGCCATAGGTGGAAATTAGCGGGAGAACATTTCAAACTGGATTTAAGGAAGCACTTCTTTACACAGCATGTAGTCAGAGTATGGAATAGTCTTCCTGCTAGTGTAGTGCAAGCTGAATCCTTGGGTTCCTTTAAATCAGAGCTAGATAAGATTTTAACAACTCTGAGCTATTAGTTAAGTTCTCCCCAAGCGAGCTCGATGGGCCGAATGGCCTCCTCTTGTTTGTATAGTTCTTATGTTCTTACTCTGTGACTGCGACTCTTTATTCTCAACTGGCTGGAATGAAATCCGGGTCTGGACTTTAACTCTCTGGACCTGAACTACCCACCTCTGTTCTGGACTGTATATGTGTGAGTATATTTCAAGGGAGAGCAAAATGGGATTTGCAAAGAAGCTTCCATTGTACCTGTACTCAAACTTATGCGAATGGAAAATAAAGCAGTAATTTCATTTACATTTTTGGTGCCTTTGCCCTTGACACGACTGTTTTAAACATAATTCAGTTCTGCTTTAGCGCCCCAGAGAAGCTGGAGACTGAGAGTAGTGCCCCCTCAGCAGTTTTCCGCAGTTGTTTCACTGCAATATTTCATGTTTTTACTAGGATGAATGTGGAGTTTCATTTTTGCTTTCATACTACATTAAAATGCAAATATATTCAAATTGGGCGACCCAATAAGTGGCCTTTACAGCTTAAGCATGGAAAGTGATTGAAAGTATGAAAAGAGAGCATTTGAAAGTCCTGATGAAAGGAAGATATTTTACTGCGCTTTCCAGGAAATGTGGATGGTTGTAATCGTGACTCTTTTTCCTGCAATCTGCTTTACTGGCAGAAGGCTGTAAATAAGCCCGAGTAGACCAGTTATATAATCACTTGGATATAATCACCAAAACAAATAATTAATTGTCACCCCTCACCTTCTATCATGTCTCTCTCTTCTCCCTGTTTCTTTGCTGCCTCCCTCCCCCCACCCACGTCTCCTACCCCAGGTGTGCCCAATCTGTTCATGGTGGAGACGGTGGACTCGGTGAAGCTGGCCGACAGGGTTAACGGCTCCTGGCAGAGACTCCGGGCCGCCAACACTCAGAGGTTGAAGGTCATGGTGCAGGTCAACACCAGTGGGGAGGACAGTGAGTGACCTGCCTTCGTGATATCACGGCCTTGCCGGTGCCGACGCTGCTCTCCGGAATGTTCCTCAGACGATTGAGCTTTTAGGTTTTATTTTTTAACTTGAATTAGACTTAGTTTTCAGTCTAGCATTCATTAGTTTTATTTTTTAAGAGATTTCTATTTAGTTTTTTAATTTTAGTTCAAATTTTAGTGGTTTTATTTCTGTCTGTAATGTCTGTAAAATGGGCAAAAATTTTCCTGACATTATTAATGGTAAAGACAAATCATTACCTTAGCTACATAGTATTGAAAACAGTAATGGAAAAAATTTGTGATTTTGAATTTTATTTTGCTTAGTTTCAGAAACAATATTTATATTTTTCGTTCAGTTGACCTTTTTAATTATATTTCTGTATCTTACGTTATTTCGGTTTACGAAAAGCTTTTCTTAGTTTTAGTTCTGCTTGTCGACGATAATCCCGGTGTGGGATTACAGCTGTCTCCGCTTGCTGGCTGTGTGTGTGGCCTTCACCACCTCTCATCCTTAGGTAAACACGGGCTTCCCCCCGAGGAGACGGTGCAAACGGTCAAACACATCGTGTCCCAGTGCCCCGCCCTCCACTTTATGGGTCTGATGACTATTGGCCGTCACGGCTATGACCTCAGCAAGGGCCCCAACCCTGATTTTCAGGTACACACCCGTCCTGTGATGGGGGTTGGTGGTGTGCACATGCTTTAATCACCTCAAGCCTCTTTGCAAAATGCTCCTTGGCAAAATAGCTCTTTTGTTTGAAGTTATTTAGCTCTGTTGAGCCAAGATGCTGGGGTGTGTCTGTGTGGGTCTGCTGCAGATGCTGTTGAGCCGTCGGCAGGAGGTGTGCGACAGTCTGCAGCTGCTCCTGGGGGAGGTGGAGCTCAGCATGGGCATGTCCACCGACTTCGAGCACGCAGTGAGTATCCCGCGGTCGCTGACACACTCTCCTTGTAACGCTGTGCCTCTGAACACTGAGGCTTCCCACCAACAGTCGCACAGCCCAAGGGATTTATCTGTTGGACAAACATAATGTGTCTTCAGTACAAATAGCCACAATACTTCCAACGTGTCTAACATAGCTGCCTTCCAAGTCATTCCGAGTTCGAATCATGGCCAATGCAGCCTATTTTGGGCAGCGTGGGGCTCAGCAGAAAAGGCTGCTGTACCCGCGATCGGAAGGTCGTCAGTTTGAATTCCATGGCCAGCAGAGTGATTTCATCTTTGGGCCACTGAGCAAGGCCCTTAACTGCCAGTTGTGGTCGTCTGACCCTGCTTTCTCAAAAACGTACGTTGCTTTTTTGATAACATAATCTGTTAAGTAAAAGAAATGTAAATGTCTTCAAGTGTAAATGTAAACATTAACATTGTTTAACCCCTTTGACGTTGGGGACCAGATCGAAGTGGGTGCTACCAATGTGCGTGTGGGAAGCACCATCTTCGGGGAGCGGGACTACCCCAACACACCCAGCCCCGAGAGGAGGCCGAAGGTAGGGGCCGAGGAGGCAACCGGGAAGATGGAGCGGCTCGCCGTGTCCGATCACTGAACCTGGATGTTCCTGGAGTCTACAGAAAGTGCCGGAGGGTAACAGGTGCAGTTCGGAGCCTTTAGCTGATCGCATTAAGAGTTTAAAAGCCTTTAATAAGCATTTAGCGTTAATTAGCTGTGTGATGCCATGGCTCCCTCGCTGAGAGGTCGTTCCTCAGCGTTCTAGGTTGGTGCGCTCCTCTCCTTGAGCACTTTGCGTCGAGTAGATATTTACATGGGCGAAGCACCTTCACCCGCAGCCTCGGCCAGGAAAGCGCCGTGAAACGCAGACAGCGCCGCCTGTCGATATTGACATTGTCGTTTTCCCCAGGGGAGGTGGAACAGAGCCCAGTCCAACGACAGGATCACAGATCGAACGGCATCTCAGAGCGGATCTAGTTGGCATGGTGCTTGGCAGCTGGAAAAAACTGACTACCCCCCCATCCCCAAACTCAACATGGTGTTACTTATATCTGTGAGATTAATGTGTAAATGATAAATACTGTCATTGTTGAAACCTCAGCGCCGGGTAATCGGATCACTGGATTGCAGCGATCGTGTTATCGGGTAGACATCCTGGAATCTCTCTCGCATCTCGACTTGCAACTTCATGTCCTGCTTCTGCACTCATGAGGGGGCATGGATGCTCGGGTTGAGCTCGGAGCAGGCTGAGTGTCGAAGGAATTAACTTGGGAAGAGGTTTTTACAATAATTCATTAATCAAATTTTTATGGCACTAAGTTGGTTTTATTTAGGTAGTGTACATTTTGTTCCTCTAACAGAAGTATAATTTATACATATATAAATGTATTATGATTTGTCACCATTTGCGAGATGCCATCCATTTAACACGCATATCATTCGTTTAAATTTTGAGGTGGGGGGGGGGGCACCAGAATAGTGTCACTTTTACATCTCTTAAGTAATATCTCATAAGTTTGGGTTGAATATGTGAAGATACAATAAATAAAGAAGATAATCATTGTGGCTTACTGGCTGCTTGATGGTTTCTTGTGGGGGGGTTTCAGGGAGTACCTATAAACTGCAGATGGACATTTCTAGAAACGCAGCCCTAACGAAATGGTGGGGTGGGTTTGTTAACTTTTCATTAAGAAATTACACAAGATTTGTCCAACAAGCATGCCATCTGTTAATATGGCGGGTGAAACTGTACCATATTCCATGTCCACCCCAATATATATACTCAGTTAGTTTATTCCACATGCAGCACAAGTGACTAGGAAACATGACGATAGTTTCAAAATCATTTTTAATTCATCACAACAAAATCGACGATATAAGCCATTCAATGTCTACACAAACTCAGGCTCAAATCTGTGAATCTTCAGGCTTTGAGAAAATCCTTTATTGGTTTGAAGTGTTCTTCAGCATTTGAGCTTTCCGAGCCGCCACCAGCTGTCCGTGCTGGTGATGGTGACTCATACGCCCTCTTAACCTCTTTCAGACGTTACATCTAGCTGGAGTCTTGCCGTTTAGGCTTTAGTTGTACAGTGTGTTTGAGCTGTAGTGTTTCCTCCCTCTTCAGTGTTGTCTACATCCATATTAATCTCCTTAAAGGAGGATTTTTGACTCTTGTATGGGACAGGACTGCCAGCTGGCTGACCAGCCCACAGCAGCACAAACATGGTTAATCCTGGCTGCACAGTATGATACCAAGCAACCACTCCTGTTGTTCTTACATTTTTTTTTTTTAAAAAAAGAACTTTTATGAAGTTTTGTGGAAATCTGACTCATTCAGCCGACACGGCACGCACTTTGCCGTGACTGGTGCTTTTTGTGAATGCCAAATTATCTAAGATACAACACACTAACTTCTCAGCATAATTAACTCTACATATGTCCATATTAACTTAATTCTTAAAGCTTAGAACAATGGCCTTTCACACAATAATTACAACACAAGAAATATGGAATGCAAATAAGCTTTTTTTTTGTGAAAACTAAGCAACACCAGGGCTAAATTGTGTGCCAAGTGTGAAACGGACGGGTCCTCCAACTGCCACTACATGGAGGACATTCTGTATTTCCAACAGACTCTCTGATCACACCTATACTCCAGGATGATGAAGTCACTGCTGATTTTCAGGATGTTGTGACGTGAAACGTATTTCTGAATGTGTCTGCGTGCATCAGTCTGTCAGTGTCTTGTTCATGCAGGACGTGCAAGTGTGTCAAGTCAGTCCTTCTGCAGTGCTCTTGGTAGAATCGGAGAAGGGAGAGGAGGGGGGACAGTGGGCTCTGGTCTTCCGGCAGAGCTCTCGGCAGTATCGGCAGGGGGGGGGGGGGGGGCACGGCTACACCAACTTCTTGGCCTCAAAGAAGCTCTTGAGGTGCCGCATCTGCCAGACGCCGGTGATGAGCAGGATGATGGTCTGCGTGATGGACCACCACAGCACGCGCTGGTTCGTGCTCTCGCTCGTCATCCGGAAACGCTCCTCGCGGTACTGGAGAGTAAGCAAAGCACCGGGTTAGAAAGCCTTCAAGCCCAGATAACTCTCAGGACCAACTCATACTCAGGATGCATCTCCGTAGGAATTCAAATGATGAAATGAAAATGTACAGAATAGTGCTAATTAAAAAATCAACACAGGACAAAGACAATGTACACAACTGCTATTAGGATCATGATGTTAAAACATTGGTTAAAGACGCGGTATATGCTCATCCTTATGCCACAAACAATATCTCTGAGGGAAAAAAACAATGTCTATGCTTCATGAATGTGTTACAAACACCCCTAAGGGACGCTAGACCATGCCGTCCCTCCGGCCCAGACTCACCCGCTGATAGTTCTGTTCCTTCTGTATCTGGTCCACCTGGTCCAGTAGCTGTCGGACTCGGAGTTGTAACTCTGTCAGCTTGTCCTTGGCTGCAATCTCAGGGTAGTTGTTAGTGTGCTCTCCTACCTGGATGTCCAGGTGTACTCGCTGGGGGGGGGGAGAAGGAGATATACTTAAAAATGGCCATGCTTCATCTGTAGTGTGAAAGGTGCACCTGGCTTGTGTCACCAGGTGGTGTCGTGTGTGTAAGCTGGGAAGCTGCTCTCTGTCGCCCCCTGCCTACCAGCTTTCCACCTGCGAACAGCGCCATCTTGGTGGAGTTGGAGTGCAGACAGATCTGGTGCTCGCCCGGAGTGTGTGAAGTAAAGGTGAAGCGTCCTTCAGAGCCATACTGCCTGGACAGAACGATCTAACAGGAAACAGAAGGAAAAGACCGATTCGCATATCAGAGAAACATCTCCCTTCATTTCTTTGTTTGTTGACAAGGCTTTTGAAAAACTGCAGAAGGCAGGATTATTGTCTTGTATAGTCAGACCCCCTGGCAACCAATAAGAAGTGGCTAAACCAGTTATGGAAAGCACATGGCAACCCCACAACAGGTGTTGAAACCCACACTTATTTCTCCTACCTCCACCCCCCATTAACATCTTCCCTATACAGAATTAGCTCTTACTAGTTAATAAGTTATTAGAACTGACACTTGACACAGTGAAATGCTTCACAAAGCCATCTTAATTTATGCATTTTGTGTCAGTCATAATAGATTTGACCTATAATGTCCTTTGGTCTCATTTATTCGTGTCAGTAACAAATTTACAATGTGGCTTCCCACATATCTATCATACCAGCGTTGCTTTTTCTAGTAAATGTCTGTTTTATCTTAACATGTTTAATGACCCTGACACATGTCTTGGGTCATCAACTGCATATTTTCCCCTCCCAAATTTTACTTATGTTAACTCATAAAAATGACTTTACTTTAAGTTAATTCATAAAAAAAAAAGATTTCCCTACATCAGTCTCTTTTGGGACAAGTCCTGCCAAATGATTGCCTGAACACAAACTCCTCTGATCCTCTCAGCCCTGTAAATCTGTACTGGGGGGGGGGCTTACCTTGGTGTCTGGGTCCTTGATTTCGACATGCATCCCCAGGCCAGGTGTGGAGGTCAAAAAAGACCCAGTTTGCTTGTCCCACAGCTGGGTCCTGTACTTCCCTGAGTGACAGACAGACACAACAAATTTCATTCGTCAAAGACAGATTTTACTATAGTGAATGGTTGAGTCTTGAGAATTAGTCATTTTTATAACTACACTCTAACCGTCTACAGATTAACCTATTTCCATATGGGAAAAACATGTTACATCGGACACAGACAAAAGGATAAACCCGTTAAATATATTTATTATTAATAATCACAACAAGGACGACAACAACGACGTGTCCGAAAAGCAAATACGTGGCAAAGCGGAGCAGCACCTCTGACATGCACCTGCCCGGGTGGCCCGATGTAACAGCACCATCATACCGCCCAAAGGAGGCAAAAAGCAAAACCCTTTCAGTAGCCAGGGCAGCGGCGTGAATGTGAGCAGACAGAGGTTAAATACGGAGTAAGAGCGGGGTTAAAAGGCCGGTAGGCCGCCGTCCAGGGCTCACCGATCACCATGGTCTCGTCCGGAATCTCCTCAATAAAGCACTTCTTCTCAGTCTCCCCGATGTGGAAGTAGAGAGCCCGGGCGGCGGAAAGGCAGGCCAGCAGGGCCGCACAGCCGGCCCACAGCGAAGCGAAGGGGGGCATCTTGCAGGACAGCGCCGCAGCGCACAGCAAGCCGCAGAGTCACTTCCAGCAGCTGCTTGCTGCTTCTTCCTCTAGCTGTTTCTCTCCTCTTTTCCCACCTTCCGGATTAAAAGCTTCCAGATGGTTTGTCTCCGCCAAGTGGACAGGAGTAAAATAACTACCTTGCTGACAATTGACTGTTTAATTTAAATGTTAAGTAAATTTAAGTATAACTGCACTACTACTACTACTACTACTACTACTACTAATAATAATAATAATAATAATAAACAGAACAATTCGTAACGTAGATTAATTATATTTGCCCATATATACAGCTGGATAATTTTTGCACCAGATAAAACATCTTGCTCAGCACCAGGATCCCCTCGTTGCACTTTTTAAACTGCAATGAGACACTCGCATCGTAGACAACACGCCTAGAACTTGCTAGCTAGTAAAGATAAGTATGCAAGAGCAAGGAGGGAAAAGGCAAAAGCGAGCCTAGACCGGTGAGTTCCACCATTCAAGGACATACTCTCTTTGTCCCTGACTGAAGTTTCTAGATTATCAAAATATTTGTGTCTAGCATGAGCTGTTGTTCAAATAACTAAATACTAGAAACACGTCTCATATCTTGCAACATGCCCCTGACTAAATTATATCTAGTTTTCTGACTATTTCAAAATCATCTTTTAATCCTTACACTTTTCAATTAGCGCAATAAAAATTAAACGTTTTGTTCGTATATGACAAACAGAACTACTCTGGCGGTCAAACTGGATGATAGCACTGTCACATTTTACTGGGAATGTTTGTAAAGAGCTCAGCTAGGTTTTCCATCCTTTCCCATAACTAATCTGACAGTTTCAGTGAAAATCATTATTAAAATGTGGCTCCGCGGGTCCGGTTCAAATCCCGTGGTCTGCTAAATATAAACGTTGAACTGCGTGCAAGCAAACGTGCGTTTCCCCATAAATAGAACACGGACCGGTTTGTCCAGTATCCACAAGAGGGCGCCGCAATTCACTTACTAATTCATGTCCCGTGAGACCAGCGGTGACGTCACCACCTGAACACCTTCCAGTGAAATACAGCAGCCCGGACAAGCCGATGGCGCAGTGGGGAAGGACACCATCATTAAGAACTTAACGCTAACATAACGGCATATCCTCTACTGATAATAAACTGCATCTAATAGTAACTGCTCTATAGCAATTTCCTATCCTGATGTGTTCACTCGCATTATGGATACTTTTGAAAACGGCTAACTTAGAAAGATGTATGCTTATTTAAAGAATATGTCTTGTTGAAATTATATTATACAAATTAAACATGTAATTCCTTTAAATATAAAATACTTTGTATTTGAATACCCTGGTTTATGACTTGAATGTCAATTAATTTTGGCTTAACGCTGCAGGACTATTTTTGGCACGAGTACAAAGACAACGTCCCCTTGAAGAGTACATTTTTGAATTAATGGGTGGTAAATTCAGATAGACTATTTCAACATGTGAAGCACGTTTGGTAAGAACAGCTATCCCCAGAGGTTGTGCAATGTTTGAAACTAGTTTAGACCAGGTTCTGCAGTTATTGTGCGGATGGAGAGAGAATCACTAACAGTGTAGTGTAGAAAAAAGAGAGGGAGGGAGACGGAGAGAGAGACAAGGAGGGTGGAGGGAAGTAAAGAGGGAGCGTGGGTCAAAGAGTGCATGAAGGAGAGGAAGAGTCAGAAAGTGTGTGAGAGAGTGAGGGAGACTGAGGGCCAAAAGAGAGGGAGAAGGGAAGGGAGGAAAAGAGAAGAATGAGAGAAAGATAGAGCTTGGGGTGGAGGTAGAGAAAGAGAGTAAAGTATGTGTGCCAGGTAGTACTTTGATTGTAATCCTTTAAATCCCCTTTCATAGATAAAGCTGACCATGGGGGATATTTAGCCTTGACATTTACAAAAATCTTATTTACAAATAAATTTAAGCTCACTCAACGTAAAGCTGGATGTGTGCCTTGGTGGTTCGGTGGGTAGTTCTGCCACATTCTGTTCTGGCCATTGTGCGGCTCAGGGGGGGCAGGACTCTGTGCCCTTAACCTCAGACGCGCCAGGGTCTAACTGACCCTGCATTGTCATTACTACGTGACTTCGGAGAAAAGAGTCTCCGAAATAAATAAATGTAAATGTGGTAGGGATCGGTGACCTGTACTACGAAGCGGGGTTACTGGCTTATCGAGGTAACTTGTCGGATTTAATGTACCACAGTTTAAATAGACTAAATACTCGTTCAACTTACATTTTGCCCAGACTACCTTAAATCCGACAAGTTACCCCAATAAGCCAGTAACCCCGCTTCGTAGTACAGGCCACTGGTGTTACTTGCGTGGAGTAACGTACGTGCCGCCTCCTTGCGTCAATTATCGGCGCTAGTACCTAATATGCGCGCATATTAAAACGCGAAGTGCTCTCAGTACACAAGGTTTACATAAAAATACGGAGAAAACATAGAACATAAAGATAATCCATTCCCCTTGGAAGACAAGCTTCCTAATTACCCACCATTATCGCTGCATTATGAGACGATATTAAATTATGTGTTTTTTTTTCACTTCAGTGCCATTATGCTCTTACTTACTAATCCAGTGATGAACGGTTGGGTGTTGTTACAACCTGCTTTCCTGCAGTCCTCCCATAAGCAATGACCTGAATTTTCATGCTTATTTTTGTGTGTACCCCCCCACGTGCAATCTGTGTGTGCTGCATGGCAGCGAACAGCCCCCACCTTACTGATTACAGGGTATTGTTTAAAGCCATTTGAAAATGTTTTACTCCATAGTGGTGCATTTTCCTGCTAATGACATAGTTACGTGGGACTGTAATTTTGTTGTGTCTCCTAAAAACAATTTAGTTGCACAACAAATCCAGGGATTTGAAAGGCGCGGTATATGTTTCCAACCAATTTTTACTGTTAATTCATAGATCCCCAAGGCTACAAGCAGGGGATCCAGGATGCCAGTTTTCATTAGCGTAGTCAAACATATGTACTGTACATGTTGTCCGTAGGGAAGGGCGATTTCAGTTTGTAACGGGCAAAATGAAAGATGAATAGATTAAATCCAAATGTGATCAAGAGTTTATATATTGCAAATGTCTACCTATAGAATGTAATGTGTACGTAAAATGTAACTGGTGACTAGACTCTCAGCAAAGATAATCACGGCAAACTGACATTTCGTAATAGTCTGTGTTGATTTTGACCTGCTCTGTGGGCACTAGTTACATAAGTTAGAAATTCTCTTCAGGTCTGACTCGTAGTACAACATGTGGGCAAATCCAACCGTGAATTTTCATATCTGTGCTCCCTGTTTTGGCAGAAGCCGTTGTGGGTTTGGTCTATGCTATTGTTTTTGTCTAGATTTTTCTGCTCTATAATGAAAATGAGCTTGGGAGGGTAGAAAGAAAACGATGCCGTACAAGGGACAACCTTCCTTTTCCCAAAATCATTACTATATAAGGCATTCTTTGTGAAGACACTTTAAAGTTTCACACAATTATGTGCTAATATCTAAGACTTATGTACAAGAAAATGTAATTTCCTCATGTAAGATTTACCCAATGAACAATCTGATGGTTCCACTGCTCACTTCAAACACCTCTCCTCCCAGTTCAACTAGCTTTACAAAATTGTCATCATTATTGTTATTTTTCAGTAACCGGTTTAAATGCAGATGGATTTTCCCCTTTGTGGTGGGTCTCTCAAGAGGTTCCTTTCAACTATCATGTTTACCCTGTTTGTAAACTCCATGTGGTGATTCCATAATTACCCAGCAGGATGAGGCCCTCCATTTTGTTCAATCATCTCATTCTCATTATTTCACCCACTTGGTACTAACACCCGCAGAGCGATCCATACTGGTGTGCAGCAGAACCAGGACTTTGGGATGACCAGGCTTTTTCACATTACGCCAATTTGGGTTCTGATTAAAACCAGAGATTCAAAGAGGCAGAATGAGCAGTAGGTGATGCAGTGATTAAGGACATGTGAGGGAGTGGCGGGACACCACAAGGGGGAATTCCGTTGTAAACTTCAATGACCTTGAATAACCAAAAGTTGTAAAACACACATGTTGACGTTGACAAGTAACATTCTGCGGCTAGTAATGCTTTTAGCATCGCCTCTCCCGTATCTTTTCTGTATCTGTAAGGATCCTTTTGTCCGCACGCTCTCCATGTGCATATCTATGGGTTTTGTGTCAATTGCCCTTCTGGGAGTTTCTGTCTATTTCATTCCTTCTGGCTGCCTGTAGTTCACGCTACATAAAAGAGGACAGACTGAAATCGGATCTCCTTACCCACTTGAAAGCCAAAATAAAATAGTCGTGGAAGATCCTTTGTACAATAGTAATGTGTTACCAGGTACCTGCTACCTAATCCAGGGATATTCCTGCGGTGTCTGAATGTTACACTGACGTTTGAAAGCCCAGTACTTTTCCTGCATTTTACCCTCTCAGCCTTTGTTTTTTTCCCCACCTTATTTTTCTTTGTCTGTTTTTCGCTTCTGGGCGCTTTCCACTCTCTATAACTGTCCTTTCTTCATGTAGAATTGCCCACACTCCAGTCCCACTGGGCCCCATGCCACTGTGGCGACTTAGGCCCCGCCCTCACCCCACCCCCGGCATGCCATTGGTCCACTGAGTTCTGCTCCCCAGAGCACCTCGCCGGCCTCCCCTTACTACAGCGAAAGGCATGCCAGTATCGCGTTGCTCAGCTGCGCCGTTTTGCATAAGTTTGCTCAGGCCTGAAAGCAGGGTGAGCTGCTTCCTGGTGTTCCTCTCTCGGAGCGTCTCCCATTCCCAAACACCTGCCCTGGCTGGATCACGTTACAGTGTGCAAACCCCTGTCGCCAGAGACCCCGCCGAACGCTTTCGTTTATGAAAACATTGGCAGGCACCTGAGCAAATGAAGATGATGGTAAAATAAATTCATTTCTCACTGGTAGCGCAGGCCTGGAATCTATAATACATAGAAGATCAGAGCTGCTGTCATTTGATGATTCTAGAAAAAGCTGGGTACAGAAGATCAATCAATAAACAACCAAAATAACGTCTATTTTCTTTTATACCAGAGTAACAAAGAGGTGGGTTTCACTCTACTTTTTCCATGGGTGTCCGTCTCCGATGAAAAACATCACACGGTGCCCTGGGTGGCCCTATTGATTCAATTGTGTGTTTCCAAACAGCTCCAGTTCTAAAAGGCCAAAAAAAAACTAAACTCTTCAAAAGAAAATCATGATAAAGCTCCAACAGGCAGGGAAGCATCAGGAAAATGTGCAAAGCCTTCAGACCTGGAGACCTGAAGACTGCAGGGGTAGGAGTGGAAGTTTTATGTCTGGTGGTCATGTGACTGAGCTGTCAGTCATGTAGGAATAGTGTCTGTACTTGTTAAAAAAAAAACCCTTTGGCTCACTTTGCTGAAGTTCATGGGGCCCGGGGGAGTTATGCTGTGTTCGTTTTCACAGCATTAGCATGTTATTGTGACGGGAGGGGGGGCATCCTCAGCATACTGGAAGCCAACACAGGCTCAAAAAGAAGCCCATAAATTTGTGGAGCAGCGGCCATGGTAATTAACATGTTCTCTGAGTCAGCGTGTTAACACTGCTAAGGTTTCAGGCACTGAACCCGGATCAGTTTCAATACGAACCTTTTTCCAGCTGGTGCAAAATTCTGAGGGCTTCAAGGGCCTCGTTTCGTTCTTATTACACAAACTGGCGCACCCCGGGGGGTGAAGGGGGCACATTTTCACAAGCTTATCATGACTATCAAACAGCAGCATGTGGTCTGTAACCCTAAGTCACTAAATCGTTGCTTCTAATAACCTCCTGTAGCCCCTTTTATTATTATTATCATTCTTACTGTCTCTGTTTGTGGGCGTTATCATAGCTCAGTGGATTATGGCCACATATGATAGAAGGTCGCCAGGTTGATGTTCCCAGGCTTGACAGAGTGCCTTCACCTTTGGGACCCTGAGTAAAGGCCTATAGCCCTAATTACTCCAGGGACTGGCTGACCCTCCTCTCTCAACTGGACGCCGCTTTGGATGAAAGCACCTGTTAAATAAATAAAAATGAAGAAATGCTATTTGCGTCATTACTTATTTAACACCATGGTCAAAAATTTACAGCTTCGGTAGTAGATCGTGGGTATTGCTAAAATCGCTACACTAACGCTTCCTGTCTAAGGAAGGCAAATAAAATTGCATTGTTATAACACACCGCAGCTGCTGATTTTGACTGGGGGTTCCCCCCCATGATAATGACTTGGATAGCGAGGTCATCTGTCAATGTTCCAGATCCTCAGGGGATGCATTTCACTTTAAACTCCACAGAGACGCTAATTACCCCATAAACCTGCACTTAATGTCTCTCTTTGTTAGCAATGCCCTTACAATCAGTTATGGGCAATTTAAAGCAATAGTAATTTTCAAATGCTTGGCATTTATTAAGGATTTTATAAGAATGACTTTGCTCATCAGTGTATGGTTTGTGTTTATGTAGGGATTTAATGTAAGTCAGCTGTGGATCAGGTCTCAGTTAGCCAGGTCTAAGTTAGCCCCCCCGGTGAAAATGCTACAGCTAAACAGATGAGACTCATCCCTAGCTGGGTGCAGTGATCAGCGTCACAACGTCACTGTTGCCAGGAGGTGTCTGACAGAGCTGCTGTCAGACATTCCGACGCTGTGCTGCTGTTAAGGAAGTCAATCCTCATCCATGATCTGGAGACAGACCGTAAACCATAGACCACCCAGTTCTTTACTGTTTTGTCCATCGTCCATGTCTAGCGAGCTTCAGGCTCCTCCCGGCTTCTGCAAGCTCTCAGATATCCCATTGCACGTTTATCGTTTCACGGTTACTTTCGAGCTACACGGTCTTCCACCCTGAAACCATAACCCTGAAATGTCATTCTGTCACATAATAGATCAGCCCATCACCATCTTTTAATCACAGGAAGCCTGGCTGTCTGTCCTCCCTGGTAGAAGATCAGCTGGGACATTCCCTCTGTGTTGTTCCAGGACGCTGGTATGAGTTGAGGATTCTGAGCAGTGTGGGCCAAATGCTGAATGACTGTAGCTGACTTCCTCTGGTACAGGCCGAAGAGCTTGCGAGAGAGAAATGCGATTGGCCGCATCTATGTGCGCTTTATATATAGGCATCGTTTACTAGCCCCAGACGGCACAGCCTGCATGTAAACACCCTCACCTGACTCTGGGATATTTGGCCTGATGGGTCTGGCAGCCGTAGGAATAATTGCGGACACGCGTGGGTGAGACACGGCAAACCGCACTATTTCAGCTCAGAGCCCATTTCCTGTTTTCAGTTTGCGCTGAACGGGAGCATCAAGGCTGTGGGGGAGAGTGCTGGGGCCACGGCAGTGTGGCGTCGCCAGAAGAACCTGCAAATGCCGCTGGCTTTCCTGGAAAAGGGAAAAGTGCAGTCATGCCGTTAGTGGGAACCAGTGGGCGGCTACAGAGCAGGACCTTCAGTCGGGCTGGAACAAGTGACAACCAGGGAAAAGGCCATTCCTGCCTTCCAGAACCTTCTCTGGTGGCCTTTCCAGCTTTCTCTTTGTGTTTAAAGGATTCCAATTTCCTTATAGCTGCAGATGTTCGACATTTAGCAGCCAATTTTAGACCAGCCGACCTGCAAATTGCAGTCTTTGCTGCTTGTAAATGTTTATTGAAAACCAGGATCTTACTTTACATATGTGAGAGCATCTTGGCTGAGTTTATGTACCTTGTTCAGAAGAAACGCCTTTGAGTGTATCCTATGAGACAGAAGTGTTGTTTTTTTTCCCTATTTTGTTATCTTCCATTGTCTTAAAATTCTGTATTAAAAATAATGATGCAGATTAGCTTGAAAAACTTTTAACATTTCTTAAAATCTTTCAGAATTAAACACATTTAGCACAAACAGCTCTCGGTCTGGTCTTGAGGAAGCTGTGTTGTTCAGGTCAATCGCTAGAAAATTGGGCCTTCTGTTGTATTAATGAAGTCAAACAAGCAGGTTGTTTTACATAGTTTCCAAATAGTTATTTGAGTTAAAATAAGTAAAAAAAAAAACATGTAATGTTTAACTTTTAACATAAAATTTTAGAAACAGTGTGCGGAAATGTCCAGTTTTGCCCTAATGATCCCCGTTAATGAACACACAGATACAAGGACCAGAAGACTGTCCGTGTCACTCCGCATTCATGTGATCTGGGCTCCGCAAACGGTGCCAAGTCAAACTCTTCACATCCTGAACTCACCACCTCCTATTTTAAACTAACTCCTTGCGGAGAAAGGTGAGAACCGCTTACGTCCAGGGAAAGTCATCATCTCATAAACAAACTGTAAGCATAAGCATACAGTATTGAGGAGCTGGGTTTCATAGCAGCCTTGAGGAGAATTATCATCACCTGTTTATTTTTCTTATTTTAATTACTACTAATGTAATTGTTTATTTTTAACTAGTTTATTTAGCTGATGCTGCTGTTTAGTGCTACTTGTCCTATTACTGAAACCTTGTCTAATCTATGTAGACTGCAGAATAATATTACTGCATTAATTATTAGCTGTTGCTGTATTTAATAAACAAACCACAAATTACTCAGGCACATTTATTTTCCATTTTAGAACATTTTGTTTACGTGGCAAAATGGTCACTGCCAATGTTCTGCATCATTTTTTGTTTCCCTGGCTAAAATAATAAACCCAAGATAAAGTTTAACAGGGCATTTAGACAGTGCTCCGGGGGTCAGAGGTCATTCGGAAAACCGTCCTCTCCTGATCATGTCAAGCTAACAAAAGAAAAACTGTTCGGAAAAATATAAAACCAGTGGAGTCAGCATTTTGCCTGCTCAGTTCCAGTGACTTCCGTGAACTGCAAGGGCTGGATTTAGCTTTACTATTAATGGATGATTATTATTAGTGAATTACAGTTGATGCCTAATTGTGGGGCGTGCAAATGCACGTCAGAGACTCATCAGCCCCGTGCGATTAGCCAGGCCCCTGCACGCACCATGGTGTGCTTTCGTGCTACTGCTGCCAACGCTGTTTTTGAACCTGGGTGAGATATGGATGGATTCATATGCAGCGACTGACTGCTGGCCGTCTCAGAGAAGAACGGAACCACACGAGGGTCTGTAATGGATCAAACAAGCCACGCATGATGAATAAGACCCATCCACGAAGAGTGTGTGAAGATGACGAGAGATAGCAAAGTCATGTATGTGTTCACGCAGGAAGTGAGGTCAGAGATAAGCTGGGAAGGGGTGTGAAAATCCAGGTTTTAGCACGTTTTTCAATTAATGGTTGTAGCTTAGGAGTATGTGGAACTGAGCAAGGGGCAAGTTACGTGGAAGGGCTAAAATTTAAAAACAAGCTTTACACTGGGACGGCAGCCAAACCCGAGAATCCCTATTGCTCCTAGATAATCCTCTCTGGACTCCTTTCCCATGCTGGTCTGCTTAGATGTGGATATTTAAGCAGTCTGAGGGTCCAGCAGAAACCTGAATCGCCATGGGGTCACCTTCTCGGGACCTTAATCACCGCCGACCTGCCGTCTTTGCTTTTTTCCCATGTTCCCACGGAAGACCTGTTCTGTTCTCCGCATTGTTGATAGGAACCTGTGGGGCAAGTTGAAGTTGTAATTAATGCATGTTGATAAACAAAAGCCTTCTGAAACTATACTGCCTGTTGCCTGGCGCCACAAGAGCTAAACAATGTAATTATCGGGCTATTGTTGAGGTAGACCCACTGTGAGCAAGATGCTTCGCGTTTAATGAAAAGTTGAAGGCAACTTGGTAAGACTAGTAAACATGCCTGAAGCAAACACATCCTCAGGTCATCATCTCCCTGTATGTGATTTACAGTGGTGACATGTAAACATTCTTTAGAGAGAGACGACAACAAAGGAAACCGCAACAAAACAGCACAACAGAAGCTTTTGTTCTGTGTGACTACAGAGTGAAGAGTTGGTCCAGATGTCCATAAGAACAAAATGGAAGATCGATGGTGCTTTTCCACTAGCATACAGGAACCAGGCTGTACCAGTACCACAAAAATACACCAGTTACAATGCAAGTCCAGCATACTTTGATTACTTGGTAATGGTGTTGTTGGGTTTGGAGAGAGACAGTGACATAAACCCAAAGAAATACTTATTTACTGTTCCCATGGTGTACATTATGATCTACTTAGGGCTAATTTCCTAGCACGTCTGTGAGAAATGCCGTGTTATGTTAGCATCAAATGCTCACAGAATTAGCATTCACTTGTGTAAATTAGCATTACAAATCCATTTCGTTCAGCTGTAATATACTACTTTTTAAGTAGGAGGTTGGAAATTTTCAAGTTCTGAGTTATCAGGAATGCATCGATACATCACGATGTGTGATGCTACTAATAATGAATAATTTATATAATATGCTCTTTTTTCTTTCAGATAATCCATGCATATCGATACAGAACATCAGCATCTCCGTGTATTTCGAACAATCAGACTGTTTTGACACGCGTTCAGTCCTGCTAGCAAGCAGGACCATATGAGCGCTGGTACGAGTCACATAATTTACAATGGAAAACTGTCTCTTCACAGTACGGCTCGGGTACAGCTTGGTTCTTGGTGGCAATGGAAAAGTGCCACAAATTCTGTGCCACTCTTTGTGTCAGGATGCACAGTCCTTGATGGTTCTCGTGGAGGTGAACCTCTTTGATAGTCCTGTGAAGCTTCTGTGGTTGATTTGTAGGAAGTTTACCCAGTCCCGTTATTACTGAGCTCTCTTCTCGCCAGTCCTGAATTTTTTGTTAATTCCATGTACTGTCCTCCCCTGGTGAGCTCCCCTGGACCTGGCCCATGTGTGACGATGCAGTGCTCAATTAATCTAGCACCAGGTGACGCGAGCAAACGTGCTGCGGGGACAGACTGTGTCAGCAAGTGGAACGGGTACATGTGTCGTGAATGATAAGCGATGGAGAGGAAGAAAAAAATCCAAGAGAAGGCTATTGGTTCACATCCTACAGCGGCTGGTGCAGGTTTCATTTGCATTTATCAGGCTGTACAAATATGGTAATTTGTAAGATAAGATAAAAGAGTGTGGTAATAAAGTGACTTTAAGTGCAGAAATTCTTGCTACAAATTCCCTGGCCTGTAGAAAATTATCTTCAGTCCATGTTCTGGATTACTTCTGTCATGAATCCAGATGGTGTTCAAGACATTTCTTCAGGGTAATAGGGTCTCAGTAAAAGAAAATAAGCAATGCAACATAAGATATGGGATAATATTTAATTAAGTTCTTGAGGTAGTCATAGAGCAAACTTAGAGCAACTATTTTGAGAAACTCTTACAGAGCCTTCAAAAACGAACATCAGCCCACAAATGTATATTTCTGTAATGTAATGTAATTTTACTCTATTCATTCTGTCTGTTTAGAATGACAGGTAAAGCTGCCATCTGTGATTGTCAAGAAAGGGCCACTTTTTAATTAATAATATATTTCCAGCTCTGCAGTTTTTGATCAAGGCCTCCATTTCCACCAAAACAAACAGGGTCCTCAGATACATGGTTTCTTCACACAAATCACCAGCTGGAGAAGCCATTTTTTGGGCACCACAAGCAATCAGCTACCTACAAATGGGTGACTGGACCATAGGATTGCTTGCGTGGCAGTGCCATTATACTAGGTACAATTAAGTTCGTTGTTAGCAAATGAAAAATTTAAGAGCGGAACCGGAGTACAAGGAACTGGATCTTTATGTTACTTCTTGTTTGAAGCTGCCTGAGGGAAACTTACGAATCGACAGATCAAGAATCAAGAACTCCTACATTTATTTTTCTTGCATTGTTGTCACAGATTTACCAGTCACACCAAAAAAATTAAAAAATCTTGCATTGCAATGGGAAACAATATTAGTTGCCTTGAAATTTCATAATGAATCGGTCAGTTTATCGCTTTTTTCAGATGATGAGTTAGTGCTCCATGTCATCTTATGCCATTATTATTATGGTACATTGTGCTCTAATTATGTGATATTGCAACACACTCTGAATGTCAAACAGTCTGCATGCCAGTTACACTGTTGTTTAAACTGAAACATATGTTGTATGTTGGCTGTATGGTCCAGCTCGGTCCTCTTTTTTTGTTGCCAGCAGTATAATATTATTATTATTGCTTAACAAACATTTTTATCCAATAGAATTTACGAAAGGCTAGGGCACAAATACCAGGACTTGAACCTGCGTCAGTCTGGTCACGGTTTCCAGTTTTTATCCCCTGCATCCCCTACCTCATGTGTTGGGGGATATTCCAACCAGGGGTGGGCTACATTCTCTGGGGGCCCTAGGCTGACATGGGTAGGGGACCCCCTAAGGGGGCCATTGGAGAGTTTTCGGAGCCAAAGTGAAATGAGAGGGAATCATGAACAAAGGAACATAAAGAATATTCCAATCAGAGCACAGGGTGCCAGTGGTGAAGCTTAACTAGTCAGGGTGGGGGCAGGAATGCTGCCGGAAAAATTTGCTGATGGGGGGGAGGGGTGTATCACGCCAGAAGATCGATTGGTCAAATTTAAGTAGTTTATCCTTCCCCTCTTTTGCTTAGGTTAATTAGTCTCGGTTTTTTTCATACATTCTCTCCACTTCTTTTCACAAGTTGTCTACCACTCTAGCGAGACAGTGTCAGACATGGGAGATGTGATGCGAGACAGTATCAGACATGGGAGATGTGATGCGAGACAGTGTCAGACATGGGAGATGTGATGCGAGACAGTGTCAGACATGGGAGATGTGATGCGAGACAGTGTCAGACATGGGAGATGTGATGCGAGACAGTGTCAGACATGGGAGATGTGATGCGAGACAGTGTCAGACATGGGAGATGTGATGCGAGACAGTGTCAGACATGGGAGATGTGATGCGAGACAGTGTCAGACATGGGAGATGTGATGCGAGACAGTGTCAGACATGGGAGATGTGATGCGAGACAGTGTCAGACATGGGAGATGTGATGCGAGACAGTGTCAGACATGGGAGATGTGATGCGAGACAGTATCAGACATGGGAGATGTGATGCGAGACAGTGTCAGACATGGGAGATGTGATGCGAGACAGTGTCAGACATGGGAGATGTGATGCGAGACAGTATCAGACATGGGAGATGTGATGCGAGACAGTGTCAGACATGGGAGATGTGATGCGAGACAGTGTCAGACATGGGAGATGTGATGCGAGACAGTTTCAGACATGGGAGATGTGATGCGAGACAGTTTCAGACATGGGAGATGTGATGCGAGACAGTATCAAACATGGGAGATGTGATGCGAGACAGTATCAGACATGGGAGATGTGATGTTACTCTTGTATCTTTGTACCATTTCCTTCTTGTTATTTTGTGCCAGTTCGCTTGGCAGTGAACAGCCAGTAAAATCTAGTGGTAGAAGAAAGTTGGGAAGTGCAAAGTCTCAATGTAGAATAGTCCATTACAGCTGGGATAGGGGCAACTTTGTCTGTACTGCAAACTGTCACTAAAAATGCAAATAGAATACATGTTGCTATCATTTAAATGATCATATTATGCTGTATCCTTAAATGTAAGTTTTAGAAATTCTGTCTTCTGCCCCAGGCCTCCGGTGCCTGTCTACCCTTGCCTTATCGTACGTCTGCCCCTGATTCCATTGCCTGACTCCAGCAAAAATCGATACAGTATTTATGGGAATTTTACAGCTACACTCAATAATGCGGTGACACTAGAAGTTACAGCTTAGCAAATGTTCCCGAGTGAGAAATTTCCCCCGTAGCATCCCAGTGCAATTTAACCAAATTCCTCCCCTAAAGTCAAATCCCAGACACTGTGAAACTGCCCACAGAAATAAAATAAACTGAGAAGAATTATACGGATGGTACTTTGTGGCAGGTCTCGGCAAGACACTGCACAGAAACCCATCATTCTCAGCAAGCAGACAACAGACTGCTCATTATATCTAACGGTTAATGCACTGAAAACAAAGATTCAAATTTTTCTCAAACCCAGGACTTGCTCAACCCAGCCACTTTCTGGGGCCTGTGTGTAAGGGATGCTGTTGTGCTTCCCTGTGGTTTTCTCCTGTCTGCAAACTGCTCGAATGCCTCATTACTGGAGAAGCTGTTAGTAGCTCAGGAATTTGGCAAAACAGAGAGAGAGAAAAAAACGGTCAGGTGATTCTACCTGAATTACACTGTGTGCCGTTTGCATGCATTTAAAACCCATTCATCCATCCATGCTCTTATCTTGGTCGAGGGTGTGAGGATCTTTAAAATAACTGCGATACACTATCCTATCTGGGTACTACATTAACTATGCCTCACTCTGTCCTGTTAAAATAAATCCCAGAATTCATCCAACAATACAGACGTGTAGGTATGTGGGAAAAGGCATTTAAAATAGTTAATCTCCTTGACTCAGTCAGGTAGAAAAAACAGCTGGCATTATTTGGGCGGCCTCCCAACCGTTTTATCATCTGTACAACATCGTGTTCTACGTAAGGTTTTATTGCTACCTATAAATGCGGTATGCACTGACTCGACTGAGATTTAAAAAGACACCTTGTGTTTACCGCTATGGCTTGCCCCAGCGCCATAGTTTAGTCAACAATTTCGTATTTGTTGAGTGCATGATTGCATTGCATTTAATGCAGGCACTTTTCCAGTCTAGGTGATCGAAGTATGAGTTTAGAAAACTATTGGTCAGAGCAGCTGTAATGCATGAAAAAACAAGCTGCCTTTTTACTGAGCTGCACACAACCACATCTCGTTATTGTTTTTGTTACAGATTATTATTCGCTAAATAAATTTTATTTTGAAAGGGATACAATTGTCCAGGGGAAAATAAAACAAATCCATTCATAATTATTCTAAACCATATAAAATTGGTATGTATCAAAGACCCCGTCCATCTCACAAAGACATTTACTTTCATACCTCGTGGCCCAGCATAAACTGGGTTTATCCGGGCCAAACCCCAGCGACTTAAGGCGACATTACCTTATTTGGAAATCCGACTCCGCCTTCTATTTGATTATGACGTAAGAAGGAAGTCTCAAAGGACCCGGAGCATAGAGCTATCACGCGCTGCCGGCGTGGACTTGAGTGTACCGTCTGTGCTATCTCCGTCAAATCCAAATTAATGGAAGTCTCCGGCAGGGGACCTTGCATTCATATTTAATTTCCATGCAATTATGATGCTTGCCAGTAGTTTTAAAATGTAGACAAAAGGTAAACGTAAACTGACCCGTGTTGGTATTTCGTTCAAGTAATACTGTACCTAGCTACTGCGTTTGTACTTCAGACATGAAACAGAGCAAAGAAAATGCCACGTCTTTTCATTCCAGATACGATTTTTATTCATATCCGTTATCATTTCTTTTTTTCGTTGGACACATGATGTGATGTTTGCCAGTCAGGTTTCTGCGTACATGCAGAAGACCTATTTAGTAACTCAGTGGTCAAAATGTGGAAGTTGTGTCCTTTCTGGATTACATGATTTAAGAGTTACACTTAATATGTTCCATACGCATACACATATGTCTGTTGCGTTTTATGTTAATAAACCCTTCGTAGCTTTATTGTCATTAAGTCATTATCAACGTGCTAAATTGAAGGCAATATGCATGTAAAAAGCATATATCATTTTATAGCTATAGATAAGTTAACATTTACGGATAACAATTAGCTATTAGTTCAAGTATACAATTGTAAAATGATACAATATTTAAAGTTAAAAATCATAGAAAAGTTTGGAATGTCGACTATCATGCTCCTCCACCCACTATGAAAACCAAAGTGGAGAATTTAACACTGACAGTTCACGTGAAACTCGACACTGTCAGTGGAAATACCGCGACAACCTTTGCCGTACCCTTCAGCATTAAACAGATATACGTGCCTGTAAAGCAAACCATTCAACACTCATAGCTCTGCATATGCACCTGGATATTACAAATTTAAGTACAATGGTTTGCTAATGGGATAATTGATTAGCACTTTAGCTGATACGTCAGTCGCTTTTTATCCATGCACACGTAAATGTAAGTGTGTGCTGTTATCAGTCTTTATAAGCGCTTCAGTATACGTTTAAATACGTTTCCGGATTCGGCTTCATGCGGATGTTGTGGCGGGTCGCAAAACGGAGTGAACCAAAGGACAGCCGGTTCATTTAATCTGTATTTTTTTCTTATGTGGAATATATACAATAAAATTGGGAGACGCATCGCTATCGATTATTAACTGAGCAGCGGCTACGTCGGATCGCGGTGACGCGCAGAGGCGAGTCCCTCAGCCTCCTCCCATTTCTAGGACATAAATTATAAGGACGCAGGCGATCGGTGTCAAAGCGCAGAGGACTCGGTCTGGGTCGTTCGGCGAGCGAAAAGCTAAATATTTATCAAACAGAAGCGTGAAGTTTAGGGAGCGTCCTAACAGTTCGCCCGGAGCTCCTAGGTAGCGTTTGCTGCGAGCTGCGGTGACTTTCATTTTCTGGAGCGAGGTCTCTCCCGCGCTTCTTTCAGTTCGAGCGGGATATTTTCTCATTCTTCACAAATAGCCGTTTTTAAATTTGGTAAGTATGTTTAATTTATTTTTTTAGTTTAAATATATGTTATTTTTCGTTCGGTTTTTGACAATAAGTGTGTCACTATCTGGTCAGGCCGGTCCTTTAATTTAGCAGGCGAGACAATTCATTAGGACGAACTGCGGGATTTTTTTAAAGGACATGTAATGTTCTAAAAATTTAATTTTCATTAAATAACCGGGATGACTAACTAAAGTAAGAATGATGAGCGCGAAGTTGCATCATAGCGAAAACACGTGATCAGAGCGTTTCGGATCGTAGTAAAATAAGCGAATTTATCGGTAATTGCCTCCTGACAAGCTTCGTTTATGAATGTGCATGACAAAGTACCGGGTGTTCTCCAGCTTTGCTAGTTGTGGATGTGTCATTTCCAGTAAGTTCCAGTAGAATGTGGTGTATCTATCAGGCAGGGCAAGGTTGAAAATTCACTGATCGGCTGCAAATTGATAACTCCAGAAATCGGATTTCACCTTTTTCATATCTATATATGCTTTTGTATTTCAAATAAATAATATGCAACTCAAGTATCTATATTTCGTCAAATGAATACAGTTTGTTAATCATCCGCCTTTTGGAGGAAGTTCGTCCTTTATACCTAAGCAAAGGGGGATGGGTGTAAGCCGGGTGCCGGCCGACCAGTTTCCGTCTGCACTTTCTAAAGATGTCTCATATGTCCGCAGCTCTTTAAGGACAAAAAGGCCGTGCGACACACGACTGAAAACGCGGCTTAAATGATGAAAATGATGGTTTAAATGGTTAGTGTTTTGTCGTGAATGCATTTTTTGAAGGTTCACTTTAAGATTTGCACCAGGCATATGGTGTGGGACTGGAGGTCCAGCGCGTTAAATATTCCAGCCCTCAATGTCCCCTGTCTGCTGTCTCGGCCAGAATTAAATGGATTTATGAATTCTGTCACATGGTCGTTTCTTATAGACTGATGTCAAGCTTCCCCATAGTAATGAGTGATTAGGAACTTGTCACCTATGCTCGTAATAAAACGATCTATAGATTATTTCTAGAATAGGGGATGTTCCAGTGCAGGCTGAACAAGAATTACAGGTTAAGAAACAATTTTCATTTAATGCAGGGATCTTGAGTAAATCTGCGCCTGGAATTAACACTCCTTTGGCAGTGGAATGGCAAGCACCGGGGAGAAATCTGCCAGACGTGATCCCAAAGGCTTCACGTGCCAGAGTCTCTTTAGCTGCCTAATCATATTATTTACATATTATTCCATGGTCCCATAAATGGCCGGGAAACAGGCTGTCAACAGAATCAGCTGTTGCGGTCTAGAGCAGTGTGAATGGCAGGATCATGATAACGCAGCCCATTCAGAGGACTTACTCCCTGTAGTAGCCCGTACATCGTGCCCTTGTGGCATCACCTTGTTGTGGTCTGTCCACCGTTCGGCATTCGTCGGTTCCGGCAGTCACCGCCAGAGACAACAACGTCAGGGTCTGGGGGAGCGTTTTATGTGTTTAATGGTGCTTCCAGAAAAAAAGAATAATATATTTAATGTTTCTCCCTCTTCATTTCAGGATGCGGTTCGACTTCTCCACAGTCCTGGCTGCAACATGGATGCCTGTTGTGGCCGTTTAGTCTCAAAAAGCTACACAGAGCTGAATATTATCTGTCTGCTCAGGGGATAGCAGTAACTTTAACCCCCTATCACATCCGTTTGCTTCTATTTAAGGCCAAAAAGGAGCCAAATAAATTATTTTAGTTTACATATTTATCCGAATCCTGTAGGTGAAAAGTAGAAACCTGCAGAACTTATTTATTTTGAAAGCATCAAAGCACTAGTACCTCATTTTTTTGTAAAGTAATTCTAATTTTGATAAAGAATATATATTTTTATATAAAAATAATTTAATTTATTATTAAAAGGGTTAGTTAATATTTAGAGATGGAATCGACTACTCTGGCCTCGCTGGTTATGGCCACCACGTTAGCTGTGGCCTCCCAGTCTCCGCTGTCTGATTACCTGTGGTTGGTGGTGTTGGGCTTCATCATCGCCTTCATCCTGGCCTTCTCGGTGGGCGCCAACGACGTGGCCAACTCCTTCGGCACGGCCGTGGGCTCGGGCGTGGTCACCTTGCGGCAGGCCTGCATCCTGGCCACGGTGTTTGAGACGCTGGGCTCCATCCTGCTGGGGGCAAAGGTCAGCGAGACCATCCGGAAGGGCATCATCGACGTCAACATGTACAATGGCTCCGAGCCCCTGCTGATGGCCGGCTCAATCAGCGCCATGTTTGGTGAGCATGCGTCGAGGGAATCGTCCATGGTCGCCCGTGCTCGTTCCGCTGACGAACCCAGAAACATCACTTCCTACGCTTCTCCGTTCCAGGGTCTGCTGTGTGGCAGTTGATGGCCTCATTTCTGAAGCTCCCCATCTCTGGAACCCATTGCATTGTGGGAGCCACCATTGGTTTCTCCCTGGTAGCAAAGGGTCAGCAGGGGGTCCATTGGCTAGAGCTGCTCAGAATCGGTAAGGGCCCCCCCCCCTCATTCCAATCCCAGCCTCACCGCTTCCATAGCAGCATAGCAGCCCTACGCCATAAGGAGGGAGGCCTTTAGCCTTTAGCAGGCATGTCGACAGAAGGTTTAAAGAACTTGACTTGTTTCAAAAGCCAGAATTGGGATTACTGTGAACAAGTTACAGACTGTTTTTCAGTAAAAACTATCTTTGATAAATTGCTATAACATCATAAGTCTCTTTTTGGTTGTCTTTGGTGGCGAAAATGAGCATGATCATGCACTTTTTCCTTAACGCTACAATTTTCTTAGTGTTAATGGCGGTCCCACTGGAGTCCCCTGGTTGGTGTGTGAGGTTCTGATCTGTCAGGTTCTGACTGTTCTATCTGCTCTCTCCAGTGGCCTCCTGGTTCCTTTCTCCTCTGCTTTCCGGTATCATGTCTGCTGTTCTCTTCTACTATGTCCGCAAGTACATCTTGAACAAGGTAAGGGTGTGAAACTCCTCTTGATATAGGTCTTACTGGGGGGTGTTTTCCTGGATAAGATTACCTGGTTATTATCTTATGGTTTATTTAGCTAATGGATAATCATAAAGAGTTCTTTATTGCATTTATTTATCCTAATGATGGCATTGTTGCCAAGCCGATTGATAAGCATTTGTCTGAAGACTGATAAGCATAATGACAGGGAGCTGACATGGAGAGTGGGGACATGCAGTTCGTAAACCAAAGGGCGAGCGCCACAAAACATTTCACAGACGCATCCGCCTGTAAGTGACACTTAAATAATAGCATGTGTTGCTAATACGGGAAAAAATGTGGCGAAATATGGCCCTCTCAGTTTCCTTCTCATCCATGCTACCATGTGTCCGTATTCACCTGCTAATAGTTTGATATGAAAGATGAGGTTCCCACGAGCCATGGCTGGTCATTCTTCTGTCCTTGAAAATTTCTCTCTGAGACTGGCTATGCGATCCCTCAAAGGTTAAGGACAGAGCTGAAAGCCCCTTCTGGGTTGGTTTTAAGAGGCTGTTAAACTTTGACCTTAAACCTTTGATCACAGCTACAAAAATAAATAAATCGAACAGTAGGTGGCGCAGTGGTTAAGGAGAGTGTTCTCCTGTCCTGATTTATAAGTTCTTGAGCTCCTGTGGTCAGGGATTCTAATAAATCAACTGTATGTAATGTTTTACGTTGTTCCTACTTAGCAGATGTTTAAAAAGCGGTTTTAATAAATGGGTTATGCAATCAGCCCTCCTCTCACGCCACTGAGGGGAGGAGTGGGTGCCTACAGCAAAACTTGTTGGTGCAGTTTGAATGCTGCTCTTGTTGCCCTTCCAGTACTGGGGGGCGTGGGGCATAAAATGAGGGTTGTTCCTAGCTGCCACTGGCAGGAAGCAGGTATTTACGTGCTGTTCTGCAACAGCCATTCGTTTGTGCACCAGGGCTTGAGTCCCTATGATCAGTGGGCTAGACTGGAACCTCCCCCCCCCCCCCCACCACCAACTCGCCTCTTACTCACTGTCGCCGCGTCAGCTGTGTTTCCATAGCAACTTCCAGAAGCGGCGTCGGGTTAAAACTCATCGTTGAGACAGTCATAGCTCCCGGTGCATTTTTAAAAAATGTATTTATTGTTCGTGACAGGTCATGTGGAGATGTTCTTTAAGATTGGGTATTCAGCTTTTCTGCCCTGGTTTTGTGGAAAGTCATGAATTTGTAAAAAAAAAATGAAAAAGTAAATAAATAAAGGATAAAAAATACTTTTAGGAGCTACGCTGAAGTAACAGGAGTTAATTCAGACAAGATGTCCAAACCTGATATTTTGTTCTTCCCTAAAGAAGTTGGGGATAATGGCTTTTGGAGCAAAGTCCAGCATTTTGGCCAAGGTCACAAAACGGAAAAGGCAGATTTTGTCCTGGGTTATGTCGTCCTGCCATTGGCAACCCCCCCCCCCCCCCGATTAAAATGGGCCATGTTGCAATCTGCCCCAGAAGTCCATGTGAAGAGCTTAGTCAGACTTCCTGGCGTGTGTTGGGGGGGTGGTTTGTACAGAATGTACACAGTGACTGGGACCTCAGGGTGCTGGCTGTTCACACAAGGACACCGGCAATGCGGTCTTCGGGCCGTGTTACATTCTCCAAAAGATCCATCCATCTTCTCAGCGCTTACCCTGGTCAAGGGGCCTGGGGCCCAATCTAGGTGGCTGCGCTACACCCAGGATGGGATATCAGTCCATCTCAGGATACGCGCACACACACACACATGGTATCTGTGTCTTTGTGGACATCATTCAAAAGCCTAATCCCAACAATGATAACCTTAACCCCTACCCAGCCCTAACCTTAATCATAAGTAACCAAACAGAATATAAGACTGTTGGTATTTTTAGTCACAGTCACAGATTTTTGTAAAATTGAATTTCCCTATTTTGGGGAACCCAGTAGATCCCCATCTGATTTAACGCCTTCTGCCCCCCCCCCCCCCAGGAGGACCCCGTCCCCAACGGGCTGAAGTCCCTGCCCGTCTTCTATGCTGTGACGATGGGCATCAACTTCTTCTCCATCCTATTCACGGGAATCCCACGTAAGTGTTCATAGCTGTCTGTCACCTCCCTGCATGGGGAGCCGGTAGCATTCACGGTGTTCGTGGATGACTCGTTGTTGGGGGGGGGGGGGGGGGGGTGGGACCTTTGTGAAGGCTTCTGCCAGGCTCTGCGTGTGTGTATTTTCATTAAAGACAGGTGTTAACGAGGAAGCAGTGCGGAATCTGCCACAGGTGTGCATTGTCAGTAGGGATCTTTTATTTACGAGCTGTTTGACTGGACAGCTTGAGTTTTTAATTATTATTTTTTTAATTTGATTTTTCTGTTGACTGTACGCGCCACTGCTTCTTTGAAATTTGTTACGGCCTTTATAATTTGTGCAGGTGTTTTTTTTTTGTTTTGTTTTTGTTTTTTCTTTCTCTCAGTTGCCGGCCTTAGAGAGCCCCTATTAAACACACAATCTTCGTTCCTCTTGTTTTCACTTGCAGGACTGACCTATTCAAGGAGTCACCTGGCCTGGGTCCTTCACTGAAGGCTGCAGGCCGGTGTGTGGCAAGACTAGCGCACACACACACACACACACACACACACACACACACACACACACACACCTTCCAGCCACTGAAATTCAGGAGTCCATACTAACACTGACTCACAAGTAGGACTAGGCAGAAGACTAAGTACAGGAGCTTCCCAGGGTAACTTCTGGGAGCTGTTTTATCCAACTTTAAGATGTACATGGTTTCACTCAACACTGATACACCTGTTTTATAAATAAGCATTAAACAGAGGTGGATAGTTCAAGTCCAGAAAGTAAAAATCCAGACCAAGAATCTGTTTCAACCAACCAGCTGAGTACTCTGTGACTGTGACTCTTTATGCTCATCTGGTTGGTTGAAACAAATTCTTAGTCTGGATTTTTACTTTCTGGACCTGAAGTATCAACCTCTGCATTTAATCAGCCCCGTGGCACACAGGCTGAACCTGACGGTCTCGGGGAGCAGGAGAGATTCATATACGCTGAGTATGTTTGCAAGAGGAGTTTGAATCAGGACATTTAGCCTCATTTTAGTATGTTTACAGTGGCAAAAAAAAAAGCTGCATGAACATCTATCACCAGGAGCAAAGTTGACGATCCCTGCCGCTGAGCTCGGAGATAGTGCTGCAGGACCAAGGGCAGCAGCTGAGCTCAGCAGAAGAGACCCGACCCTCACCCCTAATTATCTCCCCTATCCTCGTCCAGTCTGCTCCCTAAATCTGCCTTCTCATTTCTTCTCTCTAATCTGCCCGGAAGCCGCTCCTTAATTTCCTATGTACCGTTAGCTGAATAAATGGAGACTAATGAAACTAATGACCATCCTGCAGACACTGACCAAATAACAGTGGAGATCACCAGCGTTAGCACCATGCTAGCTAAGCACTCGATGGCGTCCATTTAAAGGATTTAGTTCCTTAAAATGGCCACGTCTCAATGCCCTGGCTGACCCCCTTGGCGCCGACCTGGTTAACGTTAATGGTGGCGGTCACCTGTAAACTGGACTTTGCTCTAAAGTACAAGCATGTCCGCGGTTCGTACCGTGTGGCGATGAAGTCTGTGTCTTGTGAGATGACCTGGAGTATTTAACAAGGCTTCACCGGGTCTTTAAAGTATCATGTGATTTCTGCAGAGCAGAAATGTCCGGCCAAATGCTTTCTGAATTCAGGACTGTCACAGCTCTTCCACACGATTCCTTCTATGCTTTTCTGAGCCTTTCCTCTCTTTCCTGTCCCCAGAAAAACTTCACAACCATAAAGACCATAAACGAAGGCAGACAAGAGTAAAGGACACGATGGTTCCTCTGCAAAACATTTAATGAACTTAGTAACCTGTGACCAGCCCGTCACTCTGTAATATGGCCCCCCGTTGTGCACAGACGCCCACGGTCATTTTGGCTGAGTGGGGTGAGTGTGTAAGTCTGCCTGCGCTGACCCATGGTGGCGCAGGGCCCCATGGTGCCCGGAAGCTCCGGTCCAGACCGGGTGCGCCGGTGAGCTGTTTGCGGAGCTGTCTGTCGGGCTTCCTGAGAGAGAGAGGCAGACGGGTGTTTTTAGACGGGCGCGACATTCCGCGGTGCGGTTCGGAGCCGCTTGCCCACGTGTTGTCTCCTCCTCTGCCTGCCTCGCTTGCCAGACCACTGTGGCTTTCCCAGTTATTTCCCAAGTTCTGCGCTTCACACTCCTCTTGAACATGGGCAGTGAGTGGTGGGTACAGGAAGGTCATTTCAGGTCAAAGCTTCTGGTCTCTTCGTGGCGATGTAGCAGCTGCCAAGCGGCCCCTCGAACCCAGCACACTCTGGGATCCCGCTATCTGAGCAGTGCAAGTGCGTGGCATCGTTGAGATAGACTGTTTCTGAATCTACGCAGCACCCCCACCCCCCACCCCCGTCCCCTCATGACTTCTGGTGAACACTTATCACGAGATCCGAGGAGGACGGAGGGCGGTATGGCTACGTTAGGCAGGAACCGGCGCATGCTTTGGCTGCCCAGATCGCCCCCTGCTGGTGATTTGACTTACACTTATCTGAGGGGCCCAGCTGGTGGTTTCTTGGTATGTGAAGGTACAGACTTCCCAAGAGGTTATGAAACGCCCCACCCAGCTGATGGCCAGTGATGTCACCGTATCTCCCCCGTTTTTCTCTCTTTCTCTCTGCCCTTTCTCCTGGGGGAGTATTTCAATGGAAAGACTCCCTTTATTCGCCAAGTAGCCCACAGTGTGGGGTTAGATTGGTGGTGTGAGTTGAGGGTTGCTTCTCTCCAATGTGTTGTGGGGTGACCCTGCTGAGTCATAGCGGATACCACCACCACCTTTCCTGGTTGGTTCTGTTGCATAACCATGAGCGAGCATTGGCCCCGGCCCTTGGTCCTCTCCTGCAGCCCTCTGTGGGTGAGGTGTCCTGCCCCGTCACTGTGTGTGTGTGTGTAACGATGTCGAAATCGTCCTCCCATGCTTTGACTCACAACATCGCGCTGTGTACAGTGTAAATTTCACAACTCCGCCATCCACCCGCTCTCTCCCCCAGCTTCCTTCCCTGTGTCATCCTGGCAGCTGTTGTGCGGTGCTATGAAGTACATGCTAAAATTTTTTTTTAGAGCAGCACAGCTGTGGGTGGACTTCCCAACTTTCCCCCCCCCCCCCCCAAAAGAAAGAATCAACTGTAAAGCAGAAGATCTGGAGCCCATCTGTACGTGTTTAGGATCGGGGCCCTCTGCTCCCCTTTGTCTCAACACGGCCTCTGTCTCTCCCTTTGTCCCCCCCCCACGGCCGGTTTAGTCCTGGGCTACGATGGGATTCGCTGGTGGGGCATACTTCTCATCTCCGTTGGCTGTGCCATCCTCACGGCCATCCTCGTGTGGTTCGTTGTCTGCCCACACCTCAGGAAGAAGATCGAGAGTAAGTGGACCGCCTTCGAGTCCCAAGACTGCCAACCGGCTGCGCCGGTCTCTCCTCAGACCTCTGACCCTAATTGTCAGTTGCCTGTGATATTCACCTGTCAGTCTCCCTTTAAAGCACCACAGTAAATGTGGAAAGTGTATTTCTATTAATGCCACACACAGGTACTATTATGTAATTATAGCAACAAATATGAGAAATATGGGTGGATCAGGAATTTGATACTTTATAATAGTAGTTTGCTCATACCTGCATTTTCTATACGTAATTATTTTGGTGTAACAATGATACAATGTTGACTTTCTAGAAGAATAGTTGAATTGAATAATCATAGGTGGGGTTTTGTTCCCGTGTCTGAACAACCTGTGATCTTTCATATCTTAAGGAGATGCGGTATTTTGTTTGGGTTAAACCACTTTGCGCTTAAATGCCAGAGGTCTGTCAGACCGGTCTTTGGGTTTGACCAGGGACCTGAGAGTCAAATACACAGAGTTCACCGTTAAGGTCACATTGATTCATAATTAATTTACAAGTTCTGCAAGTGGTGGATCACACAACTGCCGGGTGCTGGACCTGCTGTTAGTTCAAAACCGCCTTCCTACTTTGCTTTAGCTAACGAGTCCTTCTCACTCATTTGACCCAGTTCTTCCACTGCTCCCCCTGCAGGTCAGGTGAAGTCCAGCCCTTCTGGGCGCCCCCTAATGGAGAAAGACCCCCTGAAGGTGGCCCCCGAGGATTCCCCCAAACCAACAGCCCCGGCGCTGCCTCCCCCACGTTCTCCCCCTCCCTCGGAGGAGCGTAGGGTGGCTTTCGACATCGGTGACTCAGAGGAGACTGACGATAAGGACATCAAGGATATCGGTGGATCAGACAGCAATGGTATTGGCCAGTGTCTTACCATGTCCTTCTGACCACATCACTTGATGATTTATCTCCATGGTTCCAGCATCAGGACGTTGTAACTGCATTGGGTCTCTCCCATCTCCAGTTCACCAGCATCCTCAGGTCCATTTCAGCAATGGCTGCATCCACGTTCCTGGCAATGGCTACAGCCAGTACCACACGGTGCACAAGGACTCAGGCCTCTACAAGGACCTGCTGCACAAGCTGCACCTGGCCTCGGTGGGCGAATGCCTGGGCGAGTCGGGTGAGCGGCCCATGCGGCGCAACAACAGCTATACCTCCTACACGCTGGCCATCTACGGCATGCACGGCGACCTGCGGCCCAAGGAGCCTGAGGCCCGACCTGCTGGCAGCAGTGCCGAAGACGGTGAGCGCAAGCGTGTGCGCATGGACAGCTACACTAGCTACTGCAATGCCGTTGCTGAGCCGGGCGTGGCGGAGAGCCCCCCAGCGAGCCAGGTGACCGTGGATGTGGGCGATGGGGCCAGCAGCCAGGGCTCTCTGGAGGATGACGGCCTGGAAGAGGACCGGGCCGAGGTCTCCATGCTCTTCCAGTTCCTGCAGATCCTCACTGCCTGCTTTGGCTCCTTTGCACACGGTGGCAATGATGTCAGGTGGGCGGCCGTCGTGTCGACCTCTTTGCGTGCCGGTGAGGTGTGTACGCCATAGCAGAGTTTGGGAGTCACCCCCCCTGTTCCTTCCGCTCCTCAGCAATGCCATTGGGCCCTTGGTAGCTCTGTGGCTGGTCTTCTTCACTGGGAATGTGGCTTCCAACGCCCCTACTCCCATCTGGCTGCTGCTTTTTGGGGGCGTGGGCATCTGCGCCGGCCTGTGGGTATGGGGGCGCCGTGTCATCCAGACCATGGGCAAGGACCTGACCCCCATAACCCCCTCCAGGTAACACCCACTCCTGAAACCAACATGTATTTGGTGAAAATTCTTTATGCTTAGGCTGGTTTATAATCTTGTTTTTTTTTTTTTTAGTGGATTCAGTATTGAGTTGGCCTCGGCCGTGACTGTGGTGGTCGCTTCCAACATCGGTCTTCCTGTCAGCACCACCCACTGCAAGGTAACTTAGCGGAAGGGGGGCATGTCCATGCTGGGGCCGCCATCTTGGTTCTTCACCATGCTTTGGGAGGTGTGTGTCACTCAACCTTTGTCCCCACCCAGGTGGGCTCTGTGGTCGCCGTGGGCTGGCTGCGGTCCAGGAAGGCAGTGGACTGGCGCCTTTTCCGGAACATCTTCCTGGCCTGGTTTGTGACGGTGCCGATTTCAGGCCTCATCAGCGCCGCCATCATGGCCCTGTTCACTTACGTCATCCTGTAAAGTGGGGCTGGACCCCGCTGTAGCACCCCTCCGCCCCGTCTGCGTTGGGAACCAGCTGCCCCTCCCGGTTCCAGCTTCCCCCGGCTTTCTGTAAATAGCCAGCCACCCCACGCTTCCAGAGGGGATCATGTAAAACTTTTGTATGATTTTATTATGTTGTATGTAAAATGAGGTCCATTTTTCATTTTTTTCACCAACGAGTTAATAATGAGAACACTTGCATGCAGTATTAGCCTTTAGCAAATAATGACTAGTTGACTTGGTGTACACCTGAAGCTTGTTATAGTCTAGTGTACACTAGTTTATGCACATTATGTAGCATAGTGTAGTGAACACTATGAAACAACACAAACTAAGTGCCATTTGATCCAGTTATACTTATCATTGTTTACCAGTAGGAAGAAAAAATGCAAAAATCATGCAAATATGTGTTTTTCATTAACCCTTTTGTTTTGTAGATTGCCGTCACTTGATAAAAAAACAAACTGCTTTATTGATTGGGAGGGAGAGACAACTTGTATTTCCCGAGAACTTGATTACACTAAACTGTAGATAAAATGAGGGGAACTTTTATCTTGTTCCTTGTACAAGTTGAATCTGGTCCAGCTGTGTTTTCTTCGAACCCGGAGCTGAATGCTTTTTTCCTTTTGTTGTTTTTAAGTATGGAAGGTACAAGGAAAGCTGGTGTAAGGTCTGACCTACCGCTGCTGTAGACACTTTCATTTTATTTTGGTACCAAAGACTGGAGTGTTTCCCCTCACACATTAACTGATTTAGTCTTCCTATAAAAAACAATTATGGAAAAATAAACCATTTAAACTTCAGCTTGCTGCACCTTGTCTTTGTCTTTTTCTGAAGATTGTGTGTGTGACTTGAGCCTTTCCAATATAATTAATGGAAATTAAATGAATTTAAATTGAACAAATTTCACCTAAATGTCATGGTGAAAATAAAAGATAATCATATTTGGAGTATAAATTTCTTTAGGTGGTATGAATTTAATACATGTGGCCACCATTTTTATAATATGGACATTCTAACACTGGGGAGTATGGAGAAAGGAGCGTCAAAGTGAGCTTCAGAAACAATCCCTGGCTGCTGTCAAAGATCCACTGAGGGAGATTTAAATTCATCAAAGGTGTTAACCAGTGTTTCCCAACCCGGTCCTCGGGGACAGGCAGCAGCCCACGTTTTTGTTCCCTCCCAGCTCCCGGTAGAGAACAAAAATGTGGACCTTCTGTGGGTTCCTGAGAACCTGGCTGGGTAACACTGGTGTAAGCTAACATGCCTAGAGCAAGATAGGACTTGTTCCTGGGCATTGCCTGGCAGTTGAAGATGGAATTTGTCAAGTCGTTTTATTTTAATTTTCTGAAGTGGTAAGAGATGAACAAACTCGCCAGTCATGTGCTGTAGGTCAGACCTGAGGGCTCAGCCGAAATCCTGCTAGACGCAGGTAGGGCAGAATAAGGAATGAGCTGAATGAGCCACAAGCTGGACGGGAGCCAGCAGAGAGAACGGGCTCCGCTGCGGCTGTACACATGGATGAACACCAGCGTCTCACCTCTCGCTATTTTTAAGGCGTGAGTAGTTACTTAGAACAAAAAATTTTTCGTTTTAATTAATGTTTAGTAGCAGGGCCTGTAGTAAGGAATGGAAGTGATGTCACTGTTGGGATGATGTAAAACATTCATCGCCAATGCATATTGATAAACCTGGGACGGCTTTTGGCTTGCATGGAATGTACCTATCCTTGTTTATGAGACACTGCCTTGCAGAGCCGGTTCCTCCGAAGTTCTCAGAACTTTCCCAGAAGCAAACAATTGTTTAGCCTGCCTCTCTCTCGCTCTCTCTCTCTCCATCTTTCTCACTCACTCACTCTTTTACTCTCATACAAAAAAATTCTATCTGTTTCACCTCTTTTCTGAATCATGGCGTATCGGTTATACCGGCATGTACATCTGATATGCCATTGATGTCACCAGTCAGATTAACATTCTGGTGGCCATATTCAAGTACTGAATTATGGAATTATATTTTCATAGCTGACAAGACTGCATAGCACATCTCAGAACTGCTGGCTTTATTCACTTTAATTCATTGTGTTTACATTTGCACAATAACATGGCCCTCCCAGGGAAGGTGCTGTCACACAAAAGCACAATTTGGTGAACTTTGGACTATGAGTGTGCCAGCATTCTCTGCTGGTAGCTGGTGGTTGACAAATGTTATTACCCCGTTCAGTCAGTTAGACCAGCGTCTGAGTAACAAGAGCAACAATCTAGCTGGAGTGTTTTGTGAACGTGGCAAATGCATGTTGTGTAGCTGTAAAGAGCCTTCAAAACAGATGGGTTTGCTATTGTCTGTTCCTGGACGTTTTGGTTCCTGGTGGTTCCATGGGCACTGTTGAACTAAATATAATTATCTTTGAACTCCATCAGTGCTTTAGTATTTCTTATAATAGTAACATGAAAGACAAAGCTTCACACCTCATGGTGCATAAAGCTGTCAAACACTGTCAGTGACAGACTTCCTCCTATTGGTCACCTTATTGGTTCCAACTGTATTAAACCAGACATGTTTTGACAGGTTATTCTAATTCTCACCAGCAGGGGGATTCAGGGACTCTTTCCTCCCATCACAAACTCTGCTGCTCTCATAGGCTAGGACTACCAATAGGCTAGGACTAGTTAAGAGGAATGGGAAGCCCATTATACTTGGGCTGTTCATGGTTTTAAGCATGCAGCATTTAATCATGGCTCCTAACACAAGCGTGTTATCATGGGGAGGTCCAGCAGCTCATTCGGGTGCTAGCGCCCTCCAGTGGTAGCTGTGCATTATGCAGGTACTGGCACGAAACAATATTTTGAAACTATGGAAATAACATGAGCATATTGAGAACAAAAGTGAAATTGGGGAGAGGAAGTTACCAGCCGAAGGAATAGTAAGGTCATAGAAGTAGTTCAACAGCTGAAATTTTTGGTTCTTATTTCTGATATAGATTTTTTCCATGTTTCTTTTATATTATTTTGTATTTATACATTTATGACTTTTTCTTAAGCGACTGTAGAAACATTGTTGTTTGTCTCAACCAAAGTATCAAATAAATTCATATTCTATTATTTTTATGGGGATTTCTGCCAGTGACATATCTGTTGATTCTGACATTGATAATACAAACACTAAGTTGTTAAAATAATAAATATAGTGCATTTCTTGATTTATTTTTTTCTTAGCATCCTCTAAGTATATGTAATCTTGATTAACAGTTACATGGCCAAATGCCTGTCAGAGACCTGATGTTGTACCCTTATGTGTATGAATCATTTACTCTTCATTAAAACAAATCCCAATTAGCTTACAGTAAAAACTAGTGAAGTCTCAGAATGATCTCTCCGTGGGACACAGTCACACCTTTAGCAGTTTGCGATGTGATATTTAGGTCAGAGAATCACGTGACCATCTGCTGACCAAAAATAAAGTGACTGAGGCAGGAGAAAGGAGACAAAGCACCAACAGAGGACATCTTGTGTTGTTCTACATAGATCGTT
The DNA here is from genome assembly GCF_048594095.1 of Paramormyrops kingsleyae. NCBI lineage: Eukaryota > Metazoa > Chordata > Actinopteri > Osteoglossiformes > Mormyridae > Paramormyrops > Paramormyrops kingsleyae. The sequence continues at coordinate 16,448,056 of NC_132798.1, forward strand.
GCCCTAGATACAACCACCCGATAGGACTGTAATAAGTGACAAAGCTCTAAAACAGATGCTATATGACCACTATTTACCTGGGTTGACATAAAAGGCACATTTGGATCTTCATTTTCTATTTGTGCCTGTGTAAATTCATTAAGACTCTCGCTGAAACTTGTGTGCTTATGTATCTTTGACTCATATAAGTAACCCAATTAAAATCTGTAAAATTGTAATGTGTTATATATCGTAATTTGGAAAAGACATTTATAAACTGAAGTTGAGGATATGTGTTAGACAGAAATTAAAAAATGACAGCGTATTTCTTTGTACATAATAATTAACGAATAATTAACAGATTCTAAGATTTCACTATAATTTCATTATCAACATTAACGACCCTACCGTGCTGCTTTACAATACACTACACACCATTAACAGCTTGCTTGATGACCGAAAGGCAATACATTTTCGGTGAGGTTACAGATGCACCTATCTGTATTTTCATGAAAACTGAATTATACGGTTAGAAGAAAGACATAACTTCAGACTCCTCGTTTTCATGTAATGTGTTACCTTTGTCTTACTCGATTTAATACTGTATCAACGTGTCCTTTCTTTGTGTCCTTCTTAGGAGAGGATGCCTCTGCCTGCTCAATACGCAACAAAAATGCGACGGCTCGGTACATAAACCGGCAGTAGAATCGCGCGATGACCTTTTACCTCATACCACCGGAAGTGTTTCTGCTGCAGTCGAAACGCACGACAAGCGGTGGGGCAGCGTTGTCGTGTCGTAAGTGTAATTCGCTGTAAAGTTGTGAGGCCGTTGAACTGTTTAAATTTATTTGCAATTAGTGCGAATTAAACCCGGCAGTTACGGTGCTGGTTGATAACATCTAGTTTTTAAGCTAGCATCGCTAGCTATTCGATATTTTTTTTTAGATTATCGGAGGTGACGGGCCGGTACAAGGATGGCGGATGTCACTGCACGTAGCTTGCAGTATGAATACAAAGCGGTGAGTATTGTATAATCACACACCGATCACAGCTGGTTGATTATTTTTGCATGTTTTAGAGCGATCTGATGTACGTGCCGATTATTAGCAAGACTGATCTTTAAGACCTAGCCGTGCGATTTTTGAAATGCGTAACTTTTTCTTAGCCCGCCAGATTTACTATGCTTAATGTTTTTATCGGGGAATTTTCCATGCACGATATACAGAATTAATTAAGTAATGAACTCCTGCCGCTCTTAGATAAGGATTTCTGATCATTTATGCATTGGCTCCGGGTTTCCAGTGAGCAGTATAAGCTGTAACAGTGTTTTGTGTTAGATTGAGGGATACAGTATTTCAGCGATCGCTAAATAGATAACGCCTACTCGGACCTCTTCAACATTCGGGATATGCTTGAGAATATGTATGTTTTAAATCAGTGCATTTCGATTGGCTTTTCATTAAGTCACTACCCAAAATAGTTGTCGATCAGGGAGGAGGCTGCGACAATAAAAGTAGTTGTACTTTACGGTAAATGTTATAGCGCATTCACGTGGTATTTCTAAAAAATTCTTCTTTGGAACTTATACCCGAACTTTCCCTGCAGAACTCCAACTTGGTGCTGCAAGCCGATCGTTCGCTGATCGATCGCACTAGACGCGATGAGCCCACGGGCGAGGTGCTGTCTCTGGTGGGAAAACTGGAAGGCACCAAAATGGGGGACAGGTCGCAGAGAACCAGGCCGCAGATGCTGGAGGAGAGACGTGCCAAGTGAGTTCATTTTTCCTCTGAGGGATTTGTCTTATGACTTCCCCAAGGTTTTAGCGGGAAGAAACTTGCTCGTACACCATCTCATATTAGATTCCTGTATTGGTGTGCAAAACGTGTTTAAATGACAACAGATAAACTGACTGTGATCATAATGCACTATCCATAACTGAGAGGTGCGTCCTATTTAAAAGCTGCTGAAAACAAGGTTGTGTGTGTTCCTGGTGTGCAGGAGACGGAAGAGAGACGAGGACCGGCATGATATCAACAAGATGAAAGGCTTTACATTGCTGTCTGAGGGCATTGACGAGATGGTGGGCATCGTGTACAAGCCAAAGACCAAGGAGACCCGTGAGACATACGAGGTTCTGCTGAGCTTCATCCAGGCTGCGCTGGGAGACCAGGTGTGGACCTGCAGTCTTCTGACTGGTTGTCTGGGATTCTTCTGCTCTCCTGGATGTGTGGATACCGCTTATGTTGTAGATATTGTGTCTGAGTTTATATTATGATGCCTATTGCATCATGCTTGAAAGGTCAGTCCTGTGTTTCCATTTGTGTTCAATTTGTGTAATTGAACTTCTGATCGACTTCTTCCCGAAACCCGCTGCTGTCAGCCCCGGGACATCCTGTGTGGCGCAGCGGACGAGGTCCTGGCTGTACTGAAGAATGAGAAGATGCGGGACAAGGAGAGGCGGCGAGAGGTGGAGCAGCTGCTGGGTCCGGCGGACGACACGCGTTACCACGTGCTGGTGAACTTGGGCAAGAAGATCACAGACTATGGGGGAGACAAGGAACTTCAGAACATGGGTATGTCAAGGTGCCTGGTGGGACTAAACCCGTATCTTGATGTCTATGGAAGCACACCTGGACCAGTTCAAAGAACCATGCTTTTATCAAACGTGTCTGGATTGTCTGCTGTTGCGGTTGTTCTGAAATGGTATCTCACAAACTTTTTAATGAAACAGGGGCACTGTGCGTTAGGAATGCTCAATGACACTGTTCTGTGACCCTAAACTGTCTCTGGACAAATTGTTTCATAAATAAACGTTTTACTACATCAGTGTTGGTTGTCAATCTTCTCGGTTTCTCTGGCCCTGGGAGGGGGGGCACAATCTCTGTTTTTGACATGCTGATAGATTTATTTGTCCATGTGCTTACAGATGACAACATCGATGAAACGTATGGAGTTAATGTGCAGTTTGAGTCTGACGAAGAGGTAAGCGTTCGTTCAGATGTTCAGTTGTTTTCCGTGCATTATACAGTCTTTATGGTATAACGTCTTTCTCCGCATGGAAGGAGGGAGATGAGGACCAGTTTGGTGAAGTCCGGGATGAAGGGTCCGATGAAGACAGCGAGGGTGTGGAAGCGGACATTGGCTTGACCCTCACAGCAAATGTAAGGAATAATTTTTGGCTTGTCACCTGTGAGCCTGATCTCATGCCGTTCGCTATTTATGTGATGCTTGGGCCCTTGTGGTGGTGCTGAGTGTATTCCTGCCCTCTAATTTGTTGTCCCTGGGTCCCCTCCAAACACACAGCTTGGAGCAGCAGGGGATGTGATGTCAGCGAAGAAGAAGGACCTGCACCCCCGCGACATTGACGCTTTTTGGTTGCAGCGTCAGCTCAGCCGTTTCTATGATGATGCCATCGTGTCCCAGAAGAAAGCTGATGAGGTGTTGGAGATCCTCAAGGTCAGTTCTCCTCTAGGTATTCCTTTTGTCTTTCAGTTTCTTTCTTGTTGCAAAACAACAAATGAAACCATGACAAACTCGCAGTTACGCTGAAATCTTCAGTACCAGTCAAGTGTGGACACACCAACTGAAAATCATTTGTTCTTCAACAATATAATGACCCTAAGCACTCCTCGAGGTTATGGAGTATCTTGTAAACAAGGAGAGAGATGGAGTGCTGTGACAGATGACCTGGCCCCCACAATCCCCCAACCTAAACCCTATACAGCTGGTTTAGGATGAGTTGGAGAGTAAAAGTAAGGTAGTCAACTTGTGCCCAGAACTTGTGGAAACTCCTTCAGGACGGCTGGAGAAGCAGCTACACCTGGAAGCTGCTTTTTGAAAGAATGCCCAGAGTCTGCAGTGCTGTCATCAAAGCAGAAGGGGGCTGTTCTGAAGAGTCTGAAATTTTAGAAAAGTTTGAGTAAATACAGCCAAAAGCATGAAACGTGTGTGTCCAGGCTTTTGACTGCCACTGTAGATGTAAGTTGCCTGTCCCAATTGGTCCATCCTGTTTTGCGTGTCTCCAGTGCAGTCTCCCAGTTGACCTCTGTCTTTTGCGCAGACGGCCAGTGATGACAGGGAGTGCGAGAACCAGCTGGTCCTGCTGCTGGGCTTCAACACCTTCGACTTCATCAAAGTTCTGCGTCAGCACCGGCGCATGAGTGAGTCGCCGGTTCTTCTCATTTGGCGAACTCGCCTGGTTCTGGGGCAGTTCAGGTGCTGGGGTGCCTGACCTGGGAGGTGCATGGAGACCACCTGCTGTCCATCTCCCCTAGGCCACTTCTGCAACAGCAGAGTTAGATGATGTCTGGTGTCTTACTTGACCATCTTTGAATAGGAGAAAGGTGGTTTATTTGTTGGGTTACTTCTTGTCTGAAAACAAAGTTAAATGGCCACGTCCCTCTGTCCACCAGTCCTCTACTGCACCATGCTGGCCAGTGCTCAGAGTGAGGCAGAGAAAAAGCGAATAACGGAGAAGATGGAGGCTGATCAGGATCTCTCCAAGGTTCTGTACCAGCTTCAGGAGACGGAGAAGGAGGACATCATTCGGGTAAGGGTGTAGGCTGTTATCCCTGTGGCCAGTTTGGGGTTGAGGTTCTACCTAACACTACATACACTTGTGTTTCTGTTGTTGCATTAGATGGGGATGTTTTGAGTATTCAGACAGCGGTGTTTAGGGTGTAACATAATGTTAAGGGGGATATTGAGCAATACGAGATACTGCTGCAAACTCGTGTGCTTTGCATATCTCACCTTACAGGAGGAACGCTCGCGTAGGGAGAGGGTTCGCAAGTCCCGTGTGGACAATGACCTGGAGGCCATGGATCTGGACGCTGGGGAGGTGAGCAGAGAGAAGCTAGCTAACAGTGTAACCCTAAATTGCTAGCTTTTACGTGCTAACACATGAACGGTACTCATTAATGGGAACAGCCTTGGAGCTGCGTGTTCGGTCTCTATGGGCTTCATGCGTCTCCCCCCTCCGTGTCACAGTCCCTGGCCCCGCGGCAGCTGCTGGACTTGGAGGACCTGGCTTTCAGCCAGGGCAGCCACTTCATGGCCAACAAGCGCTGCCAGCTGCCTGACGGTTCCTTCCGGAAGCAACGCAAGGGCTACGAAGAGGTGCACGTCCCAGCCCTGAAGCCCAAGCCCTTCGCGGAGGATGAGGTGCGTTCTCATTTGAAGGTGACACGGAGGTTCCCCTGTGACTCGCATCCCCTTCAGTCATGTGACCTCTGGTTCGCTTCCCCAGGTTCTGTTGGCCACTGAGAAGCTGCCCAAGTACGCTCAGGCCGCCTTTGAGGGCTTCAAGAACCTGAACCGCATCCAGAGTAAGCTCTTCAAGGCTGCCATGGAAACTGACGAGAACCTGCTGCTCTGCGCCCCTACGGTACGATGTGGTTTGGATGCTAAGATGTCATCAGATTGAGCTGAATCATTTCAGTTTGGTTTTAATATGACATCATGATTGTTGACTTTAAATGGCTCCTGCTAAAGTACATGGAAGTATTTTTTTCTGAATGAATGTTAGTCATGAAACTTTTTTATAATTTGAGTGAAGTGTGTTTTTTTTATTTTTTTTTATTTAATTTTAACTGGATCATATCACAGTTGACTGCTGATAGGGACAGTGATATTTTATATTTACTTCCCTCATTCATACTCTTGCTATTCCTTTCCCTACCTGTAGGGGGCAGGTAAGACCAACGTGGCCCTTATGGCCATGCTGCGGGAGATCGGCAAGCACATCAACATGGACGGCACCATCAACGTGGACGACTTTAAGATCATTTACATCGCGCCCATGCGGTCTCTGGTGCAGGAGATGGTGGGCAGCTTCAGCAAGGTAAGTGGCGGATGCTCGTGGGCCCAGTCTTTCCTCCCAGCCTCAGTACGCTTCCTCATGTATGGAATGACTCGCTGTCCCTCACTGCCCCCAGCGCCTGGCCAGCTACGGCATCACGGTGGCAGAGCTGACAGGAGACCACCAACTGTGCAAGGAGGAGATCAACGCCACCCAGGTCATCGTCTGCACCCCAGAGAAGTGGGACATCATCACCCGCAAGGGTGGGGAGCGAACCTACACCCAGCTGGTCCGCCTCATCATTATTGTGAGTGTGATCTCGCCCACCCAGATTGTTTCATACCCACTGGCCGATTGATGAAGGGATTGCTGCCAGTTCTGGGACATGAACCTACAACCCTCTAATCCCCTTGGTTTAATGACTGGGCAGCTGATTCCTTCCGACCTGTTTCCGACCTGTTTCGAAGGTAGCCATAGACTACCTTCCTTCCTAGTAATACAGTCCTACAACTGTATTACTGTGGTGCACATGGTTTTATGGCCATTTCAGGGTGATGAGAAGTATGGGGCCAGGTCAAAATGGGTGTCCATTTCAAGAAGTCATGTGACCACCATATCTCACAATGATTGGTCACTCACTACAAGATTTTATTATTGTGGTTTAGCATGATCATTCAGATTGTGTAGCCAGGTCACAGGTTCCCCCTCTGCCCCGCAGGACGAGATCCACCTCCTGCACGACGACCGAGGCCCGGTCCTGGAGTCTCTGGTGGCTCGCACCATCCGCAACGTGGAGCTGACCCAGGAGGACGTCCGTCTGCTGGGCCTGAGCGCCACTCTGCCCAACTACGAGGACGTGGCCACCTGCCTGCGTGTGGACCCCGCCCGTGGCCTCTTCTACTTTGACAACAGGTTGGGCAGGACAGGATGGCATCTATTCCCACTGGTCCTTCATAATCAGTGGTCTCCATGGGGATGACATTTCCCCCCTAATCACTAGTCCCTCCTTACCTCTTACCCCACAGTTTCCGTCCTGTCCCCCTGGAGCAGACCTATGTGGGCATCACTGAGAAAAAAGCCATCAAACGCTTCCAGATAATGAACGAAATTGTCTACGAGAAGATCATGGAGCATGCTGGCAAGAACCAGGTGAGGAGGGTTCTCCTTCTCTCCTGTTTCACTTGGGATGACCGGTGCATTTTGGGCTAAAATTTTAAGTTTAGGGGGTCAGGGTGGGCAATGAATCTGACTTTTTGTCTAGTGTTCAAACATGCAGGTGGCACCATGTGGAATTAACAAAAATCGAATTGGCTATTATGTAAGCGTGTGCCCAGTCATGAGGTCTAGTAACGCGTATCTTCCTTTCTGCTCCCCCAGGTCCTAGTGTTTGTCCACTCGAGGAAGGAGACGGGGAAGACGGCACGCGCCATCCGGGACATGTGCCTGGAGAAGGACACGCTTGGGCTCTTCCTGCGAGAAGGTTCCGCCTCCACCGAGGTCCTGAGGACTGAGGCGGAGCAGTGCAAGGTGAGGGGGATGGGCACCGTGGGAAAGATAAGATAGATGACATCGTTAAAAAAAACTGTCTGGAAATCACAACCTTATTAAAGCCTCTTGCTTTAGTAAAAGCGTAACACAAGGTGGGTAACTGATCCCCCTTGTCATTGTAGAACTTGGAGCTGAAGGACCTGCTTCCCTATGGCTTCGCCATCCATCATGCCGGCATGACCCGCGTGGACAGAACCCTAGTGGAGGACCTGTTTGCTGATCGCCACATTCAGGTGGGTGTATGTTGGATCTGCTGGGCACTGACCAACCTTTCAGCAACTCAGCCCTTGAGCTTTCTATCTGTTTAGCATGACTGACCTTAAACCCAGGTTCGGACCGTCGTCTTTTTTGCCTGAGTGATAATGTGGATGTTCTCCGGCCTTCCAGGTGCTGGTGTCCACGGCCACCCTGGCCTGGGGTGTGAACCTGCCGGCGCACACGGTCATCATCAAGGGCACCCAGGTGTACAGTCCCGAGAAGGGCCGCTGGACTGAGCTGGGCGCCCTGGACATCCTGCAGGTCAGTGGCTGCTCTAGGGGGACCACAAGGAGGGAAATCTCTGGGGAGATTCACCTTACATAAGTGTACATGGATTGAAAGTGACAGTGCAGCAGAATTTACTATAAAAGGCAGCAAGATGGGTGGAGTTTCATACAACATGATGCAAGACAAGGCAGCTTGACACCAACTTTGGTTTATTAAACAAGGCAGTAAGATAGGTGTACTTGGTTGGTTTGGGGTGTGTGTGATTTTAGCTACTGAGGGAGGAACACAGATGTACAGTGATCAGACTAGTAAAGTTTTTACTGTTCAAGGTTGGCCAAACTCTAAGCGGCTGCTGAAGGCCCAGTGGCCACCAGGGGGCCCCCTCCCTGATCAGTCTGTTTGAGTGGGAAGGAGATGGCAAATGACAATTAGGATAATCAAATTTTGCTTATGGCCCTGAAATGGGTTGACTGGGTGCTGCCTGTCTTTGGTTGATTGCTGGGGTGTGCGTCTCCGCTGCAATCCCATCACTAAGTGCCCCTCGCCTGTTCTCTCTCAGATGCTGGGTCGAGCTGGCCGCCCGCAGTATGACACCAAGGGCGAGGGCATCCTGATCACCTCCCACGGCGAGCTGCAGTACTACCTGTCGCTGCTCAACCAGCAGTTGCCCATCGAGAGCCAAATGGTGGGGAAGCTTGCAGACATGCTGAACGCCGAGATCGTGCTGGGCAACGTGCAGAACGCCAAGGTAGGCCCCGCCCCTATCTGTGCACGCTTGGCTGCGTCTCCAGGGTGCCCTCGTCATTCTCGATTTTTTAATTTTTTTTTAATTATTATTATTTATTTTTTCCCCCCTCTATCTCTCCCAGGATGCTGTGAATTGGCTGGGTTACACCTACCTGTATGTGCGCATGCTGCGGAACCCCACCCTCTACGGCGTCTCCCATGACGACCGCGCCTTGGACCCCCTGCTGGAGCGTCGCCGCCTCGACCTGGTCCACACGGCCGGCTGCCTGCTGGATAAGAACAGCCTCGTCAAGTACGACAAGAGGACCGGCAGCTTTCAGGTGCGCCCCCTAGGGGAGGGATGTGGGAAGATTAATGAAAATGAAACTCAAACTCAGATTGTAAAACTTAAATCCCCTGTAATCATTTATCTTACTGCAGAAGCATCTGTTAGACCTGGGGTGGGCGGTCTTACCCTTAAAGGGCATCTGTGTATGCAGGTTTTTGCTGCAACTCCCTAATTAGATTCCTAATTAGAGGACTGATTGGCTAAAGATTCCTCACCTAAAGGCTACCCCAAGAACTTACATAAACATTGGATCTTTGCAGATAAGATTGGCCAACCATGTGTTAGATGATCCTGTTCCTTCTAACTTTGGGGAACGTATACTTGGAGGCCATATCTGGCACATGTTGGGGCTCTGGTGCCCCCAAGTGTTCCTCCCCCTCATCCCTCTGACACACTGTTCTTTCCCTTCCCTGGTAGGTGACGGACCTCGGCCGCATCGCCAGCCACTTCTACGTCACACATGACTCCATCCATACCTACAACCAGCTGCTGAAGCCCACACTAAGTGAGATTGAGTTGTTCCGCGTCTTCTCCTTGTCCTCCGAGTTCAGGAACATCACAGTCCGAGAGGTAGGCCCACCGGCTTCGCCTGGGAAGACCTTGATCACGCAGAGCAGCAGTTGGATCCTGTGGGATCGTCGGAATAACTCTTAATGTAGCTCTTTAAGTATTAATGCTGGTCTGTCTCATGTATATGTTATCATTAAAACATGGCACTTGTCAATAGATCTTATTTTGTCAATCATATCACTGATCAGTTGGATCCAAAATCAAGATCGGTTTCATTTCTTAGTAATATAGGAGTAACCTATCCTGGAAGTTGGCTGAATGTTTGGTCTTCCGGGGCACAGATTACATACATTGTATTGAGTGAGCTTGGCTGTCTGTTGTGGTACACAGGAGGAGAAACTGGAGCTTCAGAAGCTGCTTGAGCGAGTCCCCATTCCTGTGAAAGAGAGCATCGAGGAGCCCAGTGCTAAGGTCCGCTGCTCCTGTTGACTTTTGCCAAGACGTTCTTTGATGGTTTTGTTGGTTGATGGTTTGTCTAAGGATACCATGTAGCATGTCTCGAAGCTATTTCTCATGCTTTTTGGATGTTTCTGGATTTCAGATCAACGTGCTGCTGCAGGCCTACATTTCTCAGCTGAAACTGGAAGGCTTCGCCTTGATGGCCGACATGGTCTATGTCACCCAGGTTGGCTTCCTTCCTCTGTCATCTACTGACACCTGGTCCCAGGTCCATTTTTAATGGTTCTGACTCGGATATCGTTATTCCTTCTCTCAGAGCGCTGGCCGGCTGATGCGAGCCATTTTTGAGATCGTTCTGGCCAGGGGTTGGGCTCAGCTGACTGACAAGACCATGAACCTCTGCAAGATGATTGACAAGAGAATGTAAGAATTTCTGGGTGTTGGGTGTGTGAAAGCACCATCTGTTCAAGGAGTCAAACCTATGTGATTGTAAACTTATTAAAGTTAAACTATTGTTGGAGTGTAATAAGATCTGGACAGACTCAGGGTCTCTCTCTTCTCTCAGACTTCGTTAATCAGGCCTTTGGTTTCCATTCCTGTAGGTGGCTGTCCATGTCCCCACTGCGTCAGTTCCGGAAGCTTCCGGAAGAGGTCATCAAGAAGATTGAGAAGAAGAACTTCCCCTTTGAGCGCCTATATGATCTTAACCATAATGAAATTGGTGAGAGTGCAGCTTTGACTTCCGAGCTTGGAAGGTGAGGGCAGTCACGTTGATAATAGTGACCAGACTGCTGAATCATACTTTCCGTCCGACAGGTGAATTAATTCGTATGCCGAAGATGGGGAAGACCATCCACAAGTACGTGCACCAGTTCCCCAAGCTCGACCTGGCTGTCCACCTGCAGCCAATCACACGGTCAACTCTGAAGGTGGAGCTCACAATCACACCTGACTTCCAGTGGGATGACAAGGTCAGTTATGTTATTTTTGGCTGTAAACTTACACTAATGGTCACAGGCTGTTAACCACCCAGCCAGGGAGGTCTAGTTATTTGAGTTGGTGTGTGGCCGAAACTCACCGGCTCCCCCTACAGGTGCACGGCTCCTCTGAGGCCTTCTGGATTCTCGTGGAAGACGTGGACAGTGAAGTGATTCTTCACCACGAGTACTTCCTGCTGAAGTCTAAGTACGCCCAGGACGAGCACCTGGTCACCTTCTTCGTGCCCGTGTTTGAGCCGCTGCCCCCGCAGTACTTCATCCGCATATCGTCGGACCGCTGGCTGTGTGAGTGCCCCCACCCCCCACACCCATACACACTGATAAATGTCAGGGTTTTGATGAAGTTTTAATCATGGAGACCTTGTTCCTCCCCCAGCCTGTGAAACCCAGCTGCCCGTGTCGTTCCGTCACCTGATCCTTCCGGAGAAGTACCCGCCGCCCACAGAGCTGCTGGACCTGCAGCCCCTCCCCGTCTCCGCCCTTCGAAACTCCGCCTTCGAGAGCTTGTACCAAGACAAGTTCCCCTTCTTTAACCCCATCCAGACTCAAGGTGTGTTTGAGACTCTTGAACAAGGGCTCCTTTACCATTTTTCCATTAGCTGTGTTATAGTTTTGCATGACACATGGTTTTAGTAAAAATGACTGTGCTTGAACCTGTACTTCAGTCCTGCTTATATATTCTGTTTTTTGGCCTATCTCTTTGGGCAATCGAAATTGGTAAACCAAGTCTTGAAGTCATTGCTTCAAGCGCCATTGCTTCTGTCTCCCCCTAGTGTTCAATGCTGTGTACAACAGCGATGATAACGTGTTTGTGGGAGCTCCTACGGGCAGCGGGAAAACCATCTGTGCCGAGTTTGCCATCTTGAGGATGCTGCTGCACAACGCAGAGGGCCGCTGCGTCTACATCACCCCCATGGAGGCGCTGGCCGAGCAGGTATTGAGAAGGTTACTCCCTAAGTTAGTGCCTGGAGAATCTGAAAAGAGGTACAGATATGATCATGCTGGGTACCCATGCTAATGTGTAGTGTTAGCATGACGACTGGGTTAGCGACGACCCAACTGTGAGGGACTTTTCACCCCGTCACCTGCAGGTGTTTGTGGACTGGCACCAGAAGTTCCAGGACACCCTGAACAAGAAGGTGGTCCTTCTGACGGGGGAGACCAGCACGGACCTAAAGTTGCTGGGCAAGGGCGACATCATTGTCAGCACGCCTGACAAGTGGGACATCCTGTCCCGGCGCTGGAAGCAGCGCAAGAACGTGCAGAACGTCAGCCTCTTCATCGTGGACGAGACCCACCTCATCGGCGGCGAGAATGGGGTACGTCTGACTCGCGCTCGTGCTGCAGACGGGAAGCCGCTGGCCCACTTTCTAGGGGTGGTGCTTCTGAAACTAATCCACCCCCTCGTGTCCCATATCCACAGCCCGTGTTGGAGGTGATCTGCTCTAGGATGCGCTACATCTCCTCCCAGATCGAGAGGCCCATCCGCATCGTGGCTCTCAGCTCCTCGCTCTCCAATGCCAAGGATGTGGCCCACTGGCTGGGCTGCAGCACCACCGCAACCTTCAACTTCCACCCCAATGTGCGGCCTGTGCCTCTGGAGCTCCACATCCAGGTAGGGGGCCGGCACTGTGGGGTGGCCAGTACCTCGAATATAAGCTTGATTTCCATAACCAGGTTTATTTCTAGCAATGACCTTCGTTGTCCCCTGCAGGGCTTTAACGTGAGCCACACACAGACCCGGTTGCTGTCCATGGCAAAGCCTGTATACCATTCCATCATCCGGCACTCTCCCACCAAGCCTGTGCTGGTATTCGTGCCGTCGCGCCGACAGACCCGGTTGACTGCCATTGACATCCTCACCTTCTGTGCCGCCGACGTCGTCGCTCAGAGGTGGGAGACGTGTCACGGTGCCTCCTCCCTGCATGTCAGGATATGAGTGTCACATGACCACGAAGTTCACATAGTTTATTAAATGTAGTAGTTACTATAGTATGGAGCAGAGCTTTAATTTGAGGGTTCGAAACCCTTGGTAGGTTGGTTGTCATTGGAACTGGTGAAGTGACTAATGTGATTGACAGTGCCCTGTAGTCCCGCCCACCGGAGACTGTGGCTGTGTCCAAATTTGGGGGCTGCATCATTCGAAGACCAAATGCGTCACAGCGACGTGATGAGGCTGCCCCATTTTGGAGGGCATTTCCAGTGCGGTTTAGGAATACGCCCCTTTGCTGGGTAGATCCTTCGTAGCCCAATATATCCCAAGATTCATTGTGCAGACCTTCGAAGGATGCAGTTCCTGAATTCGGACGTGACCTCTGTGTGTAACTGGGCGTCTGTAACCCCAATCAAATGCCCTCGCAGGTTCCTCCACTGCGCAGAGAAGGACCTGGCTCCCTTCCTGGAGAAGCTGACGGACAACACTCTGAAGGAGACGCTGGCCAACGGCGTGGGGTACCTGCACGAGGGGCTCTCCGCCACCGAGCGCCGCATCGTGGAGCAGCTGTTCAGCTCTGGTGGGGAGACCGACCTGGTCTACATGGGAAGGGGGGTGGCTAGTCATCAAAGAACTTTTTTAATGGTTTTTAATTATGTTTGGCTCCTACTATTAACACCAAAAAATTAAGAGGCCAGCTTTTTGTGCTGGTCTCCACACCTGTCAGTTTCTCGGGATTCTCCTGGTTGCTAAAGGAGATCTCCGTTCCCTCCCCCCCCCCCCCCCCCCCCCCCTCCAGGTGCCGTGCAGGTGGTCGTCGCCTCACGCTCCCTCTGCTGGGGAACCAACATCTCCGCCCACCTGGTCATCGTCATGGATACGCAGTACTACAACGGCAAGATCCATGCGTGAGTGTTGGCGAGGACGCAACCGCGCTGAGTCGTTCACCAGCTCTCACGCTTATTTACGAAACCCTCTTAACATTGTACTTAATTAGGACAAAAGAATGTGCTTGCAGGTCTAATTATAAAATCGGGGTCATTATTTTAACTGTCCCAGCTTGAGCGAAGATATTTAATTGCTTGCAGCCCTTTAATCCGTTTAGCAAAGAACTTCAGAGAATGAGACCTGGGAAGATGGCAGTTAAGGGTAAAAGCAGAATATTCTGTAATGGTCATTAATGTTTTTGGTTATTTCGCTTGCGTGGAATTACACTCAGACCAAGTGTTTATGGGGTAAGGAGGGTCTGGTTCCTTTCTTTTCCCTTTTTAAAACTGTTGGCAACTACTCCCAGGTATGTGGACTATCCCATCTACGATGTGCTCCAGATGGTGGGGAAGGCCAACCGCCCCCTGCAGGATGACGAGGGTCGGTGCGTCATCATGTGCCAGGGTTCCAAGAAGGTGACGAACATCCCTGCCTGATCTGCATGGCCGACAAATCTGACTCGGGACGTTGCCCGCTTCCTGTTTGCCTGGCTCCGTGTCCTGTGCTGACTCTCCTCCTCCCTCACAGGATTTCTTCAAGAAATTCCTGTACGAGCCGCTTCCAGTGGAGTCCCACCTCGACCACTGCCTGCACGACCACTTCAACGCTGAGATCGTCACCAAGACGGTGGAGAACAAGCAGGATGCGGTGGACTACCTGACCTGGACCTTCCTGTACCGCCGCATGACACAGAACCCAAACTATTACAACCTGCAAGGTGAGGGGGCCCAGGTTGCGATCCCGACAGCCTCTTGCGCGTATGTGTGCTAGGTCATCCTTTCACCACTGATCTGGCTCTTCCCCTGTCTGGCAGGCATGTCTCACCGTCACCTTTCGGATCACCTGTCCGAGCTGGTAGAGAACACGCTGCACGACCTGGAACAGTCCAAATGCATCAGCATCGAGGACGAGATGGATGTTGCTCCACTCAACCTGGGCATGATCGCCGCTTACTACTACATCAACTACACCACCATTGGTGAGGCTGCAATCACCGCCTTTACTTAGCAGATGCTTTTATCCAAAGCAACGTAAAATTGAGAAAGCAGGGTCAGTATGTTAGTTCCTGGAACGATTGGGCCCTTGAGCAAGACCCTTAACCCCAACAGTGAAGTCACTCTACCGAGTACAAGATTCGAACCGACGACCTTCCAGTTGCAGGAACAGTGTTCTAATCCTGAAAGTTTTGCAAAGATGACCTCAATCTCTGTCTTTCTCAGAACTCTTCAGCATGTCGCTCAATGCCAAGACAAAGATCCGGGGCCTCATCGAGATCATCTCCAATGCGGCCGAGTACAAGAACATCCCCATCAGGCATCATGAGGACACACTGCTTCGACAGGTGAGGAGGCCTCGTTTCGGTGACTAGTTAACCGGTGACATCGATGGGCTGTAGGTCCTAATGGTGACCCCTCTTCCCCCTACCAGCTGGCCCAGAAGGTGCCCCACAAGCTGAACAACCCCAAGTTCAACGACCCACACGTGAAGACCAACCTGCTGCTGCAGGCCCACCTCTCCCGCATGCAGCTGAGCGCCGAGCTGCAGTCTGACACCGAGGAGATCCTCAGCAAGGTACGGAGACACCAAAGGTCTCCACACGCATCCCAGCATGCTCTTTGGTCATGGCTGTATCGCCATCTGTACCACTGTTGAGTGGTTAAGGAGTCCTAGGGATCTTGGGAAGAAAGTTGGGCTTTTGCAGACCACCTGATGCACGTCCTCAGCTGTGAGTGATGGTCACCCTTAGGTGAATACCAGGGATGACATTAATGTTGGTTTACATTCATAATGTGGCCTTGAATGGAAGCTAGCCTGGTACCAGATGAGCAGCAAAGTTTGAAGTAGACCTGTTTGAGTTAATTCAAGTTGGCCCTAGATGTCTTTGTGAGCTTCGTAAATATCTGGACAAGGTCTCCCCTGATATTAATACCTGTTAGATTTCTTAATCATTCTTCTTTGACTCCTTGGTCTCCATGTAGGCGGTACGTCTGATCCAGGCGTGCGTGGATGTCCTCTCCAGCAACGGCTGGCTCAGCCCAGCATTGGCGGCCATGGAGTTGGCTCAGATGGTCACCCAGGCCATGTGGTCCAAGGACTCCTACCTGAAGCAGCTGCCTCACTTCACCTGTGACCACATCAAGCGCTGCACTGATAAGGTGAGGCAGGGCCTGTCCTCCGAGTCGAGATGCACTGCCTGCAGAGTGGCAGGTGGTCGATTTTCCGGCCGTTAGCAGGTGAGTTAGCGGATGCTAACTAGCACTTTCTCTCAGGGGGTGGAGAGCATCTTCGACATCATGGAGATGGAGGATGAGGAGCGGAGCGTGCTGCTGCAGCTTTCTGACGGCCAGATGGCAGACGTGGCGCGATTCTGCAACCGCTACCCCAACATCGAGCTGTCCTATGAGGTGGCAGAAAAGGAGAGCATCAAGAGGTGCGCGCTTTTGGGGTGGACCGTCTGCGTGTACGTCATCCTCAGCCTGTTTATTATTCATCACGCATCACCTGGTCTGCCTTGTGTCCGCAGTGGAGGTCCAGTTCTGGTGCAGGTTCAGCTGGAGAGAGAGGAAGAGGTGACCGGACCGGTCATTGCGCCGCTGTTCCCACAGGTACTGCTACCAAATGGACCACAGCAGTCCAGATTGACCCTGTTTCTTTGTTCGTTGACCATCTGATCATTCAAAAAGACTTCGTGGGAAGTCATTTCCAAAACCCCTTTTGGGATAAAGAAACCTAATTGATGTTAAGGTTCAATAACCACTTTTATCATTGGGTGACACGGTGTGTGGTGTGCTTTATTCTGCCAGGTTTTGTTCATGTTCTTCGTACATATTTTTGTCATTAATGAAGTCAGTGTTCTTTGGTGAAAGTATATTCTCTAATACAAAGGGCAGTGCAGACAGACAAGCAGAGGCGGACATTTCAAATCCAGAAAGTAAAAATCCAAACCAGGATTGTGTTTCAAACAACCAGTTGAATATAAAGAGTCACAGTCACAGAGTACTCAACTGGTTGGTTGAAACAAAATCCTGGTTTGGATTTTTACTTTCTGGATTTGAAATGTCCACCTCTGCAGAAACGATTTAACCAGAGCTGTGCCACCCATGTGTCTAACATGATGGGTTCTGTGTTCCTGAAGAAACGTGAAGAAGGGTGGTGGGTGGTGATTGGAGACCCCAAGTCCAACAGCTTGATCTCCATCAAGAGGCTCACGCTCCAGCAGAAGGCTAAGGTTGGTCTTCAGTCAGGGTGGCCTTGTGCCGCGGTTCGCAAGAACTTCACTGTCAAATGCTAGTCTGTGTATGACCACTGCAGGTTTCCGGGTCCACATGGTAGATCTATGGTAGATAATGGTGGCGTTCTCTGAATCAGAACCAGAATTCACTTTAATGGCCAGGTATTAGGAATGTGACTGGCAGTACAGCTGCATATATTCCCACTGAACATAAAAAATATTAATCAAATTAGAAATTAGATTTGAATATAGAAAAGTTTGAAGTTCTGATTAGAATCAAGGTCCAAATGTACTCAAATAGTGTAACACTGAGTAGACACACTGCAGCTGCAACATGCAAAAAGTCCAATACTTGTATATTAGCTATGAAATGGTTCTTTCAGCAGGTGGTTGGTCATTGTGTTTGCCAAGTGTGGTACTCATATATTGCCCCCCCCCTCCACAGGTGAAATTGGACTTTGTTGCCCCAGCAACAGGTATTCATAACTACACACTGTACTTCATGAGTGATGCTTACATGGGCTGCGACCAGGAGTACAAGTTCAGCGTGGACGTGAAAGAGGCAGACAGCGAGGGGGACAGCGACTCAGACTAAGCCACCCCCCACCCTACCCCACCCCACCCCACCCCACCCAGAGTTTTTGCCGTAATCCTTCTTGTATTTGCATTCAGTAACAGATTAGTGTTCAGTGTGTCTGAATAAAGCTGGTGTCCATTAGCCAGACATGGTCTGGTGTGTCACCGCCTGTTTAGAATAAATCCTCACCCTCTCCTCTCCCCTGGAGTATTAAAGTACTGGGGTTGAGAACCTTGTTTTTATGTCATGATTCAGTACCAAGAACATTGCTTCTGCAAAGCGTTTGATGGAGAGTAATCAGCAAATTTACATTGTGATAACGTCTTTGTATTAAAAAGTGCAACATGATAATTTTCTTTAATCCTTCATTTCTTGGGCAGGAAAATGTGATGGTCTGATTTTGTTTTGTACAGGATTTTTTGGAAATAAAGATATCAAATGAAAAATCTTGTCCTGATTTTCTTTACTGACCTAATCTATGGAAAGTAGGCTTGGGTGTCGTTTTAGGTTTCTGATTGTTCTTTTTTTAAAGGCTATCCAGCCTCGGTACATCTGCAGGTCTTTGAGAAAGGCCTTTAACCCCCAGCTCCCTGGGTGCTGCTATGGGTGGCTGCCCTTCGTGGTCAGCTTGCCCTCACCTACAGAGAGCGAGTTGGGGGAGATGGAAAGAGAATTTCCCCATGGGGACCAATAAAAAAATTAAGTGGATTCCCTACTTGAATGACCATCGTTAGACCTTTTGTCTATACAGACTGATAATCAATACTGCCCCAAACAAATACCCATTTGTTTACTGTGTAGAACACTGATTTGTGAAGTTACAAAAACTCTTTTCACTTATCTTTCTCTCCATGACACAGACCCACATACAGGTAAGAGTTTGCAGGTCACAGCCCAAAAGCGAGTATCTGCTTAGGGAAGCCACCTTTGTGACACTGACATTTGCAGAAGAATGACTACAGGTACCCCTTTTCACTTATCCCATCTTGCTCTGCATGACACCCACAGACACATATGCTGGCAAGAGCAAGTTTGGGGGTCACAGCACAGGGCCCCTGGTGCTGGGGGTTAGGGGCCCACAGACATGTGACTTCTGCCAAGGCTGGGGCTTGAACCGACGACCTTCTGATCATAGATACAGAGGCCTACCCCGCCCAGTCACACCCCACCTGCAGCATCTCATCAGTGTTTTCTAATTATTTCAGACATTGGGCTTCATCGTGTTTTAGCTACTTTTTAATTCACCTAAAAACAGGAAAGTTAAGGGCAAGAAAGCAGAGCCTGTCCATCTCCTTCAGCCTGGCGTTCAATGAAATCTAATTTTTCAGCTAATAAAACTGTATTTTCGTAGCTGGTCTGTGTCCCATTGGCTGATCCCAGAATCAAGCCTCTGATTGGTAGTTCCAGATGGCAATATCACCATCATCGCTGCAAGAGGCCAGCAGCCCCGCCTCCTTGGGATGCCAGGAGACGCAGTTGACGTCCTGTCTGTGGGCTTGGGGCACATGGGTAGACAGGAAGAAGGTGGGCTGCTGGTGATCTGAGGCCGCATCCTCCCTGAACACACGTATGCTGTCATCTCCACAGGCAGTGGCCAGCGCCCCCGTCAGACGACACCTATGGGGGCGTGACAAAGCTGAATTTTCACTAAAGGGTCCTTCTCACTCTACATAGGTCACAATGTCCATGAGGAGGAAAAGTGAGAACCAATGCGGTTCCAGATTTTAAATCACTGGATGCAAACTGCAAAAACACAGTAACTGCGTATTTTATCTAAATCGAGTTTTGACCAAAATCAGGTCTCTTAGGCTCGGTTTTATCTTCTGATGATACATCATAATTCAATTGTGCTCAGTTCTGAAGAAAACATGATAATTTACCTACCAGCTACACATAAAGGTGGACACTGGTGTTTTTTCTGAGTTTTAGTGTCAGCATAGTTAGTGTTTTGCCTTTGTAGGGCAGTATATATACAGCCAAAGATTATTATCAATATTTATAGGTGCATTTTCTCATTATGCTCTTGATACTTCCATGTGAAGCAAATCGCAGTAACTGAACAGCTCTTGAAATGGGTGACACTGGCAGCATTGAAGGTGGTTGCTCACCAGGAGACGTCGTACACGGTCCGGCTGTGGAACCCGGACAGAGTGCAGACACATTTCCAGGCCGGATCTGACCCACTGCTCTCCATCCCTGTGGAGACACGGGAAATGCACATCAAACACCTGACTGCCCATCCCCTAGGCAACCGTTACCT
Source organism: Paramormyrops kingsleyae (assembly GCF_048594095.1). NCBI lineage: Eukaryota > Metazoa > Chordata > Actinopteri > Osteoglossiformes > Mormyridae > Paramormyrops > Paramormyrops kingsleyae. The sequence goes on from NC_132798.1 coordinate 16,467,900, forward strand.
TGGAAACCTATGGAGGAGTGACTCCCAGCATCCATCACGACCTCTCCAATACTCTTTTAGGTACTTCAGAATTCAACACACTCATGATCATCAAGCACGAGCAGGGACAATTTCAGGTGCATGTTTTCAATTTATGTGACAAACAAACCGAATGAAACAGAATCGACTGTTAAACCCCACCCCCCCGACCCCCACCAGTCACATCTTCAGGCTGGTTTTCCCTCCAGATCTTCACAGTCCGGTCATCGCTGCAGGAGGCCAGCCGCTGTCCACTGGGGTCGAAAGACAGGCTCCACACGGTGGACGTGTGTCCCTCGAGCGTGACTTTGCACACCCAGTCGTCGTCCTCCTCCTGGTACAGATGCACCGTGTTGTCGTAGCTGGCTGATGCCAGAAGCTTGGGGAGTCAGGATATGATCCAATCAGAGCAGAACACATAGAGTACAACTCAGTAACGTAATTTGAGCAAAGCCCACAACAGTGGCACCAATAATCCACATCAAGAACCACATTTATTAGATTTACAGTAACTACTATATTATTACTATGTTTATATGATTAGGGGGGGGGACTGATCATGCTCAAAATAATAAAAATGTGATCAGGCGGGGACGGTGGAACGTACCTCCCTGGTGGGATGCCAGGTCACATGCTTCACGTCCTGAGTGTGAGTGTTCACTACACTGACACAATCATACTCGTCCTCCTCGTCCACTGAGAGAGAGAGAGAGAGAGAGAGAGAGAGAAACCCATGTCACTGCCAGGCTGGGACACCATGTGGCTGCAAGACTCTTAAAGGGATGCTGCTCACTCCTCTGTCTGAGAACAAAAGTCCAGCGAATCCAAAAGGGGCACCTCACCTTCCCAAACCCACACGCTCTTGTCCCGGCTACAGGTGGCCAACAGGTTGCCTGATGGGGCCCAGGCGACACACTTCACCTCATTCTCGTGGCCCTCCAAGGTTGTGACAATCTGTGGGGGGGGTAATGGGGTGGCAGAGGTCAGCGAGCATACAGGCCAAGGAAGATGGCCGAGGGAGACCTCGATGGAACATGTGTGGCTCTTGCTCCAATCCTGCTTACACGTATACCAGGTCACTCACTGGAAGCTCAGCCTAGCTGCACTTACACCCAGTCGACTTCTTGACAGCCATGTTTGTAACGTGCTATTTGCCTCACTTGTATGATGCTTTAGATAAAAGTGTCTGCTAAATATATAGATGCAAATGTAAATGGGACAGAGGATGACATGATGACAGGTTGGGGGAGGAAGAGAGGTCACACACAGAAGGAAAAAGTAAATTTTTCATGGTTTTATGCAGCCACAAACAAGGGAAAGATGAGAAGGGCATGAAGGAGGAGCAGAGTAGCTGGACTGAGGATAAGTAGAATAAAACACGGTTGGAAACATGACAGAGTAACTAGGAACTGAGGAGGATCCCTGCAGAAAGTGAACACTGATCTTTGGCTACACTTCTTTTTGTACCTCAAACTCATCCTCTTTTCTTCTCCAGATACAGGCTGTGGCGTCAAAGCTGGCGGAAGCCAAATAGTTCCCACATGGGGACCAGGAGACCTTCCTGACTGTGCGTTGGTGTCCATCTTGCAGGACAGCCTTACATGCCCAGGAATCCCCTGCCATGAGACCACAAAGAGGAAAGGAACAGATAAGCGTGATGTGTTATTTCCTCTGTATTCCACCCAAAACAACATCTCTGTCACGGTTACCAAACATGTCTGTAAAAGGGTAATGGGTAACCTAAGTGTTAAAAAAAGCATGACACGTGACGCTATGTTGCCTTGTGTTTATAGGTGAAAAACGTTTTTAAATTTAAGATGTTTCATGAAAACATCCGTATGAGTCGTACAACTTTCCTATAGCGCCCCATAGCTGAATGCGGAACTTTTTGGGAAGCGTTTTTACGGTCTTATCTATATTTCTCTATCATTTCTGTTATCACCGTTATCTTCTCAGACATATTCCCCCACAAACCGTATGCATGCCTCCACATAGCAAATTTATTCCTGTTAAAAATCCCTTTAAAACGTTTAAAACCAATGGCAGTAATTTGGTGCTTGCAAAATACGTTAAAACTGTATGTAACGTTAAAAGTCAACCAAGCGTGCAGACGCTGTACAGGCAATAAACGTATGGGTGGTCACAGTAAGGGCAGTACCACTAATGAAGAACTTACCTTCCTTGCCCCATATTCGAATCGTCCGATCGCCGCCACATGAAGCAAGCAGGCTGCCGCTTGGGCTCCACGCCACATACCAGCAGCGCGAATCTGGATGGGCGGTGAACCTACACAGCAACTGCAACGCGTCCTTCATGTTCGCAAAACGCTATACCAACGCGCAAACACACAGACAGACGATTCGGCCTGCTGCGATCCCTAAAGGCAGCAGACAACCAGTAGAACTCCTCGGAGGTAGCTTTATAAGTCCAGCTACACCGTTATAAAACTGTCAAACTACAGGCCACAACTCCCAGTTATCAAGCCTCGCCATAAACAAACCACCTTTCGAAGTGCATTGTGGGACATAAAAAAATCTCTATACGTATATACATGTAATTCGTCTTTTCAAAAGCCATATCATGTGTATTTTCTTATATTGTCATAATTGTTTTTGTAATAAAATAATTTGTTTAAAGCCGTTCTCATCTTTTAATTAAACTCATTCTCCCAAGATGCCTTTCAAAACATACATAGCCGTGACGCACGCACTCGATAGTACGTGAACGGATGCGTCACTTGCCAAGAACAGGAAGGAAGCGGAATTTGCCTTTTGTGTTTTGTTTTAGCTGGAAGTAATTCGAAACACTAGTTATTAAATCTTAATTTAACAAAGAAATTCTTAAGGAACGTATCCGTTGTCATTGTAGACTTACCGTGGTCTGATACGGCTCTGTTATATATTGTAGTGTGTTAACTGACAGGTAGTTTTCCGGCCGGTTTTTCTGTGCTGTTTGGGCCCGTGTTTGGGTTCTGACTAAAGGATAAATTGTTTTTTTAAATCGATTAGCGAGGATCACAACAGTCAGATCGTGTGTCGTTAAAGTAAATACTAATTACGTTTAATTAAAACGCAACGTTTCCGCCACCCTGTTTTAACTGTACATAGGAGTGTTATAGATTAGGTCTTGTAAAAGGACGCTGACAAGGCTGTAGGGGGCTTCGGGAAGGATGTACGCCCCACCAGGAAGCGCTCTCCCTGGGACTCGGCGCAGACGTGGCCCGGGAGGTACGGCGCTGCCCAAGCAGCCGGAGCGCAGCCTGGTGTCGGCGCTGCCCGGAGCCCTGTCCATCACCGCGCTGTGTACGGCGCTGGCCGAACCCGCCTGGCTCCGCGTCCACGGTGGGACGTGTCCCAGGCAGGAGCTCGGGGTGGCCGACGTGCTTGGATACGTGGACCCGAAGCTTCTGGAAGGTACGGTTCATGTCGTTCTGTATTACCTACTTTCGGGGTTGAGGATAGGGAGCTCAGTAAGTGTATGTTGTCATGTGACAGTGAATTAGAACTGTTGCAGTAAATGATCAGTAATACATCCGGCCGTCTATAGCAAACCACAAGCTGTGTTTAAATGTATATATACAACGCGATCCGAAACACGTGAGAGATGTTGGCCGCCTGCAGGAGGCGGTAACGGTGCACACTCCTTGAGTGTCTTAGTTAATGCTCACAGCGTAGCACTGTATCCTGTGTTCATAATGTATAATCAGCATCAGCAAAGTAGTGATACCTGTCGCCCCGACCCAGTCTGATGTTCCTGTGTGAATAGACGCCACTGTAAGTGTACTGATCCAGCTGCCATATAAAGATCTTGTATGTCCAAATGTTCTCATGTTACAAAGGTTGGGAGCTTTATGTCTGTTGTACTCTTGCTTTCATTGACTCTCCGTTTGATTATGTCGTTTCTGATGCCTTGTTGGGAGTAGAGCTTTAACATTAAACATCCAAGTGCAGTCAGCAGTTATGATCAAGAGACCATTCCTGGCAGCCATGTTTGTGATCTTAAATAAGTGCATTTAAGGTTATTTTTGGAGATGTACTATAAAATGGTTATTTAATTGCATTATAGGGTAGTTGATTGAGTTAGTGTGTGAAACTTTGCCTCTGGCAGTGCAGCTCTCATCTCTGGGTGCCAGGATTTCTAAGCCAAGTGTGGAGGGAACAACAAGGCTGGGGCGAGTCCCCCATTAGCTGACGTCACATGCCGATTCCTCCGCCCTCATGTGACTGATTCGCTGCTCTTCTTCAGACTTCTGCGTAAACCACCAGACCGTCCTCCTCCTCCGGGTCATCGCTGCCTTCTGCTTCCTGGGCATCCTATGCAGCCTGACCGCCTTCCTGCTGGATGTCTTTGGACCCAAGCATCCAGCGCTGAAGATCACTCGCCGCTATGCGTTTGCACACATCCTGACCGGTACGGGGAATATCGGCTTGGTCTTCCTGTGTGGGGCAGACAGGCAGGTGTGAATATGACAAGGGCTTTCTAGGTGTCAGCAGGTTGTGCTTCTCAATCAGCAGCTCTCTGAAACAGGACCCCCCCCCCATCCACAATCCTTTTAGAAAGGGATCCATCCATAGTAAAAAATGTAGCTTATCGTCCAGTACTTTTTAATGCATGTTTTAAGGACATCCAGAATGTCTCCTTGAGAACCCCCAGGCATTCCATACATTTATTCGCTTTTGCTACTAAATAGTTTGGTCAAACTAATAATGTGATCTTCAGGTCCGTCATTAATGCAGCTGTGATGAAATATACACAGAGGCAGTCTGTAGGTATTTGGGGGCAAATTCAGGAACTGCTGCTTCCCTTTACTCGGCACAGACATATGGCCCTGCGGTTGTTGCTGTAAGTCCCGCTGAAATTGTCTTTCCCCGAGAATGTGAAACTCAGCTTGTATTGACAAGTAAAACATTCCATATGCACGGGTAGCATGTGGAGTTGCAAGCTGAGCAAGCAGATTTCCGATAAAAGTCCATTTCCCCCCGTGAGCTGATTTTGCCGACTGCCTGCATACATAAATCTGCATGGAGAACTGGTTCACTGATGGGTATTGACAGTATTTACAGTTTGCTGGTTTCATAAAAGCATGACCATTGTCTTTGTGTTATATAATGCTAGCATGCCCAGGGGCGGCTTGGCTGCTGCTCAAGCCCCAGAGGATTTTTTATTCTCCTTACTAGAGTGTTTTTGGTTAGTCTCCTCCTCTGTCTTCTGGCATTCTTTCTCTTCCATTTTTCTCCTGTATTGTGAATCATTTATTATACATAAATTAATAATGTATTAATAATAATGCACATTTGAGGTGACTGTTATGAAAGGCACTATTTAAAAACAAGTCAAATTGAGTTGTGCCCGCTTGCCATTTCCATATCCAGTGCTCCAGTGTGCCACCGTGATCGGCTTCTCCTACTGGGCGTCGGAGCTCATCCTGTCCCTCCAGCAGCAGCACAAGAAGTACCATGGCTCCTTGGTCTACGTCACCTTTGCTATCAGCTTCTACCTGGTGGCGGGAGCGGGCGGAGCCTCCATCCTGGCCACAGCTGCCAACCTGCTGCGGCACTACCCCACGGAGGAGGAGGAGCAGGCTCTGGAGCTGCTCTCAGAGATGGAGGACAGCAACGAGGCCTTCCCAACCGACTACGACCTCGCCAACCAGTTCCAGCCACCGCCCGCCTACACGCCGTAGGGCCGTGCGATGGTCTCGCCATTTTACAGCTCTGTAAATTTCACTGTTGCTGTTGATGCTCGTGCACACACACAACAAACGCTGTTTCATGCGCAGATCAGGAGTCCACTGAACAACAACTTACTAGCTTTTTTTTCTTTTTTCTTTACCCTGCTTAGCACCATATACCCACACACACACAGACACACACACTCACACCTTCATGTTGTTAGCAGGCCCTTTTAAGATATTTGTATGAGGAAGTCATAATCACCGCGATGCAGAAGCACTCATCTTAGATGTACTTAACCCGTGTGTCAGTCTGTGGTTGTTTTTCTCACGTCCTGAGAGAGGAGTGTTTTCAGCATCTGTGAGATGCTGCCATACTTTGCAGCGTTTCCTCCATCATGTTTTCTCACAGTTTGCTCTTTAACATTCCCACGATGACCTCTCTGAGCAAGCATGGCGTGAGTTCTGGCATGCCAGAGGCAATGGGAGGGGCAAGGGTTTATTTCATTTTTTTTTTTTTTATTTTATGACCTTGTTGGTATGTAGCTGTAGCTTGTCTCCGAGGGTGAGGCAGGGTAGAGGAACATGGTCAGCAGTGTTTGGCCTGGGGTTGGGCTGTGCCATTCATTTTTTTTTTTTTTTTTTTTATAGCTCATAGGAGGAGAATTTGGGTCTTGGTGGAATCATGACCTATAGCTGCACTTCCAGCTGCCTGCCACACCTGGGCCACAAGTTTATTGCTTTCTGAAACTAGCTGCCTGGCCATTTGTTTCCCAGTGTTCCAAAGTGTTCCGGAAACCTGGGAAATGCAGACCTCCTCAAAGTCTGGGGCTGGGAGCTTGGTAGTAGATGGCAGGTCTTTCAGGCTTGGGTGTCGGCTGTCCCTGCCAAACGGAGGCGAGTGAGGTGGCTTGTGGGACTTTGAGTCCACCTCTGCTGGGCCCTTTTTTAAGTTTTTGTTCTTAAGTTTTAAATGTTAGATGTGGCAAAAAGAGTGACTCTGAAATAACTGCATGCTGTCCAATAATAAAACGTTGAATTGACTTGTATTTCATTTCTTGGATCAGTTGGTGTTTTAAGCGAAGCGATGTCTGCTGGTTTCCCATTGTCGTATCACAGTGAAGCTTTGACACATCTGATCAACTGGAGACCAGTTTGGCATAAGCAGTGACAATGGGGCCTTTCCCACAAAGCATCTGATCAATTCTTTCTAAATGTTTAATCCTAATTTTTTATGTGTGTATATATTTTTTCCTCAAAAGAATTTAAATGAACTACTCTGGTTTTATAATCCAGTAAGAATGCCTTCAGCATTAGTTTTGTGTTTTAAACAGATGCCGGTGGATGAGAAATGCTGTTTCATTAAACAAGTCACTCAAATCTGGAGTTGAAGGACTGTTAAACTGACCCAGTCCCTGAAATGGCTACCTACAGTCTTATTGCCTGTTATATACATGTGATAATTTTCATTTTTTAATCTCTGTGGGACAGAGACAGTGCATGAAACTTGTCAGGTGTGATGCTGAAGATCCTTATTGTTTGACAGTCCATCATCAGATAATTTATCCTGTTCTAATGTGGTCGAGATGTTGATCAAATAATGGTTTAAATTTGTTTTTATTTTCCTTTTTTTGTGATCTTTTTATCGTTGCTATGTTTTTGATGTTAGTATGATTGTAAAAGTTGGCGGCAAAGTTGATTTGTGAACAGTGAAACATAAAGCTTTTTTTGATTATACTGGAACCTGCAGAGCTTGTTTTACATTGAATGAATCACTCATGTTTCTATCAAAGTATTCTAGTGGTCCTCGATGTTTCTATCCATGTGGTCTGCTTCCATTCACCAAAGCCAACCAAGTCAGACAGCCATTTCATATTTTCACAACATATTTTAATGTCTCCTACCACCTACGTTCATTTTTTTCACTGAATTAGCTGTTCATCAAGCCCTTGGTTGGTTTAATTGGGTGTATTGATGTTGGAATAAAATATATGTGGAATTACATGTGAGAACGGGTGGGATTTCTCTGAGGAGAAGTTGAAAAAAATCCATAATGGTTCCTCTGCATACTGCCTGCAACCTCCTTAGACAGAGAGGGTGGAGTTACCTTGTAGTTGGTGAGTGATTTTTACGGTTATCCCGCAACCTGCAGATTCATTACCTCTGCTCGCTACATACAAAGATACACATTTAGAGGGAGAAGAGGGTGTAGATCTGGGCTTTCTATTAAGAAACAAAGCATAAGGAAATATATCTGTCCTGGACATGAATATGTCATATGCATTAATGACTCATATGATTTTCTGTCCAGATAACATTGTGATATTATATAATAATGTGTAACGATTTGTATTGTATTGTGAATTTGATGGTTATACCGATTTTTAAGATCAAAAGATCATAGTTTAAAAGGGATAGTCTCTTTCTCACACACACACATACAAACCCCAGCATTTTATGCCACAGATAATTTCTTTTGGAAATGGATGTGACATATTGCACAAGTAGTCTTAATATTTCCACAGAGTTTATCACAGAAGAACAGTAGTGGAATACTCCCAAAGTCTCAGCATATGGTTAACAATCCATGAAAGTGAATCGGTGTCTCTTAATTCCTCCAGTATACGAAGGTGTGTGTGTGCGTGTGTGCATGTGTGTAAGTATTTATTACATTGTGGAGATCAGATTTCCCCACAATCTGATAAAAACCTGTAACTTTTTGCCTGTAACATTTTTTTGTTTTATAAAAATCTGTGACTGCAATCAAAAAACTAAAACGGCCAAAAGTCTTGTATTTTGTTTTGTTACATTATTGTTAAGGCTAAGGCTGGGTAGGGATAAAGGTTGTCGTTGCTGGGATTAGGGATATGCCCATAGAAAATGCCCATAGAGTCGCCTCAAAAATATGAATATGTGAACTATGTGTGTGTGTGTGTGTGTGTCCTGTGATGGACTGGCATCCTGTCCAGGGTGTTCCTGTGCTTTATGAGACGGTCCCTGCAACAATGTACAGAATAAGCAGAATGGAAGATGGACGGAAGAATGAATATGTAAAGTATCTAGAAGATCAGAGCAAATGGTTCCTTCTCCTCAGGCAGTATGTGGCTGGGCTTCTTACCTGCACTTGGCTGCTTCTGCACATGACACCAAAGGGAAAGAGGACAAGCCAAAGACAGAGGACACCAGTGCTTCAGAGCTGCTGTGTCTGCTGGCTTCGGAACCATGTGAAATTCCTTTCCAAATGAGGACATTAATGAAAGCATTAGGAGCTGAACTAGCAGAAGACCTAACAGCACACAGATTGGTGTCCATGCTATTGCGTCAAGGTACTGCAAACGGATAGAAAAAAAACAAGTAGACTTATAAGAGGAACAAAATGATGGTGAAAAAGCCTGTGTAAATTGTAGTCATGTTGACTGACCTTCTGTGTCTCTCTGTCTATGGTGTCCCATGCAATCGTCTGCATCTCACAGTCTATGGCATGGGGGCGTTTTGTGCTGCATCTTGGCTTTCTGCCCCCCCGAATCACTGCATCATGAAGACTGTTGTGTCAGACATAACCCCCTCCCCCCGTAAATTATAGCAGCACTCTAACTAATGAAATGGTTTGAGTCCCGCCACTAATATGGAGCCATTAAATGAATAAAGCTACTTCCCTCTGTAATGAAATTGAAGGCCCTGTCTCTTTGGAAAGAGGGGACAAGTCGCATTAATATTCATGAAGTCCCCCCACCCCAACTCCAGTCATCCTCCGCGATGCACCCCCTCTCTTCGACCAGAATGCGTCTATCCATGCTGGAAGAGCGGGGTCCTTCCTGGACACTCTGCCTCTGGTCGTGGTGCCGTGAGCATAGGCTTCTGTCCCCTTCCCATACCTGGGAGGGGCGAAGTCGTACGGCAAGGATGGCGGAGACGGCAGGTCGGTCACCCGTCTTTCTTCAGTTCCCAGGAAAAGATTTGCTTTCGTTGATGACATCTGAGCAGGTTGGAAGAAGGTAAGGTATCACACTTCTAAATATTATAAATATTTTTAATATCTGAAAGACGATTTCTGATTTCACATCACTTTGTGTGGGAAATGTTGTATTGTTTCAGGGAATCAAGGAAAAAAATTATTCCAAAATATCCAAAAGACACCATAGATGCATGAAGAATTGGTGTAATTGGTGTACTGTAAAATATTTCTGTATAATGTATTTCATTCTGCCTTTATTGTATTTCACATTACTTTTTATAGTGGTGTTTAATACAAACAGATTTTTATTGCCTTTAATTTTTGCAGCCACTCTTCAAAATGTTTTTTCATCATTAGATTTTGGTTATACTGTCTTGCTGTAAAGGGAAGAGGCACAGTTTATCCTTTAACAAGGTGATGGTTGGAGAAGGTTTGTGACAGATCAAAAGCTCTGGATGTTCTTCAAGAACAAAGACGTTAGCGTGCAAGGATGGAGACACGAAGAGACGGGGCCAGAGAGGAAATGCTGAAGTGATAAAGCAGCAACTGTCTGGTTTATGTCTCTCGTGTGAGAGAATGGCTAGAGAGTGGAATGAGAAGGTCAAAAATTCTATGTTCAAGGTCAGATTGAAAAAGATAAATGATACAGGGTGTAGAATAAGTGAGATCTACTTGCAGGCTACTTTCAGTAGGAGACTCAAGATAGGACTATGAGAATTTAAAACTTAAATTTATGCATCTTCTCATTTTACGGAAGTTGAAGGGCTTGATTTCTTTGCTTATGTGATGTATCATTTTGTAATGCTTTCATTGGCCCCAGAAGATTTTTGCCTTTCCAGTAGTTTCCAGACCCGCCAGTTGGGTGGATCTGTGATACATTCTACTAAATGGGTGTCACTGGCAATCTCGTTAGAAAACACAGAGGGTCAGCTCACGAATTCTTCCAGTTCCAAATGAAAAGCTCCCCGGGGAGGCGAGTAAAGGAAAACTTGATTAGGCTTCCATATGGGGCAGCACAGAGGACTGTTTCGCTAAGCTAACTCAATTAGCATCATGACCGTTATCTGTATTAGCTGGAGACAGTGCTTCTCATTCACTTTGGAGCTTTTACGCTAAGCAGATAGTTCCAGATGATTCAAGGAGACTGACCCTACTTGCAGATGGATCTCTGTGTCTTTGAATGCCTGATTCCTCTGGTGACTAATTGTTCCAGACGCATGTTCAGATAGAGATGAATTTGAATGGTGGATCTAAGTCTTGTCCCTTCAATGTTCATTCAAGTCAATGTCAAGTATGTAAAAGTAGGGTTCTATAAGGTTGAAATTTGTGACTCCTTATTGTAGACTGACTACTCATTTCTTCTTATTTCAGAGGAAAGGAAACCTCTTTTGAAACAGGGATTTTCAGTGTATTACTGATTGTAAATGATCATATTTGATATTTTTAAGGCAAATATTCCAAGATGGCTGGAATACTCTATTTGATGAAGACAATATATGAGGTTCGGCTTGTGCCTCGGGTGTGGCAATCCAGAGGGTGGGGCTGGTTGGGGGCGGGGTTGAGGGGGGGAGGGCGATCATTTGCTAAGTATGTGTGCAGAATGGGTGGGTCCTCCGTTTTCCTGCAGTGACCTGTGACCTGTCTCGCTTTTTTTAAAGTCCTGCAGATGCCGCATTGCGGGGTTCACTCCTCCTCTTCCTCACCATCACGGTGCGGTCGTCTCATTTCAAAATATCGCCCCCGCCCACCCAAAAAAATATCCACCCACTCTATTCCTTCACTTAGAAGCTGACAAGCTGACAATAAAACAACCTGCCAGCTAGCGCTGAGATGATCTCAGGTTCTAGAAGGGGATGGAATAAAACTGCAGTGATGGTGACAAAGGACACAGCACCATGATGTCAGGGCCTGACCCTCTTCTGCTGGCGCCAGCTCGAAATTAATTAAGAAACAGAGCAGCTGGGTGAAGAACACGGTCTATGAAGCTGTGCAGCATGATGACAAGACCCTCGACTCACACCTCAGCAGAGATTGCCCAGTCTGCCCGGGACCCCATTGTGCTTGATCTAACCATGTGGTTCCAAGCTTGCCCGTGGTTGCACCAAGCACCTTGGGGACTTGTGAGCATTAAGCCACCGGAACTTTACCTATGTGTCTGTCCTGCCCCGCCCACTGATAACTTACTGGCCAATAGGGTCATCGGGGACTGTGCTTCACCCACTAATAACCTGCAGGCTAATTGGGTCATCGGGGGTCATGCCCCGCCTCCTGATAACCTATAGGTCAATAGGGTCATCAGGGGTCGTGCCCCGCCCACTGATAACCTACAGGCCAATAGGATAATTAGCAGCCGTGTCAATCCTTTTGATTTTACCTTCCGCTCAACAGTATTTGCTGCCATAATAAAACATACCTGTTTATTTTTGATGCCTCTGAAAATAAAAAGTGCTTCCTCATGATTTTCCTTGTTTTTCTTGTGTCATGTCATGAAATATACAATTTCCTGCAAATTTTCAGCATATCCCTCCTTTGTGGTGCTGCTGGAAAGCACACTATGATATACAAAAAAATCAGCTAGATTGTTGAAATTGATGATTCAAATATGAATCCTATCACAAGTTGTAAACTTCTAAACAATTTATAGTATTTCTAGGTTAGTTCTTGTAATTGTGCTCATATTAGAGAATGCTACAATATTCCTGAACATAACCAGTTTTATTAACCAAATTAAGACATTATTTAAAAGAAGATCTTTCCAAACTTTATAGCTGGATGTATGTAATAGTTTTTCCCCAATAATTCCAAATTTTCAGACATGTTCTGAAAGAGTTTTGAAGCTTTATTTATGAGTCAAATGAGGCTGCTGAGAACCAGTCAGAACCAGTCAGACCCAGAACTGAGACATGACCGTAGTGTGGCTGGAGGTTGAGGATTTGCCCTTCATGAGGAACCATGCCTCCCTGGTAACCCTGCAGTGTTACATGAAAGTTCACTTGCCATCATCACAGCACACACTGATACACCTCTATGAGGCTGAGTAGATTAAGAAAGGTTGTTTATTCCCCTTGTGGGTAATATGGAGGTGGACACTGGGCAGTGTAGAGGCTCCGGTGACAGGGGTGAGGTTACTGCTGGACTCGGCGGATAGACTGGATCTGGGGCGTCTGTGAATGGTAACCGAACTCCCTGAAGTGTTTGTACTCTCCGCAGTGACGGTCACACTCCACAATGTACTGGTAGCCACGGTACCCGGGGTACTGGAAGCACACAAATCTGAGGGGAGACGGGAGTGGCAAGCGGGAGTCAGGTTATGGGAAGGAGAGTGAGGCTGAGAGAAGAGTCAGATAGAGGGAGTGAGGCTAAGATAATGAGAGTGAGACAGAGGGAATGAGGCTACGAGAAAGAGAGTGAGATGGAAGGAGTGACTGGCAGATGTGATGGAGTATCAGAATTTGGTCTGAGGGGTATATAAGACTTGTGGGAGTTTTACTTACACAAAAATGTTCTAAGGGCAGAACTAAAAATGATTGGTTCAGAGAGATGGAACAGAGGTGGGACCAATACATCAGATTTTTGTGTAAGTGAAACTCCCATGAGTGTATATAACGCTATGGAATGTCACAGATATTTGGTATAAAGACCTAGGCAGTATATAAAGTCAGAGAGAATCAGTGTTTGGCTGAGGTTTTGCTATGGATATCTTGACAGTATCAGTGTTGGGTAGACACTCACGCTCCAGAGTGGACACGGAAGGATCCAACTTCATTGTTGCACCAGCCCATGGCCTGGAGGGAAGGGTAGTCATCAGTGACCTCCCCCCTCCGACCCAGGAAGTTCTCCTTCTCGTAGATGGACATGCGACACTCCCTGTGGTTCTGTAAAGAAATAATAAATGATCCAGTGAGCTTCATAAGAGCCTCAGCCAAGAGCATTTGGTGTTAGAAGGGTCTCACTCAGAGGTAGTGTCCAGATCTTCTTGCTGAGCAGTTATATGATGCAACTTTAGGTTCTACTGCTCAAGGGGTGAATCGACCTCCACTGTGAGCTTTTCACAAAGAAACAAACCAAGCAAAGTTACAACTAACCTGCTAGTTAGACCCCTCTGAGGGCCAGAGGTTTAGAGAGGACTGGGGGAAATGAAACATGGAGATCTGAGATATTAAGTGGGGGTGGGAAAGAAAGTGAGAAAGAGTGGTCTCACCACACAGGAGATTGGTCTGAAAGACGTCAGGCGCCCGATGGGGTAGGCGTTGCTGCCCGCCCAGGCATTACATTGGGGGTAGTCTCCACGCTCCAGAATAAACTGGTGGCCCTGATAGGCTGCATGTTCATAGCCCACCCACCTGGGGAGGGCACACAGAGCAGGCCGTCAGAATTTTAACTAAATTACAATGATAAAAGTATAAACAAAAAAATTAAGTATGCCATATAAACATTAGCTCCAGATTACATAACCTTTGTATATACTATATAACTTTCACATACATGTATACAAATTTAAACAACTTTTGAAGAAAGGACTTAACTGAAACTATATAGTGCCCTATTTTAGTCTGCCTTGATAATAATAATAATAATAATAATATTATAATTAAAATCTTTATTTCTGTAACGCTTTTCATACAAGGAATGCAGCTCAAAATGCTTCACATATCAAAATAAAACCAAAGACAAGGAAACAACTAATTTACAGGTCAATGAAATAAAAGAAGGATGGAATCTTAACAAATGGTTAGTTTGGTACAGGGGGTACAGTTCTAGTCCTGGAGTGCAAGTTTGCAACACAGTTTGCAGATTTCCCTGCTCAGACTCTCCTACTAAATCTGGCAATTATCTGATTAAGATGTGTTTGAGCAGGGAAATCTACAAACTGTGTTGGATTTTGGCCCACCAGGACCGGATTAGGGGAATCACTGTTTTGGACTTCACCTAGAACAGTCAAACAGTGTTACCTCAAAATGCTGATTCTCTTTTTGACCAGTAGGGGTGCCAGCTGTTTTAGTGTAAAGGTCTTTTGCCTGGAGCGCTCTCTACATGGGACTGTGCTCCCTAGATCTCTATGCAGGCCCCAGCACCTCGGTTGCCATGCTCCTGCACTGGCCCTGTTGTGGGCTAGCGAACACCCTGGGTGAATCACGGTAACCGTAAGGCAGTGTGTGAGGTTCACGTGACCTGTGTGCTGCTCTGTCTCACCTGCCTGAGGTCTCCAGATAGGTCCATGAATTAGCCTGTGGATGGATTGATGTGTAACTCTAGCTTTTTTCAGATTCTACACTCCACCTGAAGAGTATTCATCCAGCATATTTCACTGAAAACAATCCTGGATCAAGCTCTTCCTCCCTTCGGAAACTACAGCATACTATTTTACAGCCTCTCCAGAATTGACTTTAACATCAGCGACTGCATCTCTATCAGTGCAGTCCAAGCACAGGTGCCCATCCTCTGAAGGATGGAGAGAGGCTAAGAGAAAAGGCTTAGATGGACCTAAGATGTCCACTCTTACAGTCTCCCACAACCCACCTCTAGCTTCCTATTCCAGCCTCCCCCCCCCAAAGTAATTATTAGTAGTTTGGTTGCCACACTCACGCTCCGCTCTCCACCCTCATGGAGCGCACGGTCTCAAAACTGAAATCCATGACGTTGCAGCACTCGGCGGTGAACTCATGACGACGGCCCTGAAAGCACTCCTCGTCAAAGATGATGATCTGTGGGAGAGAAAGCCGGGAGGGGGGGGGTTTGGGGTTGCGGGAAAGTCACAGTTCGCCATTGCTGGGAGGGTCAGTCTGCCATTCTTCTCCTTTATACCTCAGGGTACCTCCACCTAGGTTGACTTATGTCATAGCTTGAATGTCCCCTGTCAAACTTTTACAGTATTTATTGTTGTAGCAAAAGTCTGCACTCAAAAACAGGACTGTCTGCATAATCTTTTATCTATTATGCTATTCATTTTGTATGTTTTTGTTGTGCTGATGCATGGAAATGGGCAATCTGAACACTGTGTTGATGTCTCACACCCCGTCTAGCCTCCATCATACCTTCCAGTGGCCAGTGAACTTGGTGCATTGGTGATTCATCTTAGGTGATAGGGAGAGGGGGTGTAGTTTAATCAGTGGAGGTCTGCCTGGAAAAGGTGAGCATTCACAGAACACAGAAACACCTGATGAGGGACTGCTGGCACTAACTCACTGCTACCGGCACCTGAAGAGGTTGGGTCACAAAAAAAAAAAACAGCAGCAAAGACTAGGCCACCTGCCAAGAGGTGCAACTGCAACCCTGCGATCCCCTGGACAAAAACACATAAGACTGTGGTGCTTGTCGTTTCTTGGTGACACAAGCAGTTGCTCGGCAGTTAACACTGTAAACAACCAGAAGGGGCAGCAACAGGAAGAAAAACGACCAGCATCCGCAGGGAAGGGGCGGAACTCACCTGGCCCGGGGGTCCGCGGGACGAACTGCAGCGACAGTGGGAGCCGCAGTGTCCCTCGGGCCCTTTAAAAGCCTCCCGGGGGTGACGGGGCCTAGCAAAAAGCCCCGGCTCAGCAGGGGGGAGGGGCGGCCTGCTCATTGTCGCCCCACAAAGAGGCTTAATCTATAGATGGGCAGAAACGCTCACACTGTGTTATGCCCCGACTGCGTCTCCATAGGAAGCTGAGGCAGGACCAGGACCAGACACGGGGTATGGCACGGAGGGCTGCACCCCACCCGCCATCCTGTTCCCTGGGGGCACTCATTCCCCAGCTCTGCTTTGGCAGGCAGAGGTACAACAGATTACATTAAATACAGGAAATGAGTCAGAAGCCTGATCCAGCTAGCTAACCCGCTACAGTCAAGCACGATCACAGCCAGTACAATGCGGAACCAAGCTGATCTGAGCACCTAGCCTGGAGTCATGAGTATTTACAGAGCCCTTTGCTCTACTGTTAGGACTACCTATTTTCATATTTTCCCTCAATGTTCCTGTTGTGTCTCTGAATTGCCTGTACTCGGTGACTGTTTGTAGACGTGTGTTCCCTGTGAAGGACTGGAATCCTGTCTGTGGGATCCAGTCATGGGATCCAGACCAACAATGATCTGCAATAGATCTGTGGTTCTGGCCAATGCAAGGATGGATAATCTAGTAGCATATTAATTCAAACACGATTAACAGGAATTTAATTCAAATATATAGCGGCTTTGTGAATAGTAGACAGCTGCCAATCGGTAACCACTGGCAGAGGTGGAAAGTTTAGGTCCATAAATTACAAATCCAGATCAAGGTTTCTTTTCAACCAACCAATTGCATATAAAGAGTCACATTCACAGAGTACTCAACTGGTTGATTGAAACAAAATCTTGGTCTGAACTGGTGACCCTCCGATCACAGGTACACAGGCTTAGCCCACTGAGCCACGTGCTGCCCCCCCCCAATACTTGCATACCTATCTATATGGAATAACACACATATGCTGTATGTGAGAATCATTTTATATATATACACGTACACATTTTAATTATCCCAATCAGAAAAACAAACACACATGACTTGATTTCAGTTGTTCATAATGGAGCTGTGAATGATGTGACCCCAGAGCTTACGAATAAAAGGCTCACTTGGAGGGAGTCATGTGACCCGAGAGCTTACGAATAAAAGGCTCACTTGGAGGGAGTCATGTGACCCCAGAGTTTACGAATAAAAGGCTCACTTGGAGGGAGTCATGTGACCCCAGAGTTTACGAATAAAAGGCTCACTTGGAGGGAGTCATGTGACACACCTTGATATTATTATTGTTTACTGCAACTTGTCCTGTTAATCACCCAACTGGCTTTTCAGGGCATTCAGCATAAACCTTGGAAATGGCTTGATTTTTTTTAAATGTAATTTTTAACAGACTGTATCTTTTTCATCTGTGAAATATAATCTGTCGATATAGAAATTCTGGCACAATTTAAAATGATTAACACAGGTTTGTTTCATCTAATGGTTTTATGAGCATACACTTTAGTGAATGTCCCTTTCATGAATGAGTTTCTGCTTGAATTTCTACCTGTAGAAATGGAGGTTGATGGACATCTTGGGTATCTCCAACATCTCCAACAGAACCGTGCTGTGATTTCTGAATCCAAAACAAAACCAAGTCATCTGGTAAAAACTGTCCATTCCATCATGAGGGAATCATCAGAGCTGATGTACACCAGCCCTGAAGAGCCAAGGTAATGTTTTATTAGGAAATAAAGGAGAAGGCTAATCTCCTTATATTTTTAAAATTAACACAAACTCTCATAATTGCTTTATTTGGCTCTGTTGCCTTAAGCCATTTCTTGGATGATTTTTTTAACAGAATGCCACCATTGTAACTGTCCTGCAGATCTATACTGTGTTCAGGCGCACCCTCCCTTACTGTCCCGTCATTCTCGAGGGGGGGTGGGGATGTGATTCAGGCAGTGCTGACCTCTGACCTACGCATTCCTCCCCTCAGGCGGGACCAGCCGGACCCCGGGTCAAACTGCCATGCTCAGTACTTTCCTTTCACTACAAACTGCTTACGGTCCCAGGCGACGTGGTGAGCGGGCAGCCGAAAGGGGGGCGGCGGACTGGCGAGGCGGCTATGATGACGGCAGCAGATCCCTTTGTGCACCAAGCCCAGCTGTATGCCCCTTGCCAGGGTATAAAAGGTGATGCCCCGGGTGCCGGGGCAGAAAGCAGGTTCACACGCCTCCACCAGCCGGACTTACGCAGGTGAGGGCATTGGGGCATCTTGGGTGCCTGACTCTCCTGTCCTGCTTGGGGGAAAGTGTGCTCAGACTGGAGGGGGGGACTGGGATAGCTTGGTGGGGCGGGGAGCTCTTAGTGAGGAGGTATTCATTCAGTATTTGAGGTAAACATGCATGGTAGAGCCCTGAGCTCAGGCTGATACTGATCCCCAGACCCTGCCGCTCACTCCTCTCTATCCTCTCCCTCCCAGAAACTCCAAACCCTCACGATGTCTCAGACAGCCAAGGACACGACGAACAAGGGCGTCGAAGCCAAGGACAAGGGGTCTCCTGCCTCCGGGGGCAAGAGCACGAAGATCGCGGACACCAGCGTGGGCAAGTACAGGGTAAGTGATCCGTGCTTCTAAGAACCAGGCCCTCTTCTGCAGTTCAGGCCAGCTACCCCTGGAGAAGATCGGCATGGAGAATTCAGCCTCAGTGAGAACATTTTAGCTATTGATAAATGAAGCTTTGCAGTCGATGAAGGGCAATGTTTCTGCTGGCAGTATCTGCCATATTTAATCCACAACCAACACAGACACCAAGCACAATGTGGTTTGATTTGCAGCTGCATAGTATCCCTGTCTGCGATAGATGCTATGATCTCATTCTCCCAACGCTAGGTTTGCTTCTTTATACTCACTAGGTATCACCCACGTGCACAGGGCAGGTTATAAAATAATGCAGCTGATCTTTGATTTTGAGCAGGTTGTATTTTGCACATACTGAAACCCAACAATATCACCTACCTGCTACAGACCTGTGCATGTAACCTTTGGATAGCTATCATCATTCAGAAGTGCAGACCTCAGAACCACTTCCATTTAGCTTAAATTGCAGTTTTTAATTGGCTAAGGATCTGTGATCACTGCTTTTAGCAGAATGGTCTGATGGTTCACATCTTTTATGGCCAATCAGTCACTGGAATAATCAGTGACCAGGCATTTCTGAATGGGGTTGTTAAAGAAGTGACTTGTAGGAAAAATGCCATATAGGCTGTTTAGCAGTTGCTGCAGTGTGTCATGTGACAATTTGAATAGAAGGTCAGCAATTCAATAGATTGTCTGCAAAATGCCACAGAAAACTTAATCTTTGTTTACTCAGACCATATAAAATGGAGGCATATAACATAAGTTTTCCTCCTTCTTTGTAGATCATGCTGTTTGAGCAGGAGAACTTCCAGGGCAAGATGATGGAGATCCAGAATGAATGTGTGAATACGACAGAGATGGGGCTGGACCGTGTGCGCAGCCTGCGCGTGGAGTGTGGCCCGTAAGGCTCCTGAGGTCGCAGAGACAGCTCTTAGCGCGTTACCATGCCAACAATAATCACCGCAGTTACACGTGTAGCACTGCAAAGAGCAGTCACTGTAGACAGCGTTGTTCAGAAGCTCCATCAATCACGGCATCCAAGCAGGTACTGCTGTTTGCAGTAACCCCACATAAAGAGCTTAATCTCATGTAAAACTCTTTAATTTAAAGGCGTAATACTTGCTCCCATACACTCAACCCATTGTGTACATACAGCCTTAAGCAGACACAGACATAATCAAATAACTCCACCGCAAAATGCTTCAAACATCTGCAAAAGTTTTCTTGGAAGACCACTGGCATCTTCCTGTTGAGCATAACTGCGCCCTGCATGTTTCCTTCTTTACTCTAACTCATCCCTTTGGGTTCCCACCTCTCCTCGTTCCGCATGCCCATGTTTCTCGCACACTGCTCTTTTTCTCTACTCTGTCCTCACCCCCCCCCCCTTCAGTTGGGTTGCCTTCGAGCAGACTAACTTCCGTGGGGAGATGTTCATCCTGGAGAAGGGGGTATATCCTCGCTGGGACACCTGGTCCAACAGCTATCGCAGTGACTGTCTCATGTCCTTCAGACCAGTCCGCATGGTGAGCATGACCATGTGACACCAACACATGCCAAGAGATCCCAGAGTACCCACCTAGGGAGTTTATAATATAATGATAAACAAAAACGTTTTACGTTTCCACGGTCTGCGCAATCAATAGTAATTCTCCAATGGAACTGACATTTTCATAGTTTTCCAAAAATTGTAGCTTTGTCATGTAAGCTCAAATGTTAAGATACTGATAATAATCACTGTTGCTGATATTCATCCACGCCACCTTAAGCGAGACTTAGCCAAGGGGTATGTAAATGATGTGTTAATGAAAACCATGTAATAAATTAGAGAAAAGGTTACTGAGACCTCTGTCCCCTAACCTTCAATTATCATTTACTGTAGTAAACATGGCCAAGAAGGCCCACCTGCAAAGCTGAAACCTTGAAAAAGATTCTTATACTGCAGGAAAACTTTTCCCTGAAGAAAAAAATGTCTGTCTGTCTGTCTGTCTGTACTGCAGGACATGCAGGAACATAAAATCTGCCTCTATGAACTGTCCGACTTTGAGGGCAACAAGATGGAGATCCAGGAGGACGATGTGCCCACCCTCTGGGCGCATGGCTTCTGTGACCGGGTGGGCAGCGTGAGGGTCTCTGGAGGAGCGTAAGTAGCCAGAGAATCACTGGGAACAATACAGCTGACTGGGAAGACTGGGCTCATTGAGAAAACACATTAATGCTTCAATGGATACGTTAAATCATACTGTGATATCCATTCACCAAGAGTCACTTTTCAAGGACTACTTCCAAGTAAAGTGCCTCCTTTTGAACATCTCTTCACTGATGACTTACCATCTACTGAAGGAAACCCCCCTGGTTGGGCATCTTTGAATGGCCCTGGTCCAGTTCTGGCTTCCACTCACACAGCTATACATAGATAGGGTTTTTCTTGTTGAAGCAGTGAATCACTTCTTCCTGTGACGCATGTGACTGCCTTCCGCTCACATCTCTTTCTGCCTTCCGCTCTCCCCCTCTCTGCCTCATAGGTGGGTGGGTTACCAGTACCCCGGGTACAGGGGCTACCAGTACCTGTTTGAGTGCGGTGATTACAGACACTACAACGAGTTCTGCGCCATCCAGCCCCAGATCCAATCCATGCGGCGGGTGAAGGACATGCAGTATCATCCACATGGCTGCTTCACCTTCAGCGGCACCGCGACCAGCAAGTGAGCGGCCAAAGCTCATGTTGCTCCGCCCCCTGAACCCAAAGCAACACCTGCCCCTCATACCCCACCCTCTCTAATGGCAATAATAAACCCATTTTGGAAAAATGACTCTCTGTGACCGTCTCTGGCCCTTACATTTCTCTGCTCCTCATGTGCTGAGTGTGTTCTGAGCAAGAAACAGCAGGTGACGTCCAGCAGGCAGACTGATATTGGATCGGGGAGCTCAGTTGGATTTCTTTAGTAAATAAACAGCTGTAAGCAGAAGCAAAACTGTAAAAGGGCGAGAGAAAAATAAACTGTGATTAACTGGGAGGAACAGCTATTTTATTTATCACCATCAGGGTTTAGTTAGTTGGCTAATTCCCGCAGTCTTTCACAGAAATATGCTCAGAGAATTAATATACAAAATATAACCTGAACCTGGGGCCTGGGTGTCATTAGATCCGATCACTCGGGGCTATAGCCCCTAGTATTCTAAGTCCAGCCCCAAGTATTTTAGCCCCAATGCCAGTCTTCCTTCAAGAAAAAAAAATCAAGCTCCAGGATCACTGGACAGCTCAGCTCCTCTCTTCACCCGAGTGTCCAAGACATATGGACATATGGGGACCTCAAGTGACGTTCTGAGTGGAGCCCTGGGAACAACAAATCAACCGCTGTCAGTTATGAAGCCATAAATGGAATGTAGACCTCAGCTGTTATTACAACTGACTCAGTGCTTACAGGTTAAAAGCCTTGATTAGCCTTCATGGGCACGATCGATGACAAAACATCTCAACCTGGGCCAAGTCCTCTGCCCACTGGCCCTTGAGAACTGGAGACATCAGTTTACGCGGCTGACTGGATGGACAGCTCCAAGATGAGATGAGGAGCAAGACTGACTCATGCGCAAAGGCTTGACTGAACAGTGGGCAATGTAAGGGTCAGCACCCGTCTGTCCGAATATTTCGTGTCTTCTCCCCATTTGGCCAGCAGGTGTCGCTGGCCATCCTGTCCTCCCTGTTGTCAGTCAATATTGTTTCCCTTGCTCCCCAGATGGCTGCATAGCTCAATGAGCTGAGCATGCAGTTATCTGTAATCCCCTCAGTTCAAATCCTGTTTATTTTGTCCCCTAGTGTTTCATTTATCAGTTTCTAGTTCCTGTCAGTTTGTGGTTTGTTTTCTGTTTTGGTTTTTTGCTTTATGCCTTGGTTGTGTTTTACCTGTCTTTGTTATTCCCAAGTGTTAGATTTTGTTTCTTTGATTCTCTGTCAGTTTCTTAGCCTTGTGTGTTCAACCTGATTGCTCGTTGTCCTGCACCCTCCCTGATTGGTTAATTGTTTCATGTCTCACTCCTCCTGTGTCGTTACCCAGTTTGGTTATGTATTTAGGTTCCTCCCTTGGGTGAGTTCCTGAGTGGATCATTGTATTTCATGTGCATTTCAGAAGGTTAAATGCACATGCTTTTTGACATCTCGTGTTCTGTTTGTTTTAGTGTTTTCTGTTTCTGTTAATAAAGTGTTCTGTTTGTTTTAGTGTTTTCTGTTTCTGCTGGTTAAATTTGCAGACGACACTAAGGTGGGCGGGGTAGCAGATACTAATCTAGCAGCAGAGAGGCTTCAACGGGATCTGGATTTAATTAGCGAATGGGCTGATACTTGGCAGATGAAATTTAACACAGATAAATGTAAGGTAATCCATGCAGGGAGCAGAAATATACAGTACAGATATTTTATGGGTTCCACTGAAATAAAGGTAGCGGATTACGAGAAAGATCTCGGTATGTATGTTGATGCTTCCATGTCCCACTCTCGCCAATGTGGGGAAGCAATAAAAAAGGCGAACAGAATGTTGGGTTATATCTCTAGATGTGTGGAGTTTAAGTCAAGGGAGGTGATGTTACACTTATATAATTCCTTGGTAAGACCCCACCTAGAATACTGTGTGCAGGTTTGGTCACCATACCTCAAGAAGGACATTGCTGCCTTAGAAAAGGTGCAACGAAGAGCTACGAGAATGATTCCTGGTCTTAGAGGAATGTCTTACGAGGAGAGGTTAGCGGAACTGAATCTGTTCAGCCTTGAGCAAAGGAGACTAAGGGGGGATATGATTCAGGTCTATAAGATTCTAACGGGTCTGGATGCTGTTCAGCCAAATGACTATTTCAATATTAGTCTAAATACTAGAACTCGTGGCCATAAGTGGAAATTAGCGGGAGAACATTTTAAAACAAATTTGAGGAAGCACTTCTTTACACAGCGTGTACTCAGAGTATGGAATAGTCTTCCTGCTATTGTAGTGGAAGCTAAAACCATGGGTTCCTTTAAATCAGAGCTAGATAAGATTTTAACAACTCTGAGATATTAGCTAAGTTCTCCCCAAACGAGCTTGATGGGCCGAATGGCCTCCTCTCGTTTGTAAATTTCTTATGTTCTTATGTTCTTATAAACCCCTGATTTCCTGCGAGCCGCAAGTGGATTGTAAACCTTCTTTCCTGCCTGCACCATGCTGCGCCCTCGTGATAGAAACCTCCAAGTTTATAACATTGCTTTGCATAAATAAGGTTGGCTGCAATCTCCACTAGTTCAGAGCCAACTAAGTTACCTGAATAATAGATCTGGGACACATGTGACAGCTGTAGAGTGATATTGGTAGTTTAGTCAACTAATCATTCTTACGCATTAGGTCCTAGATACAGATGCAACAGTTTGACACAACTTCACTTGTATGTAAGGGTCATGATTAAATTTGAGCTGTCATTTAGCCCAGTCCTAGGTCTACCCCAGAAAAACAACCCCATACCATTATCCCTCCTCCACCGAACTTTACAGGTGGCACAATGCAGTCAGACATGTAATGTTCTTCAGGTATCTGCCAATTCCAGACTCGTCCATCAGACTGCCAGACAGAGAAGTGTGATTTGTCACTCGACGGGACACGTTTCCACTGCTCCAGGGTCCAGTGGCAGTGTGCTTTACACCACTCCATCCTGCAATTGGCGATGTGACAACTGCATGCAGCTACTTCGCCATGGAAGCCCATTCTATACAGTTCCCAGCGCACAGTTTTGGGGTTAATGCCAGAGGAAGTTTGGAACTCTGCAGTTATTGAGTCAACAGAGTGTTGGCGACTTTCACACCCTGTGCTCCTCAGCACCCAGTGACCCCGCTCTGTTACTTTACCTGGTCTCCCACTTCGTGGCGGAGTTTCTGTTGTTCTTAAAGACTTCCACATTGCAATAATACCACTTGCAGTTGGCCATGGAATATGTAGCAGGGAAGAAATTTCACAAACTTATTTATTGCAAAGGCAACATCCTGTAATACCACTTTTGAATTCATCAAGCTCTGCAGAATGATCCGTTCATCTGGATCTGACTCCATGGGTTAGCGTGTGGCTCAGTGGGCTAAGCCTGTGTGCTTGTAATCATAAGGTCACTGGTTCAAACTCAGTTTCAGCATGTCTGCGGGTCCTTGAGCAAGGCCCTTAACCCCCAGCTCCCTGGGCGCTGCCACAGGTGGCTGCCCTTCACAGACACCTTGCTTACAAAGAGCAAGTCAAGGGAGGTGTAAAGACAATTTCCCCACAGGGATTAATGAAGTGATGATTATTATTAAGTGCTTGATTTTATACACCTGTGGCAATGGGTCTGAATGAAACACCTGAATTCAGTGACTAAGAGGTACGTCCCAACACATTTATCCATGTAGTGTGTGTCAGGACTTGATGCTGTTCTGGGTCAGATCATAAATTATATCATTATAGAAATGACAGAACTATAGCTTCTCAGCCCAGCAGCTGCTGGTAAACAGAAAGACGAAAGAGCAGGACTACATCAAAATGCCACACCAGCACAGTGTACTTAAAAATGCCACTGCAGAAAAAGCACAAGTTTATAAGTGACCAGAAAATGAGTGGCTTCAATGTTTGCACATCTAACAAAAGAAATATTTGAACTAGAGTGACCAAGAGAGAAGCCAATCTAAACATGGTGATAAACAGCTTATGAAACATCAGTCGGTATCAGACGGCAGCTGCATTTGAACAAATAAGAGAAAATTCTAGAGGGGACATGGTATCAAGTGTCAGGGCACATCAATGATTGATGACTCAGAAGCTCTTATAAAAGACTCAGTTTCCCTGGAGGACCCCATCTGCTTTGGGATCCACTTTTAAACTGGACTGCCTGTCCATCCACCATGAAGCAGCTTGCTGTCCTACATGCTGGCCATCCTCTCTTCGGTGGAGGCCTTGAGTGAACCTATTCGTGCACGTATGTCTTTGTGTATCTTGAGTAACACTAGAGCACCAGGCCGTCATGTTACGGTTTAGTTCCTCGGCCACCACACCACCTAGTGGTTCCTGACTTAGGTGCACATCTCCGTGTGTGAATCATTGTTGTAGTAACATCCATTTATTTTCTGTCTCACAGATAACCGTATCTGTAACTTTTATAGTGATTTGCAGATTTCCAAAATTTATAAGTCATTCTGATTTTACATTGCTGATTGTGAATGAAGACTTAAGTCTTATATACAGGTCTGGAAAAAATTAAGAGATTACTTTATATATTTTTTTTAATCTGCATTTTTAAATCCTGGTTTAATCGTGGTTCTGCTGGCAGAAGGTTACACTGAGCATCAGGCTGCTTCCAGGCTCAAGGTTTCTAAGATGGTAGTACAAGAACAAAGTGAAGCAGGAGACACGGGGAACGGCCAAAATCCAGCCTGGTAGAGCGCAGAAGAAACTGTCTAATGCTAGAAATGACTGCTAACTTCTCCAACAGTGCCCCATGAATTAGAGGATGATCTCAAGTGACCTTCAAAAAGAACGGGAAACATTAAGGTTCCTAGGAGCTCTCAAAGACCCGTAACGCAAGGAAGAAGCCCTTCATCAAAGAGAAGCAGGGAAAAGCCAGGCTGGAGTTTGTAAAAAATGTATATTTTACACTGATGCATTCCTAGAAACTGAGAAAATAAGTGAAACTAAAAATGTTGCTGTGGTTTCTTAATTTTTTTCCAGAGCTGTATGTGCACTCCGGCCAAGCGTTTCTGAGTGAGACCTGGTGATAATTTGTATTAATTTCTGTTTTCTGTTACTTTGCTCTTGGTATCCTGAGCAGCACAGAGCAAACTTCAGTTAAGGCGATGCAGTGGATTTCACATTAAATGGGAAACTTTTATTATATATTTTTATTATATATTTCATATTATTCAAATCACGGTCCTCAAGGTCCGAGCACTGCTGGTTTTCCAGCCTTCCTTTACCTGTGAGCCAGGTGTGAAGCCTCTGACCAATCAGCATCAGTGATTATTAAACTAACTACCTGGGAGAACTGAAAACAAGGCCTGGATTTGGAATCAAAGTCCAGATTTGAAGAACCCTGCTCTACACCAATGTTTTCATCTGCCCTTTTCAGGGCTTTTGTGGGAGTGTCCCAAAACTTGCCAAACAGCACTTTTGAGGAGCTGGGTTCCATGGTGGAACAGGCCACGGTCACCGTCGCCAACTGCCAACTGCAACAATGATGAGGTGAGGACGACAGCAGGTGTGTCATAGTAGTGCATGAGCAGAGTAGGGAGTTGTACTCAGCACCTCACAATGGGATGGATGGTTAAAATCCGAAGTGTTTGGAAAGTAGGATTAAAGAAGTCAGATTAATAATTAAATGGAAAAATTGCCCTTTCAGCTTGGAAGTACACAGCACCACATACGGGAGCTTTGTGGAGAGGATGTTTGAATCTAGTGGTGCACTTGCTACTTGCACTTGTTATGAGTGTATTTGCTTGACTTTGTAGAAATTTCTGTAGTAGTAATATCCAGAGGTGGAAAGTTCAGATCCAGAGAGTACAAATCCAAACGAAGGATTTGTTTCAACCAAAAAGTTGAGTTGAAAGAGTCACAGTCACATAGTTCTCATCTGGACGGTGGTCTGAATTTGTACTTTCTGGACCTGAACTTTCCACCTCTGGTAATATCGATATGTTTGAACGAGGGACGATCGATGTGCAGTGTGGGAGACACTGAAGGGGACTTTTTATTATATACAAAAACACATTAGGATGAATAAAAACACTGAACTCAAACACTAACACAGCAAACTTCTACAACCACTCTAATGGCCGAGCTGGGAAATCGGGCGAGGGCAGACATAGTAAACAAGGACCAAACTAAAGACAGGTGTGGATGGTTAAGCACATTAGGCTAAAAACAATGAGGTGATTATGGGATGACCACCGACCTCTGCTGGCGAAATGGGAACATGACGGGAAGACAGGGCAGGTATTCAAAATTCATGACCTGGACTGATGCATTCAGACAAATACTTCATCTGGTACCTTGGTCCTTACGGGGTACAATCAAGGTGGACCAGCTGATATCTAATACATTTTTTGGCCTGTATATTTTGGGATACTCTGCATGTAGACAGACATGTTCCAGAGTGAGGTGTGCGTATCGCACACCCTGGTGGAGAAGAATGCACTAAAGCATTGCTGTGAGATGTCCAGGCCCAACAGAACCCGCTGCTTTGTCCAACACAAGTCCAAGATCCCCAGTGATCCATTGCCGAAGATAGAGATGTCAGATCAAGATCAGTGTGAGAACTTCAAGAAGAATGAAAGTATCTTTATTGGCAAGTGAGTGCAAACCTTCCATGGGCTCTGAGGACGCAGTCTCACATCATTTCTTGTGCTCAGAACGCTGGTCTCAAATTGGACTCCACTGAAAATTCATCTCAAGACCAGAGCAGACGTTGATACTCACTGAACACTTTTGACTGTTTCAGATTCATCTTCCATTTAGCCAAGCAATTTGTAATGACCCAGCCCCAGATCATCATTATGATGGCAGAAAAATATCAGAAGCTTATGAAGATTTGCTGTGGCAGAGAATACTCTCAGTACTGCTTTGCATACATGGTAGGTAATCTTCTGGAATCCAAGGTGTGCAGGCTCCTATCTAACAGTCCAGTCCGAACACTCCAGAACAAAATGACCAAGCAGCTGATGCCTTCTCCTGTTTTTCTGTTCAAGTTAATGAATTCAGTTATGCAACCCCAGTTATAAACCTAAACGCTATCTAAAAAAAACACGTCTTTGTGTTTGACACTAAGTACCAAAGTGCTATCAAGCATAAAAGATGCAGTTAAAAGCAGATAACATGCCTCATGCTCTTCACCACAGAAAAAAGACTTGAGATTGTCTGCTCAGAGACGCCTGTTTGAGCTGAGGTCCAACTGCATTGTACAGCAGAAATATGGGGATAGTACCATCAAGGACAGGTAATGTCACTTCTGTCTTCATTCACAGATGAGAGTTTTTCCATTAGACATAGTAACCCTGTTTTACTTTAGCTTACAGTGGACCAATTCATTTTCCAGCCCTCTTTATTTGTCTGTCATTCTGTCAGGAAAATGGCCCAGTACAGCCAGAAGATTCCACAAGCCTCCTACGAGCTGATGGAAAACATGACTGATAATACTGTGGCCATAACGGCTGTCTGCTGTGAAGGGGATATGATTAGCTGCTTGAGGCAGAGGGTGAGGGTCCCCTACAGTTGAAACCAAACATACACAAGGGTACAGAGTTAATTTGATGTCTGCAACAGAAAAGCTCAGAAAAAAAACACAAAAAAATTGCAGCATGACTGCAGATGGATGACATTGTTAGATTGATGAACTGTTGCAATTAAGACATCTGAAATTATGTACACTACATGGACTTAAGTATATGGACTTAAGTATTGGGACACCAGCCTGTCCAACATCCACTCAAATCAAAGGACATTAATAAGAAGCTGACTGACCCTTAGTTGCTATAACAGCCTGTACTCCTCTGGGAAGGCTTTCCATTAGATGCTGGAACATTGCTGGTGGGATTTGCTGCCGTTCAGGTTTGGTATTGATGCTGGGTGATCAGGTCCCTTTCTGTGACCTTGTGTGGCTGTCAGTTTGCAGCTGGACTTGCTCTCAGAATTTTCCACTTCATAATCACTTCACTTGTGGTTGACCAGGGCAGCTCTAGCAGGACAGAAATGAGGAGAACCAGCTTGTTGGAAAGGTGTCCAATGGTGTCCAATGGTGCCCAAAGGTGTCCAATGGTGTCCAATGGTGCCCAAAGGTGTCCAGTGGTGTCCAGTGACGGTGCTGGGCTGACTAACCTCTTCTGTATGACCCCCAATCTGCTGCCATTGATGCTGGAGGCTGCATGGCTGTGTGCTTAATTATACACCTGTATGTCAGCAGTGGGTGTGGCCTATGTGACCCATTCCTGTAATTACTACAGGTGTCCCAAAACTTTTGTCCATATAATGTATCAAATAATGCAAAATTTCCTAACAAAATTGTTAAATTAAATGTTACTTACAATGTCATGCTTTCTAAGAGTGTAAGAACGTAAAATGCAAAATATTGAAAAGGCAACAAGTTTTTCCCTCATAAATAACTTCCGGAAGAGAGCCTTATCGCTTGTATCATAGACAAGCTAAAACCCCGAAAATCATATCTAGACAATGTCCACCAGGTGGCTCCAAACACTATGCAAGTTCCAACAACATGAATTGCCAAATCTAGAACAAATGTTATGATTTTAGCATTTAAAGAGTAACAAAACACCATTCTCGCTTTCCTGGTAAATTGTAGGGAGTGTTTTCTTGTGAATGAACTAAAATATTTACAGTACTTTATGTGTCACTCTGAGTAGAAGGAGCTTGGGGGTGACATTTGTTCCCACCAAGATGTAGTGTCGCAAAATGGACCCCAGTCTGAGTGCTGCGAGCAGAGCACCAAGGACCGGGGCTCGTGCATGAGAGAGACGTCAGCTGGGGAGAAGCCGGAGGGCCTGTCTAAGTACTACGATGTCAAGGCTCACCTGCAGGAGACATGCCAAAGTTTTGAGAAGCATCCTGAGAAAACCATGAGAAAGCAAGGCACCCTGATGCATACTTGCATGGCACAAACAATGCACTATACACAAATGCAAAAGTCTGCCGTAATAATGTAGCAACCTTGCTATGGGATAAGGGCCAGACAACAAGGCAACAAGTTAGGGTAACCACATAGGGAATTTAGCTTATTGATGATAAGCTAGGTTTCCTATCTAGTGTAGCTCTATGCTATAGTCTCCCTGTGGGTGTTCCTCTACCAGAAGCTTTTTACACATACAGATTAACACACGCACCAGTAGTCAGTTCAGATTTGCTGCATCTGTCGCTCTTATTGCAGAATTATTTTTGAGATCAGCAGACGTCACCCAGAGACCTCTGTTGAGGCCATTCTGCGCTACGTGACAAAGATTAAAGAATCTTTGTTCCAGTGCTGCAGCCATGAAAACTTGGAGGACTGCTACATCTTCAGTCCCGGTGTAAGTCCACTCCTGCTGTCTTTGCACACAAACAGGGCACATGCTGCATGTTATGCTGTGGCGGAGCAGCTGCTTAATTCTGCCAGGAGCTTTAGTCTTTGGGACGATAACTCTATGGCTCGATTGTGGGAAAATACTTTGCTTGTAGGGCCTGAGTTTGATGCTGCTGGGGAGTCCAGTAAAGAAACAAAGACCTTTTCTGTAAGACATTCACAGGCTGTGTTTTCTGAACAAAAGGGTCTTCATGGCTTCAAGAAGGAGAGTGATAGTGAATGGAGCCTCTACCTTGGAATGTGTCACGAGAAATCAGGTGGAAAAGCCAACATCTTTGAGAAAAGGTAGATGATCTAGTTTAATGTAGATATTCAGATGATTTACAAAAGATATTACTCTGTTCCATTTTGTCCACTAACAAATACCATGGTATCCCTTATCCAAGACATTATTCTGTTCTGTTTGCGTACTACCTAATATTATGATAGCCTTAACCCAAGATATGATTCTGATTTGGTTGCCCACTAACTAATACAATGATAGCCTTAACCCAAGACATGATTCTGATTTGGTTGCCCACTAACTAATACAATGATAGCCTTAACCAACGACATGATTATGTTCTTTTTGCCCACTAACTAATACTGTGGAAGACTTTACAAAGAAATGATCCAGTTCCATTTGCAATACGTGTACCGTCATTGCACCTGGTCTTTTGCACTAAATGTATGTTTGTCTGTGCTCTATATGCTTGCTGCTGTATACACACGTTTTTATTTGCTGCTTAGTGTACTTTGTCATTGTTTTTTCCATGCTTGAATTTGATAATAAGCTGGTGGTGTGTCTTGCAGCCTCCTGGTCCAGAATGTTACCTCAGGCCACATTTCTACAGATGGATGCCATATCTGAAGTACTCTACGATATCATGAAACACTGCTGTAGTATAGACCGTGCGTTTGGCATCCTACCATGTGCCACGACAAAGGTCAGGTGACCTCAGAATCTCCTTTTTGATGATGCCACTTGGGGATGTTACTGTGGATCCGGTTCTGATGGTAGCTGACTAGCTCCACAAAACCACTTTTCTTGACAGGTGACGGCCTTCCTTGACAACATGTGCCAGGATATGCCCCCAGAGAACCGGAATCCACAGGTTATCAAGTGCTGTAATGAGTCCCACAGTGAATGGAGGTTCTGCATTGGAGACCTGGAAGCTGACGAGAATTTCCAGTCCCCGCCATTCACAGAGGCGAACTTTCGCTTCAACGCTAGTGTCTGCGACAAACGTGCCGATGAGCGGCTGCAATCTCAAAAGAGGTCAGTTCCTCCTTTACCAGTGAATCAATGGATCCAGCAAACTGGACATCAAGCTTCTGGTTTGCAAGGGGGTCTAATTCCAGGAAAGGATCTGGTTAGAAGACAGTACTGTAAGAGGGGGCCAGGGGGCAATTTATGGAATGAATGAATGAATGACGAAAGTAGTTTGTGTTCTGTTCCCTTCTCAGTATTTGGATTTTAACGCCCCCCCCTCCATATACAATAAGAAGGGAGTCCATATGTGTTACAGCTCTGTCCCTCCAAATTACAGCAATATTACAAATGCATGGGGTGCAGTATAACTTAAGGATGGCAGGCAAGTCACTCTCCTAACATCTAACTTATTTTATGAAGAGTGTAAAGTAAGTTCATTGTATTCAGTATTAATCAAAAGTTTGAACGCACCAGCCCATAGAATATTACAATTTATTTGTACTATTATCTACTTTTTAGAATAAAGACTTAAAACCTATAATATAATATACAGGTTGTCCATAAAGTCTGTTTACAATTTCAAAAAATGTATTACAAAGGCAAATGAAAAGACAGATATGTGGAAATTATTACAAAATGAGATGAATATATTTATTTTTTTCTTGCCTCATTTAATGCACCTCTACAGTATATGGGCACCATTAGTTGCACGAATCACTTCAAGACGGTGCTCCATTTCTTGCCATTTTCGCTGTTCTAACTTATGACTGGTACTGTATATCTTAGAGGAGACCCTGGAAGGCAGGGTCTATTTCTCATGCCTTTGGTTGGTTTGCTGAGAGCAAAGTGCTTGTTCTGCATTCTGCTTGGTCACCATTGAAATGCTTCTATGGATGCGTGTTAAATCATCCTGATCTTTTCTCCCACGGGTCTGTTCACCACCCAGAGTCTCCAGATGTCACTGGACTTTTATCACTGTTTTATGTTCATTTTTGTCATCAGG
The DNA here is from genome assembly GCF_048594095.1 of Paramormyrops kingsleyae. Taxonomy (NCBI): domain Eukaryota; kingdom Metazoa; phylum Chordata; class Actinopteri; order Osteoglossiformes; family Mormyridae; genus Paramormyrops; species Paramormyrops kingsleyae. The sequence continues at coordinate 16,500,933 of NC_132798.1, forward strand.
CTGCTATACGACATTGTCCGCCTCAGCATGAAATTGCCGCCAAACCTGGCGATGACCATCTTCGATAAGTTCGACCAAATGCTTAGTAAGTGCTGCGAGGAGGCTGACAAAGACACCTGCCTCACTACAGAGGTGAGCACCTCCTCCTGCCTGTGGAAAAGGGCCCAGCTTGGGTGGGATTTATGCTGCACTATTAATCAATTCCGGGTGTTTTATTGGGGAGAGGAGTCTCATTTAAGTGCTGCAGGGATAGCGTTCATGGAAAACAATGGTAAAACACAACATTCCTCACGATATTCTGATTTACTCTCAGGGCACGAAACTGATATTACACATAAAGATATTTGTGGAGGAATGAAGGGTAAGTTGACAAATGTGTCATGTCCTGCTCTGCCTCCGTCTCCTGTCTCCTCCCTGGTGTGACTTCAACAAGCCATACCTGTCCCTCATTAAGCCTTACTTCTCATTCCTACCCTCTTTTGATCCATACATGCTGCCTTTCGTTGAGTCCCCTTGATAACCCAGTATTTAAGTGCTTCTTAGGCTTCTGATCCTCAGTTGCATCACTGGAGTTGTGTAGTCCTGTTATCTGTCTGCTAGCCTCCCCTCTTGATCCCCTGTCATCTGTTTTGTTTGCCTGTTCTAGTTTAGTTAATAAAACCCCCTTTTGTTTGCCTGTTCTGGTTTAGTTAATAAAATCCCTTTTTGTTGGCCCTCATCCCTGCTCCCCTGTTCTCCATTTCGCCCACACATGACAGAAAGTTCACAGTGGCTAGTTTTATCAGCTTCGTGTCCTATGGTCAGTGTTAACTTGATATATATGCATTATGGTTATGTGTAGTATTTTTATCTGTATATGCAATGGTAATATTAGTCTCTTTCAAAGTTTTAGGTATGAGGGGGATCTGCTTGGATATTTCTTCAGCTGTCACTATTGCCTTGCTCAGCATGAATCAACCTCACACCAGCCATGTCTGTCTCCTGCACCTCAAGACGACCTCATTGAGCCCATTTGATCATAACTGACTAACCATAAATCATCATAACTGACTTTCTTGGACGTTAACTCTGCTAACATCTGTAACGCCCCTAACATTTTATGTCTTTTTCATCAACACAAGTAAAGGAGCTAAATTATGTTGGTGTGATATTTAACTAAATGCACTCCACACTCTCTATTTCAGTTCAATTCAATTTATTTATATACAGTATAGCGCCTTTCACAAGAGTCAGCCCAAGGTGCTTTACATGGGGGTGTTGTGATAAATTCCTGGATGATTTACACTGAGTAATTCAAGAATAGGAAAAAGAAAAGACAAATAAAAGAAAGACAGAAAGAAAGCTAGACGACAACAGGAATGGAACCAAAAATTCCTAAGTAAGGTGCATGAAAAATTAGCTCAAGTAAATTTTGATGTCTCCACCAATGTGTATGGAAATTTAGTAAATTTTAATTTATTATTATTTAATGACAATTATTAATTAATAATGGTTGGTTCCTCCAAACTCAACTGTAGAATCTCCGTGTCAGACTTAAATGGGATTCACTAATTACCATTATCGCTTAGTAACCTGGGTTAGAAGGCTCGTCCAGCGAGCTGCATCACCAGGTAATGTAAACGATTGGCAGCGAAGCTCTTCTCACGGCCGTTGAGAGAGAGTATCGCGATATTTCAGGCAAGGTTGAGGTTTCAGAGTTTAGGAGCCAGTTCGCTCAAAGGCAGTGACTATTGTGAGCACTCAATGAACGGAGGCTATTTACGGCTAGACTGATGCCACTTTACTGATGATTTTCATTAAACGGGTGTAACTTTTGATACATACAATTTTATGAGAAAACACTGACCAGATTCGAATTCAGGAGTGATTTTCCATCAGTTTGACACCAAACATGCCAAACCAGCCTGGAGGGTCACACCATACCATCTGTATTAATTAATTAGCAATTTCTTACATTATGTGTGTTAATGAATCACATCAGTATACAGTATAGGTGTTTTGTGTTGCACATCAATAGGCGTTGCTACTTTGGGTAAGTTCTACAGACACTACATTGCAAATTCACATTGAAACCGCACTTCTTCATTTACACATCTGGAAACGACATATTTTGGTTGGTGTGACTTATTCCAATGATCTGCTCTCCAGGATTGATAACATACACATTGATTCAGTCTTTTACACAGAATAGTAGAGGACAAAGAAGTGCTAACGGACCACAAAGATCAGATAAGGGCTGACAGAGGAATGTGAAAAGGGGGGGTTGTTAAACAAAGAAAGAAAAGACCTCTGATAGTTAGGAGACACATTAAGATACCTGGTGACATTATTTAACTTTCACGATTCCTCTGGGATAACCATGAGATCACGTATGCAGGGGTCGCTATACATATATATTTGGGAATGTCGGTAATTAACCTACAGGCAGGAGATACACGATCTTTTAAGGGGCCACTGTCTTAACAGATGGAAGGTCTTGTGCAGCATCAGATACTGTCACTTACCCACCACTTGGAAAAATCAGGAGGTTCTGCACGGGGAGCTCCACAGGTGGCAGACAGCAGGTCTGTGACGTGTTCTCTTCCTGGGAAAACAGACTGCACATTCAGAGATTCACAATCAGGAAGGGTTGCAATGGGACAGAGATCCTGCACTTAGCCCGAGATCTGGGTGAAATGCTCATAATGACATATTACCATATGGAAGTACAGGGAAAATGTCCTTTCATGTGACCGACACACATCTTATGTGAATTTTTTTTTCTAATTTGCCCTTAGAGTGTAATTGTGTGTTTGATGAGCTGACATCCCATCCTGGGTGTCCCCTGCTTTGTGCCTTATGTTATGGAAACTGTTCAGTTGTGGCAGAATGGGAAGCATGATGACCTCACCCCGCTAAATTTAGGGGTTCGAAGTTTCATGTGTCGGGTTTGCTCTGCCTTCATGCAGGTTGCTCTAAATTGCCCATAGTGAAATACTTCATGTGTGCATGTATATGCTTTGGACTGGCATACATTCTATAGATCAGGTCTCTTTTGGCCTAACAGTCTGCATAACAGTCTTCAGTCCACTACTAACCAGTAGCTCTGCCTGTGATCTGTTATCCAACTGTAGCAAGCTCTCCTAACGCAGACTGCCACCAGCCTTGGCTGTGTAGTAATAAAGATTCTGATTATGATTATGTCCATCTGCATCTTCAGCATGAACCCTGGCCTGGGTATAGAGAATCCTGCTACGTGGACCAACCAATCAGATGTGTTGTTCCTGCCTCCTCTAGTTGCTTGGACCCACCTCATTTGCAATCTGATTGGTTATCTCTCTGAACCAATCATTTTTTCATTCTGCCCTCAGAACATTTTTGTGTACGTGAAACTCCCATGAGCCAGCTCCACTGCCAACAGCCTTTTAATTTATGTGAGGAACTGCAAGGAGGCCTGCAGTCAGTGATCTCAGAGGAGGCTCTGGATTCTACATGCTGGCCGGTTCAGCAGATGCTTTGCCCTTTAGTGCTGGCTAAGCAGAAGAATTGCAGTCTGTCCTTTATTTCAGCCAGGGAGAGCTATTAGAATGGTTGCAATATGGGCATATTAAATCCTTCAAGTTACAATTTGCATTTGTTTTCAATCTGCTGCAGGGAAGAAGTGCAATCCATGGTCCTTGAGAGCCAACAATTAAAGGTGCCACAGAATGAAAATCTGACTTTGCCTCAGCATAGCTGACTAAGGAGAGTCCAGTACAGATACACTGTAAATCTCAAACACTGTTGTTCCCTCTTTCAAATTTAAATTCAGCATATGTAAAAGAAGGTGGTATAATGGGCTGATTCAAAAATCCTAGCTTGTTACAGAACTACTCCCCCGAGGGGCATGTGTGCACAGTTTCCACAAGTGTAGCTGGTGGGAAAAAAAAATATATACTGACAGCCATTCATGTAAGGTTATTTATAACTGGTAGGCTAACCTACTAGTTTGGGTTAGCAGGAAAGTAGTAAACAACATTACAAAGTCCGTGATACTGACATTGGCAAGAGGCTTCTATACTGCCTGTAGCCTACATTTGGTTAATTAAACAAATAACTATTCGATACTAGTCAAAAATATTGAATGCAGAAGCTGTCACGCCTTGTAGGGACAAAAGCACAGAGAACCATAGATCGGGGAAATCGGTTTTTATTAGGGAAATCAGGCACCAGAAATGAAGTTGGCAAGTAGAGATTGTTCTCGGAGTCATGGTTTCTGAGGGGTCAATATCTGGGAAGATCAGTCCTACACAGGCACACCGGGAGAGAAACACACAGGGTAATTACAAGGGTAGCGGGGATGATTGAGGGTAGGAGAAGCAAAGGCAAATGGGGAACTAGAGAGATGTAAGACAAGAGTAAATTACTCAGTAAGTGTATAGAAGGAGCAATACTTTACACTGAGGGTGAGGGTAGGTTGGGATATAATGAGTAGGAACAGGTGCAGGTGACAATCGGGGCAATCAGGGGAGCCCGTCCTGTGGGGAGTGACAGTACAACGGATAGGTAGCTTGAGGTTCTTTGTGAAGAACCAGACCATTTGCCCCAGCCAGAAGGAAGGATCGGGGCAGCGCTGTCAGTCTGCCTTAGTCTTCTGAACACAAGAGCATGTGTGGAGCTACTGGTGAGAACTTGGCAGGAGATTGGGCAAGTCCTGACAAGCCATGACCTGGATTGATGCATTCAGACAAATACAGTCAGTCCTGCTCCAACTCAACTAATGTGTTCCTAAAAAACCTCAGATTCACTTCAATTGTGTACTAAAATACACATATCCAATGGGAAAAGGGTTTGGGGAATCGGACTCCAAAACAGTAACTAACACCAATAATAATAATAGCAATAATAATAACACCAATAAATAATAGAAGCAGTGATGACAGCAGCCAAAACTGTAACAATATGCATTTTAAATAAAAGCACAAATACAACAGATTATGGTATATGGAGGGGCACTGAAGTCAACATGGCAACAGACAGTTGACGAAAAGGAAATTAAGTGAGTTTAAAAACGTTGTCGTGTGTTTTTATATGGTAATTAGTATTTTTTTTAGAATATTTAGACTGACCTGTGCAATGCGGGGATATGCGAAAAGTTCTTTTTTGGATCTGAAAATTGGTTCAACCGATTAACTGAACAGAACCGTTTGTTCATGAATCGGACACCAATACCCTTCTTTTGGATAGGCATTTTTTCATGCAAGTAGTGTTTCTTGTCCTGTTATAGCTTTTCTCTCCAACTGAATGTCACGCAAATACAAATGCAAATTTCGTGATGTATTGGACGTGGGTACTAATATTGCAATCGTGTCAGATTCAAATTCAAGGTGTAATATCACGTGGTGCAGCAGGACTGACGGTACCTTCAATGTAAACACCAGAGAACAATTTAAAATACAGAAAAAACCACATTCTATGGCACCTTTAAAATGATGTAACCTGCTATTCATAAACACATACGTTAATTTTTTTTGTAGCTAGAAAGGTTAGAAAATGCTTCCGTTTAGCAATGTTTTTAAGCCCTCAGTAGCTCATCCTGGACAGAAAATTAATATGACTTCTAAAAGACTGGACTTTATTGAAAATCACACCCAGTCAGCCCATAGAGATGATGAGTGATGACAGACCAGTTCAAGCTGGTGGAGTCAAGGAGAGACAGATGACTATTACTAGCTTTTACTACACCAGAATGTAGGTGAATGATGCACATAGTCCCGGTGGTCTATATGCTAGCAGGACATATGTGAGGAAGCTGGATGTGGCATCAAACATTTGCGCTTCAAATGTTCATTTATAGCTTCAGATTCCTCTATCGTTGTTCTTCTTGGCAATGGACCTGCTCCATGCCCTGAGGATTCCACCACAGGTATCGTATCAGGGTTCTTGTATTACATCATTAATGAAAATGGATTTATTACCCAAGGAGTGAACATGAAACACTAAACCATGCATATAAATTCCGCTTTACCATGAACACAATCTCACATAATCTGTTACACTGGATTACATAACATTACTTTTTCTTGCATAAGCTGAAGGTAACTGGTTAACTGATGATCATACTTTATTGATCCCCACGGGGAAATTCTCTTTTCGCCTACCTCATCTTGCTCTTTGTAGGTGAGAGCAAGCTTGGCAGAAAAGGGCAGCCCAGGGAGCTGAGGGTTAAGGGCCTCGCTCAAGGACCTGCAGACGTGCCGAGGTCGGGCTTGAAGCGGCGACCTTCCGATCAAAGGCACAGAGGCTTAGCCCATGCATTTTTAAGTAGATATTACGCAAAATACATTGCCTTAACCCAGCATTTTCCATTGTTTTTCTGTTGTCAATGCTTAAAAATTGCTGCACTAGAAAAGATGACAACAAAATGTTGAGCTGCAGCATAATGATAATAAAGCTCCCTCATCTTAAAATCTTTCCTCATTATACAGCGCTATGCTTCCCTTGCTTTCTTGGGAGATTATTATTCTTATCACTAGTTGCCGTGCATGTGGGCCCTTGGGCTGGATGCAGACAGCACACCTCCACAATGTCCTCTCCCCCATCTACGGCTTCCCAGAAGCATGTTCATGGTTGTGATGACTGAGCCCATCCTTCTCGTCGCTGCTTGTCCTCTTCTCCGTCAACTTCTCCACGTATTATCGACTTCTCCAATGCACTAGGTCTTCTCAAAATGCGCCCAAAACAGATTACTGTGGGTATTTGTGTTTCAAAGTAAAGTTCAGGTTTGATTTGATCAAGCACCCACGCTTGTTTTCCTTACAGTCCCTGATGTTATTAAACGTCTCAGCTAGCACTAAGGCTCAAAAAGCCTTAAACAGCCTTCTTGTCCTGCTCCGCTATACATCAAGACAAACACCACATTTTGATCTATGACACAGCGGTGAAATGTATGGCACTGTGCAGTTGCACTAACTTTTCCATCATGTAATGCTGTATCTATGCTTGTTAAGTATTATCTGCATCAATTGTGTATTGGTTTGGATAAAGGGGCTCTGGGGCCTGTACTGCGAAGCAGGGTTACTGGCTTATCGGGGTAACTTGGATTTAAGGTAGTCTGGGCAAAATGTAAGTGAACGAATATGAAGTCCATTTAAACTGTGGTACCTTAAATCTGACAAGTTACCCCGATACGCCAGTAACCTCAAATCGTAGTACAGGCCACTGATCTGCTTCATTTTCTCCTGCCATGGATAGAACTACTTTATTGCAATATATTCTACATTCCTCAAATGTTAATCTGCCACCTTCAGGATGAAAGGTGTCACTGCACTTCAGGCAGTTCACCTCTCCTCCTAACGCCTTTTAAGTGCCCTGCGACTTCCATTTAAATCAGCACAGGAACAAAACATTGTAAAATTTGTGCTTTGGGGAGAACATGGCATTCAATTTAATTAAGTTAGGGCATCTTATTTTTCCGAGCACAAAAACACAAAGGATGTAGTTTTATGTGAATGTAGACAATGGGACTCAGTAACCCCGCTTGCGGTGAAACAATGTGTTTCCAGGGTGGAGTTAAATGTAGCCAATCGGTCCCGCGCGTTTAGAGTAAAAACAGTGTCATAAAACAGCGCCTTTCCACCGGCGACTTAAAAGTGAGTATTTGGAAAATATGACGGTGTAGCCGAATTATAAATAAAGGCAACGGGGAGCCCCCCCCATCTGCTCCCATCCCCATGGGCTGTGGGCTCCGGGTTACGTAACTTTGCTTTGCATCCATCTTGGACGCACGTGGACGGCAGCTGGGCAGATAAAGGCTTCATCTAAGATACTAAATCAACGGCCGGATGCGTTTAGGCCGCTGGTTTAAGGTGCATTTTGTGCGCAAACGGCATGTAAAGGCAAAGCGGCCGCGTCTCCCCAAGCCAGTCTCCATCTTACGCGCTCGCTTTAAACCTTGTGGCGGCTATGATTAAACGTCGCCCCCCTACAACCACTCCACCCTCCCCTTTTATTGCATTTTGGCGTGTCCCTGGAATGCCGTATTAACAAAAAGAGAGGATCTCGGTGAATGTGCGCTCGGAGACGCTTCCATCTACACGCCCCGGCTGACTAACCGCTGCCCCGCACACGCACTTCCTTTTTTCCCAAAGCTGTCATATCCCTGCCTTATGGTGCCATCGTGGGCCGGATCGGAGTAACGCCGGGATAGATATGGCTGTCTGCCGCATTTAAAGGGATCATTTTTCTCGGGTGCGGGGGGGCGTCTTTCGTGTGTGCGGATCGACTTGGACCCGCAGATCGACGCCGTGATCCTGTGGGAGGAGAGCCGCTTCTTGAAGGGATCGGCCCGTTTGTCATGCTCCTGTTTCGGGCTGGTAAGTGGGAAATGAAATGGCTTCTGAAAATGCCCCCGCCTCAGTGCTTTCCTGTGGTTTGTTACTGTGGCTGATGAGGGGGCGATCGCATCGGGACTACGCGGTCGGTGTAGAAAAGACTTTGTATGGTGGAAACTTTACGTCGTTACTTATCCTTTCCACCAGTTTATATTTTATTTTCAAGAAAATATGCATCTGTTTGGCACGTTGCGGGGATGTTGCTGTGCTTTCCACTCGCAGCATGCCGCAAACCACATTTTAATGTTACATCCGACTCGACCCGTGTTACTCGCGATAAACTGAGCTCCTTTTCGTTACTATAGGTTTCCTATGGGTCACCTCTTCATCGTTTTCTCGCATTTGAGTTACATTCAGGTCAGGTTTGCCCCGTATCTGGATTGTTCTGCGCTACGTCTGGATGCTTCGCGTTGCTTCGGGCTCTTTTTGTGTTGGTTCTGCATTACATCGGGCCCGTTTTGCGTTACGTTTGACCCATTTTGCGTTACACATGGCTTGCTTCGCTTTGTGTTTGCGTTACACTTGGCTTGCTCCCTGCTGCGTTCAGGTTGCTCCTAACACAGTGTGACACCCGGCGTTATACACTCGCTTTAGGTCCGCTTCACATCCAGCTTTCTGATTGTTTGTCTTCATGTTTGGCTTGTGATTCCTTATCGCTGCTTGACATTTGCATTACATTTGTTTTCCATCAGGCTGGGCATAGCATACATCAGGGTTTGTGTCTGTTCGTTTTGAATGTGCACAGAGTAATTTTGTCGTTTTCTAATGAATACATTTCTTAATTTTTTGTGTTTACAGGTACATGCTTCACTCTGTCAAGTTTTTTTTAGATGGATAGATGCTTTATTAATCCCGAAGGACATTTAGCGATTGAGCTACTTTGTGGGCGCCTCACTCTGTGGTCGAGGTATATTGATTATAAGTAAACGATATGGAAAGCCTGGATTTGGAATTATGGAAAGGGGTCGCCACTTGGTTCACTGTGACCACAGGTCATAAATAAATTAAATGTAACTTATTTTCTGATCATTACTGAACGAGCTGCCCAGGACAGGCACTAAGAAATATTTGGAAATCATAATCCTCTCGGTAAAACGTATTTCGGTCCCTTGTGAAAGACACCTCATATTAATATCTAGTCATTAACGGATAATTGATGATAAACATGTCTTAAAAAGATTTTTAACAATGCCGAGGTTATGCACGAATTTAAAGGGAATTTAATTACTCAGATAAATGCCCGATAATTCTGTCACTGCTGAGGCTCGATGATGCTCGTGGTGAAAACAGGATGAAAAGCGGTTTCGCGACTGTGTGGTGTAGATGCTTAAAGATGTTGCGCAACACTGCTTTCTGACTAAACTGGTCAATAAACCTCACCTTTGAAATGTTCTGTCATTTCCGTGATAAGGTAATGAAATAACAATTCCAGATCTTCAAAAATGTCTCTGTGACCTGGCTTCCCCCTGCTAGGTCCCCCTGACATTATCTCACATATATTGGATCTGTGGGCCCGTTTTTCAGGTACGATACTGCTTTTGCGTTGTGGCCCTGTGAGATTCGGTAGATGTGATCCTGTTTGAGAAATAAAGCACGTTCTGCATCACTTATGCACTTGGTTGACCTATCTTAAGGTTTGGTAGATTCAAAAACAACCATGTTGGCTGCGTTATTAATCATATGACCCACACTTTAAAAATGCCTTTGCACTGTCTCTTCCGTGAATGCAATATTGGCTCATTACCTCATTTAAAGGGTTAATATTAGTCAGGCATGGATACCTGCAGTACCAGTGCTTCACCACCAGGGGTCACATTACCACGATGTTGAAAACAGTCTCGTGGTGCCCGGTCTCTGCTCTGAGGACACCAGTTGAGTGAGCGATCTGGCCATCTATCATTACCCTCTGCTCGAGCAGCAGGACCGCTCAGTCAGTCGTGAAGGGCGTCGCGCCACTTAACGCCTTGTTGACTATTCTGCGCAGGTGACTGACACCGCTCTCTCTTCCTGGAACCTCTGTCCTTAGCTGTCCTATTTTAGTGACCAGGGCCCTTGCATCTGCTGTGCTGATATGTTGTCACTGCAGGGCTGCTGTTTACCAGTGGGTCTCTCTCTCTCTCTCTCTCTCACCTTTTATTTTGTGTGAATGGTGCTTTTTATTGCTGTCCACAGAATCCAGGCTGAGGTTTAAAGTTAATCCGCTGGCCTTTGGTGGTCTTTAGGCCGCACGCAAACAGCAATTTCTGGATGACGCACGTCACGCCTCTTTTGGTCTCCTAAGTGCTGTTATTGTAGGAGAATCGATGACAGATTTGGGTGTGGCCTCTGGGGAGGGCTGGCAGGCGGGGAACCAATCGGGCGGGAGCTTTGTTTTGTGACCACAGTGGGAAATTTCTCACAAACCACTCATTCCTCTTTGTGCTCTGAAGGACCAGGAAGCAGTCACCATTTAAACAACACCGCCTCGCTCACACTTCCGTGTTTGTGTCTGTGTGTGCACCTTCCTGTCCATTCCACAGAGGCGTTAGTTTTGTTTTTGTAGTTTTTTTTTCTTTTTTTTTTAATTTATTCATCCTTCATGTTTATTTATAAAGAACTTATGCTTTCCTGTCATTCTGATTATGTCTGGTTTGATATAGCGCCTTTCGGTAGTGGAAGTCAGCCGCATGTGACTTCCCGGTGGTGTTCTCCCGTTTTCTTGGAGCCTTGAGTTTTCCGGCTGTTCCAAGCACGTGCCTGGTGTTATGCGGTCTGGCTCGCACCTACCTGATGGGATGCTGTCCTAGTGACTGCCCCTCCCATCACGTGTGTCAGACACAGAGGAGTCTCTCTGCCGCTCGGCATGTGATTTTGGCTCTGCTGTCCTCCCAGACACCTCTTTATATCCCTGGACGTTTTACCAAAGCATTTTGGGTGACGGTTGCTAGATGCTTCCAGAAACAGCTGAGATTTGGCTGCACTGACGGGAATCATTGTGACAAACAGACAGAGATAGGATGGGAGGGGCTGTTTGTGAGCTGTGTGGGTTTGTAGGGGGGGGGGGGGGGGTCGGAGCAGACCTGGATGATGGACATTAGCCCAGGCTGATTATTTTTAATAACCCAGTCAGTGGTATGTTTGGACTGTCCCTGGTGACACATGTTGGCGGCTCCTTCGTGGGTCAAAGGCAGGAAAAACTAAAAAATAAAAGCTAATAATACGATAAAGTGGAAAAACCAGCGGGTTGTTATCCCCAAAGGGACAAAGACAGGTTTGTGATTCTAGGAACTGTTTTGAAAAGGCTGTTTTTCTCCCAGAGGACAGTGTGTGATATTGTTTTGCTGGGTGTGCGCTGGCGGGAGGCGTGGCTCTGCAGAGGACAACTTCAGAAGTGACACCGGACCTTGGTGGACACCCACGCCATTGTAATTATTACATTATCGCCGGCATTTATAGTCATTGCGTTATATAACAATCACGCAGTCACATGCGGCTGTAATTACCATATTACTTAATTGTTACGCTGTCACGTTCCATTATGCGTAACTCTCACATTTAACCATACATGTTCAGATGTATCTCTTACCTCCGCTAAGAGATTCCAGTTGTACACTGTAATGATCAGCCCCGAAGATCACGGAAGGGACCATCTTCCCCACCTGGAATGTAGACATTTTGATGATGGGGGCAGTTTTCACGGCCAGCTGGTCGCTGCCGCAGGTGGGTTGGGTTCTCAGTAGGTGTTTAGGTGTCTGTGTTTTGGGGGGGGGGGGTGCTGGAAGAGACACGGAGAACAGGAGATCACTGGTAATCTCACAGTGGGTCACTAACGCGCTCGGAGAAATACAATTGGCCTGTTATTTGAGGCTCTGCAGGCACGTGACCGCGAAGAGGGACACCGGGAGCCGTGATTCGCAGAGGGGCTGTGATTAGAGCCGGAGTTGCCACTGTGGATTACGCTTTCGTGGCGCCTCCTGACTGCTCATTAGCGATGAACTGAAGCCGCTTGTCATCGGTACCTGAGGCTCTGCATTCTCCCTCGAGGGTATGACGTGGTGAGCCCCCCCCATGGATAAGCATTAGCCTCCTTTCTGGCAAGACTTTTAGCTGCTGGTCGTCCTACTTATTTTGGCCAGCAGGTGGTGTCGGTCAGTCCTCAAGTGTCCTGGGATCACCTCTAAGAAGGACTTTGGGGGGGAGGCGAGTCGCTTGAGGGGGCGGGACGGACACACTGAGTGTCATTTATTTGGTAAGGAGGGGGTGGTGAGGATGGCAGGTGGATATCATAAAGGCCTCCCTCCTTCCCTCCGTCTTAATGATGGAGCTGGGCTGGGTCTCTTAGGGATGTTGTCCTGATTCATCGTTTGGATATGAACTTCTGACCTCGCAGTTCAGCTCCTTAACCGGTTCAGTGTGCAGATGCTCCTCCAGTCTGGTCTATGGTGTTAGACAAGCGGGGGACATTTATGAGGCTGGAAAATGGCTCTGTTGCTAGGATGCCAGCACATCCTCAGCCCTTAGAGGGGGTCAGATGGCGCAGTGTGTGATGGGTTCACGGCAAATAGCCGGGTGGCGGTCCACGGGCGGAGCGGGCATGACGGGGGGGTGGGGTGAGTGTGGAAAAAGGCTTTTTTTTGTTTTTTTGGTGGAATGTTTTTTAAAAGAACACGTGCTATGCTTGCAAAATCTCCCCGGGTGGAAACGGCGGGCCCTGTTGTTACAGGTGCGAGGTTTCGTCACGGCCTTTTTCATGCGTGTTCACCCCCCGTCGCTGGGATGTTGGGGAGGGGGGGGGCATTTCGCAGGCTGGGTTTGGTGTGCTGGGCGATGGCATTTGGCACCATTGGCCCCCATGTAAGGTTTGGCTGGTACAGAGACCCGCTTCATGTGACAGGGCTATTTTCAGAACCCCCCCCCCCCCTTTCCCATTGGCAGTGGCCCCAGCTGTTGTCGGGGGGAAAAATAGCAAAGCAGCAACCTCAGATATACGATCCTGGCGGTGGGGGGGGGGGGGGGGTCTTGGTGTGTTTTCTGCTTTTCTTCCCCTGACACTGACTATAAAAGCTGCATCCCTCCCGCTCTTAAAAGCTGCATCCGTTACGGGGGCCGGTGATGCCACTCTGGAGCAGGGCAGTGGGGGGGCGCCTTAGATCAGGCGCCTTAATCTGACCCCATCCAGCAGCATGCAGTGATCTCACCTCGTTACCCTTGTCCTTCCGCCCTGTGTGGTCAGTGAAGGTCACGCTGTGGCAATCCCATGCTTAACCTCCGGCTCGGCCACTTCCTGGGAACCGGGCGGCAGCCCTGGGAATCCAGAGGCTTTCTGGGAAAACGAGGCACCTGGATGCTGAAAGAATATTCTGGGTTTTGGGGGGATGCCTTTATAGCCCCACTGTCACAGGATGGGCCTTACAGTCCCTAATGCAATTGGGAATCAAGAACTGACGATTTGTGTCCTGCCCTCGCCCCTCTCTGCCTCTGTGCTGCCTCGTCCTGCCCTCGGCCCCTCTCTGCCTCTGTGCTGCCTCGTCCTCCCCTCGGCCCCTCTCTGCCTCTGTGCTGCCTCGTCCTCCCCTCGGCCCTTCTCTGCCTCTGTGCTGCCTCGTCCTCCCCTCGGCCCTTCTCTGCCTCTGTGCTGCCTCGTCCTCCCCTCTGCCCCTCTCTGCCTCTGTGCTGCCTCGTCTTCCCCTCGGCCCCTCTCTGCCTCTGCTGCCTCGTCTTCCCCTCGGCCCCTCTCTGCCTCTGTGCTTCCTCGTCCTCCCCTCGGGCCCTTCTCTGCCTCTGTGCTGCCGCGTCCTGCAGTGTTTAATGTACTTGCATGTTCAATGCTTCTGATTATGCTTATGTTTGTTTTTGTTTTTCTTGTAACGTTGTCACGGTGACAGACCAATCCAGAGCCCCAAGTCACCAGATAGACTCAGAACTGGGCTTTGATGGCTAATTTTAGCGCCTTCAAGCTTCATGAATCGACACCGGCAATAAGTGAGGAAAGAGCGGGTGTGCGGGGGGGGAGGGGGGCTGGGGGGTTTCGGGTTTGAATAAGGAATCGACGCCCGCTCTGTCTATCACGGCATGGTGTTTCGTCCTGGAGGCTGCCCCATAGGCAGGGTTAATCCAGCCGTATACTTCATATGAAATTGGCAGAATCTGTCAGAATACTATCTGGCAGTACTATGTTGCATGATGTGTAATCTCCACGGTGAGCGCCCTTTCTGCATGCCACCTGTACAGGGTGCCCGAGGTGAACTTTTTCGGTTGTTTTAATCCCACCCACTGGTCAGGATTGGCTAAATGTGACGCCCTGGGGTTGGTCAGCAGGACTAATTACACTATTACCAGCATGCTTTGCACTGCACATTGAGTATCTTTTAAATACACATTAATTTACAGTATTTGATAGTAGGGGTGTAACAATACATCGATTTGTATCGATGTATCAATTCAACGGCAAACAATCCGACATATACATGGTCCACACCAGGGGTGCCCAATACGTCGATTGCGATCTACTGGTCGATCGTGTGGCATAAAAAATAGAGGATGGATGACACGTTCAACCGCACCAGCAACTGCCAAACTTCAGCAATCCAATTTATTTCTACTAAACTTAAGAAAGGGTATAAAAATTAATGGGGGAGCTGGACCAAGTAAGAAGCCAAAAACAGACCACTTCCATACGGAATGGGAGGAGGACTGTTTTATTTCACCATGTCATATTCAAAGTGCATTTGCCTCCTCTGTCAGTCTACCATTGCTATTCCGAAGAAGGGAAATGTGGAGCGGCATTTTCGGACTGTTCATAAAAACTTCGACATTAACTTCCCTCCGAAAAGCGAGCTGAGAAATAGAAAGGTGAAGGAACTTAAAATCCCAGTTCTATTCAAAAATACTTTATTTATCCCAAAGGGAAATTAATAATAATAGTAATTGTTTGATTTATGGGACATACTTGACTACACTAAATTTTGTTTACAGTTCCTAATAAAATATGATAAAATGCTAATTATGTTCACCTTTTTTTTAACTCATTGAAATGTAAAGGGTTGTGTGAAATTTCATCATTTTGACTACTAACCCCAGTATGGAACTGAATCGTATCATATCGTGGGAATTTCTGAGGTATCAAAAAAAATCGAACCGTTGGCTTAAGGAATCAATTCTGTATCGTATCGCGAGAAAAGCTGTGATTTACACCCCTATTTGATAGTAAATATCATAACCGTGTAATGTTTGCCGTGGAATACGTCTGTTTCATTAACGTCTACACTGTCAGAATAAATGGTGCAGCCCTGGTACACTTCCTGGTACATGTACCCCAATGGTACAAAATATTCCACAGAGTCCATTTCTGTAGCTTAAAAGGTACATTTACCTGCAGCTAGAGTACAGTTGACAGAGCCTTGAAGGTACAGTCCCAGTGACAAGTAAAAGTACACTGCAAGCTATAAATTGTTTTTTTTTTTGTGACAGGTGTAGCTGTGAGTGTCGTTTAGCTGTCTGTGCTGCTAGTATTCAGCCAATAGTGGTTGAGAACAAGTTTCATCTCCTTCATTAAAATGACTCGCATGCTTGCCACAATAAGTTTATTTGCACACTGCGTATGGGTCTCCTGCATCGCAAACCTCCTGCGCTTCCCTCTGGGGTTTTGGCGTGACACAGACTGAACAAGGTGGCTGCGTCGTTTTAAGTCTGCGAGAAATTGTTCTTGCCGACAATTTCCGGACTTGGCTGGAAGTGCCCGGCCTGCATCGCGGGGTGAGCAGCCGCTGGAGTTGTGGCGTCCTGTGCTGCATTCTCAAAGCCCCTCTCTCCGCATGCTAGCCGAGGGTCGGGAATAGAACAAAATGAACTTGTAATGATGCTTTTGTACATGGTTGGTTGGGTTCTTGAGGTTGTTTCAGGTCTATGTGAAATGCCCAGAAAGCCTGCGCTTATCTTATCCCATCTAAAAACTGTAAGCAAGCAGATTTTTAAAAAACTGTTATTTATTTCTTTCTTTAATTGGAGGGCGGTGATTCAGTGGGTGGAACAGTTACCTCGCACCCCCTGAGTTAGAGGTTCGAATCCCGCCTCTGATCTCTCTTTATTCTAGGGGTTTCCTGCAGGTCTTCCTGCTTCTTTCTCCAATCCACAGGCTAATCTGTGTCTCTCAATTGCCTGTAGGGTAGGACTGTGCATATTTATTTGCCCTGCCAAAGTCTTGCCTCCCGGGCAGGCTGTATGTGCCCCAGTGCTGCCTGGCTCTAGGCCTCCATGTGAGCCAGTCGAGGGTAAGTGTTTGGCACATGGATTGGGGGCCGTTTGTTTATTTACTGCACTGTAAATGTGTAAAGTGCCTAGGGATGAAGCGGTTACAGGTTTCATGGTAAACCACAGTAAAATCCCTGACAGTATCACCATTTCAAATTTTAATCATCATTAATGCCATGCCTGGGTACCGTGCTTTGAAGAACTCAAAGTTCTTTGCATCGCCCAAAGATAGCGTCCGGCTTCGCCCAAAGTTAGCGACAGTCTCAGACCCCGACGCGCAGGTACAGCATTCAATCTGACTTTGTTGTGTGTCAGTGACTGTTTGTGGTTTTCAGTATAAAACTTGGTATACTGAATATTTTTGTCACTATAATCGTGCTATAAAATGTCATATTGAAAGTGTCTGTATAGAACTCTGTAGCCCCTCCTTTCTCACCCAGACAATCACAAATGGTATTTTTTTTCCCTATAATTTAAAAATGTATTTTCCCTATCTTACCCTGCCTAATTTGTTTTTAGAGGATCCTGCCCATCAAGACCCTCAGCTAAGTTTGCGTAATTAACATTTATCTCATAAAAATCCCTTGTTTTAATATGCAGGTCACACTGGTTCTGGAGCGCAGGACATACCACACTTCTGTCCAGTTTATATCGGTATTAAGAATTTCTTTTATTTTTATTAAAGAATAATCCAGAAGAGATTGGACGGGGGCTGGAACCGCACCCCCCTCGTTATTACCTCACACCTCAGTTTTTCTCGCCTAAGTGTCAAACCCTGCGTGTCCCCCAGCTACGGCCCAGTGTCACACTCATACTGGTAACCGGTAAGGATCGTGACACAGCTGACGGATGCAGAATTAGCATCTGAATAGTAATCAGGCTGCTAAGCTACACAAACCGGCGCATTAATGCAATAGCGTCAGTGCTGGGGAGTACTGAGTGAGCAGAGGTGTGGCACTCTGGGCCTCAGCCCCCCCCCCCCCCGCCGCCCCACCATTGCCTGTTTGTCCCAGGATCTGGCTTGGCACCACCTCTGTCTGATCTCGGCTTCCCTCCTCAGCTGGTACACGATGTTCAGTCATATCAGTGGTGACTTTCCTGAGAACAAACCCCTAACCCTACTCCTGATGGGGGTGTTTTCCCACTTTGTCCCCCCCCCCCCCCCCATTGCATGTTTATTAATAAAGTCTTAGGATAAATGAACGTGGTCCTGTATTTTGAGGCTGACTGGGCAGTGCTTCACGCTGACGGCCACCTTCAACGCGACTCAGAACTATTTTTATTATTCAGACATCATGTCCGTTTGCTTTAGTGCAGTTTGTGCTCCATAACAGCTGGCTGATCCCCCCCCCCCAGCCCCGCCCCCATCAGCCGTTTGGTTCCGTGCTGCAGCTGTAACCAGACCCCACGGCCAACTCCTGAGGAACGAAAGGTCTCCCCCTTAACAACCCCCCCCCCATAAGCCTTGGCTTTTGGTGCCTACGCCACTGCCTATTCTAAGTCCCCCCCCCCCAACGAAAAGGCTAAGGACCGTGGGGGTGTTGGGTAGGCCATGCTCTGGTCTCTGTGGCAGTTTAGCTGGTCTGTGCCTGTCTGACCAGGCCTTTGCTGGTTATTTATATCCTTCATTTGAGCCCCCCCCCCTGCAGAGACTACTCTGTATATAAGATGTCTTCCCGCTTCAGTGCCAGCCCACAGCCCCCTCTGTATGTTTACCCCTGTATTCTTCCCCAGGTCACTGAGAATGTCCCAGTATGGCTGTAATATCCTGGGTCTGTGTCTCTGTGTCTCTGTGTTTGGGATTAAATGTTCCCACAACACAAATCACTACCAACTCTTTCTTTTCCCAATCTCAGTTTTTTTTGGCATGAGGTTGGTAATCCAACATTGCATTGGTGTGTGTGTGTGTGTGTGTGTGTGTTCCACACTGGATCAATGATTGGAGCGGGAAGCGACCCCCCCCCCCCCCACCCAGACGGCCTTCCGGGCATTCCAGCCCAGTGAGTGCCCCCACGTGTGTGCACTTGTGCGCTCGCGCCCCTCCTCCCTGTGGCCCATACTAATCGGGGGCATCCCATGATGCCACTGGCTGGATCATGTGCCACAGCACTGAATAGCTGTGGGCAGGGGCGGATTAGGTGCTGATAGAGCGGACGGAGCCGCTTAGGGGATCAGAAAGCGCTGGAATTGCGGGCCGTCCGGCAGTACGCCTCTCCACACGCAACGTGAGACCACCGCGACCGGCTGGTGGGGGGGTAGTGCCGGAAATCCTACACCGGGGGACCGGAGACGCCGAGAACCGGACAGCAGGTGAGGGCTGATTCGTATGGGTCTCCTTTGGGTTGTCCTGCAGTCTTCTGCGTCTTACTGACCTTTTGGGGCAGGAAAATGGCACCTTTGGTGTGTGGACACACGTGTGCCCGTCTTGCATGGTAATACATGCATGTGTGCGTTTCCATGAGAGAGACAGTGTGTGGACGCTTGCAGTCGGGACGCTGAAGCAGACTGGGGGCTTCCTAGAGAGAGGAAGGAGCGTGGCGAACCCAGCGGCCATCGTCATGGGAACCCCCCCCCCCCCCCCCCCAGGATGCTGACCTTTTCAGCCCCTAATGTTCCCTCCTTAAAAAAAAAAAAGAAGATATTCTTACGGCCCCTTAAAGCAGCTAAGTGTACCCGAGAACGGAGATGACAACAAGCGTAATGTACTGAGAACTGTAGAGCATGATGGAGAACCCCCCAGAACAGACCTTTTGTTTCACGGCTGCATAACTACAGCGTTAGTCAGAGAGACGTGGGAAGCAGGCACGCCGAAGCCGCGTGCCGTATCGCACTGAGGCCAGACTCATGGGCCCGCAAGGCGAGACTTCTTTACGGCACCCTGACACTGCTCTTGAGAGTCTCTGCTGCTCCAGGAAGGGCACTATATAAAAATAGCCTGGATAGAATGGAAGGGCAGGTTAGGTTAGTGGGAGCAGGGTTAAGGTTAGAGCAGTCGGTAGGGGTAGGCTGCAAAGCGGTATGACAGGATAGCGTTACACTGCACTAGCATAAGGCTACATGCTAAATACCAGGAAGATGACTCTCCAATCACCTCAAGGGATTTCAAATGTCATGCTGAGATACCATGGTAGAGTGCTGATGTCCTTGTCTTTTGAGACCGTATCTGTGTTGGGGTCCTGTGTTTGATGGATTCATGCTAGAGCCACAATAGCTAATCCCAATCTTTGCTAAGCCATTCTCCCGTTTTCTCGATTATTGTCTTGGTGAGATTCGAATGTCCACAATGACGACGCAGTGAAAGCGATGAGAAATGGCCGGAATCGGTAGTTCTGTGGGGACCGTTTATCCAAGGGTCTGCGTGCCCCAAAGCTGTTTGCAGATCTAGCAAATGCTTGCCCAACTTAGCAATTTGTTTAACGTGCAATTTACCTTTTACTGCATGATGTTATTGGCTGTGGGCATCTGGAGTAGGGCAGGGGTTAAATGTGAGGAGCTTGGCACCTGTGGCAGAGGGTTCCACAGTGCATATTGAGGAAATCAGTGGAAGCCTCTAAAATAGAGATTGTAATCTTAAACCGTGGTCTCTCTCCCAGCTGGTGGAGCCCCAAGCACAGATGTAGGGGTGGGACTTTCAAAGTTTGGAAGCTACCCTCGCGCTTCCCATGCTGACCTGATACCAGAGTCCTCCTTAAATGCATCCTGGGAGGGCGGCTAATTTATACCCTTTGTCTTTTCAATAAATGGGCACCAGTGAGATTGTGGTTTCAGCAGAGTGAACCTGAACAAACCCACAAGTGGATGTGAAAGAGGCTCCCTGCAAGCAGAGTCCTGATTGGTCAGGAGCCGGGGTACCTGATGTGTGGTTGGAAACCGCGGGTCGTGATTAGTGGGGCTGTGGAAATTTGGTTTATTTATGCTGGTTTCTTGTTTATACCTGGGGAGCATGATTACGTCTGGCTAGTCTGGGTTGTATAATTGTGTGTTGGAAGCCTTTGCTGATTTATTTAAGCCTTTAGTCTGTCCTGTCTGCACTGTTGAAGATGTTTTGCAAGTGGCATCTTGTTTTTCCCATGGCCAATAAGTGTCAGGCATAAGCTCATACCAATAGTGTATTCAAAGACCCACAGAAACAAGAGGTGAGCCAGGTAATAAGGACTGGCGCCATTCTTTATTTGAAAGAAATGTAGAGGCTTAATGAGCCAGCCAATCAGGTGAGCATAGTATTTCTCTGTTCAAGTACCAAGGCGGGGATTGATGAGCCAGTCTATCAGGAGAGAGTGCACCTTGTTGCTCTCTATCCAAACATCAAGGAGAGCATTTCTTACAGCAAGGAGAGGATTAACGAGCCAGCCAATCAGGTGAGAGTAGCTTATTGCTCTTTATTCGAATACCAAGGAGTGGCCTAACAAGCCAGAAAATCAGGCGTGAATGTAGCTTATTTCACTTTTCAAACATTGAGTGGGTTATTGAGCCAGTCAATCAGTTGTAGCACATTTGTTTAAATGCCAAGAAGCGAATTAATAAGCCAGCCAATCAAACGACTCGCATACAGCAGGTTCCATCCTGACCTGTTATGGATGTTTGAGTTCTGCACATACCTGAATGCCCCTGAATCTCACATTGTTCTCTCCTGGCCTATTTTGTGCGAGCTTCGCTGCCTGTGAGCTGTCCTTGTCCTGTGTAATCACTGTTTGTGTGACAGAAGAGTAGCTCTGCTCAGGGGTGACTGTATTTACGCACTTGTCATGATAATAGGGGACAAAACTCCCATGGGATCCGTCAATAACAGCACAATGAGCCACTGTGTGACAAACTGTAATGTAATGTGCAGATAAAACGACCGTTTACACCGATGGGAAGAGGTTCTTAAAGAGGCCGTCTGGACCCTGGAAGCGTCGGCCACACATGGGAAAACGTCACAGGGCTGTTCTTGAGACAGACTCTGCCGAGACCCGCATCTTGGACTTATGGACGATGTACGCATGGTCACGTGGTGGGGGGCCGGCGGGACCCCATGGGGTGTCTGTGTGTGGCAGGTGGAGGGCTGGACGCCAGCTGTGCCGTATGAGGTCTCCTTCTGGGATCAGTGGCTCTACGTCATTTTTCTGTGAATCTGTCTTTACTGAAAATGTGTGTATTGAGTGGAAGGGAGAGGCCGGGGTGGTTTCCCGACCTCGTCCTGGTACCTGGGGGGGGGGGGGGGGTGGTAATATTATCTCTCTCGCCCTGAATAAAACACACCCCAATACAAAAAGGGCTCCAGGGAATGCATGTCACTGACTCTATGTGGTGTCAGTGCTGCAAAGAGACATCATCATACAAAAGTGAAGGAAAGTTGGTGATCACTGAGCTGCACCGATGGGAAGTCAGTGCCACAGAGAGGGATGTTCACTGAGCTGCACCGATGGGGAGTCAGTGCCACAGAGAGGGATGTTCACTGAGCTGCACCGATGGGGAGTCAGTGCCACAGAGAGGGATGATCACTGAGCTGCACCGATGGGGAGTCAGTGCCACAGAGAGGGATGTTCACTGAGCTGCACCGATGGGGAGTCAGTGCCACAGAGAGGGATGTTCACTGAGCTGCACCGATGGGCAGTCAGTGCCACAGAGAGGGATGTTCACTGAGCTGCACCGATGGGCAGTCAGTGCCACAGAGAGGGATGTTCACTGAGCTGCATCGATGGGGAGTCAGTGCCACAGAGAGGGATGTTCACTGAGCTGCACCGATGGGGTGTCAGTGCCACAGAGAGGGATGTTCACTGAGCTGCATCGATGGGGAGTCAGTGCCACAGAGAGGGATGTTCACTGAGCTGCACCGATGGGGAGTCAGTGCCACAGAGACGGATGATCACTGAGCTGCATCGATGGGGAGTCAGTGCCACAGAGACGGATGATCACTGAGCTGCACCGATGGGGAGTCAGTGCCACAGAGAGGGATGATCACTGAGCTGCACCGATGGGGTGTCAGTGCCACAGAGAGGGATGATCACTGAGCTGCACCGATGGGGAGTCAGTGCCACAGAGACGGATGTTCACTGAGCTGCACCGATGGGGAGTCAGTGCCACAGAGAGGGATGATCACTGAGCTGCACCGATGGGGAGTCAGTGCCACAGAGACGGATGTTCACTGAGCTGCACCGATGGGGAGTCAGTGCCACAGAGAGGGATGTTCACTGAGCTGCATCGATGGGGAGTCAGTGCCACAGAGAGGGATGATCACTGAGCTGCACCGATGGGGTGTCAGTGCCACAGAGAGGGATGATCACTGAGCTGCACCGATGGGGAGTCAGTGCCACAGAGAGGGATGTTCACTGAGCTGCACCGATGGGGAGTCAGTGCCACAGAGAGGGATGTTCACTGAGCTGCACCGATGGGGAGTCAGTGCCACAGAGAGGGATGATCACTGAGCTGCATCGATGGGGAGTCAGTGCCACAGAGAGGGATGTTCACTGAGCTGCACCGATGGGGAGTCAGTGCCACAGAGAGGGATGATCACTGAGCTGCACCGATGGGGAGTCAGTGCCACAGAGACGGATGTTCACTGAGCTGCACCGATGGGGAGTCAGTGCCACAGAGAGGGATGATCACTGAGCTGCACCGATGGGGAGTCAGTGCCACAGAGAGGGATGTTCACTGAGCTGCACCGATGGGGAGTCAGTGCCACAGAGACGGATGTTCACTGAGCTGCACCGATGGGGAGTCAGTGCCACAGAGAGGGATGATCACTGAGCTGCACCGATGGGGTGTCAGTGCCACAGAGAGGGATGATCACTGAGCTGCACCGATGGGGAGTCAGTGCCACAGAGAGGGATGTTCACTGAGCTGCACCGATGGGGAGTCAGTGCCACAGAGAGGGATGTTCACTGAGCTGCACCGATGGGGAGTCAGTGCCACAGAGAGGGATGATCACTGAGCTGCATCGATGGGGAGTCAGTGCCACAGAGAGGGATGTTCACTGAGCTGCACCGATGGGGTGTCAGTGCCACAGAGAGGGATGATCACTGAGCTGCACCGATGGGGAGTCAGTGCCACAGAGACGGATGTTCACTGAGCTGCACCGATGGGGAGTCAGTGCCACAGAGAGGGATGATCACTGAGCTGCACCGATGGGGAGTCAGTGCCACAGAGACGGATGTTCACTGAGCTGCACCGATGGGGAGTCAGTGCCACAGAGACGGATGTTCACTGAGCTGCACCGATGGGGAGTCAGTGCCACAGAGACGGATGTTCACTGAGCTGCACCGATGGGGAGTCAGTGCCACAGAGAGGGATGTTCACTGAGCTGCACCGATGGGGAGTCAGTGCCACAGAGAGGGATGTTCACTGAGCTGCACCGATGGGGAGTCAGTGCCACAGAGAGGGATGTTCACTGAGCTGCACCGATGGGGAGTCAGTGCCACAGAGAGGGATGTTCACTGAGCTGCACCGATGGGGAGTCAGTGCCACAGAGAGCGATGTTCACTGAGCTGCACCGATGGGGTGTCAGTGCCACAGAGACGGATGTTCACTGAGCTGCACCGATGGGGAGTCAGTGCCACAGAGAGGGATGTTCACTGAGCTGCACCGATGGGGAGTCAGTGCCACAGAGAGGGATGATCACTGAGCTGCACCGATGGGGAGTCAGTGCCACAGAGAGGGATGTTCACTGAGCTGCACCGATGGGGAGTCAGTGCCACAGAGAGGGACGATGTGGACTAGGGGGGACCAAACTAGTGAGAGATGGAAGGTTCTAACTGGCCTCTGTACACCTTCCCTTGAGCTCTGTGCTGAGCGTGCGCATGTGTGTGTGCATGTGTGTGTGCATGTGTGTGTGCATGTGCACGCTGCCAGGCCTTTGCAGACTGATAGCCTCGGTGCCAGCACTCTCTAACCCCTGAATGAGTCATGTGACTGTTTACAGTAGTTATGTTTTTCATCCCCTCTGCGACGCCCTCATGACCTCAGTGTTTTGACAGACGTAGCGGAATCGTGTCTCTCCCACCAAAATGTGTCCATGCGCTGACAGGAAACCCTTTGTTCCCTCGGGGTCCGCCTTGTTTTCCGTGGGAGGCCCCGAGCCTCGGAGGTTCCCCGTGTCAGCGGCCGCCTTCTGTCCGGTGGGGAACGGACGCGTGATGTCACTACAGTAGGAAGAGCTTCTTGGCTCAAAGAGGCCATTGTGATGCTTCTCACTCCTGATCATTAGGCGTGGGGATGCTGTCATGTTTGTGTGTGAGAGAGAGAGAGAGAGAAGCGTACATACGAGTGCGTCAACCATTGACACCTTGCCTTAGGCAATTGCCTTTGCCCCAGAGCTGCACAACTGCGTTCAGACTCATGTAACGAACACACTGTGACTCACCAGTGCATCATTCTCCACGTAAACACTGCTGCATGCCCTTGGTCTGACTGCGCGCCTGCCTGTGGAGTCTCAGACACCCCCCCACCCCCCATTCCAAGTGCACGATTGGCCTACCGGTCCCGTCTCCCCATCTCTTGTGAGCCTGATTGGCAGGGGTGTCTGGTGGCCCCACCCCCTCGTTTGTGATTGGTCGGCCTAGCGTTGATGCAGGGCCGTCCCTCCCACATGCGGCTGCCTCCTTTTAAGAGGCCGTCTAGACTCCACTAGCGCTGTGATGCCGTGAGGAGCGAGAGCCGCTCTTGCCTGCGTGAAGCTGCGTGACCTGCTGCTTCTCCAGCCTCTGACTCACTCCCCCCTTCCTCTATCAGTCACTCTCTCTCTATCCCTCTCTCATTCACCACCTCTATCCCTCCTTCAGGCTGTGCTGTCTCTCTGTATCACGCCGTAGCCGGTCTCTGTCTCTGGTCTCTCCTCCTCTCGTTCTCTCTCTCTCTCTCTGTATCCCCTCTAGTCTGAGGAGCACAAGCTGCAGGGCTGCGTGTCCGAAGGTGAGTGGAGAGGATCTCGTTTTTTTCTTCCGCACCTCTCCTTCTCCTCCTTCCTTTCCCACTCTCGCTCTGAAGAGTCATCCGGCAGGTAATTTGTCTTCCTGTCCACACGCGGCACCGGTTGTGCATGACTCTTGTTAAAATTTTCACGCGTGGCGAGTTTGCTCTCTGTTTGACCGCGCTGCAGTTTTTTTTTGTATGTGTGTGTGTGTTTGTTTGTATGTGTGCATGTGCACGTGTCTGCCTGTCTGGCTGTCCATGTATCTGCCCGCTCATCCCCAGACTCTCAATTTAACCCCTTAGATTTTGCATAGAGAGCCCTGGCTGAGCCCCTGGACCGTACCTCACACACGTGTGTCTCAGTGTTTGACGACATGCAGCTCTGTGCGTCTTTGGTCATTTTTGTTTTTCTATGCATCTCTCACGATAATTGGGTATTATAACAAATTAGCAATGAATCTGATATGCAAAGCGGATGTAGAATTTTCCTGACGTTCCCTCGCACTGAAGCCGGATCAGAGCTTCAGAGCCGGAATCCCGAACTGTGGATCCCATCCCTCTGCAGACTGAGCCCGGCTCCTTGGGAAGCCTCACGCCTTCCTTTCCTCGTCTAGGAAACCCTTCATTGTAAACCTACCTTTATTTTTAACTGAAAGCAGGAATGAATCATTTTGTTGAGGAGTCACCCCCATTAATCACTGGAGATTGTCGGACTGAAAGTGGGGAACCTGACGTAAGATTTCACCAAGGTCACAAGATGAGCCATCTCACTCCCTGCACTTTTCGACCTCCACCTGCCTCAGCCAATCAGAAGAGCACACTCCCTTGCTGCCGGTCGTCCGCACAGGCTTTCAGGTCACGGGGGTGCAACAGGCATCTGGGACTCACCCCCCCCAAAGCCCCTCGTTTACGTGTCACGTCGTGTCACTCCATGGGGTGGATGTTTTGTGAGCTCGTCTTAAGATCTGTAACCAGGGGAAGGAAAGCAATTAGGGACCAGCTTTTGGGAGTAGATGCTTGGCTTTCTGCGACTCCTCTCGCAACATCTGCCTTCCTTCCTTCTAAGAGCAAATGCCTGGCTTGGTGGTGGGGGGGGGCATTTCAGATAGTGTTCCCTGTCGAGCCCCCCGGCCCCCACCATCACAGGAATGATAATGCTGTGAATACAGCTTGCTTAAGATCATCAGGTGCTCTCAGAAAGGGGGGGGGGGGGAACTCGGGGCACAGACACGTCTATGCAGGTTTCCCTTACTGGTAGGGTGGGGTAAATACCTCCACACACTTAATTACTTTGCCCATCCAAAAAAAAAAAGAATAAAAACAGCATGGGGCGAAGAAAGTCTAAATGGTTTTAAATTTTTCCAAAATTAAATTTGAGAACTGGTATTTCTTTAAGCTGACTAAAGCTGTAACCTGTGGTTAAAGGTTGTGGGTGGATGATGGGTCCCATGGTGTGTGTGTGTGTGTGTGTGTGTGTGTGTGTGTGTGTGTGTGTGTGTGTGCGTGTGCGTGTGCGTGTGCGTGTGCGTGTGCGTGTGCGTGTGCGTGTGCGTGTGCGTGTGCGCTGAAACCTGGGCTGCTGGAATTCTGCGAGGGACTGAAAGCATGGCGCTGATGGGTCCGTGTATGACCCTGGCGGGATCGCAGTCCAGCCGCGTCCGCCTCCAGCGTGTGACTCTCCGCCGTGTTTCAAGCGACCACTCGCCACCTCCTTATCTCCACCAGTTGCGTCGGCTCCCTGCGGGTTTATCTGGCTGAAACAGGAAGGAGCTGAGCTTTGGCGGGGGGGGGTGTTGGGCTTTCAGCTGGGCCCTGCTCCTCCCGTGGCCTCCGCATGAGTGGTTACTGCATCGTGACAAGAAACCTCGGCTCTTCCTTTCTTCGCTGTTCACGGAATGTATTAGTCTGGATTTTAGCCGTTTACACTCAAGGTCTTTTGAACAATAGGCTTAGCAGAGCCAGGCAGGCCTGCGCTTTCATATGAAAGACATACAGCCTTTGGGCCCTGATTTCAGTTCCCAGTCGTTGGGTATTTACTGAGGAGGAAGGCAAGGGGGGTTGCGGTGGACACACTGGTAGGAGGAGTTTGATCCTGAACCTGCCAACATCTTTCGTTCATAGTAAAGGTGTTTCTTTTCTAATCCATTCTGGGGTGGGCTGGCATTCTCCGGAAATGTGCCAAACCCTATCTGAAGGTCACATGACCTGGTTATGTGTTTGTGCTGGTGTTGGGGGCAGCACAACATGTCTCCCTCCTGCACGGGGGCCTCTCTGCAGCCGTGCGTCCCACTGCGTCGGCATCCCGTGCCATTGAAGCTGAGCGTCACCTCCTGTTCGGGGCAATAGAGATCATCTCCGACTGGGGGGGGGTTGGTGGGTCGGGTTACATGCTGACAGTTGTGCTTAATGGTACTGCGTGTCTTGTTTTGCGCTCTGCTGCTGGTTTATTTCCAAAGTGTGTGACTGCAGCACTTGTCTGTCTGTCTCCCTTCCGCCTTTCCGACAGGTAAGGAACCTCAGCGCTGAGTCCCGAGCAGAACTATGGAATGCTGTCTCCAGTTGACTCCAACTTACACCCCACGGACTGACGAGGAATCGCTCAGTTAGCAGCCTGCTTTTCCCCGAGAACTTCTCTGGGTACCTGCCTGAGGTCCCTTCTTGCAGGAGGAGCGGCTGCCCCCGTCAATCGCCCCGTCCTGCTTCTGGGATTTTCATTCCCCCCCCCCCCCACCTCTTTTTTTTTTTTTGGGTTCTTTTGAATTCTGACTCAAGAAGTCAAGATGGATCTGGAGTCGTACCTGTGGTTGGTGGTGGTGGGCTTCATCATCGCCTTCATCCTGGCCTTCTCGGTGGGCGCCAACGACGTGGCCAACTCCTTCGGCACGGCTGTGGGCTCGGGCGTGGTCACCTTGCGGCAGGCCTGCATCCTGGCTTCCATCTTCGAGACGCTGGGCTCCGTGCTGTTGGGGGCCAAAGTTGGAGAGACCATCCGGAAGGGCATCATTGACGTGAACCTCTACAATGACTCGGTGCCCGTCCTCATGGCTGGGGAGGTCAGCGCAATGGTGGGTAAGTAGCCCTCCTCCTGGTATCCACGACAACATGTGCACGGTAGCGGCTGCTAAGGTAACTGCTGTGTGGTGAATGTGAAATGGTGATGGAAGGATGCTTGCGCTATGATTTCAGCATCCATAGCGCAGTGCTTGTGGATTCTTGCCCTCAACTGTACTGTCGATGCTGATGATTTTCTTGTTGAACCGAGTTCGTCATGATTCCCTTAATGACACACAAACGTGGGGCCTCTCCTTGTCTACGAGTTTGACAACAAAATGAATCTGTAGTCCATAATCTCTAATTTATGCGGTTAGAGGTAATTGTCCAGGTTCCCGTGCTTTGGTACTATGTAAATAGAGATAATCACTTGGTTCTCGCACATTTGCTCTGTCCTGCTCCATGGCTAATGGTGTGCTTGCCATTATTATGGATATGTAAGTGTGCCTGTTGAATGTGGTGAGTCGTTAAGCTGGTGGTCTTTGTACTTTATGCAAATGAGGGTTTTTCCATTGGCTTGTTCAAAACGGACAGGTGCAGCCTCTGCCGCAGTGTCTGTCTCAGGGGTGACGTTGCCACTGAATATTTGGTACATTGAGTAGAGAGACTTGCTCAGGTGATGTGAATGGTGTGCTCTGCCCATGGATGCTTTAAGATTTACCCCTATGTGCTGCACCAACGTAGACGTAGATCCTTATAGTTCTGCTCTTTGGTCCTTTCCTCGTTAGTGTGATGTGAAGACCTTCCTGTACGCGAGTCTTCTCTGATGACATGACCCTTGATACTAAACACTCCTGATCTACAGGTAGCGACATTTCCTCACCGCATGAGCTGAGATGTGCTTCTTCCTGCTTGATGATGTGATACTCGGCTGCTCTTAGTATGATGATTATAGATGTTTTGTTGACCAAGTGCAACAAGTGAACTAGAATAATAACTTGTTCCGCCACAACCAGTACAAAGAACAACAGAAAATAAATAGGATAATTTAAATAATAAATAGAAAGGATAATTAAATAATAAACAAATAGCCTTGGAAGAGCACAATGCAGATCAGTAACACTACTTAAAAAAAATGCAAAATGCTGCAAGGTCCAGTTTCTCTCAATTCCTGTCTCAAGGAACGGGCTGCAGCTGTTCAATGCAGCATCTGGATTCAGAACAAGCTTGAGAAAGGTGCAGAGAGGGGAGTTTTGGGGCAGGACCCTGGAAGTACAGAATGCACTATGGGAGGTGCAGGACATTGTAGCCAGGAGGACACAGAAATCATACCTCTGATTGTGGGATTGGCATGAGAGGTCGTGTCTGAGCCGTTTTATTAAGTGATGATGTCCGGGAGTGAGGCTCATGCTGTGTTGAGGGTGAAAATCAGTCAGGGTATCTCAGCTGGGCCTGCTGTGAAGCAGCCCCCCCCCACGCGTACCGAGTGCTGCTGCTTTCCTGGCTGCCAGCAAGCACAGCGAGGGTGATGCTGGTCTTCCGGTCATCTGTAACCCTCCCAAGAGATGCCATGTGTTGTACGGCATGTAAAGAAAGCACTCGGGATAGACAGAGCGTGTAGAGAAGAGGCATCTGCCGGCCGAAAGCATGGTGCCGGAATCAAAGTCTGCTCCAAATGTCGGAAGTAGCTAAACTGGACTTCATCATTTGTTATTACTTGATGTTATTATTGTCTCAGATGTTGTATTCTGTTCTGTTTACTTTGTGTCTCGGGTCCGTTTTGCCTATGGTTAGTTGTAATATGGTGGAATTGCTAGGAAGTCAAAACGCTGAAAACTGAGAAGGTTAGGGCAACGATCCGGACACCCTCTATTCTTTGGGAATTGAATGGTTGTTGGTTAGAGATTGACAGTTTGGCGGGATGTTAAGAAGGGCATTGATTGGTCTACCGGCATGCAGAATGGAGCCGATTGGTTGGAAATATTTTGAAGTGAGGTGACTGGAGGCGACTGACCTGAGAATCATAGCTTGAAGCAGTGAAAGGGTTGGATGATTGGCCGGCTTCGGTGACAATGACAGAGGGCTGCCAATGCGAGGAACTGAATGATTCAGCATTGCCCGGGTCAGCTGG
This sequence comes from Paramormyrops kingsleyae, assembly GCF_048594095.1. Lineage (NCBI taxonomy): Eukaryota > Metazoa > Chordata > Actinopteri > Osteoglossiformes > Mormyridae > Paramormyrops > Paramormyrops kingsleyae. The sequence goes on from NC_132798.1 coordinate 16,531,524, forward strand.
AACACTCCCTTTGATGTTTTTCTTGTTCCTATTAGCGAGTTTGGCTTCTGGAAAATGTTGAATGTGCCTGTTGCCGCCTCATATGCTCTGGAAAGCCTTTCAGCTTTCGATGCTTCATTTTGGTCTTTGACTCCATATGTGTTGACATGTGCCTGATCCCTTCAGAGGTTAGACGAGCGTGATGCTTAGTGCAGAGCCGCGTCATGGCTGGTGACCCTGCTCCATCACTCCTCTCGCTCCTTAGGCTCCGCGGTGTGGCAGTTAATTGCCTCCTTCCTGAAGCTGCCCATCTCCGGGACCCACTGCATCGTGGGCTCCACCATCGGCTTCTCCATGGTAGCCATCGGCACGCAGGGCGTCCAGTGGATGCAGCTCGTTAAGATCGGTGAGTCACTCTCGCTTTTTTTGATTACTGGTTTCAGATACATTTTTTTTTTTTTTTTTTTTGTGTGTAATTCCACAAACTAACCATGAAGTTGTGTGGGTTGGCTTGACTGTGCAGTTTGTGTAGGGGGTGTATGTTTTCGGGTGACACAGCAGAAACAAGTGTGGTAAAGTACATGGAATTGTGTTTGCGTGTGTGTGGTGGGGGGGGGGGGGCAGTTTGTACAGAGAATGAGGGGATGGTGGATGTTGGGTTTGGTTAGTTGAGGGAGCTTCAGGTAGCTGTAAAGAACGAGGTGTGTTTGGTGCTTGTTTTTGGAGAAGTTTGTCTCCTGTTTCGGGCCTGGATGGAGAACGAGGAGGTGGGGAGGGGGGGGCTTTGATACTGCGGTTACACTCTGCTCTCCCTCTTCAGTTGCCTCATGGTTCATCTCCCCTCTTCTGTCTGGAATCATGTCTGGATTACTGTTCCTTCTCATCAGGTACTTCATCCTCAGCAAGGTGAGTTTGCTCCTTCTCTACTTTCACTGGTGTGTCTTTATGTTGTTTCTGTTTGGTTTTTTTGTACAGCGCTTTGTGGCTCGTTTATTAAGCTCCTTTCACAGACAATCTTTACTTACTTACTTACACTCCGTGATGTTAATAAGTGACACACTTATTTATTTAGCAGATGCTTTTGGCCAAGGTGGCATACGGGCGAGGAAAGTTCCGATGCAGGAGCTGCGTCAGCTGGAGGTTTTCTTTGTGCAGCTGTTAGGGAGGTTAAAGGCGCTTTGGTTCAGGCAGAATTGAGGCGGAGGCCAGTGCAGGAATGTGCCCCCGGCTTTCCTGCTGTCCTGCGGCTGCCCCGTGGCCGTCCTGTGGGCGAGTCACGAATACCACAGCCTCTCAACTTCCTGTGGGCAGCCAGTGGCTCTGCAAGAAGGCCCTGCACGAGATGCCCGGCGAAGTTTGCTTTGGTTTGGTTGAGGTCGCGGCTCAGGAACTGACCAGCACCTCCTGTTGGTCAACTGCGGTCTCGGCGGGAAGAGAGCGGGTAGACAGCACTTTTCCATTGTTTAATTGCCAGAAAAACAGGCATCTGTTTTGACGGTGAGTCTTAGAGGCGTGTCATTGTTCGTGGTGAGGATAGTGAAGTTTGGCGTTTTGCTGATGGAGGCTGAAACGTTTTTGGGAGTTGGAAAGATAACCCGCTCCCCTGCTTCACAGGATGACCCGGTCCCCAATGGCCTCCGAGCTCTACCTCTCTTCTATGCCTCCACCATTGGTATCAACACCTTCTCCATCATGTACACCGGAGCCCCCTGTAAGTCCGGAGCTGACTCCTGGAAAGAAAGAAGAAATTGGCCCCCAGTCGCTCGCTAATTTACATGCTCTTCGCCCTCAGTGCTGGGCCTGGAGATGCTGCCGGTCTGGGCGATAGCCCTGATCACGTTGGCTGGATCTCTGGTCTGTGCAGCACTGGTCTGGATCTTCGTCTGCCCGTGGATGAGGAGGAAAATAGCAAGTAGGTGTTTGCCCCCCCCCCCCAGCCTTGTCTCCCTCCCCGACGTTCTGATCCATTATGGAGCCCGGGCGGGCTCGGACCTCGCGGGTAATACCTGCTGTGTGCTCGGGGAAAGTGGAAAAACCGGTCAAGGGCACAGCTGTGTGTTACGCTGCCCCAGATACAAGCTTGTGTTAAGCAAGTCTGTTGTTATTATTACGCTGAGAGCGGCGACGGCGGGGGCTTTCGCTGTTTGATCTGTGGCCTCTGGCGGGGCACTCAACCCCCCCACCTGCAGGTCCGCAAATGCAAAAGGGCTGATTCGCGGGTACGTCAGGGCTGGCGTTTCGCCCAATCGGGGAGGATGGGGGGGCGGGGGTTAGAACTTCCCAAGGGACGCCGCTGTTGTACCATTAAATGTTCCAACTGAGCCAGTTGCATACACATCTCCGTAATTGACCTGGAAGACCCGGAACTTTTGGGTAAAAGCATTTTCAGAGAAAATTATGTGAATAATTTGATGGTTTATGCAAATGTATGATTTAATTGCTGTTACCGGTGGCTTATTGCAGTAACTATTAGAGCTGCTTACAGTACCGCTAACGGCAGTGTCTGTTTATTTCTGTTCTTCTTACCGCCGTTCCCGTATACCCCTCGCTGTTACGTCTGCCCCCATCTCCCTGGCCGAGCTGAACCGTCGCTAACGCGTCACAGCCAACCTGCATATCCTCCCCCCCCTTCCCTCCCCCCACACTATCTGCTGGTACGGTTTCTCAGGGCTGCCACACATGGTGTGAGATTGAGGTCAAAGGTGTTTTATTTTTATGTCACCCTGTCAGCAAAGGATCGAAATTTGTTTCAGCCTTCCACGTAAAAACAATTTAGTCCGTCTCCTCTGGAGTGCCTAATATATACCTCTCCGCCCCCTTCAGCCCTTTGTCTCTGCTGGGGGGGGGGGGGGGCGGGGGGAGTCTGCAATCTGTCACCTCCGGGGATGATGGCTGACTGCTTGTCCTTCCCGCTGCAGGCCGGCTGAAGAAGGAGCACGCTCTCTCCAGGATATCGGACGAGAGCTTGGATAAGATCCCAGAAGAGGAAGAGGAGGCTCCCGTCTTCAAGGAACTGCCGGGGGCCAAGGGGACGGACGACGCCGTGGTCCCCCTGACCCAGTCCGCGGGGGAGCTGAGCAGCCTGGCCAATGGGGGTGCTGTGCTGCCCAATGGCAGGGTTTATGGTGAGGCTGCTGCTCCCTGGTGTTTCCCACTGCTACAAATCAACTTTCGTGTCGCTAACAAGTCCCGACCTAGTTGAGATAGCCCGTCTTCGCTGTAGTCCATCATGGCACGTCACGCCATCAAATCCCACTGGGTAGTAACACGCTAACGTGCTAACGCACTGTTGCTGCCTCCTGTCCACAGGCCGCACTCACTCCATGACCAACGGCTGCTTAAAGTCACCGATCTCCAACGGCAGCTTCAGCTTCGACGGGCACATGCGGAGCGACGGCCAGGTCTACCACACGGTGCACAAGGACTCGGGCCTCTACAAGGACCTGCTGCACAAGATCCACCTGGGCCGGCTGGAAGACGAGCGGCCCGGCGGCGGCCCGGACAACAGCTACCGGCTGCTGCGTCGCAACAACAGCTACACGTGCTACACGGCGGCCATCTGCGGCATGCCCGTGCAGCCGCTGCTGCGAACCGATACGGGCGCCGCGCCCGAGGACAGCGAGAAGCTGGTGGGTGACAGCGTTTCTTACTCCAAGAAGCGCGTTCGCTACGACAGCTACTCCAGCTACTGCAACGCCGTGGCCGAGGCCGAGATCGAGGCTGAGGAGGGCGGGGTCGAGATGAAGCTGGCCGCCGACTCCTTGGAGGCCCCTCCCCCGCTGGGCATGGAGGACCCGGCCGAGGAGGACAAGGAGGAGAAGGACAAGGCTCAGGTCTTCCTGCTCTTCCACTTCTTGCAGATCCTCACTGCCTGCTTCGGCTCCTTTGCCCACGGTGGCAACGACGTCAGGTACCCTGGCCACCGAGACACCCCCCCCTTAAAACACACACACCTCCCCCAAATTAAAAATACATTTTAAATCTGAGTTTTTAAAGAGTAAGTATTTTGGCAGGAAGTCATACACATGGCGTGTTCCTCTGTGCTGCAGTAATGCTATCGGCCCCCTGGTGGCGCTGTGGATGATCTACGAGCAAGGTGGGGTAATGCAGGATGCAGTCACGCCCATCTGGCTGCTCTTCTATGGGGGCGTGGGCATCTGCGCCGGCCTGTGGGTGTGGGGGCGCCGTGTCATCCAGACCATGGGCAAGGACCTGACCCCCATAACCCCCTCCAGGTGAGACCGTGTGCTCGGTGGGGGTGTCAGTGTGTATGACCTGTCACAGCATTCTCAGTGTCTCTTACACCCCCCCCCCCCCCCCCCCAAACGAGTTGCTTTTGCCATCATGGAGTTTGTGCACTTGCGTGACCATAGCAACTAATGAGAACCGTCACCTATTAGTTTTGTACTGGATTCGAGAATTATGTTAAGGAGCCAGCAGGTGGCGCTCAAACAGAGCAGAGTTTGGTGGGATGGGTGCGTCCTGCTTGTTCTTACACCTGTGCCGGTCATAAAACGTCCTTCAGGAAGGGTAACTGATGTTCTTAAGAATTTGCACCTGTTCTCCAGTCATACTGGTCCATTTTCTGGAAAATGGCGCCTCCTACAGATAGTTTGGGCAGCACATGGCTGCCAGCCACACGGTAACAATGGGATGCGTCAGCTGGGAACACGAGAAACGCTGCTGAGCCGCCAGGAAGTCGTCCGATCTGTTGGGCGGGGGCATCCGGAAGCTTCCGCTGACAGCTGGGGTGGACACAGAATTAGAAACATCTAAATCTGGCTAGACAATGGCAAGGAGGAGAAGAGGGTAGGCTGCCGTCACGGGAGCTACTGAAGTAAACCCCCGCCCCCCCCCCCCCCCCCCCCCGTGCCAGGGCCCGGTTGCCAGGGCGGTCGTTTGTGTGGTCATTTGTCCTCAGAAGAGGCCGGCAGGAAGTGAGCGGACCCAGGGCATCCTGGGAGACGGAATGTCAGTCGGAGCGCCAGCCAGCCAGCGGACAATCTCCATGTATACGACTTGACATGAGTAGCAGTGCGAGAGCCAAGGGAACTAGGCCAGGTCGTCACCCTTTCCTCCGCATTCACAAAGGCTGCCCCCCCCCACCCCCCATCTTTCAAACCGAAAAGGCAAATTGCGCGTCTTTGCCTCATTCCAAGGGGAATTCGTTTTGCTGTGACATTCTATGGGTTTTTTTTTCCCAAAGTGACAACTCTGTTCCATCATCCTGAAACTTCATCCATTTTCCAGCCAGTGACTAATTGTTTGTTTGATCCCCTCCTGTGCCACCCCCCCCCTCCACACTCCTGGGGGGCCAGATCTCCACAGCGATCGTGCTGAGAACTTTACCCTGTTATGCAAACTTTTGTCTGTAGATCACATTCTATAGTCTGTGCCAGTCTCTACAAGGACTGTGTAAGAGTGAAGATGAAACCCCACTCCGCTGCCTTTACGCTTAAGTAGACGCTCTGTGCTGCAGTAGATATTAATCAAATGGAGATGCATTCATTGCGACTGCACAGCCGCGTAAATGGAGAGGGCCATGGGCTGGCGGCCCGAGCACCCATGCAGCTCTGGAGGTATTCATTATTGAACAGAGGTTCTGTATTTACACGTGTTCTCACTTGTTAATTTAGTCACCTGAAACCTGCGTGACATGCATGCAGACCTGCCGCTGCGGTTACTGTGGATATTGCGGTTACCGCAGCCTGCCCCTGCTGGCGGGGCCGTTTCCTCGAAATGTGACCCGTCCCGTCTGGCCATGTACGCCCGCCCCGGGGTGGGGGCCTTTCCCTTTTCGCATGCGACTTGGCCCCTCCTGTTTCAGTTGACCAGAGGTGGGGCAGTTGCTTCTGGTACTGTAGCTGCCCCCAGTGGTGGAGTTGTCTCATGGTGATCGTACCCCCTCTGACTCCGAGGCTCCGCCCCGGGGTGGGGCCACGCAGTGCTTGATTTCAGATTGACCGTGAGGTTTGTGTCTCTCTGCAGTGGGTTCACTATTGAGCTGGCTTCCGCACTCACTGTCGTGTTCGCCTCCAATATCGGACTCCCTATCAGTACCACACACTGCAAGGTACGCTCCGGTCAGGTGATGCCAGGCCAGGCCACGCACTGGCCTCTGGGGTCACTTTGCATCCTGATGGGGTGGGGTGGGGGGTGCGCATCACACTGAGTGGGTTGAACAAGTCAAGGCTTATAATGCATTTTTCTGAGCTCGGCTGTCAGTAGAATTTATTGGATAAATGATTATAAATACTGACATTTATTGACATTTAGCCATAATGACTGTAACACGCACGCAGTAAGAGATGAATCTGATTTATCACAGTCATGTGACTGTTCACTGAAAGTTGCTACACTGCTGGTCAGCCTCTGTTACCTGTCAGTAACTCCCTCTGGGTTACGATCAGCTAACATACTGGTTCAACCCACAAAACTCCCAAAAATGTGTGTGCCCCCCTCCCCTCTCCCCCGACGCACCCTGTTCCTTGTTGGACTCAAGCTGTGGACGCGCTATGACCTAAACTGGACCCCCCCTCCCCCCCCCCCCAAAAGCCTTCCCACAGTGCCCCTCACTCCCCGTCTCTCCCTGCATGGCTCGGTGATGTGGGTCTTCCTGTATGGCGCCCTCTGCTGGCTCACGGTGTCTCTCTGTGTTTTGTGCCCTCTTGTCTGTTTCTTCACAGTGGATTTTGCATTGAAGTAATGAGTGCTCTAACAGTACTTGTAGCCTCAAATGTGGGCGTCCCCATAAGTTCCACTCACTGCAAGGTATCCGAGTGTTGTGAACCAGCCCTCACCCGCTGCTTAACTAGTATTACTAGTTGGGATTAAACAACACAAAACTAAAACAGCAACTAGGGAGTATTTACTACTGTGGATTTAATGGTTTCTGCACTTTTCCTTCTTGGGTAAAATTACCTCAGTAGCAGCACAGTCCCAGCTCCAGTTTTTGCCAGAGAGGATCAGGACTAGACCGGGGGGCGGGGGGAGAGCGTTAACTTCGGAACTTTTGCTGGAACTAATTCTGAAAAGTGGGCTTACTCCAGTAGTAGTGCGATTAAAGCCCCCCCCCCACTCTGTGTGGTGGGTTATCCCTGGCTGGGGGGGGGCTTGGTGAGACAGACCGGCAGCCATAGCACGTGCTGTTGCCCCATGATGCCCACAGGCCAGTGTGAGGTGGGATTTGTGTCCTGGATTTTCTTATATTGGGTGTCAAAGTTCATATGCAACCCCCCCGCCCCGGGTTCTCAGATTTGGCAATTAGCAAAATATCAACCTTTTTTAAATGGAGGTTAAAGAGATTTAGAGGATAAACTGTTCCTGTGACAAGGCCAATATAGGTATGTAGATATATATAAATAAATAAGTTATCTGATAACTAAATCACAATGTCACAATGAATGTCATTTAGTGCCTATGTGGAATTTTCTTAGGTTTTACAAAAAGTAAACAGGGTCTTCCCACAATGCCTTGCTTCGTGGCCAATCAGGAGATCTATGGCATCCAGAAAGGAAAGTGCAGTTACAGAACTGATTGGAACTGAGGAACAGTCTTAAATCAATGTGTGAAGTGGTTCCTCTTGATTTCCATGGTCTGATTTTTACTTAATGCTGATGAATTTTTAACTTGTTTAGTGAGTGGCTCGTTTAACAGTAGGACTAACATCTTTGCAGCTTGCCTGTATCTGGTGATTCCTTTGGCGGTGTAATGAACACACACAGCTCAGTTACGGGTTGGTTTTCCTGGGATCTAAGTGGGTCTAATGGCAGGTTTAGGGGTCGCTAAATGAAAACTGCTGTGTTCTTGCCAGCCTTCTAGGACTGGCGAGTTGATCATCGTCGCTGTGTAGGTAGGGCTGTTTCAGAACTAAATCCAAATGCTGACCTTGTGTGTGTCATCGCCGAGCCAGAGCCATGGGAGCAGTGTGTGATGTGGTGCTCAGTGCGCCGACAGGTACCCTGGCATTAAAACATCACAAAAATACTACAGTGGTACCAACTGTTGAACCTTTGAAGGACTTTTGTTGTTTAATTATGGAAAAAATTTTGGCCATGCTGCAATTAATATTAAATATAAATTACCAATAAGTAACTGTCGGAAGACCAGCTGGTGGCTGCCTGCTGGGGGCTCCGGTCGACCCTGCTGGAAGTGGCAGGGGGGGGCAGGCTTTTAACCCCTCCTCCGAAATGAACCAGCGACTCAGATTACATTCCTCGGAAGGGCGATCAGCAGGTGTCTCTGATTGCACCCAACTGGGCAAACTGCATAACATCAGCACACGCATGACCCCGTGACTCTGGCCATTTTCTGCTCGTACTCATACAGATCATGTGTGTGCCTCTAAAAATGGCATGAGAACCTGCGTATGCAGATTAATGTGATTTGTTTTGCTTTTAAGCTGAAGCGTGAGAGTCTTCAGTATATTCCATATCTTTCCAGAAATAGAATGCTAAATCTTTAATAATTTCCAGTCATATGAATGTTAAAATATATATATCGCTAGCTTTCGGAGCATCAGTTTGGTAAAGATTCAGTCCTTTATCCCCGACTGAGCTGTATAGAACAGAGCCTTAAACTAAATAATTTCAGTAAAATTTGCCATCTGAATTATTGGATAAAGTCCTGAAGTACTGCAGTGTCTGCACCAAAAGGGGTTTCATCTGACTGCAGATCGAAAGACTCACACGCTACAGGAAAAATCCTCATTACTGGAAGTAATGTGGATGAAGGTGTGCGTGCCTACATGCGTGTGTCTGCGTGTGGACTGCGGACGCTGCCGCTGTTGATTGGTGCCTTTGTGTCCCTCCGTTGCCGTGGTGACCAGGTGGGCTCCGTGGTCGCCGTGGGCTGGATCCGCTCGAAGAAGGCAGTGGACTGGCGCCTCTTCCGGAACATCTTCCTGGCCTGGTTCGTGACGGTGCCGGTGGCAGGTCTTTTCAGCGCCGCCATCATGGCCCTGTTCGTCTACGGCATCCTGCCCTTCGTCTAACAGGCCACCGGGCGGGGGGGGGGGGGGGGGTTGGGAAGGGGATGGGCAGACCCGGGGGAGGGGCAGAGCTTACGGATGAGTGTAGGATCACTGGCTGCCTGGGATGTCTCCTGAATATATTCTCATTTTGGGTTCTCTTGTTTTCCCACTTTTTTTTTTGTTTTGTTTTTTAATAATTTTAGGGTTGTTCTTATTTGCATATGAAACAAACAGTGCCAGCACCAAATTATCCTGATGTTTCAAATCGAGCTGCTGTATATACAACACCAGAGGGTTCGAGATTTAAAGAAAAAAAAAATCACATTTAGAAAATACAACTGCTAACACAGGTGTGTTTATTTACACATGCGCACACACATGTTAATAGAATAATAGAGATATTATGCGCCTGCGGTAACTTGCTTAATAAAGTTTATTGGTACCTGAGTATTGGTCATGTTTGCCAAGTAGTTTAGTGATCCTGAGAAGTGTAAATATCGCACCCTTTTAAGTGGGACGTCGTCGTAGTCCAGCTTGCTTTGGGATTGTCAGCTGGGCTTGGCCCTGCCCCCTCCTACATGCCACATTACATACCAACTTGCAGGGTACATGCCCCCGTTCCCCTCCAGTGCCCCCTGCAGGTGAGAAGAGAGCTTCTCTGTGGGGATGCTGTACCTTAATTTTACATGATATCATTAAAAAAAAAAAAAAAAAAAAAAAGATTTTTGGAGGAAAAAAAGTTGTAATTGAACAAATGGTTCCTCATAAGTTCTAAGATGGATCTCATATTTTATTATTGTATTATACTGTATTTTCTACTGTAAATACTTTCCTCAGTGTTTTTTTTCTTTTTCAGTTTTCATCATGGAAGTCTCCAGAAAACGCATTACGATCACTAGTGCCAATAGAAATCTTATCTGAATGCGAAATGGGGGTCGCTTTCTGAGATGCCCAGGCAGAAACTGACCCAAGGGCTCTTACACACTAATACAAAGTCTGGCCCTTGTAAATTGACGTCGATATGCCCCTTCGCACAACACTAACCCCTTCCCGATGCACTGACGCATACACACCAGCCCTTTTCACAGCAGCACTGATTATTTTATTTTTTTTAAATTAAAAAACAGCGCTGACGCTTGTGTTCTGGCTTGTAGGGGAGACGCACATCTTAACTCGGCCTCTGACATGCCGGTAAAGTCCGTAAGTGCATATGTGCGGCCCCCCCACGCAGCACCGACACCCACCTCGCGTTCGTGTCGCAGTCTTTTGCTTCAGGTCCGGGCGCCGTGGCTCTTTCGCGTGCCGGATTGCACGCGGGTCGCAGACCTCGCAGGGTTGTTATCTGAACGTGCCGCTTAAAGAACTCAACGGTGTCCCATATTTTGCCGTTACCTGTGGCTGACGAATCTCAAATTACTGATTCGTTGGCGTTTGTTTTCGGGGTCTCTATCAAACGCCCTAAAAACATAAAAATTATTACCAAAGATCCAGGGGAAATTGCTTGTCAATGTCGGTGTTCTTCAAGTCGGTTTTGGCGAATAACGGTAATTGAAATGGTCCTTTCCTGCTCCGCTGGTTAATCTTTTTAGGCGTTAAGAAAGGTGCGTGTGTCTGATTCACCACGAAGGGTGGCTGCTGGTGGTAGGATTTCATTAGAAGTTAGAGCTCTGGTGATTTTTTTTTCTGGTGCTTGCTGTGTGTTTTTTTTTTTTCTCCCCTGAGTTTTGTACCTGGTGGGGGGATGGAAGGAGACTAAACGTGTTAGGTTGATTGTTTTGTTTTTGTTTTTGTTTAGCAGGGATATAATGTGATCCCACACACCAGCACACTGCATACAGCACAACTGCTCTGCGAAAGAGGTTTTTTATTTTTTTATTTTTTATTTAAAATTTAAAAAAAAAAAAAAGATTAGCCAGCCACTGGAGGTCATGAGTCCCAACCTGGGCTCTTTTGCCGATGTGGACTGAGGGAGATGTTATCACACCTCCCACAACCCCCAATACCCCAAGGACCCTAGCAAAATTACCACACTATGGGCAATCAAAACAAGCTTTGATGTAGCCTGCTCTCTCAGTCTTATGTATATGGTATTTAATCCCATGGCTTTAAAATCAGATCAACTCCATTGGCGTGGCATCTGGCAGCACAGCACAAATCCATTCATAGACGAAGGTTCCGGTGGCGAAGGCCGCCGTGGTGAGAGCCTGTTTCGGCGCGAAGGGTGGAATGAATGATTGGTTCAGAGAGAGAACCAATCAATCAGATTGTAGAGGAGGTGGGCCCCAGCGACTTGAGGTAGGGGGGACAAAGATATCTGATTGGTCCCACCCCCTCTAGCTGCATGGACCCACCTCCTCTACAATCTGATTGGTTCAGAGAGAGAACCAATAATTTTTAATTCTGTCCTCAGAACATTTTTGTGAAACTCCCACGAGCTGTTTCCTGTTTTTACCGATGCACAGACCGCTGTGACCTGTTGCCGTTTTCACCAAGCGATCGCCTAATGATGCCATCGAAAGGATAATGGTGCTATGTGCAGAAAAATAACCCTAGAAAGACAGGAAAAGAGGCGTGTCTTTATTTTGTATTACTGATTAAAATAAGCGGTTCGTTAACAGTTTAACACTAAATTACCTGTATGGATTGAAATCATTAATAAGAAATGAATAAATGTTCATCGGAGTATATTTTTCTACTTTTGGCAATCTCGTAGCGTACGTGTCATGGAGGGGTCACCTGGGGGGCCGGCGTTACCCCCCCACACACGTGTCGTGGTGTTTGCTTCACAGTATACGTCGGTATTCCTGTCGTGTTTAAATTCTAAAATGCTTCGTAAATGTGCCTCGGCACTGGTGCCAATCAGCTCCTCCAGCGTGATGGTCTCTGGCCCGTGGCGTGGGGCCTCACGCTCAGGACTGCTGGGGCGGGGGTTCGTGGCCATAGCCACGTAATCGCAGGCTGGGTTGCATTTCCCACACCTCTGCTCTCGCTTGGCTCCGGTCCGCGGCTGTTTTTAGCTTTACGCGTCTTGAGTGTTTAACGTATGGAAATTGGTTTAAAAAGTATGTTAATGTTGAGTTAAGTGTGCTTGTTTAACATTGTCGTTTTTTTTTTTTTTTGACTGAGCTACGATCCTACTCCCCAGAAAAGAATTTGGTTGAAACAACGGATTTACATCTGATTTTGTTTTATTTTTTTATTTTCTTTTGGCTTCAGAGGAGTGTTGGTCCAGCAGCTCTGACAGCTTGGGTCCACAGCTTACTTGTGCCCCGTATCACAGATCTTACAAATCCCGCGGGGAAGGTATAGTCCTGTATGTGCAGTGTACCGTGTGTCTCACGTGGTCTGTCCCGTGGGAGTTGTAGTCTGTAGCACTTCGTACGGTGGCTGAGATGGGACCCACTAAACAGGGTGGAGCGCGTTTGAATCGATTGTGGATGTATCTGACAGGGGGTCCCTACAGCCCCCGCCCCGCTTCTGTGCGGGAGAGAATGGCCTATTTCGGTTAGCTGAGGGATGCTAAACCATATCGTACAGTCCCAGCCATACTGTTACCAGCTGCCAATTTGTTCAGAGTTTTTCTCCGTGTTGTGACATCAGGGTTCAAGAGGAAAATTTAAAAAAAATGAACTTGAAAAACAGGAGCCTAGAGCATGTCAGTGTTTTTGTGCTTTCCTCCTCTGGTCCACATGGTAAGGCTTCGCCACCGCGAGCCCCTAGTCTTCCTCAGCTCTGTGTTGTGTTTGAACTGCCGTTGTTGGTTTGAAAAACTCGCCGTCCTCCATCGCTAAGGACTGGCCTTGAGAACTAACGAAACTGTTCTGATCTGCATATAGAATGTACTGTATTTTCCGTTTTAATTTTAGTGAAAATTGTCAGCATTTAAAATTAAATTATGGGAATAAAAATTGCAAGGAGCACTAAGAGCCATGTGTCTGGTCTGTGTTATTGAGTTACTAACCCAGGAGTCTTAACCCATGCAGCCTTGAAAACGTTTTTTAAAACCTGCCTCTGTACTGGCCTGTGTACCTTTTACCCCTAAGAGGTGGTTGCTATCTCACTTCACTGATGCACAGCCTGGGGTCAGCAGGTTTTATGGAGTTCACGGAGGTTGCCACAGGACCAAGACAGACACCCACACCTCACGTCTTTCATATTCTTCACAGCTGAGGTAGGTTGAAAACCCACACACTTCCCCTGGCCTCTGTAACCTTGATATTTTTATTTTGTTTTTTTTTTCCTTCTCTGAGTTTTTTGTTTTGTTCATTTTAATGAGTGTATTTCGGTAGCTGCTCATATAAATGTGTTGAAATCGTGATTGGTGGACCAGAAACAACAAATGATGATAATTTTGTGTGCTTTGAACCACATTTTCGATAAGCATGCTGTTGCAATTGTGACTCTTTAATTTAGACTAGCAGCAGCAGCAAGGCAATAGTGTCAAAACTACCGAAAAAGAAGGGAGTTGATGTGGAACACGACTGGTTATTTGTCCTTTTAGGAATGTCGGTAATCTGCTTTATTTCTGGTTGTGAATTACATTGAACTCAAGCTAAGAAATATTTTGAATCTAAATTCTGTTTACCCTTTCAGTTAGAGGATATTTTAGCTTAGAGTTCATGTAATTTATCATCCTCTTAATGACATGGTATGTATAAAATAACACTCCCGTTACAATGCTGAGGTAGAGGTGGGCGATAAATCGATTTTATCGATTAATTCGAATTTACAGTTCAGGACGATGTGTTCTTATGAAAATCGATTTTGTTACTTATTTTACACGCGAGCATCAAAAGCGGAATTAATGTGACGCACCGTTCTTCACGGGTACATTAGCGCGGCGCACCCAAACACTGTAGCGGATTCACAAACATGGCAATGGTTCGGTTTTGCGCCGTCGGACACAGACCAAACAAGTCTTCTTTGTAAACTCTGTTTAAAAGCTGTTGCAACCAAAGGATGCAGCACGACAAATTTATTCCAGCACCTAAAGCAGAGGCACGCAGCGAAGTACAGCTCCCAGTGAAATGAAAATACCTGCAGCACCAGCACAACATCCAAAGTTATGCAAGCAACCATCCCTGACACGTTTTCAAATTGTGTGCCGTATGATAAGAATGGGGCACGGTGGAAGGCGATAACAGACGCTGTCGTGATGTATATTGCAAAAGACATGATGCCCATACATACTGTGCAAAAGCCGGGATTCACTAACATGCAAAAATTTTTTACACGTTTCTAAAAGTGTTTACAATGGCGTGGTCTGCCATCTCACTTACAAGCATCTTTTTTGGCTTGTCAGATTGCACTTTAACTCTAAAGTAAAAAAACAAAATAAAATTAAAACTTTGTCATCTGTAGTTTGATTTTGAGTAGGGGAGGGGAAAATCGATGAAAATCGAAAATCGGATTTATTGTGAAAAAAATCGGAGGTTTTATCTTTAGGCCATATCGCCCAGCTCTATGCTGAGGTGATAGTGTTTATAAACCCCATTCCCATCATTCATTGCATCTAGCACCTCATTCATGAAATTCATTGGCTACATTCTGTAAGCATGTGTTGCAGAGGAACCCAAGGTAAACATCCAAGGACTCTGCTTACGCAATTTAGATCATCTACTGGTTTACGGCGCGTGTGAGCCTCCTATGTGTGCTGAGCTTGTCCCTCATTCCCATGATTTGCAACCCTTAATTTCGGTACTTGGGTTTAAGCATGGATGCAGTGGATTAATGAGTAACACTGTAGCCTTAAACTTTTAAGGTTATACAGGTGTATAAGTCCAAAAAATGCAGTTAAACTGGTAAAGTGTGTGTGGATTATGTGTATGTTACCAAAATGGCCCCCACAATGTGATGATAACTTTTTGACGTTATGGGGACCATTTTTCAGGTATGGTTGAACCACTTTGTGGTTAAAGTTAGTGCTGGGTAGGGGTTAAGATTGTCATGTTGGGATTGGAGTTTTCCCCATAGAAATGAATGGAGAGTCCCCACAAAGGTGTAATTACAAACCTGTGAGTATGTGTTCATGTATGTTCTGCCTTCAGTCATTCCTGTCCCTGACCAATTTATTGGCTGATGTACAGTGGAACCTCGGATTACGAGTAACGCGGTTTACGAGTGTTCTGCAAGACGAGCAAAGATTTTTAATAAATTTTGACTTGGAAACTGAGCAAGTCCTGGTTTACGAGCACCAAGTATCATCAAAAATCATAAGGCACACATGCGCTCCTTGTTTTTACGGGCGCTCGGCTTCAAAACAGGAAGCGCATGTATGCGCTTCTTGTTTTGACGCCGAGCGCACGTCATCACAATTGAACCAATGGTTATTCACTTTCTCACGCTGCGGAATTGTGGGTAATCGTCTCCCATGCTCGGTCTGTCGGCATGCCTCACTCGTATAGTCAAAATTTAGTAGAAAAGCACCACCTGAATAAGGGCGTAGCAGTGCGAGCGATTTATCTGTTTAACGACAATGCAATGTCCACATTTTTGAGAAATCAAAAAGTAGGCGAAAGAGGCTGTCATTGGATGGGTTCCTTGTTAAAGTCGCACAAACAGAAAAAGATTCCAGTTAGCCAACAGATAGCAGTGATTCCGTTAATTATAGTGAAAATCGTCCTACAAAATAACCCTCCTCTTCTCCTCTCGTCTCCCTCACACCATCCACAATTCTTTTCAAAGGTAAAGCGCAGGTTAATTTGTTTTATGTATTTTTACTTTATATCTTGTATTAATAATTTTTATATGAATATTTTTGAGTTGTGGAACAGATCATATGAGTTTCCATTATTTCTAATGGGAAAATTCGCTTTGATGTACGAGTGCTTTGGATTACAAGCATGTTTCCAGAACGAATTATGCTCATAAATCAAGATACCACTGTATTTCAAAATCTAATGAAGTATGTGGGGTGGGGCAAAATGAAGTTTGCCAAGTCGTCAAGTAGAGCCGCAAGGCGAATTGCAGGAGTATTTGGGGCCAGTGTGTGGCTCAGTGTGCTAAGCCTCTGCTTGTGATCAGAAGGTCACCGGTTCAAGCCTAGCCTTGGCACATCTGCGGGTCCTTGAGCAAGGCCCTTAACCCCCAGCTCCCTGAGTGCTGCTATGGGTGGCTGCCCTTTGCAGCCAGTTATTCTCACCTACAGAGAGCAAATTGGAGGAGGCGTAAAGAGAATTTCCCCACAGGGGAAAAAATATCTATTATTTTAACTGGGGAGACCAGCTTTGAATTTCTACCCATTGACAATGTGAAGGAGATCCAGATAGCTTTGGTCCATCGAATCCTCTCTGTACTCCATCAGGATTCCAGTGAATTTCATCATGTAGTTTGTAATGATTAGCCTAAAATGATTGTGTTAGCAGCTGTGGGTGTAACTGAATGTTATTTGTCCATGTTGTTTAACAATGTGCAGAGGCCTGCAGTCCTGAAATTGTTGCACATCATGTAACCAACTGGACTAGAACATCCAGCCCTCCCCACATCTTCCAAAACAAGTATACCAAGTTGGACTTGAGTCCAAGACTTTGAGTCATGACTGGAAGACTTTAGTCCTATTTAAAAGGTCACACTCATACATACACACATGTAGTAAGTTATTGTCATATTTGTGACTAGATTTTATGTAACTAAGGGGGAAAAAAAAAACCTGAGCTGGACATAAATTTGACTTGATGGACCCATAGGGGTGTCTGGTGGCCTGTAAATTTCTGTTAATCGGTCTCACACAAAGCAATGATTGTAGCTGATCCTAATTTTTTAAAGGAGTTAAAAGCTTAATCCCTGGCTGCTCGCTATGGTAATGACAGGAATGCTGCTATGCTGGAACACTGCTTTTACTTACCATGCCTCCAGCAACTGTTCTATGGACCTTAGAAAGGACTTTTGTTTTCCATGCTACCACTGAATTTCAGAGATGGCATGGATCCACGAATGCCAACACAGCCTGCAGAAACATCTAACGGCTTGTTAAACCTGGCAACTTTGGGCCAAAATGTACAGTCCCTGTTTCTTTTATGAAGTATCTCAGACCAATGACAGGCACTTTTGTACGTATGAGTGCGCGATTGTCTTGAGTTTGGCCTCAGTCTTTGTGTTTCTGCATTTTCTCCTGGTTGATGTCCAGCTTCCTCCCGCTTTCAGCAGGAATGGCGGTTCTTTAGGGAGTGTTCTCTCGAGGATTGGCATGATGTCCAGGAGGGAACGAGCCTGACCCCATACACCAGGAGCTGGGTCTCCACAACGCTGATGAGCAAGCAATCATGGGCAGTGTGATCATTCCTCTATACAGGTCACATTAAGTGAAAGGATCCCTGCAAACCATAGGTGAGCTTTGGAGAAGGCGTTGGTTAGGACATGTCCAAGTGAAGATGCCAGCAAAGTTTAGATGTGGGGCTTCTGCGGGTGTGGTTCTCAGTGCCCCCACACTCCCTTGATTAACCAGAACTAATGAAGATGGACGCTATTTACATGCGAGATGAATATATCGATTATAGCCTCAGCCTTGTTGGGAGTATCTCTCCATTTCTTTTGAGTAAAACCTTCAATTCATATAAAAAGAGAATAAAATACAGAAAGCAAATTTTAATACTCTTAAAATTAATAACTCAATGGGGAAAAGAAAATTATGAAAGATTGGATGTAGCATAAATATTTCAGACTTTGTACGGAATTTAATATGTCAAAAACGCTTTTATATTGTAGCCTACGTGAGAGAAAATCACACACTGGGATGTACAGTCCCAGAGCTTTAACGAGCTTATCCTATTAGTAACAGAACAATTTGGTTGCGATTTGTCCAGCTTACACAAGAACAGTGAGCACAGTAAGCAGCTAGTTAATGATTAGTGTCAAACTTAGGAAGTTATACCGTCAAAATGAAATTCTGTTGATCCTTTTCCCAGAATTCGGGCTGCTGGGTGCAGCGTTGGCCAAGACCATGTTTGGGTTTTTGTTTTATTTGGCCGGCTAAAATACGGGCATTCATACACAAGAAGGCAAAATACTTACGACTGTTTCCCATAATTTATATGAAACAATGGCAACAACCAGTTTTACCTTTTATGAGAATGTGACAAAGTGTTTTGAGTACAGTTCTATTTCTTGCCTTTTTAAAACATACCAAATGGCTGACATACCTACAGCTTGCAAAACAATTAGTTTAATGGCTCAGCTTACTATGTGTAGGCATCGCATCAGTGGAGAATCTATAGGGGCTAAACAGCTAATGTACTGGGGGTCACAGAGGGTGGGTCTGGGCAGCTGATATCCAGTCCTCATATTGACAAGCGATTACAGAGCAGCGTGTGGTAGCTTGCCTCTCTGTGGGGTGGTCACTGTCCTCGTATGACTGCCATGTCTGTCATCAGCTGAGGACCACCGTGTCCCCGCATGACACAAGGCAAATTTCAGACAATGAGACACAGTGTGTTGTCAGCCAATCATGGAGCTCAAGTTTCTGAAATCCTACATGGCAAAAGATACATCATTATTCTCATTCAAAGGCACTAATTGTAGGGCGCATGAATTCCTGGGTGCTTCATGTCAGTAACAGTGAGAAAAGTCACTGAACCGGTTGAGGTGAGGGCCTTCCGTTCTCTGAGGGAAAGCCTGAACTCTCCACCTGATAACTAACTTTCACATGGTGTAAGATGACAGGTTAGGGCTGGGAATCTTGCCTTCAGCTCAGACTCGGCACAGTGCCTGAAGGTACTTTCATGCATTCTTTGCTGCATGTGGATGACAGGAAGCACTAAGGAAGTTGCAAAGAGGAGAAGGGAAGCCTAAATCAGGAATGAGAGACATCACTGAAAAGCACCCACCCACCCATTTTCTGAAACCGCTAGTCTTGCTCAGGGTCGTGGAGGGGTCAGGGGCCTATTCTGGAGGCTATGAGCACAAGGTGAGGAATGACCCAAGATGGAGTGCCAACCCATTGCAGGGCACGCATGTACGCACACATACACACGCACACCGATGGACTCCAATTAGCTTCAGCAAGAATTTGGACTCTGGGGCCAGGATAACACAGGGAGAACATGCAAACTCCACACAAATTAAATCCTGGCAGAGACCTGAACCCAGACGTGTGGGGTGATGGTGCCAACCACTGCCCCCCCCCCTCCCTCAGAGGATCCATGAGATTCAAAAATAAGTTCCACCCTTGAGTGGGCATGACAAATCAATAGGAAAATAATGAATGGAATTCAGATCAACCAGGGATAGACAGAATACATAGAAGTCCTCTGCAGCAAAGACAACCACCCAGACACATTTAATGAGGTCAGATTGGCCAGGAGGCCACAGCTGAATGGGACGGCATCGCAACAGAAATTATACAAGCAAATTGATGACCAAATTATGCCAAAAAATATGGAAAACAGCTCGGTGGCCTACAGATCATCCCCTTTAATTTGCCCAAAAGATTATTCTAAACATTATTCCGAAAGATATCCAAGTAAGTTAATCCTGATATCCAAGCTGTATGTAGGAGAGACAGAGCTAATGACAGCAAAAGGTAGCAAGCTGTGTACCTGTTGCAAGTTCACTAACAGTCACGTCGAGCCCATAAATAAATGATGATTAAAAGGCATTTTTAATTAAACTAAATCAAGCTTCACTACAGCCTACCCAAGATTCTTATTGCTCAAAGAAATCATTTACAAACAAGTGCTTGGTAATGGTCTGACTCAAAACCATGTGATTGAGGATTCATAAGTATCCAGAGACGGGATTTGCCATCTCCCAATGAAAACAGACTAGAGCCTAAGGGAGGCAACCGTGCCCTCTAGTGGGGGAGACTTCACATATGAAACAGGTACTCAATATGTCACAACAGTATATTTTCAGCCCAAAAGCATAATGTAAAAAAATTATTTGCTCAATGAATTATTCAATTGGCTGACAGAACACATGGTTCTGTATTAATATACTTGCAACACCTTTTGCCACCTCCCTCCTGGGAGACGGGGTCCTGTTTCTCAATATTTGCAATTTGTCTCTTGTTTCCCTAAATCTACTCTTGGCATGAAAATTTGCAAAAGCGGTAGAGTGTAAACTGAGCTGACAAACCAGGCAAGTCTAAGCAGCGGCTCACGTTGTGAAACAGCCGCGCCCGTGCCGGGTTTAACGTCGGCAACGCAACACCTTTGGCCCACACTAGCTACATTCATGCTTTAAATTACAATCACTCCTCGCTTAGCGACTACCTTGGTTAGTGTCCGTTTGCAAATATGACGGTAATAAAAAATTCACTTTCCAACCAATGCACGCATGTACGACCGATCTTTGTATGCCTGATAACGCGTTCTTTGTAGTACGAGCGAAATATTAATGTCCATTTCATGAAGGATAAAAGAGTATTGAAGGCTGAAGTCGTAAATACAGTCACAGTCACCCATAAGCTACCGCGATTTTCAGGTGGCAACCATTTCGCTTAGCGACCTAGTTGTTGGAATTGAGTTTGGTTACTTTTCTGCCTTAATAAAGGTGAAGGATCGTGGGATTTTGAGATTATAGTTTATTTTTAAGGCAAGCTTAATATAACTGTTGTATCACAGTCTGGTCTATCCCACATGTGACAGCATGAAGCTACCCTTGCAAGATTGCCACTCGGAGCTCGTACACAAACAGCAGAGGTGGAAAGTTCCAGTACATAAACTACAAATCCAGACCAAGATTTTGTTTCAACCCACCAGTCAAGTATAAAGAATCACATTCACAGAGTAATCAACTGGTTGGTTTGTACAAAATCTTGGTCTGGCTTTGTACTTTCTGGACCTGAACTTTCCACCTCTGTAAAACAGCATATCACAGTCTTGGTACCGTCACAGGTCTGCCTGTTATGCAACATCATCAGGCCAAAACAGCCAAACATATACCATTAGAAGTACAGCAAACAGGTTTCCAGTCTGCTTTGGACATAGAGAGCACCTCCTACAGGACAGTGATTGGAAATGCCCCTCAGTAGCACAGGAAACCATATGCCTGATACTGTGGGAGGGGGTGGGGAAGACGAGGAAGGGCACACTGTGCTGGACTTGGGAATCTGAAGTCTAATCCAGGTTTTTCCACACTAAAAACTGCAAATCACTACAAAACTTACAGTACGGTTCAATGCGGTGCAACCCAAGGCTCTCAAAATGGAGTAAATCTGAAAGCTAAAGTGCAGCCATGAGCAGGGAGTGAAATTAGGATGTGCTTTAAGGAACCGATAAAACAACACTCAGCAGACGTGTGCTGTTTTTCACTGGGAAAGGAGGGTGAGTGAGAGAAGGAGGTACAGGGAGACCACAGTCTGCATGAAGTTGGGAAAAAATTAAATGAAATGAAATATGGATAGAATGCCGTTAGTTTGGCTGGCCTTCAGTTCCCCTCTCCTGACTGCATGGCTCTGAGGAAGCAGGGGGGGGGCAGGTGACCAAACACCACATGCAACCAGGTCAGACTCGGGTTGTGACGAACCAGAAAAGGCCAGCTGGGGTAAACCTTAAAAGCATTTGTTTTGATGTTGCCAAAGGTCCAAAATGAGACTCCCAGCTAAAATTTAGTAAAATCCCATAATTTCTTTTCATTTTCCAACTCTCCCCAAAACAAAACTTGGGGGAAATAAAAGAAAAAAAAAGTCAAATAAAGCTTTGTTTGTTTGTTGTTGGTTAAATAAACCTCATGCACACCGCAAATGACATCATGCTTCAGTTGCCGTAATCCCTGCAAGCACTTTTTATTTGTTAGTATTCATAAATACACACAGCAGCTTCAGTGCAGAGTGACCTCGGCCCATCTGCAGCTCGGGATGTGGAGTCTCTGTCCGCAGCGCCGTTCGCGGCCGACTATCGACGTAAAAATTAGCTACGCGGAACTGATTATCAGCTTCTATACCTTCGTATTTGTATTTATATATATTTATATATATATATATATTCCTTCCTGATTCTCTCCCCCTTTGACGTATATACACAGTGTAATAAGGGTGACGGACCTGAATTTACAATCACCAAAATAATAATAATAATAATGATAATAATAAAACAGAAGTAAAAGACAGCCAAAGCTGCCGCCGACTTCCCCGGCATCGCGGTGCAGAGGGTGCCTCCTGTCAAAGAGGGGACGACTCGCTCCCTTTGCGCCTCTCCTTCACGCTCAGCTTCTCCAAAGCCACATCCAGCGGCATGACGTCCACGCAGCCCATGGCGCCGAAGTCGGCGAAGCTGCGGCGCCCCCTGCTGCTGGGGGAGGGCGAGTCGCCGCCGCCGTCATTGTCACCGGCCACCAGCATGGAGAGCAGCAGCTCCTGCACGAAGAGGCCGCGGTCGGCACGCTCCGCCTCCATCGCCTGCCGCTCCGCCTCCAACAGCTCCGGCTCGGTCAACCTGCCGCGGGGGGGCGGGGGGACAGGGGATTTAAATCAGGAATTCCTTAACATTCAGATTTTCAAAGGTGATGGTGATCCTCCCAGCTGACCTGGCGAGCAGGAACTGCGAGCCGTGCAGGGTAGGCGGGTTGCTGTCCGGTGGCGGCGGCGGCGGAGGTGCAGGATTGGGGCTGCCGTTGGGTTGCGTCACAGCGTTGCCGGGGTTACCGCGCCTCGTGGCGCTGCGCGCCGACTCCAGCTGCTGCCGCGCCGCCTGAGCCTGCTGCCGCTCCAGCTGCAGCTGCATCTGCAACTGCTGCAGCTGTGATGCCGATGGGCCCGACGAGTTCAGCTGACCGCCTGCAGAGCGGCGCACGCCTGACAGCTGGGACAGCAGCTCTGGGGGGAAGGGGGGAGAAGGGGGGGGCGGGGCCACCGGTTAGTCAATGAGATGTGACAACACATTCCCACAGTCCAACTATCACAACACACATTTCTGAAAAAGAAGGACTTTCAACTCATATTTGAAGGGCAAAAATGAAACTTCTTGTTCGCAAAAAGTGGCTCATCACTGCCTCAGAGCCCAATGTCCAATTAAAGTGAGCAGAAATCCCTTTAAAGGACAGTGAGTACCCCATTAAACCCAGGAGCCCTGAGCTTCCGAAAATGTCCCAGAAGGCACTAGAGGGACAAGGTCACAGCCAGACACATCCAGCCACATCCAGACAGCAAAGGAGGTTAGGAACGCTGTACAATCTGATCTTTATCCAGCCGCTCCTTCCTGCCCGGGGCGGGTCGCGTTCCCTGCGAGGGCTGTGTTCCTCCAAACACCATGTCACGCAGATTCACACTGACGCCCGCTGTCCCACCCATGATCAGGTTTCCTTTTAGATTTTCACAGAAACACTGCATGATATGCAAATCAGACTCTTCAATATTTTTTGCTTTTTTTTATTGCTTTAGTTCTCCAAGGCGGTAAGCTGTACAGTGCTTTACAGAAGCCCATATGACGGGCAAGCAGGGCTCAGGCAGGGCAGCTGCTCCAGCATGCCCCCGTGCTACCTGTCCAACATCGCAGATACATTTCAGTGCAGAATCCGGCCCGTTTACGGTGTCCGTTTAACTTAACCTCTGAACCGACATGTCGAATAATTCATCAGGTAAAATGCAAATGCACTGAAACATGATTAAAATGTAAAAAATTGAGCAGGTGCTCGATTCCTTGACGCGAGCTGGCAGGGTGCCCAGATGCCCTGAAGGGCATCCCCTGCTCCCGTCTGAATTCCCACAGGAAACCAGCAGATAATGCTGCTGGGGACAAGCTGAACCTCTAGGCGGTTACCATGGCAATTTCCTGTGTGGGGTGGGGGCCTGCTAAACAACTCCCCATGTTTATCATGCCCCTTCGGATGTCACCGACTTGGCCAACAGCACCACCTACCTGCTATGGGGTCCATGGCTTCTCTGTTGCTCGGCGAGTATGAGGAACTCTGTGAGGATGACAGCACCCCGGTGGAGCTGCTGGTGAAGTGCATGTTGGACCTACGTGCGCGAGGACCTCCCAGCCCCCGGCCTGGGTGGAACATCCTGCGCACGTGCCGGACGCCGCTGGACTCATCGTGAAGGCAGTTAAGGACCACAATGGAGAGGCAGGGAAGAGAAGCTGGCACTGGCACAGTGACCCAGTAGGGGGCGCCAAGCATGTGACTGCTAACTGAACCTATTACATGTGAGGGCAGACAGAATTGTGTGAACACACTCTGGCAGCAGGACTGGATATGAGGTCGCGAGGTGCTCTGTGTTCGAGCGTGAGGTGGGCAGCGAAGTCGTCTGTCACATGGTTGGGGTCTCCACCAGGCAAAGCCGCACATATGGGGCAGATCTGTGGGCACAAAGAGTAGTCAGAGCCCAGGGACCGAGCCCAGTATTACTGGCTAGCTGCAGGGGCAAGTGTTAGAGCGGCCAATGAAAAGCCACGGTCCATTTGCAGACTGAAATGGTGCGAACAGTGGTGATGTGTGCAGTCAGTGCCTCTTCTGCACTCTACAGCACTCTAACTTCTGTGTATCTGAGCCCTGAGTCTGCAGGATGCAGAACCTAAACACGTCTCACAAACACTGTTCTTACGAGAGCGTAAACGAGACACGCGAGTGCGATAACTCCGCTGCTCCCATGGATATTCAGTGCTTAACCGGGGTCAGAGTGACTGGTAGACTGGCCCTGTCAGACTGGAAACGCTGCAGCAGCGCTGTGAGTATGCTCAGTGACTGCACAGACAGGGACTGGATCTCATTTTGTAAGATGCAGACAGACATATGTAGACAGTGAGCCAGATGCAGGCAGACAGAGGCAGGCAGACAGACAGAGGTAGGCAGACAGATGCACACAGACAGACAGAGGCAGGCAGACAGATGCACACAGACAGACAGAGGCAGGCAGACAGATGCACACAGACAGACAGAGGCAGGCAGACAGATGCACACAGACAGACAGAGGCAGGCAGACAGATGCACACAGACAGACAGAGGCAGGCAGACAGATGCACACAGACAGACAGAGGCAGGCAGACAGATGCACACAGACAGACAGAGGCAGGCAGACAGATGCACACAGACAGACAGAGGCAGGCAGGCAGACAGAGGTAGGCAGACAGACAGAGGTAGGCAGACAGACAGAGGTAGGCAGACATGCACACAGACAGACAGAGGCAGGCAGGCAGACAGAGGCAGGCAGGCAGACAGAGGTAGGCAGACAGATGCACACAGACAGACAGAGGCAGGCAGGCAGACAGAGGCAGGCAGACAGACAGAGGCAGGCAGGCAGACAGAGGCGCAGGCAGGCAGACAGGTGTGTAGGCACCACCCACTGACTCTACCAATTTAACTGTAATAAATCCTAACCTCAAAAACAAGCAAACATGAAAATTACAGGATGTCCCACTATGCCTGTTTTATTCAGTTTGCAGTGTGAAGAATCTGTCGCCAAGAGACAGCTAAATGCACATACACACACACACACACACACTTCTGATGAGGACAGGCTAACTCAGGATTCAGACGCGACTGCACGTGCTGCACTCACCACCTCCGAGGACGTCTCCGCGTGCTCCGAGGTCACGTGCTCCTGCAGCGATGTCTCTGTGTAGCCCATTTTCGCACAGTAGGGACACGTGAAGGACTGGGGCTGTTCCACTGAGAAGGCCTCCCCGCCGTAATATAAATCTGCAGCACGGTGCATGACAGAAGGTCACCCAACACCACCAGGGCTTGGCACGCATTACCAGTCTGGGCAGGGGCTCTCCGTTACTGGACAACTGGATAATATCAGTGTCTCACATCTAGTGAAACTGTACAAAACAAACTACAACTGCAATTACTTATACTGATCTGTAGGCGAGCTGGGAGAGAATACGCAGACTAAATATATATTAAAATTTGAGGTCCAGACAAGACCTGCATCCACAGACTGGCAGATCTCTAGCACTGAAATGTAAATTTGGATAAGACAGGTCAGTACTGACCCACTACCCTGGTCAATAAAGAGTGCATGGGTACTTACCAAAATCTACCCTGGTTAATATGCACTGCATGGGGTGTTCTGCAGTGTGCCGGGTGGTGGTGGCCCCACCCTCGTAGCACGAAGCACACAGGTCGTAGTCGTAGCAGATCAAGCACTTGTACCTGCAGCCTCGGAAGTTTCCTTTTAAACACGCATCACAGCTGACCCCTGAAAGGCAGACAGAGGGCGGAGCACAAACATTACGCCAAGGGTCATGTGATGTTCATGACAAAAGAAAAACAGGATAAGACTTTCAGAAAACAAATTAATCTGAATTAATACAGCATTCCCTTTGCGCTGTTTTCTTCGGCAACAAGCTGGTTCCGGCTAACAGTGGTCAAAAAGACCAAGGTTAGTACCCTCAGCTGTCTGTCTGTCTGTCCCCCCTGTGTGTGAAGACTCCATTCATTTCTATGGGCATAACTCTAATGCCAACTATGACAACTTTCACCCTCTAACCAGCCGTAACCTTAACCATAAGTAACCAAAAGAAAAAGCACAACACTTTTTTAGTTTTTTGATTGGATTCACAGATTTTTATAAAAATGAGTTTTTCAGTCCTCACAAGAGGAAGAAGTCCCTACAAGGTCAAAATAAGTTTTTAATCACATCGTGGGGACTTCTGTCCCCTAGAATATAATATATACATGGCCACACACACATTTCAAAAGAAATTCTAGATCCCGAGTTTCACTACAAACTATAAATCCTAACATACACCAAGACCCTTGTGGTGCTCCTCTATTCAAACTATACCAATTCCACCTCCCGCACCTCCGCCTCCACCCAAAGGGATGTGATAAAGGGAGGCAAAAAATGTTGAAGATGCTTTCAAAATTTACACGACATTTCAAACAGATTTCCAGCCTATGCGAGAGAGAGAGAGAGAGAGAGAGAGAGAGAGAGAGAGAGAGAGTGGGAATTCACGGTCACAAAGTGTCCCAGCTGCAGATTGAGGTTCTGCACTCAAAAGGTACCTGTGAAAGCATCAGTGCAAAGGAGGATGGCGAGAGGCACGGAAGAGGAGCTCCAGTCATCACAAAAGCTGAGACAAAGAAGCTGAAGCTGACATACGGAAGGTTGAGAAAGCAATCCTGAGTCACTCACTGATATCTACCGTTTATCTACAGCACTTCGATGAGGACATGTGTACTGTTACTACTGCGTTACTACCGCTATGAGCCAGGCATCAGGTCTTGCTGTTACCTGCTAATTAAATCATAAATGTTTGAGGAATTGCTGAGATGCAATTTAGCCGAGGGTACGAGAGAAAACATAATGAGATGTAATACAGATTACTCAGCCAGTTGATACATGCTTTTTACATTGTCCTCATTCAGTATATGCCACTGATTAAATGCCTACAATTGCAGGAAAGCTGAGGAGTTGGTTGGGAAGGGGAGACCTCACACACTAAGGAGCTCATAGCTGAAGATACAGGGTCTCTTAATGGTACCTTGTAAAAATTATTTTTTAAAAAACAAGGGCGTAGATTTGGGTATATTGTGGGAGCACTTTGTGCGTTTAGGGGGGCGGAGGGGCTCAGGGCTGATTTGGCCCCTACCGATGTTGAAACCAAACCTGCGTCCTTGAAAAAAAACATTCATTGTTCATCTAACAAGTTTAGGGGATTCTGTGGCTCAGTGATAAAGAAGATAGCTTTGGACAGAAGGTCATTCACTATAACCAGAAGGTACACAGATAAAGAGGAAAAAATGTTCATAAAAAATCATCTTGACAGAATGCAGCTAGTGCTTAATAAGATTCTAGATGCACAATCTAACAGGTTTTAATGTCTTCATCCAGCTGATGCACTCGCATACTATAGTAAGAGTGGTGGTGAAGAACTTAAGAACATGGACTCATCAATCAAAGATTGCTGGTTCAAGTCCCAGGAAGTGAAGCGCTGAAGTGACCTCGAGTAACGTACTTAACCTAAATGGCTGCAGTGAAGCACCCTGCTACCCTCAAATGAGGCAATTAATCTGAATCATTCATCCCTATACACATAAGTGCTTCTAGATCAAACAGGAAGTGAATGACAGGTAGACACAGAAAGCGACCTCATTCATAAACATGAAGCTTTTCAAATGGTTTCAGCCTGGATAAACTCCCAAATAGCGTCTGTATCAAAACAAAAAAGGTTGTGAACCAGGTGTGCCGTTCAGCTCCAGCACCACCCAATTGCCTTGTTTCCACCAATGCGGAGCCGGTGCCGGATTTCTTCCCAATCTGGACCTAGTTCTGCATGTTCCTACTGCAAAAAACTGACTCTGGGCCAGAAAAAATGGCTCCAGCATGGCACCACAGAAGAGCTGGTCTCAGAATTTGGCACCGTAACGTCAGCAAAAGGGAGACGGGCTATTACGTCAAAACCTTCCATATACCCATTAAATTCAATCCATAGCCAATATAGTTTTGTCTAATATCGCAGCTGCTGGCACTGAAACAACTGTACGCTACATTGTTACTACATTACATTACATAGTTTTTTTTATCCTGTGGGAGATGAAAGATCGATTTGCCGGGCAGATGTAATAATAAATTATAAACATGTCACAGGACGAATATATAAAATATTGTGGCACTCGAGCAGCGAAGAGATCATGAGGCGGATTGTAAAGTTAAGTTATTAGCAGACACTTTTACTGTGCCATCCTTAAAAGGACAGCGGTAAAACAGCGAGCGAGGATAAAGAATAGATTCATATACACACCAGAGGGAGCCTTTATGGAGACAAAAGTGGATACAATCAACAAAGACAGAGTGTATTGAGTCATACTCTGCAAACTTTTTTTTTGATTCGGCAGCTTATAAAAACTTAAAATCCAAAACAGATGAAAATAAATGTCAAAGACAGAGCGCATATGAACTTTTACTTTACTCTCACTTTCAGCTATGTAACATTTCGTTCTATACCTCTTTGAAATCAGTGGAAACGCGGGCAGGTTCTCTAAAGGCACCAAGAGAGAACCAGTTAACACCAGCACCAGCAAATATACATAGAGCTAGACCACAAAGCAGTGGCTGCTTTCAGTATCAGATGTCAGGTGCCAGATTTATGCAGTTCACCTACAACAGAGGCATTCACCGAGCCACATTTTTTAAATTTAATATGACCTACTTCAAACAGCCACGTGTAAAACTCATCTGGCTACCCTAAACAAAGGTTTGAAAATAATGTTTAAAAACTAAATTTATACCTTGCCAGACAGAAGTTTATTGTATAATCTGTAAAATCTCAGTCCAGGAAGTGTTGTTCTATATATAAATCTTGCCGGTATTGTTTTTGATTTAATTGGAAAGACTGAAGCTGGTATAAGCATGATCTATTAGAGATAAGCGGTTTGTGTTTATAAAACTGTTACCGCTTTGGCTCAGCACCAGACGATGTTGGATTAAGGCACAATGAATTATCAAAAAAAAAAAGTTTGGCAGAAGAATCAATGGATTGTGGACATGGATTCAAGAAATTACCAGATGAAAACAAACTAGAGAATGGTATGGAGAGGTTTTGACATTAGTACAGCAATATTAATGAGCTGGACATTCTGTCCCACTGTGCTCTGTATTTTAATACCACCATTTGTGATAACATTGTCACACCATTCATTTAGCATTAGTGTTGAAGAGGTGTTGTGACCTCACCAGACCCCCAAGGACAATCATTAAATGCACACACCAGCTGGTGAGAGGGATATCAGTGCGCTTGAATGAAATTGTCACAAACTTTGTCATTTCATATTTCTTATAAAGAATGTAATTCAGTGTCATTTCTTACTGCTGTGTCTGGCTATTAGATTTCAGGAAACCAATGTGGAGCTGAGATTTAATGACGCAAGTCTCAGGGTACTACTGGGTCTCCTGTCAAGCATGAATGAGGAGCTGTGTAGGTCACGCGCGGACATTCAGTTTAACTAAACAAATGAAACCCTAGAATTCTTAACAACTGGATTCAGCCTTAAGACCAACTACTCACTACTGTGTTCTGTCTATACTCCATAATTCTGGACCACCATCACCTTACAATCCTCTACTACTTAGAAAGCTCTTCTGTCAGATATATTGAGGCATCGCTCCCACTGAAAGGCCATCCCATAATAAATATCATCACCACCACCACCACCACATTTAGTTGCTTAACTGACACTTCCATCGAAAGCTTTTTATTTGAGCAGGGTAACTTAAGAATCTTCTCAGATCAGATGTACCATAACAGGACCTTGGGACATGGACCTGCACATTCAAGCTAGGTCCTTAAGAACCACGGCCCCTGCTGTTCCTGATTCTTCATGACTTCCATTCATCCACCCATCTTCAAACCACTTTTCCAATGCAGGGTCATAAAGGGAGTGTCCACATCTGCCAGTATAAAACACAAGGTAGGGGTACACCCTGGATGGTATGCCAGTCCATGGCACTGCACGCATACATATGCACATTACAGGCAATTCAGAAATGCTGAATAGTCTAACTGCATGTCTTTCGGCTGATGAGTCAGCCTCCACTTTGAAACATTCCACAAAAAGTCCTGTAACAAGGAAAGTGATCTACTGGCCTCTGGCTGAGTAAAAGTATCTTTAGATCTATGACAGGTCTTAAATACTTCTTTTAATCTAGCCACAATGACAGGTGAACAGACAGCTCTAATTCACCTCACTGCATTCCTAGAGCTGGAAATGAGCATACCCAGAGGAAACTTTCTGTTGCAGTATGGGGGAGAGTGCGCAAAATGCACAAATACAGACCGGCAGCATTTGAACCTCAACCCTAGAGGTTTGAAGCCACAGTGCTGCCCATGGCACCTTCTAGAAATGACAGAAAAAAACCTTCTTTAAAAGGCAGCAAATCAAATCAAATCAAATCAACAAAGTACAATAGGAGAGTCATGTCTGGCATTACCTGCACTAAGTGATGCAAAGTTGTAACTCAACTGCAGATGACCTCAGACTCAAACAGACCTTTAAATGTTTCAAATTTCTCTGACCTTGCCACACAGTTCTTCATAAAAACTTCAATAACTGGCAAAGATGTGAGGTTTATGGGAGTGAAAATAGTGCTCAAGAAATCCTGACAGTCGACTGGCTGAACCTGCACAGAAAGCACGCCATCCGGTGGCGTGGGCGTGAACAAGCAGAGGCATTTAAAAAAAGCATGGCAGCAGGAAGCGAGGGCCATGTCACACTGAATCTGAAATGCTAAGTTCTCAGCAACTTACTAGTGCCACCTAGTCATAGGTGTTACACAAGCAGGTGAGTATGACTAACAATGCACACTTAACCAGAGTACATTAATTAAATACACTAAGGGTGCATTTTATCAATCGATGGAAATTAGTACTTTTTAAAATTTTATGCAAGTAATACCACTATCAAAATTTTGTGAAACTTCACATGGAAATCAATGTGAAATTTTATTCAAATCCAATACACACACACACACACATCTAAAATCATAGTTTCTTCAAAGTTTTTGAATACAGCCACCAAGATATATCTAGAACATGCAGGAAAAACCTAGAACATTAAACAATTTCTTCATTCATTCTGCATGTTAAACCCACTGAACTTCTATATCTCTCTGT
This sequence comes from Paramormyrops kingsleyae, assembly GCF_048594095.1. Taxonomy (NCBI): domain Eukaryota; kingdom Metazoa; phylum Chordata; class Actinopteri; order Osteoglossiformes; family Mormyridae; genus Paramormyrops; species Paramormyrops kingsleyae. The sequence continues at coordinate 16,562,967 of NC_132798.1, forward strand.
ACAATGAAAATGTCAATATTTTGTCATGTCCCAATAATTTTGTGTTTAGGTAACATTTTTTTTTACACTACTGTAATTGTCTGTAAACTGATTTGTAAAGACATCTAGCAACAATGACAACATTTTTAATCCATTCTACAACTGACCAGAAAAAACAAGAACAGGAGCATCATTACTGACCCACACCAACAAGCATACAATATTTATGTCTGATCTCCTCACAGAAACTGCTTTGCAAAAATATATTTTAAATACCTACTTTTATAAGGTGGTTTTTACAATGTTGTTGCCCCAATGTGCCTCATATATACATACAGGCCTGGAGACACCTTTCATTTCTAAATTCCCAAAAAATTGCTATACCCAAGACTTTCTCACATTGGAAAATTCAATTTTGACACCCCAAAACAGAACATTACGTTAAACTAACACCACTAAACTAAGCATCTAACAACTCAAAGGTTGCATTATGAAACTTGCTGTAACCTAAAGCCAATCAATTTGATCTGATGTATTAAAAGATCCAGTAAAACACCCATGTGGCTGCAACTGGTGACTAACAGGGTGACGAAGAAACAACAAATATACAGGTTAAATTAAGATTACTATAAACACCAAAAGTCTGGGTGGTAATCGTAGAGGTAAATAAACAGTTCTGCGTAGATTAGGAGTCATACTGCAGATAGACTAACCACCGTCAGCTACACAGCCATGACTACTATGGGACAAGCTACTCACTACGCACAAACCGAAAAAAAGTTTTATTTTTTAAACTAAAACTAAAAATAAGTAAAGAGTATTATTAATAAGTGGCAGGTATCTGTAGAAAACCCACGAGTTTGCCTCTGCTTACGTTCATGTTAAGCATAACTGAAACGGTCAGCAGTTAGCCAGCAAACTGACGGTTATCCGTTGGACGCCAACGTCCACACAACCAGGCTTTTCAAAGCCGGGATGCTACTTAGCTTTAGCTATCCGGCTATGAGACACAGCTGCCGAGTTTTTACAAATCTACAGGCACCGACTCGCACTGTCTGCTCGCTGATGTAGTTTTTAATCCATAATCAAAATGAGGATTCGTTAAATTAATGACATGACTTCTGAGTCGATCCCGGGCCGGAGCATTTCCCGGGCCTCAGCCCCGAATGACACTGCATTCAGCGGCTCTGTCGGTCAAGCAGTGCCCGTCCGCGGCCCGGGGCTAGCCGGCTCACCTAGCCTGCTATGCTAATTAGCTAAAACATTAAGAACAAGCGACGAGCGCGGATTCGCGGAGCCCCCCGGGAAGCGGTACAGCTCCGGGGTGCCGCATGCGGGGACCCTCCGTGGGTTTGACCGCCTGGATCCCTGTCGGGAATCCCGGAGCTTGTCCTCTGGTAGGCGGGGTGGAGTGCGCGGCTAGCCGGAATGCTATGGCTACAGACTTAAGAGAAGGAGGGGGGGGGGACTAAGGGGGTGGGAAACAGCATGGCGACCGCCACCGAGCGACCCCCCCCATCACCAACACGAAGTACGTTTCAGTAAGAAACATGGCAGCCCCCCCAGCTACGTGCCGCTACATTTTCCGGTCACGGTGTAGGGGCCGGGAGGGTGTCTTTGATCGCGCTTTACCTTCATGTCGGGACATGGTACGGACGCGGAAAGTACAGCCGCCTCCGGGCTCCCTGGCACTGGTCACGCAAAGCGGGGACGCTGCGTTGAGCTGCGCCGCGGAGCCAAGGCCGGGGATCGCTCGCTCCTGCGTCTCTGCTCATGAACGATCCGGAGCTCCCAGCTCTCTACCACCCCCCGCCCCGCCGCCGCCGTCGTCCGTCTCTCTGTCCGTCCGTCACCGGAGCACTGACGAGACGCTGGGGGGTGGGGGCAGAGACCAGCTGTCAGGAGGCAGGAAAACATAATGTGCACTGGCAGTAGTGATCTTGAAAACTATTTCGTTGACATAATAATAATAAATATTATGAATATTATTGTTATTTGTCGTTCTTATTTCATATTGCTAATAGCAGAAATAACCAAATATATCGGCTTGTTTTTCCTTTATTTGTAGCACTTTTTGATCAGCATTGATATGCAAAATATGTTTCTTTTGGAATGGAGATCCAGATAGAAGTAACTGCGGTGAAATTTGGGACAAAAACTGAGGCACGTCGATTTAATCTCTGTGTCTTAGTGGTGTGTCGTTGGCCAGATATGAATGTATGTTGACAATTCCCAGAGCTTATAAATTACATTTACAACCATTCAGTATTTAATAACGCGTGATTTACAGCACTTGTTTTATTGCAAGCACGGTTTAAAACAAATAATAGAACTACCGACGTTTAGCAAGAATACATACTATTTTGCCTCCTGGTAAATTAGTACATATTAATTCTAGATCTTCTTCAGGTTCACTTTGGTTCTGTGACCTTCATGTAACTACCATCTATCCATTCACCTATCCATCCATCCTTTCATTCATCTATGCATCTTCCAATCACTGATCCTGTACAGAGTTACAGGGGTCTGCTAGCAGATATTGGGAATTTGATTATTTAACTCTATATAATAATAACAATCACATGCAAGAATATATTAAATGTTCACTGGTTCTGTTTGTTCACATGTCCCATTTTGTAAAGCTCTATAGGAAACAACATTCCATTTGTAACTGAATGCAAATTTCCTTGTTTTTACGATGGTGAATGACTTTCTGAGCTGGTTTGGCTTTAGCAGACTTGATTATAAATTTGAGTCGCTGTAGGGATCCCTGGCAAAGACCTGGCAATGGATTTGTTTTGTTTCATCTCGTTCGTTTTTGACAATGGAATTGTGATACTTTTGATGAATACCAGACAACAGTGACTGTGGCTCTGCATAGTCTCTGACACAGTAAATATTATAGAGGTGCAAATACAGAATGCAGGGTGGAAAATATGAAGTCAGTGAATCCTGTGACTTTAAGATGCTACATGAGTAGGAGAGAGCCAGGGGAGTGGTAAGGAAACTTAAAAGACACTGAATAGATCATGCCAACAAGAGTGGGGTGAAAAACATGGAAATACTGGCTCTTTGTGGGTTTCATTATGATGCTGTCTTGTATATAATGGTATTTTGTTTTGAATTGTCCTATGTAACAAAACATTATATTAGGCCAGATTGCAGATGTATGCTTTCACTGCACAAGGACCTGCAGTAAATACTTCTTGAGGTGTTCACTCCCAGAGGCCATCAGGGGGTCTCTTTACGTTGTTACAGGACTGTTTCCGTAACAGTACATACTGATTCAGTGAGAAGGTTTCGACCATGAGTAAGTTATTTCAACTGAGTGACATTTTTTCACTGGTTGTCTGGCATAAACTGCATTTACTTATCCAGACTTACACCAAGTTGGCAGAGACTGACATGACACATAAGCTTTTCTTGTTTTTCATCACCAGTCATTTTAACTTCTTTGGACTCAAATTCTCGAGCAATAACAACATTTCTTAGATAGTTGACTTTTGCTAAGTGCAGTAACGTCACCACCTACATTTGCCCCCAACTGAGCTCCAGTCTAATGTTTACTATTGAAATCACAGCATTCCACAGTTATCTCTTCTAACCCCAGACAGAGCAGAGTACACCAGACCTGGATGCTGTGGCTTTGGTTGACCTGTCATTGTAGCTACTTGAAATGAACTATATAAGACTTGTCATAGTTCTAAAGATAGGTCCCCACAGCTAGAGGCAAGAAGATGACTTTCCTTGTTACAGGACTTTTCTGTGACATGCTCTGAGGTGAAGGTTCTCATGCAGACCAAAGACATGCAGTTAGGCTATTTGACATTTTCTAAAATATCCATAGCATATGCGTGTGTGATTGTGCTCTGTGATGGACTGGCATCTCAACTATAGTATACCCAGGGATATGCTCCAGCCCTGTCCTTCTCCATGATCCTGTATTGGATCAGCAGATGAACAATGGGTGGATAGATTAGTGGATGGACATATGTTCTGCATTGCTCTAGGAGACCACATGGTTAATTTTACTTCATATATATACATATACACATATATAATGCAGAATTGCAGTGAGTCTGGACCCTATCATACACTATGGGAAATTTAGAGATACCATTTCACCTAAACCGCACAGACTCGAGTACCTGAAGGAAACCTACATGGACGTGGGCAGAACATACATGTATACTGCACACATGGCTAGGGATGGGAACCAAAATACATGCACAATCATTTTTATCAACAGAATATAGAATCCATACAGTATGAGGTTTCATCTGCAAGATGACAACGACAATATTTAAGCTTAGCGAAAGGGTACCACTCTGGCAAAAGTCAGTTGACATATTCTGCCACTAGAGGTCACCACACACCAACATATCATATTATGTCTTGCATTGATATGATAATTGTACCGGTATCTTCAACTGATGAATAGCAACTTTTAAACATGATTTACTTATGGCTAATACTCAATTACACATTATTACATATAATCTATTTCACCATACTATTTAACTCTGTCCTTAATTTGCAGTTTTAGCTCTCGGAGCTGCTTACCTCACCACGGGCACATTTTCCCCATTTTCACATGCAATAACTATAGTTCTTCTTTTCTCTCCACAAAATCACCCTCTTTACTATACCCCTCTCGTGAGGTGGAATATATTACCTCTATCCCTTAGGTCTGGAGAAGTGGTCATCGTTTATTGTAGGCTGTTTCAAGGAGCCCATAACCCTAATTTATTCTTTGTTAAATATTACTTATGCGTGTTTAATTAGTAGCCAGTTTTTAACAGGATTTTATTATGTCTAGAACACCAGTGTTTCAGCATGTAACTGGCGAAAACCACCACAAAATACAATCTACTAATTATTTTTTTCATTCCAATGGTTTAAATGGTATTGTTATTTCATTTCTTAAAAATCAGCAGTTCGTATTTTCAGATTAAAAATATCAGGGGATGGTCTTGGGTGGTCTCATACCTACAACACTGTTGGTTTGAGTCCTTACCTCACTGTTGGAATGTACATCATGTTGGCCCTGTGGCAAAGGGCGTGGATACATATGTGGTTCTGGAAAATGATTGAATGGATGGACAATCTAGAGAATATTACACCGACTATATTAAATATTAATTGCTTGTGTCTTGAGTATTTTTATGATTAGTAATATCATATCACTCTCTGCAAAATGTGGAAAAGTACAGCTTCTGTACATTATAATAGCATACTTAATTTGGACGAGAAAAGACTTAATAATAATGAGAATAATAATAATAATAGGTTACATTTATATAGCGTCTCACAATCCCATGGTCGCTTTACAGGGCAAGAGAAAAAAAATCTGTACTAAGAAAGGGACAGTAGAGAAATGTTCAGGGAAGAGAAATGTCAGACTTGCTTCTGTCATTTGCAATGTAAAAAACGTGTTGTGTTGCGGTTAAAATGAATCGTTTAACAGGTACGTTATGCGATATCAGTGTTCAGACCAGATGTAAACGATGACGTTGACCAGAAGCACATTAACATGGGCAGAGGCGCAATGGCTGTGTGAGATGTCAAATGCTCTCCTTACTATTTTCCATTTTCTCCAACGTTGTGGTTGTCGAACGGGGTTGGGCGTGGTAAGAGCTGTCGACCCTGTACACTGACGTGGTGCAGCTTGACCAGAAAGCCCGAGCATTACAGTGCTGTGATAGTACACAACGTTGATAGTAATTGATTATTATTATTATTATAATTATTATTATTATTATTATTATTATTATTATTATTATTATTATTATTATTATTATTATTATACCTAGAGGTTTCCTTTTATTTTAACGAAAACTAAAATTTCCAACAAATATCAAAATACAAAACGCACTAGTGCAAAAACATAATTAAGACATGGCGTTTTCTTAACCCTAACTCTCAGTCTTCTTGACATGGTAATAAAACCCTAGTGGTGCTTTTCGAGGATGGTGAATTTACGTCAGAATGATACACGTCTTTAAAAATTTTACGATTAAATCTTCACATATTAATAAATGCGATCCTTATTTTTTGTGTTCTCCTTCCGTTTGCAAACACTATTGTTCTGCTCGTCGGGTGTAAGTCCACGCAAGTCAGACCACCACAACTGTTCCCATATCTGCCAAAACTATTATGTAATCCAATTTTTTCTCTGTTGCGCCCTTCGCTCCACATTTTGAAATAGTCTGTTTCACATGAATGAAAACTGGTTATGGCACATATAATTAATATTTATGCCTAGGAAAACGGGAACAACTGCGCAGATATGGAATTAACAACTTCTGTTTAGCTGTATTATTTTGCCGCATTATATAAATCCGTAATTTTAAGACGGATACTTAGACGTAAAATATTTGAGAGTTCATCGTTCTGTTTAAGCAAAACATTAATATAAATTGTATATTACTACAGGCAACGTTGGGGAAATTCTGTTATCGGGGCTGCTGTTTTAGAGATATTTTAAAACATCTGACCTGAAATTAACATAATATGAACCATTTTATCGACGAGGTTAAATGCTTTGACTACATAAATGCACGCTTAAAGGCATATCACGTGATGGCGTGATTCACGTACTGGAAGGAATGTATAGGGGAGTCAGATACTCCGTTGAAGGCGTGGTTCTTTTCAAGCCCCAAATGCTTCATTGATCATTAATAGTGTATTTTAAAAAGACAAATCGTTGTGTCGATGTTACTGGCTTACTGCCCGTTCAGTCTCCATTTTTGAGATCATCCAGCGTAATAACTGGGCGCTATTTTAAATTATGCTGACCATACTCCGTTTAATAGTTGCCCTTAAGTGATAGTTTTATAATCCTGTGACTTTGCTATAGAGTTCCATTGGGCTTACACTGGCTAAATAAGTAATCAAGAAGTGAATTTCTATGAATACGCAAACGTTTCCAGATACCAAGTACTAGAAGTAGTGCTCCAAAGCTCCAAATTAATCTTAGATTTTTTAAGTGTAAAAATGTTGACATTTTAACCAAACTACAGACTATGCAATGTCTTCCAGGTTGTCTGTAACTTCTATACGTATCAGTTGGTAACTTTACTGTACACAGACAAACATTTAAATCAACTTTCCGTCGTTCATTTTCAGCATGAATGAGTAGAAGGAGCGAGTAACTTTCATTCAGCGCTTCTTGCCACGCCTATAGACGTAACTTGGAGGCTTGACCAATTAGAAGCCAAAGAATCTCCACGAGGGATCTGCCGATGGTCAGATGACTCAAAGGGACTATTTAAAAGTCTTAATTGCAAACTGACGCAAGTCCGCGGGCCCCCTTCAGCGCATCTGTCACAGAAATTGTCTGAACTGCAAGCGGCGGGTTTAGTGCACCGCGTTTTAAAGTCACTTTTATTACGTCACGGCTTTTTTTTTAAGGGATAGAGAAATCATAAACCTGTTTGGTAAAAGACATGAAATATATTGCTTCGATTTTATGGATTATTCTACCATTTGTGGTTTTTGCTGAACCCATGGAAAATGGATATTATCTGCATGGTAAGATCTTTTTTTCTGCGTCCCTGTTAAGAATCGGCAAGGCATATATTGGGGTTATTATGAGGAGAAACGCTCAGGTCGGCTTTTTGTGATTTCGCCCAGAACATTTCTTTTGTGGATCCCGCTATTTAAACCGACGGGATATGCATATGGAAGGTTAACGGCATCAGGTCTTCATGGGCAATAAACGCCAAATTTATGGCAGAAATCCCAACTCACGTTGAGCTCGTCCCGTCTGTACCGCAGTGAACCTTCGGTTTTAACACGTGTTACTTACACACGGAGCGGAGTGATTGGAGGCTTTGAGTCTGCATGAAATGATCTTCATCTTGGGATAAAGTTAATTGCTGGTATCCATTATGATGTGAGCACCTATTAAAAGGATTGTATTGCCGCTGAAAGAATGTGCTTTGGCAGTTCGTGCGGTTGGGTCGTCCCTCATTCATACGTTTCCAGCGAGTGGCGGTTCGCTTTTGACAACCTCATTAGGAAATAAAAACTGTATGTCTTAAATGGAAGCTGGGCATTTGCACACCAAAAGCATCTAGGCATGTTTTTATAAAAAAAATCTTATAAAGTAAATTCAGTGGTAGAGATCCTGCTAATATCTATTTGAAGCTTAATGTTTTCGGTGTGAAGTTTCAGCTGTTCAATGACCAAGCCCAGACTTTGCACGTACATATGTTCTAATACTGATGCATTGAAATGGTTCCTCCTTTTGCCCGTGAGTAAATATTCTTCAGCTGAACGTTTTCACTGGCTGTGTGGAGTGAACTGCATATTTTACCATGCTTAAATATGCAGTGTTTCCTATGGCTAGTACAAACCGAATGCACATGTTTGCAGAAGCCAGCGATGGAAACTCATCAGTAAGAGAGGGTGGTGGTGAGAATGATATCCACTGGCAGATTAAGTACAACATGAGGAAATCCCTGGACATCGAAGATGAGGGCTGTTATCTGCAACCTGGTAACAGGGGTAGTTTGCTGGAGTGTGGATTCAACGCAACGGCAAAGACCATCCTAGTCATCCATGGATGGACAGTAAGTATCAAACTTGATGTCTTTTTTCTTCTTAACTTTATCTAGGCTATACACGATAACTTAAAAATTTTAGTTGATCTTGAGTATTGAGTAAACAGTAACTGAAGTGCAGTGACTTCAGTTGAGCTCTGATCTGTTTACTGTTGAAGCTGCAATGTTCCCCAGCTCTGATGTTACAAAGCTGTCAAAGGGGACTTTGAACAGACCCACTCAATTCACTTAATTGTGTGTATAAAAGAGCTGTGTGTGTGTGTGTGTGTGTGTGGGGGGGGGGGGGGGGGTTAGTGATTTATGGTGCATAACTAAAAGATTTGCTTGCCATCTTCAAGGCTTGTGGAATTTGTCAAGTGTATATCAGATACCGCAGATGCTGAGGGTGGCGGTCCCTCGCTGACTGTTCTCTCTCTCCCCTAGATGAGTGGCATGTATGAGAATTGGATGCACCAGCTGCTGAGGGCTCTGAGGCTCCGGGAGAGCGAGGCCAACGTGGTGGTAGTGGACTGGCTCACTTTTGCCCAGCAGGTCTACCCCGACGCTGTGAACCACACCGTGACAGTCGGCCAAAGCATCGCAGCTCTTCTGGACTGGCTACAGGTGTGTCTGTTTGTCCGGAGTCTGGGGGTGTGCTGGAAAGGGCTTTTCATGTGGGGGGGGCTCAAAACCCACCCATGTGGCTGTATCTTTGCTGGACTCTCCAAAATGATTGTGTTGGAAATGAGTGAATTGCTTCAAAGTAGTTTGATTCCTTGAACTGAACTATTTAAGACCCATAATAGGTCTAGAAATATGTGAGTCGTCTCAGCCACAGGCAAAATGACTTATTACACAATTTTCATTGACATTTTCCGGAATTGTCTGGCAGACTAAACACAAGCTGCTTTGCCATTGTTTACAGCAATGTTGAGTATTTCTTCTCATTACTGGCTTTTAAGCTTGGGAGCTGACCTACTTCTGCAACAGGACTTAATTTGGGACCATCTTCAGTCAGTGTTGAACATCTGAAACCCAGACAGGCTATAGCACTCAGCAAGCTACAGCTGAAAGAATCTTTGGCACTTGCATGCATGCATCTTGGTAGATGCCAAGCTGTACCACATCAGTGCCCATTTAACTTTATCCATCTAGAGCAGTTATTTACTTCCTAAGTATTGTCATATGCTGAGAGGTGATGGCAAAACATTGCCCAATAACTAAATGCTCAAGTCAAGCTCCTTAACCTCATAAACATGCGCTTGGTTGCCCCCGTGTAGGATGTATGTATGTATTTTTGGATGGTGTGTGACTGTAGTGCCTTATCACTTGGGGAAGCCGCAGCTGACCACCCGGTTGGTATCGCTTCTCTTGTAGGATGAGCAGCAGTTACCGCTTGAGCAGGTGCACATGATTGGCTACAGCCTGGGTGCCCATGTGGCCGGCTACGCTGGCTCGTTTGTGCAGGGAGTGGTTGGCCGCATCACTGGTAAGAGGCCATTGCTGTTTTTCTCAGTCCTGTGCCATGATTTGAGATGATTCATTCAGGGGTGCTACTAGAAGTTTTGGGCCGCCAACATAGACCAGTCAGGGGGTCCCTGTCACTCAGGGGCCCTTGGAATTATCCTAACTTCTCCCCTCCTTTATGGCACCCCTGGATTCAGTAGTTATCCTATAGGACTGCCCAGTTACGCTTTACTCATTTTACTATTGAATGTTTATATTTGTAGCAGCTCTCAGATGATGGCCTTAGTGGTCAGACTATGGAGTTGGTGCTAATCAGATTACTTGCGTAGTGTTCATGTTCTAAGGGACTTCAGTGGAAGAAGCGTCCAAATGAAAACTGCGCACTTGGTAGAATGTTTTGCTTCTGTTCATGAGGTCTCAGTCTAACCTATGCTGTTCCCACTATTCAGGTTTGGATCCTGCGGGGCCTATGTTCGAGGGGGTAGATCCAGACCGCCGGCTGTCCCCTGACGATGCGGACTTTGTGGATGTCCTGCACACGTACACACGGGAGGCCCTGGGAGTGAGCATTGGGATCCAGCAGCCAATTGGTGACATAGACATCTACCCCAATGGTGGAGAAGTACAACCAGGTTGCAGGTTGCACGACGTGCTTGTGACGGCAGCAGCCGGAAGTAAGTGGAGGTCCTTTCTGTACCCAGAACCTCACATACCACTGCTTTTCACAGTTCTACAGTACTGCCTTTATTGGTCATTCATTGCTGAGTTTTGGCAGAAGTCCTGTAGGCTGGGAGGGTGTTGTAATGATTCCCCGGTTCTCACTCACTTGGCCTTTCCCCACAGACTTTGCAGACGTGATGAAATGCGAGCACGAGAGAGCCGTGCACCTCTTTGTGGACTCGCTGCTCAACAAAGATCACCTGAGCTTCGCCTACCAGTGCACAGGACCTGACCGCTTTAAGAAGGGCATCTGCCTGAGCTGCCGTAAGAACCGCTGCAACAACATGGGCTACAATGCTAGGAAGATGCGTAAAAGGCGCAACAGCAAGATGTACCTGAAGACCCGTGCTGACACACCCTTTGGAGGTGAGCCATATCTTCTGCAATTACCTGGTCATTCTGGCACTAGTTTCTGGCTTGCAGAATCTTCTGGAAAATCATTTCCTGCAGGAAATGTAGCTAAACTGAGATATGCTGCAGTATGCTAAATTAATGGCTTTATAGGTGATGCACTGAAATTAAAGCATCTACATTAAGACAACCCTTTCCTTTGGCAATTATTGCAGGCTTTCATTACCAGATGAAGATGCATGTGTTTGACAGAAAACAGTCTGAAATCGCTGATCCCACATTCTACGTGAAATTGTACGGTGCCCACAATGATACCCAGGATCTGACTGTTGATGTGTAAGTAAAGGACCTTTTGGATGGGTAACCAGTTCATTCTCTTTCTTATAGAATTTCCTTTATCCATATGTATGACTCTGTAATCAAGTGCCAAAATCACTCGTGTGGCTTCGTGTCACTTTCTTTCTTGGACCATGTTGCTTACTGAATGACTTGTCCTCTTGGTCCTTCAGGCCGGACAAAATAGGGTTAAATTTCACCAACACTTTCCTGGTATTCACCGAGGAGGACATTGGTGATTTGCTGAAGATCGAACTCTCTTGGGAGGGACCTACAGACTCCTTCAGCTCAATGTTTAAGAGTATGAGGAGCTCCTTCTGGTCTTGGTCCAGTTCTAAAACTGAAGTACTGCAGGTCCGGCGTATCAGAGTGAAAGCTGGAGAAACACAGAAGAAGTGAGGAACTTTCTGTTACTTCCAGGCAGCTAGCTGTGTACAAATGATCAACTATACTCTTAGTCAGTAGGATTTCTGTTGTATAAAGGCAATAAAATGGTTGTTTGTACATTGTATTGTACTAAGGAGTAACACTTGCATGCTAATGGATGAGGGCTTGTGCATTAATTATCAGTTATGGACATTAATTGCTTTTTTGTATCTGTAGCTTAGTAAGCCTGCTTTCTGAAATTGAATGTTATGGCTTCAACTCTGTTTGTAGGTTCACGTTCTGTGCCCAAGATCCATTATCAATAGACATTTCTCCAGGGAGTTCCATCACGTTTGTCAAGTGCCGTGACGGCTGGGAGGAAAAACCAAGGAAAAGGTGTGTGTGTGTGTGTGTGTGTGTGTGTGTGTGCATAGACCAAATTGTCCCCAAAGTGTTGTAAAACCTGAAATTTCCCTACTTTTGCCATTATCTTTTGATGTCCCCATTTGGATAGCCTCAGATTTATAAAAAAAAAAAAAAACTGTGAATGCAATCAAAAAAGTAAAAATGGCAAAAGTCTTGTATTTCGGTTGGTTTCTTATGGTTAAGGTTATGGCTGGGTAGAGGTTAAGGGTGTCGTGATTGGGATTATGGTTTTTCCCATAGAAATGAATGGACGGTCCCCATTTAAATAGGAAGACCAACTTTGATGTGTGTGTGTGTGTGTGTGTGTGTGTGTGTGTGTCTGACCCGCCTTCCCAGAGTGCAATGGGGCAGCAGCCATAGTTAATATCTGCACATGTGGTTTTGATGTATTCTGCTAAGATGAATATCTGATGGAAGAGTATCACAGTGAACTAATTGCTGCCTGTCATTGCAGATTGTACTCTTAAAAAGAAAAAAAAGAAAAGGGGAAAAAAAAGATTCTGCACAAGAGGTGAGAAGCTGTGACAGGGAGGCCACTGCAGGGACCCTTCGGACCAGCAGCAGTGTTTGCTTGGGCGGCGCAGTGGTGTGCTCTCTGCTAATGGTCTAGGAGTGGTGGACCTTTTGAAGTTGAGCCTCATGCCAGGCTCTTTTCCTACCTTATTTATTAAAGAAAAGCACTAAGACCAAGCGAATTCATTAACTGGAGGCACAACTGTATCTGCACTGGGGTGAATGTGTCCTTGGGTCTACGTCAATGCACATGACCTGCTTTGAGGAAGAAATCATCTGTATTGAAATGAACGGGGTTTAGATTTCATTTCAGTATATTGAGTTGTGCATTTACACCATGTGTATATAATGTAAATAAATTGTTAACTTGTTTGTAACTTGGCTTAATGCTTCTGTGAGTGACTTGGCCTGTGAGTCTCAATGGGGTGGCTGAGTCAATGGCCAGGTTTCAGCAGCTCTTACTGGCTTCGTTCTTGCTCAACCAGATGAGGTTTTGAAACTTGGGAGTGTCTCCATCTTCCAGCATTGGGGAAAAAAACTAATTTACTGTATTCCCTTTAATCAAATGAATTCTTCGTTAGGTTCCCTAAGTCCTTTAGCTTCAATTATATTCAAAAATTACATTGATAGATTCATGGTCCAGTAGAGTTACAGATGCTCTTTGCTTTACGATGGTTTGTCTTTAAAATATTTGGACTTTACATTTAGTAGTCAGCTTTGAAGTGTGATCCGCTCCCAGGCTACCGATACAGTTTGATACTTTTGTTAGCTGCCTCTCCGATTATCTGTAGCGATTGGGAGTGTAAACCTGTCATAATGTTTAACGATGTATTCTATGTTTTCTCCTCTGTGTCTTACCAAATACACTTTTATTCATTTTACTTTTCGATTACTGGTATTTAGAGTGATTACTTACTCGGGCAACAGTAGTTTGGTTATTTGCTTTTTTCATATTTGACTTTCATTCTGATGAGTTCATCGTAAGTGGAAAATATCGTAACGCCATCGTTGAGAATTATAGTTGCATGTTGGGGCTAAATCTTGCGCAATGTAAGGGTTATGGGAGCCAGAGCCAAGAGCTGCAGGTTTCAGTCGCAGGAATTGCTCACCTGTGCATGCAACATGCTTGAGATCATTGAATATTATACTTTGCACAACAGTTTGGGCTTGACTGCTAAGCCTCAGTTTTCAGTGAAGACCTTTGCAATGAGGCATGGGATGGAGGTAGGTGGATATGAAAACAGGCCTGTAAATCCTTACCTGAATCCTTCCTGTCTGAAAAAGATGGTAACCGTAACCCCTCCCACATGCACTGAATGACTAATAAAGGATAGTCAAAGTACCCAGCCCATATTCTGCAATCTCCAAATGATACAATTGTGACTTGATTTCCTAATAGGTGAAGCTTCTTACGTTATCAAAGTATGTAAAGAAGCTGGCTATCATCATTGCCTGTGCAGCATGGATTTATCTTCAGCTCCCAGCCCCACACTCTGCTTCCAGACCCAGCCTGGCCCTCGCATTTGTGCCGCTGGTTCTGACCTGATGCATAATGTTATGGTTTGAGGCGAGACTCCGGCTCGTCATTCACTCCCATTCCCCACTTCCTTATTCCCTTAACTAAAAGCTCAGAAACGCGCTGCTAGTAGCAGTGAAAGGCCAGGCTTCAGTGTGGCACCACCCCGTTCTGGAGGGCCTGAAGCACTATGGTTTACAACAAGAGACCCATCTGTACCACTGTGGCTGTGGATATGGGATCCTTCTGATTTTAACATGCCTAATAATGATTAATCATATATGCAAGCGACGTGCACAACAATTGATTGTGAAAGGACCATAGTTCCATAATCATAACTGATGTCTCCAGACATAAACGTGTCCACTCAGCTGATTTGTTGACCAGGGGTGGAGATCTCGGGTCCAGAGAGTACAAATCCAGACCAAGATTTTGTTTCAATCAACCAGTTCATTGCTCTCTCACTGTGACACTTTATACTCAGCTGGTTGATTGAAACCTCTGGTGTTGACCAACCATCAGTCATTGGTTTGAATCAGCAAGTGGCTAGTTGGTAGAGTGAGGTCTATGCAGCTGGGATGGTTTAACCATCAATGGTACTGAATGTTGTTCCCATGAGTTAACCTATAAAAATCACAGAATATGTAAATAATATACCCATCATTTTATACATGGTAGTAGTAATGCGATGATGCGTGAACTTATTCTTTGCATCTATTTTGGGGTCTGGATGAAATCGTTATCAAATTTATTACCAGAAATATTTGTTAACTCAGCAAAGACTAACATCGGCTAAAATTCTTTGAGATGGGCTGCGTGTTCTTAGCTACAGTATCTGGAGAGGATGGCCGGAAGCTTGGGGCGTAACAAGAACAGAAGTGAAAGAATAGTATTAGAGTTACGCATTCGGTCCGTCACATTGAGACCCTAACAAAGTTATGTTCCCGAGAAGATGACCAGTGAGACAATCAGTATAGATAGAAACATAGATACACTGATCTGCCATGACATTAAAACCACTGACAGGTGAAGAGAATATCATTGGTTATCTTGTTACAATGGCACCTGTCCAGGGTGCCATTATATATAAGGCAAGTCGATGTGTTGGAAGCAGGAAAAATGGGCAACCGCAAGGGTCTGAGTGACTATGACCAGGGCCAAATTGTGATGACTAGATGACTGGGTGAGGACATCTCCAACGAAAGGTCTTGTGGGGTGTTCCTGGTATGCAGTGGTCAGTATCTACCAGAAGTGGTCCAAAGAAGGCTAGCCGGTGAAACAGCTGCAGGGTCATGGGCACCCAAGGCTGACTGATGTGCGTGGAGAGTGAAGGCTAGCCTGCTTGGCGCCGCCCTACAGGAGAGCTACTGTACTGCAGAAAAAGTTAATGCTGGCTGTGACAGAAAGGTGTTAGCTAGAACACACAGTGCATCGCAGTTTGCTGCACATGGGGCTGCGTAGCCGCAGACCGGTCAGAGCGCCCATGCTGACCCCTGTACACCGCCAAAGGCATCTAGACATGAGCGTCAGAACTGGACCATGAAGCAATGGAAGAAGGTGGCCTGATCTGAGGAGTCACGTTTTCTGTTACATCATGTGAACAGCTGGGTGCATGTGCATCATTTACCTGGGGAAGAGATGTCACCAGGATGCACTATGGGAAGCAAACCGGCCAAGGAAGTGTGATGCTCTGGGAATGTTCTGCTGGGAGACCTTGGGTAACCTGGCATTCATGTGGATGTTATTTTGATACATACCACCTACCTAAACATTGTTGCAGACCAAGTACAGTAGTCTCTTTCAGTAGGATAATGCTCTCTGCCACACTGCCAAAAATGTTCAGGAATGGTTTGAGGAACATGAGAAAGAGTTCAAGGTGTCAACTGTTTTTGTGAGCTTTTTGGCATCACCTGTGCTGATGATATTGCCCCAACACATCACCGCATAAGAGACCCCACTGGCAACAACAGGAAAAAGCCTGGAAGGACAACTTGAGATGTGGATTCAAGAGCAGCATGTCAAGCAGTAATGTGTAACTCACATATTCAGCCTTTTCTTATACTAGTACAGTAATGTGTAACTCACATATTCAGCCTTTTCTTATACTAGTACAGTAATGTGAGTTTCTGAATGAAGAAATGTACCATCTGTTTGCTGGATACATTGATATACCCCCCCAGGGTGTGTAATCTAAGCTGTAAATGCACTTGTGTGTGTAGGAAAATGCATGGAAGGTGTGTATGCTAAGTTAGTCCAATGAGCTTTCCACTTTAAGTCATGTGACATGCAGCAGACTATCATATATTGTGACATATTAATAAATATTTAAGATCCACCCTGCGTACATGATCCTCACTGGTTAACCCAGGTGCTCCTATTGATGTCAATCTTGCTTTTAGCATTACCAGAAGCATGATTTGCAAAGTGAACTTGAAAGGCATGTGAACCGGTATATGATATTTGACACTGCCTACTACTCTGTGAACGCAAACATCCGCACCCCCAATAAGTGTAAAATCCTGCCAAGTTCTGAATGATACTCTATGCATCATGCTCATTCTCCTTCCACTTTCGCTATTACTCAAAGTGAACTTTGCTAATTAAAAACATTATCGGGTTGGTGGAGGCAGTTGTGCCGTATCGCTGTTTTTCCCTATGAATTTGAATTTGCAGACCACGCTTTCCCTTTACTTTAAGGTCAACAGCTACATTTTGCAGGGTGACTGGAAGGAAGAGGTCACAGAAATGAGAAGAACGTGAAGAAGTGAAGCAGAGTAGTGAGGTTCCTCCACAGGACAGCTGGACCGAGTTCAGGGAAAAGGAGAGGATTCCAGCTAGGAGGATCAGCCATCTTGGGAGTGTCACCTGGCTGAATTTGACCAAGATCCATTCAACCAGCACACTTGTCTAGGCAGAGATCCAGAGATGCTGGCCTGGGATTGCCTGGGTGTCTCACTAGCCTGGACTGTCCTGATTAGCCTGTTGCTACTATCACCGTTACCAGCCCAGATGGGTCGACAGATGGATGGATGGAAATGTCTATGATGAATTACCACACATAATTATGAATTATTGACTGTTTCATACTGGAATATGTCATTTATTGTATCTAGTGGTTGCCAAAGGCGTTGACCGCAAGCTACTAGCCCACAGGGAGCCAATGAGTGGCCTGCATAACACTTACTAGAAATCAGACATTTTTTTCTTTGTGTATTTTGCAGATACACATATGAGCAGCATGCTGCCACAGCACGCTGCAGAGTGGACATGGTACTGGCATTTCTACTTTCATTTTAGAAAGACAAATGGATACATTTTTAAGAGCAGACATGGGAATCAAAACAGCACCTCTGGGGGGTCGATGGGCTGAGAATGATGCTTCTAACCTGAGCACCTGAATCACCATACTGTCAGCTGACAGGACTGAAAGCAGAAGGGTGCGCCATGTCACTTTAGAGTTTTGGGACAAGGAGCCAAGTGAGCGTCAATGGTATACAGCCTGTCTGGAAACCAGCCACTGGGAAGGTGCATGTTATTTAATTTTTTTTGTTTGTTATTGCAAAAAACAGAGATAAACCAGAAAAGATGCTGTTAGAACATGCAAGACAGCTGACGACAAAAGAAATATATTCATTTTAGAATATTCAGAAACCCATCCACAGTTTGAGAACCACTGACTTAAACAATGCTTCTGGAAAGGAATACGTTTAGATTTACTATGTTCACAAGATGCTGTCACCTAGCACTGCTGTTTCAGTTTTGAAGCAATTTTGTCGTAGGTGTATGAGGTATAGATTTCTGCGTATAAATTTTCATCTGTATAATGTTTTTGTGAAGTGGCAATATGGTCAAATACAGTAATAAGATCCTGAGTTATCCTGCTCACAAGGTCAAGTGTCTTCTGTAGTCACCCTTCCCTTCGCTGCCATTAAGCAGTGTTGCGTTAAATTTGCTGTGATTGGAAATATGGAAAAGATCCAACAAATAATTTTTGAGTTATCATGCTGACAAGATTAAATGCCTGAGGCTGTCATTCTCTTTGCTGTTACTGTGTGACACTGCTTCAGTTTGATGCAATATGTCTCAAAATTTGAGCAGGGTCAGATCTTCACTATTACAACATGTCTGCAAAGGTAGAAAAAGATCTGTCAAATACTTTTTGAGTTGTTGTGCTAAAAGGATCAAGCATCTAAAACTGCCATTTTTGAGGGGGGTGTCACTATGCATGCATTTCAAAATTTGATAATTTCCAATTCATCACCCCTACACTGTGTCCACAAAGTTTGAAAAAGATCCTTTAAATACTTTTTGAGTTATTGTCCTAATAGGATCAAATGTCAAAACTGCTCTTTTCTTTGCTATCACTATGCGGCGCTGTATCAATTTTTAGGGTAATCTGTCTGAAATTTAATTAGTTCCAGTTAGTCACCCATACAATGCCTCTGCAAAGTTTGAGAAAAGATACATCAAATGCAGTTATCATGTGAACGGGGCAGTGTCTGCGGTGCCAACTAGAATGAGATCTTTAACTATGTCAGCTGGAAATATATTATTGAGTATTAATATTTACAATAATGAGATTCTAGAACTTACTGCCAGGTATACATGTAGCAAATAGGCAGAAGTCATGTGGTCCCATTAAACGTTTGCCTATTAGCATGTTAGCATAGTTGACAATGACCCAAACAGACATTCTCAAAACAAACCCCGTCCATTGCGTGCGTCACTGAGAGTCTGCCGTATGACCTTCACCTGGTGGCAGGACATACAAGCCTTCTGCTTTCTTTTCCATATGCGGGAACCAGGTTCCACGTACTGTAACCGTTGTCCTTGTCATTGATTCTGGCAAGGTGCGATGTTTACCGACAACTCAGCTGCTGTGGCTTCCAAATACTCAGTAGTTGACTTCAAAACCGTGTCCCATAAAATTCCACTACAAACTCCATAAATACACAAGGACGGAGTGACGCGAGCCTTCCCTTGTACCATTTTGCCGTCTATTTGCAACTCTTGCACACAGATACCTAGAACCTGGAAAATTTCTATTATGTTATAAAAAAATGGCTCAGTGGGCTAAGCCTGTGCTGAGAGAGCTGCTGGTTCAAGCCCAGCCTTGGCATGTCTATGGGCCCTACAGCAAGACCCATGACCCCCAGCTCCCTGGGTGCCGCAATGGGTGGCTGCCCTTCATGCCAAAGCTTTCTCATATGGAGAGCAAGACGGGGGTGGTGGGAAGAGCATTTCCCCACAGGGATCAATAATGTGTCAATTAAAAGGTTGTTGTACAGCTTTTGTTCCTGTCGTAATAGAGAATTTGGCCATCCTGTGGGAAAGGTTATTCAAGGGTGATCAGACCTTGTTGTTTTGTAATAATCCAAAGGCTACTAGAGGCGTTATACTTCAGTGACAGTTTAAGTTGTTTAAGCATGAGTATTAAATAATTTTTCCTGGAAATTTAAGGAAGCCGGTCACAGCATGAAATACGTACAGTGCCCCCTTTAAAACTTGTGAATTTGACGTTTGTGGTTTCGGTTATCCGCGAGTTGGCCATGAACAATTAAACAGAAATATTTTTGGACCTTGCTGAAAGATCGCAGAAACTCGCAGATGATGCGTAAGCCAGGAACAATACTGGAAATAATATTGGTTCACAAAATCTTCCATCCATCCATTTTCTGAAATCGTTTGTCCTAAGCAGTGTAAAAAAAAGTGTAAACTTTTCAGTGACGCTAATATTGCATTTTTAATAATGGATCCAAAAGGCACACAGTAGTAACTTTGTATAAGCATGGCCGTAATTTACATGGTTTCAATATCATACCAAAAGGGCTAGATAAGAAATTACAAAGCAATATCATACATGCAAAGTCTACAGTACAGACTTTTGATGATATCTTACAGGGTGGCAGATTATTATGGGTTGAGGTTAGGGGGGTAGGAGTATTACTCGTGAATTTTCACATTCGCAGGGATTTTTCGCCCACAACCCTGACGAACATAACAGGGTTACTGTACTGCTACTTTGGGTTAGCATGTGTGCACTAAATGGATTTCGGAATTGATTTGTAAAAAAATTCCCAACGGGCTTTTTGCCCTGTTCATGAGTCTGCACAGATTATAGCCTTCGCTTAAAGCTCATATGTCCACCTAAAAATATCCCTGGATGTGGCCAACGACTTCTGATCAAGGTCCAGAGGCTTTGAGTCTCTCATGCTCAGCGAAAGGCCATGCAGAGAAGCTGAACCTGCTTCACATGTGAGAAATATGCCTGTCCAAATACAGTCCCATGGGACGAGATTGCACTGGGGTACCACTGTGGAAGCTTGGATACAGAGGGTAAAGGTTGCTGGAGGGGGCGGGGTGGGGGTGGTTTTCTTGTTTCCATGGACCACAGTGGAACACTTGAGTTCTTATTATCATCACAAAGGGCTGCAGAAGAATGTCTTTGGTCTCCAAGATGACAGCATCCCCCACTGGAACTCTTTTTAAACTGGCCCAGTGGCACGGGGCCGCACTGGCTCCAAAAGCTACCGTATCGCCATAAACACTGCTGGGAAGGGGAGGAAATAGAGGTACTACTGACGTCTCAGCGAGCCACTGTTTAAACTGCGCACTGGTCCTCCTGTGCCAAGTGCACACTGGGACACCCTAGTCACCATGTGTCTCCTTGCACGCTTGGCGTGCGATGATCTCAAATGGTATTCACATTTGAATTTTATTTGAGGAATCAAAGAAATGTGTTTTTTTGTTTTGTTAATCTGTGTGCGATTTTTCAAAATCCCAAGCAGATTGCAGTGGCTTATGGGGTCAGGAGAGATGATCTCGATAAAGTCAGGCAGTCATTCTATTATTCTCTTATTGAGTTGGTCCCTTCTGGCTCTGATGTAATCTGAGCAAATAGATGCAACATGAGTGAAGAACTTTCAACATCCATTAAAATGAGGCCGTTCAGTAGACATCCGTTTCCAGAGTAAGCTGAATATATATTGCTTTTTTTTCCTGGTTCCCAAAGCTGTATATCCAAGTGATTATAATACCAGGTCTCTTCTCATTTGAGTGCAGACCCTGTATGTAACCTCAAGTTCAGCTGCTAAAACTGGCCTAGGGGCTGCAACTTGAACATAACTGAGGAGAATTTAATCTCCTCACAAAGAGCCCTGCAGCTTCCATTCTGGATTGCTTTCAGCACATACTTGGTTTTTGAAATGGATGAAAGTATTACTAACAAGTGAAGTAGTCGCCGTGTTTAATAAATACAAAATAAATTTATGGTGAAAAAACTGTACATGTGCATGTGATGATAAAGCTTTATATTTAAAGTGCAGGTGACATAAGTATAAATATAAATATATATAAATATAGCAGCAAAGGTGGATGCAAATGTAGTTACAGATTGTTAAAAACAGCAGGTTGGTGACAGTTGTGAAAGGTTTACATGGGTTGTGTATATTAAGGGTGTAGTGGTGGCATGTCCTGATTAAGGAGTCTTACGACGTGAGGATAGAAGCTCCTCCTGAGTCTCTCTGTTTTTGCCGTAATGCTCCTAAAGCGCCTGCCTGATTTCAGCAGCTCAAACAGAGAGTTACTGGGATGAGACAAGTCACCGATGATCCTGGCTGCTCTGCTCCAGCATCTCCTGGTATAAATGTCCCGCAGAGACAGTAGAGAAGATCTGGTGCCACGCTCTGCTGCCCGAATCACTCTCTGTAGTCCATTAATGTCCTTATATGGCTGATTCCGTACCAGGATGTGATGTTCTGGGTCAGGACATTTTCCACAGCGCCGGAGTAAAAAGTCCTAAGAATCTCTGAAGAAACCCAAAGCTTCTTCAGCTGTCTCAGGTGGTAAAGACGCTGCCTCACCTTGCTGGACTGGACTTGGATGTGTCCTCAGTGATGCATACGCCTAGATATTTGAAGCTGCTCACTCTCTCCACAACAGTGCTGTTGATGAAGAGGGGGGAGTAGGAGCGCTCCTTACTCCTCCTGAACTCCACCACCAGCTCCTTGGCCTTGCTGACGTTAAGTTGGAGGCAGGTCTCCTGGCACCACGATGTCAGGTTATCCACCTCCTCCTTGTAGGCTATCTCATCATCGTTAGAGATGAGACCCAGCACTACTGTGTCATCAGCGAACTTGATGATGGAGTTGGAGCTGTGTGTGGCCACACAGTCTCTAGTATAGAGAGCGTAGAGGAGAGGGCTGAGCACGCACCCTTGAGGAGCTCCTGTGTTGAGTGTGATGGTTTTGGAGATACAGCCACCTATTCTCACCAACTGTGTTCTGCCTGTGAGGAAGTTTAAGACCCAGACACACAGGCGGTTGTTCAGTCCAGCTCCCTCAGCTTGGTGTACAGTCTGTGGGGGACTATTGTATTAAAGGCAGAACTGTAGTCAATGAACAACAGTCCCACATAGTTCCCTTGCTTCTTGTGCACGTGGCTGAGGGTGGTGTGCAGAACGTGAGAGATGGCTCCTCTGTAGATCTGTTGGGGCGGTAGGCGAACTGGAGTGGGTCCGTAGAGCTCAGGATGGAGGATATCATTATGTCTTAAATGAGTCTCTCGAAAACCTTTATGACCACTGACATTAGTGCAACTGGCCGGTAGTCATTTAGGCACGAGAGCTTACTGGTCTTAGGTACCGGTACAATTGTGGATCTTTTAAAGCTGGTGGGGACCACAGACTGAGCCAGAGACTCATTGAAGATGGAGTTTAAGACTCCGGTCAGCGTGCGAATGTTCACACACACTATGCCACTGTACCCTAAAATTCAACATTATGTTACAATACTTACACTCATAATAATAATAATGACATCAGCAACAACAACAACAACAACAACAACAACAACAACAACAGCAATAATAATAATAATAACCACAAGAAGATGCTCCCCCATCTAATTCCAACTCCTGACACAAACCTCTACAATTTGTAGAATTACTGGACGGATGGCCTATAAATGCCAATGAAAGTCCTAATCGTCACATGTAACTCTGAAGTTTCAGCCCTTTCTTTGTTGCTCAGTCCACTTACATGCCAACCTGCACAATCTTTCCCCACCAGTTAGGTAGTTAACCGTATTTCTTTGTGTATGCCTTAACATCCATGTCTTAAAATGTCATTTATAATATTTATATTCATTATATATCTTAATATTTAGATTACATTTATTACTTTCTCATTTGCACTCCGACCAACATTTTCCATCACATAACAATAAGAATTGTAACAGACACGCCAATGGCATAACTAAATAATCACCATGTAATGTCATACAGACCCCATTGTGATTTTCTTCTGAGATCAAATGTTACCGCTACTTAGATTAGCTCCAGTTAGCCGGCAAAAAAACTGCCCCACAGGCACAAGTGTACATAAAATTTGTATTACGTTCCAGATGCCAAACTTGTGAAAAATGAACACTATCAAGCAAACAAAAAGCAGTTATATTCGGAACTTTGGAAATAAGCACATTTGCTATGATGATTGACTAGTTAAGATGAGCCTGAATACAAATGGCAAATTAGATCACAAAAAATGACAATGACATATTTCCCGGAGGGCACCATCACGCCCTCCCTCCCATCTAAATCCTACTCCTTCCACACACACCCCATAGCCCGACTACAGTTGACTAGGGAGGTGTTTAATTTTCATCGTCATACTGTCGAAACTTTGTGTCACTTGTTTTAACGTAATCAGTTTCTCCATATCTGCATGTCAGTTATCATGTGTCACCACTGACTAGGACTAGGGCTTAGTGAGACAATTAAATATAATGACATTATTACCGTGTTACTGCCCAAACCTACCCTACACACTCTCTTATTAAAATCCCACTTTTCAATTCTCCAAGGATAAATTTCGCTACTTACCTTGCCATGAATTAACCTTGCCTGTTAACGATAAAATTTGCAGAGCGGGGTGGCTGGCGACAAAGAAATATATATAAACTTGATTTTGGAATATTCAGAAAATCGTCTCGTACCCACAGTTTGTGAACCACTGACCTATACAATGATACAGACTCAGAAACATTATCAGGCTGAACACCCAATACGTGCTGCATGTGAGCCGGGAGCTGGGAGGGAGCAAAAATCTGCAGTGTCTGGGATCCCTGAGGACCAGCTGCAGGCTCACTGTAACCCTGCATTGGATAAGTGGACGGGAACTGGGTGGCATGGATATAATCTGTTTTAACAATAAGAAATTTCATATCACTGCTGTCCTGAGGAATTAATGGCAAAGGCTGTTGCTGGGAAAAGGAGGTAAAACGATGCATAACTACTCCGGCGCGGCCCAAGCCACGGCCTCCATTAGCTTCAGATCTTTGGTAAGTGCCGTGTGACCCAGTTACCCAGCAAACACAAAGCTCCTCTTGTGTAAGACCTCCTAATAGGGTCGCTGTTACAGCCAGCGAGGCAGCTGGAAGGTAAAAGGCCAAGTTTAATTCTCCGCAAGGATTACAAACATCACCCTGCTCTGGTTTCCCAGAATGCACCTGGTCAGACGTAGATCCTGCAGCAAGCTGGTTAGGGGCTGTCAGGCCCACCGCTGTGACAGCCTCCGGGATAGGCTCCGGACCCCCCACAGCCCTGATTAGGATAAGTGGTTATAGAACATGGATGGATGGATGGTGGAGATTGCATCACAGGTGAGGGGAAGACTCTTAAGTTCATGTAGCTGAAATAGTGTGGCGGTGAACAATGGCGTGTAAAGCAAGGCAGTGTATCTTTGTATTAGTGATATTAGGTGTGACCAGGGGTGTAGGTATAAATTCTGGGCCCCCTGACAAAACGTGACTGTGCCCCCCCCACCCCCCCCATTTGAAATTTAATATATTCAGGGGCCCGTGTAAAGTGCTGGGCCCCCTGATTCTGCCAGTGTGTCCATGCCCCTACTGCGCCCCTGGGTAGGGCCCCTGTAAAGTGCTGGGCCCCCTGAATCTGCCAGGGTGTCCATGCCCCTACTGCGCCCCCTGGGTAGGGCCCCTGTAAAGTCGTTCAGTACATTCCTGCGTTTGTAGCCTCCTGGTAGCTTTGGCTATCTGGCCGTTCTCCTCTGACCTCTCGCATTTAATGCTTTCTAATGCAGAAATCTTCCAGACTAGATGTTTGTCTGATTATTGCACTATTCTCTGTAACATCTAGACCAGGGGTCTCAAACTCCAGTCCTGGGGGGGCCGGAGCCCTACACAGTTTTTGGTTCACCATCATTTAACACACCTGATTCAACTCCTTGTGCTAATTACCACACAGCTCTTGAGCTGAATCATTTGTGGTGGAAGGGGGAAAGAACTAAGCTACACAGGGCTCCGGCCCCCCAGGACTGCAGTTTGAGACCCCTGATCTAGACAATATAATAAAACCTTAGGTCTTCTTTATTAAATACTGGAACCAGGACGCCTGGCACCAGCAATCACACTACATTTCAAGTCACTTATATCATGTGTCTTGGCCATGTAATGCGTAGATGAACCATAAGTGAACCTTTGACCTCATCTGCGTGGATGTATTCAGTTGGAGCATAATGATTTGCTGATTGTAGGGCGAGGCTGTCTGCATTAGCGAGCAGGTTTGCCTAATAAACCGGAAGAATAAGGATCGATCTATACAAGTATAGAGGAATTCTTTAATTTTCTCATATCTCATCTTGGTGTTCTTCAAGGCAAACATATAACCAGGTGTCAACCAGGGCGATTCTAGGATTTGACCCTTACTATTCAAAGTACTGATTCCACCAACCCCCCCCCCCCCCCCCCAGGTAAATTTGCCAGGAGGGGGTACCACATAATAAAGTTTTCCAAGCATAGCAATATGATCTGTATATGAAAATAAGGGACAAATCAGTAAATGGTTTTCAAACAATTATTATTTTTTTTGTGGTGGGGGCTAAATAGGGTCTGAAAATGCCTATAGTGAGAGCAAGACTTGGAGTCACAGCAAGGGATCCGTCGTTTTCGGGGGGTTAGGGACCTTGATCCAAGCCCCTACTGTACGGCGGTGCCATTGCCAGCGACCTTCCCTTCACCGGCACGGAGGCTCGCTCACTGAGCCACACAATCCACAAATTTATCAAATGTTTCCTCTGTAGATTCTTCTGATATAAAACACAATGAGAACCATTAATACACAATGTGCAGTCTACTCCACATACCATTGGCTGAATCTTTCCGTAACGTGACATTTGCACACAGCGGTGGGTCGGACCTACAACGGAGCTGTAAAGGTGACGTGTGGCAGGAAAGAAGTATGGGGGTGTTTATCATCGGCTCCGCAAAGGGCAGCCACAAGGCACGTGGATTCCATTAAAACCACAGCCACGCTCCTGGTGGGGTGAGAGGCAAGGCCCAGTGACTGCTTTGGGGGGCGGAGTCAACAGCCATAGTCCCGCCCCCCACAGTTGTGTGGCCTGAGATTTTTCCGCTTCTTTTTTTTCATTTTAGGCCTTGCGCCAGAACCTTGAGTTCTGAAACAAAGATTCATACCAGTTACAAATGCAAGAGGTGGGTGGAAGAAAATCTGGAAGCACTTCTCAGCGCCTATAGACACAGTGGTTGACATTACACCCTGCAGACATAACAAAAAGCCAGGTGGTATGAACTGTAATTGGGCAAACTGAGAGAAAATCAGGGTTAACTCAGAACTGAAATCAATTATCTAAAGCTAAGATCGATCTGATAGCTCCAGCTTGCGTCTGGCCGGATGTCACACTGAGGTGAAGTATGCCAAGCTACACAGGGAAACATAAATGTCTTTTGGAATCGAAACCTGGCCTTGCAACATCACCAGCTGACCCAAGAATGGTAAAAAAAAAAGTGTAGGTGAACAGAGCACTATCCATCCCAAAGCTTAAAAAGCAGAATGCTTTGTACATAAACGAAAACACAACACTTTGTCACCAGAGTCTCACATTAATGAACGCAATTCGATTTTGGTAGCCAGTGAGACATCTTCAGATTTCTTGGAATTAGCAACATTTGTTATGTGATGTGTGTGGTTCTGTATGATGAGGGCTGCCATCCGATCAATGCTGGGTGCTTAGATCCAGAAAGGAGTTCCAGGATGCGAGCGGAGCATGTGAGGGGGAGGACAGTCCCTGCCATCGCTCCCTGCCTCTCCTCCCAGCCATCACTCCCTGCCATCACTCCCTGCCTCTCCTCCCAGCCTGGCCTTTAAGTGCCGGGTGCTTTTATTCGCCTGCTTCTGTGGGAAATCAGCTCTTCCAAGCGCAGCTCTTTGTTGCTAGCGTGGATCCGCCGTCCCTGTGGCCATCCGGTTACAATCTCGTTTTCGAGTGGCTCAGTTGATGGTTCGTATTTATGCAGTGTTCAGTAACAAAAGCACAATGAAGGCTCTAGTGTCGGACACACACAGAGCTTCCTGGTGGTTTGAACCCTGCAAATATCTAGTATGGGAAAATATTTCGGAAATCACAAAAGAATGTTTGAGAAAGCCCCTTGGCATGAACTGGATTTACAGTCTTCAATGCGGGGAATTATGACAGTTTTCATGTGCACTAATTTGCTTAAACAAGAAAGAAAAGATTAGAAATTGGCATTGTTTTGTATATTTTGGAACCCATTCACCTGTCAAACCTGCCAGGGCGAATTCTCAGAATTAACTTTGGCGGCATGTCGCTTTTCTCATAAATGAGTGATTGGAATAATATGTTTAATGCTAACCATGCACTAGAAGACTTTTGAAAAGACCTTGAAAAGACTTTTTAAAGGCTAAAGGATGACACTCTCTCACATCTAAAAACATCTCATTAGTCACAGAGCTTTTTGTTACAGACTGTGATTTTGCAAAGACTGGGGATTTTGCAGGGTCACTATTTGCAAAAATGCAGCTAGTTTCCTTTTGAGTTTAGTTAGTCATTATGCTTTTGGTAGGAATTTACAGTAAGAGAAGAACTGTTTTACAATAAAGCTGAATTACACACCTTCACCACTTTCTATTCCTTTTCCACAGTCCAAGAGAGCCATGGTTTGTGAAGCCTCCTCAAAGACTCCTCCATGTCCCTCTACCCTACCTAAGATCCTGCACCCACTTTGCTGCTTCCTGCTTGGGGCTGGAGAGAGCTCACATGTTTGGCTGCTGACAATGTCCACATCACTACTTACATGAGCCAAGACTAAAGACCTATGATAATATTAAACATAGTCGATTTTATCTGAACATCAAGAAAATACCTGCCGTTGGAGATTACGGGAGTGTGGCACAACTCTAGCGGAACTCTCATGATTTCATTCTGACATTATTCAGCCAGTTCACCTGTTCTCACAATCAAAACAAATGAGGCATGTAAATCTGTAATAATCCGTCAGAAGCTCTTTTGGACTTACCAGGACCCGGCTAATCTGCCAGGGAATTTCAATTCAGCAGTTTCAGGAGGGTCTGTCTTTTGCTGGTCTTACACCAAATGACTTTTCAAGTGACTGTATCACAGACAAATTTCCAATGTCAGAATGAAATGTAGAGTTGTGCTGCACTCCTGTAATCTTTGATTGTTAGGTCTTGTCTTGATATTCTGATAAAATAAGTCGTGTTTAATATTAACATAGGTCTTTAGTCTTGGCTCTTGTAAGTAGTGATGTGAGCATTGTCATTGTCAAGTGCATTGTTAGCATTAAACATACTATTCCAATTACTCATTTGTGAGAAAAGTGACATTCTGAGAATTCGCCCTGGCAGGTTTGACAGGTGACGGAGCTCAGTTTCCTTCACCACATTCCATATGTATAAGTTCAAAAGAGCATCTGATGGATAATTTGGGAACCTTAGCTCTGTATTCCACACCCCTAGTATTCCCACTCTTTGATGGCCTGCTTCTCCGTTTGATCTTTTCTCAGTTCATTTGATCTCAAGCACAGGATGCTGAGCTGATGTGTAACTTTTTACTTAATTAGAAGTTCAAATGTACTCTAACAGTATGAGAGATAATTAACCTAAACTGGAGTGAATAATTCCCACCATTATGGTTTGGTCAACAGTGCCTAGGTGTGAACAGTGTAAGCATGAATAGAAAGGTATTCCAAAGGGAAATGCACCCACCCTCCATTGTAGATGTCACATGGAAATCTCCTTACAACAGCTCGAAACTTCTTCATACTCCTCAAAGAAAATCCCCTTGGCACACATCTGCGGCTAAATGAATGTTTTGTAGAGAGATAAACGTTATGTTTGGCCGGCCCAGGTGCTTGAACCTTCCAAGTCCTACGAATTGAAGATGATCTTTTTTTTATTGTTTATGTAGTGGAAATGATTTTGTAATTCAGTACATTCCTCTGCATAAAATTGTGGCGAGGATTGTTTATGTACAACATAGTTGTAATGTTTTGGCAAATTAATCGTTTCTTTAAAGGAGCAGGCAGACAGGCTTACAGATTTACATGCCTCATTTGTTTTGATTGCGGTGAGGTTTTCAAGAACATTGAAGTAATTTTTAGACTGCAAACGATGTAAGTATTTGTTCTGTTTCATTCAAATGGCACATGCTTCACATATGGAATGTGGTGAAGGAAACTGAGCTCTGTCACCTGTCAAACCTGCCAGGGTGAATTCTCAGAATGTCACTTTTCTCACAAATGAGTAATTGGAATAGTATGTTTAATGCTATCAATGCACTTGACAATGACAATGCTCACATCACTACTTACAAGAGCCAAGACTAAAGACCTATGTTAATATTAAACACGACTTATTTTATCAGAATATCAAGACAAGGCCTAACAATCAAAGAGTGCGGCACAACTCTAGATTTCATTCTGACATTGGAAATTTGTCTGCGATAGTGAGTCACTTGAAAAGTCATTTGGTGTAAGACCAGCAAAAGACAGACCCTCCTGAAACTGCTGAATTGAAATTCCCTGGCAGATTAGCCGGGTCCTGGTAAATCCAAAAGAGCTTCTGACGGATTATTACAGATTTACATGCCTCATTTGTTTTGATTGTGAGAACAGGTGAACTGGCTGAATAAAATCAGTTCAGGATTGTCGTTGCCTAACATGGCTGCATCAGTTTTTTTTTTCAAATTTGCTGCACATGCACATTTATTTATGTAGCAGACGTCCAAAGCGAGGCAGATATTTCACAAACGCCAAGCTGTTAATGAGCCAAATGAGGTACAAGTGCAGCTAGGCTGAGCTTCCACGGAATGACCAGCTACTGTACAAGCAGCAGCTCCAACTGGAGCAAGAGCTATACAATACAAAGGGGGTCAGAAGCAAATCAAAGCAATAACAGTGCTAGGTTTCCAAAATGATAGAATTCAGTGTTGCCAAGAGACCAAGAATCATGCTATATTTGAAAAGTGTCGCATATCTCCCTGATCCAGAACTCCTGCACTAGTGACTGGCCATTCATTAGAAGCTCAGCCTAGCTGCACTTATGCCTATTTGACTCTGTAACAGCTTTATGTTTTTAGTGTTATAATGCTTGTGCCATTTGTCTTACTTGTAATTCATTTTGGACAAATGTGTCTGCTAAAAAAAGTAAATTAAATCAAACCAAAGATTACACTGGTATACATTGATTTTGGTGCCAAAGATGTCTGAATGGTTTTATATTAAGTTTATGGTGCTGATTAAGAATAAGACTTTGGTTTTGCCAGATTGGCTCTAGTTTCTGAGATATTTAATAGTTAATTAATTAATTAATTAATTAATTAACGCAACACATTTGAAAAGCATTCAGAATTGCAAGAATATTTTTACATTAGTATATTACAACTAGTAAGTAAACAGTCTAACATCATAAAAAAAGAAATTAAAAATATCTAACAATGACAGGAAAAAGTTATGTATGATTTGATTAATTAATACAATATTAATTAGTTATTAATTGTTATTAATGTCAATGCTTCAAAAAAAAAAAACGTGGCTGGTTGAAAAAGACGACCTTTGTACCGTCCAATGAAGACATTCACACTGTGGTGAGCAATTTGCTGGGACACAGTTAGTAACTGTTGGAAGTTGTGGCTTACATACCCTTCACAACTCATTCAAGACTGGTTTTGAAGTGTGGATGGTGGAGAAAGTCCTCCACTACATTTTCTTTTCCACTCTGCACCAGCCAGAAGAGAGGACTTCACAGCTACAACAATCATCCTCAAGATTCCCTCTACCTTTCTGTGGCCATCGTTGGCTCTAAAATTTGCCAGCTGTTGAATGAGCATTGGAAGTCTGGCCATTTATTGTGAAATACGTGAATCTGGTGAAGTCAAAAAAGGTGAAAAACCCAGGGACGTCTTCTTTTGACAGCATTTGTGAAGCCCGAATGGATCCCCTTCTTCTGGCCAAACTACATTTTTTCATGGCCTTATCACGAGCATTTCAACCATTTCTGGCTAAATACCACACATGTGTTCCCATGATGCCCTTCCTTTGGAAGGACTTGGCAGATTTGGATAAATATTTACCACCACAATAACAACAGCAATAAATGAACATGCGAACACGCACATGTGAACTAAACTCTAATTTTGTTTTCAGACTCTCCTTCAACGCTTCATCATTCATTTCATTACCTACGACACTGTTAAAGAGTCAAAAGACAGACCAAAAGCTATTGCATTTGTTATTACACACAAGTCGCATTGGGGGAATGAATTATTTTCATGGATGTCCATTATCTCAAAAACTAGAACCAGCACCCTCAAAATATCCTAAATCCATTCAAAAAACCTTGGCACCTGATTTTTTTTTGTAGACCTGTGTTATTTATCCAAAGCACAGCAGTACAGCACGCAGCAATAGATGCAGGCGATGAAACAATGGCTAAGGTCCTTGAAGACAGACCTGGCTTTGTAATGCATCTACCTGAATAGATGTCCTGGTTGTCAGGTAGATCACAACCAACCATCTGTGCCGTCTTCACCGCTCTGCAAGGGTTTGCGATCAGGGACCGTACAGCTCTGAAGCCCTCTAGTGATGTAAACCTGCAGAAATCCCCCAGGACGATAGATGACATGCCGAACTTCTTTAATCTGCAAAGAAAGAACGGGCACTGCTATGCTCTTTTTGTCACTGCAAAGATGTGTATTGACCAGGATGGGACTTCAGAGACATTGGCACGCAGGAACCTGAAACATCTATAGCTCAGTGTAGACCGATGTGTGCATGCTGAACTGATTCGAGCAGAGGTCAGCAGGCATCTCCTCCAAGCATCATCATGTCAGGAAGTTGACCTCATCTTTGTAGGCAGCCTCGTCCCCACTGGTGATCTGGTCGATGGTTTGGTCGTTGGCCAACTTTAATGTCATTGAGGAGATCTAGAGGGAGACTTATTTTCACGTGCTGGAGGATGGGACTCATATAAGCATTGAATTCTCATAATGATTAACAAAAAAATCTAACTGATCGAAAGATGTCTGCCAGTGACAGACCCAAAACTGACTAATGAATTCCATAAGAATTGGCAATAAATTATGGATTAGGCCAGTATCTGTTTTAATCTGAAATTACCTAGAATCATTCTAAATAGTTTTTATAGATAATTAGTAAAATCATTTGAATTTACCTTTTCAGACTCATTTTTCTTAGCACGTAAAGACATTTTGCAGAAAGCGTTCCTAAAATAATACATCATAAATGTGGATTGTGTTACAACTCCACTATGTAACAAAACCGTCTTTATTATGGTAAAGTCAGAATAATCTACATCTGCCAGAGCTCAAACCACAAGGGAAAAAAGTTCCTTTGTATTTTTCTTCTCTGGAAAGCAGAAATAGTTTCAGCGGTAATGTTTCGGTTGGCTGACTGTTACCCAAGAGATAGTGAGCCCATTTCTCAGTAGGTGAGGCGATACTGGTTTCTAGATAAATAGTAACGTGCCAAAAAAGAGCAAGTTCTGCATTGTGAGAAATAATTTCCTGCTTCACCTTTCCAAAGGTTTGGGCAATACCTCATCTCTGTCACTTTGTCAGCTCAGTCGGTTTAACTGAACACATATTATTATTACTGTTGTTGTTGTCATTGTTGTATGTGTATCACTCAGTATTTATAAAGATCCAGATGTGTTTAAATACACCCAAACATTTGTTTAATGTTACATTTCCTTCATCTAAACATGTTAGAGTTGTTTTATTTGTTGTGTTCATTCCCTGCCTTGCTGTGCAGGAAGGCTGTCACGAAGGGCTAATTTAATAATTGATACTTTCTATTGATCCCCATGGAGAAATTTTCTCTTCACTTCCTCCATTCTGCTCGTTGTGTGAGCGAGCTTGGCCGCAAAGGGCTGCCATCCACTGCAGTGCCCAGGGAGCTGGGGGGTTAAGGGCCTGGCTAAAGGACCTTCTGATCACAGGCTCAGCCCCCTGAGCCACACGCTGCCCCCTATGCATCCTCCACGTTCACCTGGGTCTCTCAGCACACACCCTGGTCCTCAGCTGATAGCACAAGGGCCACAACTGACAACTGAGCCAATAGCTCAGAGCCTCAGGTTGCAGTGGTGTGATCTGGATAGTCAAGCTGCATTTAAATAACGCATTTAAAAAACTGAAAATATTCTTACTGTTCGTATTGTTTGAATTAGTTAGGGGTAAGTTTTAAAAATTGTTTTGTATAGTTATTTTTTAATCCGAAAGACATTCATATATTGTATGAGAAATTATTTTTTCATAGAACATAAACGTTTTAAAAAAATATATGTCCACGTATCCATTAATTTACTCAGCATACGCTTTTCTTGAAAGTGACACAGAAGACACATTAAGCGCCGAAATAATGCACATTATTCTTGTACTCAGGCATATGTATTTTATTCACAAATATTGTGTAACTTATACAGAGCAGCATTTTCAGGGTATGACTAGTACAGTACATGTACGTTAACAGGAAGGGGGGAAATCTCTCCTCCCATGGGTGTTAAATTACTCAGCGTTTCAAAGGACTCGGAGGGAAAAAAAACCCATATTGTTGATTGGCCTAGGGAAACTGCATGATCTGGGAGCCGTCTGATTGGCTCCTGGCATGTGGCCTCACCTTGGAGGGGGTTACTGGAGGTCATTGACTCAGGGCTCGGCGGTGACACGCTGTTTCTTAGCACATGGGTCTGTTCCAGAGAATATGTTAATATGTTAATTTCATAAAGGCGTCCTTGTCTTTCCTGAATGTCAGCATAACAGTTTATGGGTTTGGACTGCTGCGGCTTTTAAATAATGTTAGTATTTACATAAAATGTCGCAGGAGAACCTCAGAAGTCCTTTCCCTCTTTCCCTCGAGGAGAATCTAGGTTTTTCTTTTTTTGCTGTTGATTCATGAAAAATGCGGTACGGTTTTAAGGTAGTGCGACTTAGGCTGTCTGGGGACAGTTTGCCTCCCGCGGGTGAAAACTCACCATGAGCTTTGCTGGAGTAGGGTGGCAGGCTCTGGGGTGGGGGAGGGGCCGGAGAAACAGATGGGGGTGGGAGGTGCTGAGCTGGGCAGCCAGAATTAAGTAGATTATCAGCAGCCCAAACTTAAACATCAGGCTAGACGTGAGCAGCGGGGAGACGGGGAAATCGTTCCATTGTACCTCATCATTTATGAGCAGTTTCCCGGCAGCACATTTCAGTTGGAGCATTGACTCAAATCAAGAACTAAGACTGATTTTTTTTTTCATTTCCTGTAATGAAAACATTATTAATTATGATAGTATACATTTACTTGCTTGCCTGTCTGTGTAGTATTGTGGAGAAGTCCAACTTAGACTGGGAATTATGGACACATATAAACCACGTCCTTCCTAAACAAACTCTTATGGCTCCCAGGGTCTGTGATGGTTATCAGGGTCTTACAGTGTTCTGGTCCATAGATAATAATAATAATAATAATAACAATAATAATAATAGTAGTAGTAGATGTACACTATTAGTGTACTGTACTATTTGCTTTAAAGAAATTATGCCCAAATGATTTAAGGACCAAAAAAGGAAAGGGTAAGTTTTCAGTGTGAATTGAAGTAAGAATCCATAATTCATTCAGAATTATTACCTCAAGTAAAACAACCTGTCCCTGAAAGCAGTGACAGTGCAAACAATTAGTAGTAAAATTAACAGAGGTGTCTTAAGGCATTAGAGGAACGTGTAAGGCTTTCGGTTCAGCCTGAGAGCGCAGCCGCTCAGTGGATGCACTGGTGGGCAGACAGCATGGGCCGATTCTGCGGTTCACTGTGAGCAGTGGGTCCGATTTCCCTGAAGCATTTATCACCAAGTGTCCTTGGACTCAGGCCAGGACGCATGTTCCCATAGGAAAACTTTCCTTATTATTCAGTGTCTTTTTATTTTTTCCATTTAACTCACATCATTTCGGATTTATCACCGCGAGTGAAAAAAAAACTCTTTAAAAAAATGTTTATTTTGTAGTGGTCTTCCTTTGTCTGGGCGAATGGGAGCAGAAAGGCCGAACATTTCTCACTTTTCTCTGCTTCTGGGTCGTACCAGCTCAAGACCAACAGTCAGAGGGCCACTGCTGAATCATATCTAAGTTAGTCAGCATTTTGTGCCGTTGATGATAAAATGAGAATGTTTTCCCCAAATGCGTTTAATATTCCTAGGCATGCCTGACACTTATTTACCCCAGAGGCATTCATTTCCCCATCCTTCCCAAGTTATTGCAGTATTTATATTGTTAAAATGTGTTGCGGGGGGCTGCTGTGTCTTCTTGGGGATTTAACACTGCAACCTGTTGATGCACAGAGAGTTGTTAGGGAAGTGCAAAAGCTTGCTGGGGCACCAGGGGTGTGGAACCCAGTTTTTGCCCGAGGAGATGGTGATGAGTCTCTTTTGTTTTTACTTTTCAGTTTTTTGGCTGAGGCGATCAAAAATGCTGTACAGTTTTTAGCTGCTTGTGTAAGCGGAATTCAGGGCTAGTTTCTCGCTCAAGGGTACAACAGTAAAGGCAAACCAGGATCTTTTGATCATGAGCTGTCCATCATGAACTGTCTATCATGGTCTGTCCATCATGGTCTGTCCACCATGAGCTGTCCATCATGGTCTGTCCCCCATGGTCTGTCCATCATGGTCTGTCCACCATGAGCTGACCATCATGGTCTGTCCATCGTGGTCTGTCCATCATGGTCTGTCCATCATGGTCTGTCCATCGTGGTCTGTCCATCATGGTCTGTCCACCACAACACGAGGAAGGCTTTTTTTGTTTGTTTGTTTTCCCGTTTTATACACAGTCAGTGCTGTGGTGCCTCACATCACACACAGATCCTGGGTCTGCTTTGAATGGTGTCAATAGTTGGGGGGGGGGGGGGGCTGTCAGAATACTATAAGGCAGGACATCTTCAGTGATTACAAAGGAGTGGGGCTCTTTCCATGCTGCCCAATGAGGATAGTCTCCAAATCTTCCTGCTCAGAAGAACAATGCTCCCCCACCCTCACACACCTGTGTCACCACATGCACACTATTCTTGCATTTGCTGTCGCATTTTATGCAACTGATGCTTAGTACACAGAGTACGTTCTGTGTTGGCCACGTTGATGACAGCCATTGAACTTCAGGGAACGGCACATTCAGTGTGAGAGATCCAAACAGACAGAGCTGGGGGGGAGTAGCTATCCCCCCCCACCCCAGCCCAGCAAACATGCCCGTAACAGTGTCACATGACTATCCTCACCAGTGCCAGCTGGATTCTGTAATGAGAAAAGCTCCCCCTTGTTTTCTCATCACAAAGCTGAGTGACGCAGATAAGCCCACCCCCTCCAAAACATATTTGCACACACGTATAAAAGGATTAAATAAACATGTTATCCTAATTTGACACACTTTAGATTTTTTCAAACACACCACAAGTACTATTAATGATGAATTACAGTTATAAAGTGTGTATTGGAAGTATACATGCAGTGTTTGTAAGTATTCTAGCTGTTTATCACAAACTGAGCCATTATGCTAGGGACATTCCAAAAAATGAGCTTTCATCTTTCCCTGTTTTTTGTTGCAGGAGGCACAGTTACAAAATTCCATTTCAGTTATTATATCTGTCATATGAACCGCAAATTTCCAAAACTCCCTCGGTGCATTTTCAAGAAAGTTCCTGTGGACTGAGTGTGTTTTGGACCAGCGTTCTTCACTGGATTGCATGAACCCTGAGTGAGTTTTGGTTCCCTTTGTAAATATATATATATAAATCTAATAAGGAGTCTCCTTTAACTTGAACAAACCGTGAGCTTTATTGCCACCGAGACCTGGATGGGACTGTGGAAAACTTTCCACGGGAAGCTGGCTTCAGTGAAGGCTGAGAGACCTGTGCCCCCGATTCTGTTTTCTGGCGCCTCATTAGTGTTTCTGCACACGTTTTAAAATTCCCCCCATCCGCAGAGGACCCCAAATTCTTCTAAGGCTTCTCCCTGGAGATCTCGTGGGTGCCTTCGTGATTTGGCTGCCAGCTGTGTGCATACACCATTTGCAGGTCTTACAGTTGATCTGCTGCGTTTCCACAGTTTCCAGCAGTTATAAAGCAGAGTCCAGCCCTTGGCCTTGAAGCTCCATGTCCTTCTAAAAGCCCTACATTGTCTGGTGCCCCATGTCTTGCTACACTACAAGCTACTTCTATATATCAGCTGTACAGATGAAATGCATTTGTAAGATTATCTTTGTCTTTATCTCCCACTTGTGGGGTAAGTAATGCTGCGGTTTCACATCAATCACACTTTGTTTTTTTTTTTATGAACAGGTACCAACGTGCGCTTCTGGGCATCTGGCTAATAGTGATGCCTTTGTGAAAATGCAGGTTCATGTAGGAGTTTTAATTGCAGCACATTGATGGTTTCCTTCCATTTCAGCACTGGATGATGGTTTATCTGTTTGCCTCCAAAACTCCGTTCCTGCTCCGGACAACGACAGATTAGCATGTGAGCCGTTGCCTGAGGGTTGTCAGAATCCTCTCCGGCGATAAAAATTGTTGACTGGCTAAGGCCATTTTTGACTATCGTTACGCATCCATCCCCTACCAGCCATGAAGGACTTCTGAAATGTAAATATCATAATATTGACCAGATGTGACCAGAAAAAAGCTGAGCTAATGAACATGAAACTGCCCACACGGATTACTCACAACAAAACAAGTTAATCAGAAAAACGGGGGAAATTCGCCAGAAGACGTCGCCTTTTTCTGGTTTCCGCTGTCTGCTTTGTTCTTTTCAGTGGTGTGCTTTTTTTTAAAAATTAGAATGTTTTTGTGTCATTCTCAGCCTCCTGCTGGTACAGCTGCATTCTTCAGTATGTGTTTTCTCCCGTATCTGACACAAAGACAGTGATTCACACACTGAATGGTCAGTGGAATGGCGCGATGCCCATCTGATCCACCTGATGGTTTTTTCCATCACTACTAAGGTTACTATGTGACAAAAATACTATAAATTTCTCATGGCAAATGTAATTTGGTCTGTGGTGCTAAGTATATTTCAGGACAACAATAGATTAGCCCACATAGGTCACAGGTCACTGATTCACATGTCAGGTGGAACCTTTATACGTCTTTGTCAAAGCTACAACAGTAAAGGCCTACTGAGCATTTTAATCAGAACATGTCCTCAATCACCAAATAATGCCAGTACAAGATTTATTCTGTAGATCGATGTCAAGATAAACGACAGTTAATATGATGCACAATAACATAATCTCAGAAATGTGATCATGGTTTAACATATCAGCTGTCTTTAGTAAACTAGTCTTGAGTAAACTCGAATTCATGCTCAGACATGCAAGGTTTCATGAAAGATATCCAGGTTTGTCTCGCTTGCCAATCGAAGGTGTTAAACCCCCTACAATATCCCACCAGCTGAATTACTGCTCAAACAGGAGGTGAAAACCGTAAAGTTTCACTTGCTCATTTGGGAGAGGCCACACCACCACAAAGCTACTGAGATGAACCAAAATAGCACAGATTTCATACAAGATCACTGAGTCCACCTCTCACAAACGGTCAGTTTCTTATAGAAAGGCCAGGGAATTTTCTGCGCACTAAACGCCATTCTGTTGATTTTATGGATCTTCACAATAAAAAGCACTGAATGTGGTTTAAAATGCTTTCACCAGATCGATTCACGATCTGACTGGATTCAGGAAACGCTAAACTGTTAGGCGTCCATCTTCCTGCCACATGTATGGTGCTGGGTCACGGGGAGGATCCTGAAGCCATTGGAGGACGTGGGGCAGGGGAACACCCAGGATGGGAGACCGAAGCAGGGAGCACGAAGCAGGGAGCACAAAGCAAGGAGCCCGAAGCAAGGAGCCTGAAGCAGGGAATCTGAAGCAGGGAGTCTGAAACAGGAACAGACAGGTAGACACTTTTTTGATTGCATTTACAAATTGAGGTTATCCAAATGGGGACCTAAAAAAATGTCCCCAAAGGTAAGGAAGTTTCAGGTTTTACCACACTTCGGGGACATTTTGGGTTTTCTATGGAAACCCACACACACGCACATACGCGCACACACACATATGCGAGCGCGCACATACACACACACACACACACACGCACACACACACACACACACATACACACACACACACCACAGCAGCAGTGGATTTCAAAACCGCAATCATGAGCTACGCTGCTGCCGCTCATTATCTGCTATCTATAAATAACATCATTGTCAGGGGTTGTGGCACACAAACTCATCGTGCCCATCATGGCATCTCACCATGTGTCTCTTCCACCTGATACTGCATTTGCTTAAGCTGAAATGCAAAATATTACATCGGCAGAAATCAGGACAAAACATTAACATTTGCGTTTCAGTGTTCTGTCTTCTTCAGTGTTCCATGCAACTAACGACGTAAATTAAATCACAGGTCACCTGTAGAGGGTTTTATTATACAAATGCATCCATGGGTTCCCCAGTACTGGTGTAAGGCCCGACCACTCGCACTGGTAACCTGGCACCACACTGGGGATTCTGAAACCACCCAGGGCTAAATAAAACCCATGATGTAGATGGCGACAGATGTCAATGAACCCACTGAACCGACAGCACCCCCGACCAGGCCTGCCACTAAAAACAGGACACGCTGGATCCCTCCAGCACCACACCCTAGAGAAGTAGTTATTCAAGTCTGGGTAACTAAGTTAGCTAAGAAATACCCTTGCTTATAACTATCATGCAGAATTGCAGTTTTTTTTTTAATTCATTTTTAAATTCCTTTGAGGGCACTGCTATTTCACAGTCAGTTTTGCAAAAAACATATGAAATATGTTTCTCCACAATTTATAACATTGATTCTTAATATAGGTGTTACACGTTGTACTTACTTGGTATGCATTTAAAAAAAAACTCAGTAGTTGAATTTGGTAGTGTTTACCAGTTTTTTATTGTTTACATTCCAGTTCAAAGGAAATATGGTCTTCTTGGGTTTTTACGAGTTTCTCTCAACATCAAGAGTTTTTTTTTTCTTTTTCTTTTTAGTGACAGTCAGTAGGCTTTAGCAAGTTTCCCACGATTGACTGCATTATTGAATAGGGAGGTGCCCTGCCTTTACAATTACAACTGGATCATTTGGAGTTGCAGACAATTAGTCGTTCAATAACTGTGAGCCACCTGACACAAAGATATTGTTGATCTGAAGTTACGTGAGAGTAAATAGCTACATCACTGCGTTTGTATGTGAAACCATCCGATATGATGTCTTCCCATAAGCATCGCTCGGGGCAGCAGAGCGAACAAAATGACAAGGTGATGAGAGGAAGGGAGAGGCGCAGGTTCAAGACATGTTTATCACCACCAGCAGGGGGCGATGAAAAGCGAATGACCAAGAGCAGGTGAATGGAATACGTAGGCACACACCCACTGGCCTCGCACTTGCTATAAGCTGTACCAAGACAAACAATGTCTAAACTTGTTCTTGGTTTTTACGGTCTTGCCGTGAGGCGTTTTGGACTGAACAAGCATTCCTTTAAAAATACCTCACCCACAACAAATCACACACCCCTCATTTGATCAGGGCTGGGTTCATCTCTTAATTCTTAATGTTCAACCACTTTGTCAAATATTAGAGTGGGAGTTCAGCAAGTAATCAGGGAGATGATTAGGCCTGGGTTTGTGTGCAGAGCCCTTCATGAGAATATAATGCATTTAATTGAAAGCATATTTGAAGCCACTCCCCCACAGCAGGTGTGGTGCAGCATGAGGGCGGTGCTTGCATGCGTAATGCTACGGCTAACAGGTAGAGGGCAGCATTTCTGACAGATAGTTAAAAAATTAATTTGGATACAACCCAAGAGCATGGACAGATTGGAGCCTATCCCAGTCAACAAAAGGATAGGGGAACACCCGGAACAGGATGCCCAACGCAGGGCACACACATTATGGGTCATTTAGAGGAGCCAGTCTCAAGTTTCAAGTTTATTGTTGCATGTGTTTTGAGGAATACAGTGAAATCATATGTTGCAGGGTAGGGGACAGGTGCATGCACAAACTGATGTGCAGTATGGGGAAACCAGCAGTGCAATACTGGGCAAACAACACTGCAATACAGGCCAAACAGCAGTGCCATAGAGGACAAATTGCAGTGTGATACAGGACAAGTAGTGGTACAACACAAGACAAGGCAGTATATGAGAAGACAGTGCAATATAAGAATAAATTAACTATAAATAAGTATTAGTTAAGATTTAATGGGGATAAGAATGTGTAAATTTACCACAGTATAGTAAATAATACTGCTATAGTGAGAAGTGGAATATTAACAACAACAGTACAGTGTAGTGCAGTGGGGAGATGCAGGTCACTGGTTGTTTAGCAACCTTAAGGTATGCCCCGGTAGCACCTTCTGGAAGTGCGGAGTGTGAGGAGGTCGTACTCTGGGTGACGGGCATCCCTGATGATGGACTCGGCCCGCTTCTAGCAGCGGGAGAGGTAGGTTGGTGGTAGGTGAAGGAGATCAGGGCTGGGGATCTTCGTGGCCGGCTGTTTGAGGTCCTGAGCTGTTACGTTACCCAGCCACACCATCATGCTTCCGGTCAGGAAGCTCTCAATGGCACAGTGGTAGATCACCAGGGTTTTGGTTCCCAGCCCAAAGCTCTTCAGGCGCCTTAAGGAGGATAGCCTCCGCTGAGCTTCCATGAGGATGCAACTGCTGATGAGAGACCATGAGAGGGAGCCAGTGATCTGGACGCCCAGGAACCTGAAGGTGTTGACTTCATCTGATGGTGTGTTTTTTGACCATAGGAGTAACATGCAAACTCCACACCCAGAGATGGGGTGGGATTCAGACCCCCGCGCAGTGGTATGAGCAAACAGCACTGCTCACTGTGCCACTGAGCTGCCAACAGAGAGCCCATGCTTTTATTTCTGAGAAAACGGTGGAGCTTGTTTCTAGTGGGAGCACTCCAGCTTGCAGCATGGCTTATTTGCAGTGGGAGCACTCCAGCTTGCAGCATGGCTTATTTGCAGTGGGAGCACTCCAGCTTGCAGCATGGCTTATTTGCAGTGGGAGCACTCCAGCTTGCAGCATGGCTTATTTGCAGTGGGAGCACTCCAGCTTGCAGCATGGCTTGGTTTGGTTTCACAGCGTTTCAGGTAACAGCCCCTGAAACCTTCTGGCATGATCTGAGAACCTGTTACCCCCTGCCCCCCTATATTCCCCCCATCGGAATGCAATAGCCTCTCTTTCTTGCACTCCACTCCTCTGGATCTCTTTGGGTATCTTTGAGGGAGTATGCTCTGCCAGTTTCCATGGCTGTGGGGGGGGGGGGGGGGGGGGGTGGGTTCCCCTAGATAAAGATGGAGAGCCAAATGAAGAAGTTGTCGCTGTGCCCAGAGTCCAAGAAAGGATAGCACTGCTACTCTGATTCTGTTTGTTTTGAAATCGAGGAAAACAACCCCCCCTTCCCCACCCCCCAAAAAAAAAACCGAGCCAAGGTTGACTTGCTGCCAGACTCCAGGGAAGATGCAAAGTGGAGTGATTGTTTACTAGGGTGATGGGGGGCTTATTTGTGGGCCAAAAAACACAAGGCCTGGTTAGACAGGCCGTGTGTGTGACACAGCACAGAGAGGTCACACACATCACAAGTACGCACGCACACGTATAATACACAGCACAGCATACATCAATTTTATTAATATTCTTCAT
Organism: Paramormyrops kingsleyae; assembly: GCF_048594095.1. Lineage (NCBI taxonomy): Eukaryota > Metazoa > Chordata > Actinopteri > Osteoglossiformes > Mormyridae > Paramormyrops > Paramormyrops kingsleyae. The sequence goes on from NC_132798.1 coordinate 16,606,253, forward strand.
GAATATGCAAGTTACACTGACACAAACACTGTAGGTTGTTCCGCAAATACTAAGTCATTCCTAAACCTGCCCCCAAAATACCTGCCTTATTCACTATTTCAACATATTCTCAAGCTGTAAAAAGCACCCTTTAAAAACATAGAAACATATCAAGTGAGCTTAGCTCTCTGAACTGTTCAAAATATGTCACAATGAAAATTGTCGGACAGTGTTTGCCGAGTGTGTGTCCAGGACTGTGTCAGAGTGATGTGCTTTGAATCAACACCCTGCAGCAACACAAGTAAGTGTTCCAGTCTCAACAGGTTTACTGAGTCTTTGGTTTTAAATTCGCAGTAAGATATCCTCTGTTTCGATATTTTTGCATGTTTTTATAAGATCACATATACTAGCCTGTCTTGCCCATTAGTATCACTGTTTGGGAGCAAGATTCCGGAAGGGTGTGTTCAGGAACTGCCAGCGACCATAAAGTTCCAGAACATCAAAGGACGTCACAAATTCCTGACTATCACCTATCAGGTATTTTCTGCATGACTGGGTCCACGCACTAAGCAATCCTCCCAGGAAGCACTTTGGTGACGACAGAAGAAAGTGAAATATAAATATTTGTCAAATTATGAGTAAACATCACAGAAATCCCTAGATCCATTGAGGGCCATTGTATGTATATAGTAGAACACACACTGTTTACTTTACTCATGGCTGGGAAGCAGGCATACGTAACTGAGAGTTCTATTTGAACAACAACACCAATATGAAGACATATAAATCATACAAGCTGCACTAATACTAGGGCGAACTCTCTGTTGTGTACATGCTGTATGTGCACGTGTAGATGCACTTTTTAGTGACTAATTGTATGTAGATAAAATGTTTTAGACGATGACGCATATCACTATGGGATGTGTGTTTTTGATAGAGTTTAGGGCTGGTGTATTAATCAGCAAGCTTATCACAAATCCATGGCCACCTCCTGGGGCAGAACTGTCATGTTCACCTTCAGCTAGTACAATCAGAAGCTGCTCCACAGTAAGGCCACTCCATTGTGCCCCCTTGGGCCAGAGAAAGGCCACTGCACCAGTGATAGTCCCACAACTGTGTGCTGGCAGTTAATTCTTAGGCATGGCAAATTGAGTTTTGGAGAAGAAGACGTGTTTTGAGGATCATTCAACTGTGACAGGACCTATCAGAGCAGGGAGAATGGGCGAAGCCAAAGTCACTGACACTGATGTGGGAAAAGTTTAATGGCAGCAACATGAGTCTTTGCAGCCGGAGTTAGACATCACAATAACGTCACACTCAGACTTGCTATAACAGCAAATCCACACCTACACCGTGTCTCTTCTTCGATCCTTGGTAAGAGAATCGCCAGTTTAGCGGGACATATTAATATTCCACTCCCCTGCTCTCGACGTTGAAGCACACAACCTAACGATTTCCACTTGTACACCTCATTACACTGCTGGGTGTTTCCAAAACAATCAGTCCAGAGGAATGCTGGTCTTCCTGGACCCTGTGCCAGTTTTCCCTCGACAGACTCGCCGCTGGAAGCTAACAGCAAACGCTACAAGTTTCTACTGGAATGTCGGCATCCGTTTCCACCTCAGCGGCTCACACGGATGGCGCTGCCCTGGCTTTTGTGGTGTTTGCGGGTGGACTATCACAGCGTTCCGCCAGATCTGTGCCCAGTCAGACGCCTGCCTGCCAGCTACTCCCTCCCTGAGCTCGCACTCTGCTTTGCCAGGCGGTGTGGGCCAATCTTCCGAAAGCTCCATGCATGTTTTCACAAAGAGGAAGAAGTCTAACTTTCCAGGTGCAATGCTCCAATATTTACATAAATACACCTTTTTTTATTCTTTCTAGAATTAAAATACCACACTACTTAAGTGCTAAATAAAGTGTTTAGCCTGCTTGTCATTACATTTTGGAATTGGACCAAAAAAGGGGCTTGTATTTTATACATAGACGTGGCAGGTCATAGTGGCTGCATTGCTTATAGTGTAGTGTGAGTACTAACACGTGATTGGCAGGCCAAGCAGTGATGCGTGACTCTCCTGAGCTCTGGACAGCCAATAGCCAGCCACTCAGTCTGTTGGCCACCAGCAAAGAACAAAAAGACTGCCAAGGGTACCAAAACCACAGACGCTAAGGGCCCCCACCAATCAACGTTACTGGTAGGAGGAAGTTTAAATATTGTGAAGATGTCAGCTCCTAGTGTAAACTTGTGTAATCTCCGTACTTGTAAGCTGTCCTGTAACTACAGATTTCCTTAATTCTATCTGCAGTTAAAATGGACTATGCTGTGCAAACGTCATTTTATTGGATTTTTGGAATTCTTTGAACTGAAACAAGCCCCTGTGACACATCATGGATAAATATATGACCCCCCTCACATACCATCTAAGGCACAAGGCTGTAGCCCAGCTCTGCCCCCCACCAGGTCTGAGGGCCTCACACACACCCAGCGGAGGGCTTGATTTTGCCCTCACAGCTCAGCATATCCTGAGAAAGAAACCCTTAAACCCGCTAAGACTGCTTAACTAATTAATTCCTGTCTCCTTGCCCCTATATTTCCATGGTTTCCAGTTGCTTTTTTCAGGTCACTCCTGGAGATGTTCCTATTGGTCCAGTGAAAAGCACTTCTAAAAACACGCTTTCACGGATGATTCTGGATTAATGTTGTCAGGAACGTGAGAAGAAATCCTCACTGACAGTAGCATGGAGATAGGGTTAGGGATGGGGGCTGTGTGGAGGCTCAGGGGTCAGTGCTGCCCCCAGGTGTCAGTGTATGTATGTGTTATAAGCTATTTGAGTTCCCACGCTCTGCCTTGGGGCCGCTTGATTCACCACCCCCCCCCCCCCCACCCCAGCCAAAAGACCTGCAGTTTAGGTAAACCCTGTCTCTATATAATCCTTAAGTGTGTGTGACTGGTGATGGACTGGCATTCTGTCTGAAGAGTTTCCTGACTTCCGGGTGAGTACTAGTTGAGTGAACACTGAAGATGTATGTAAATATAGTGCCTCTCTGCTGCCATCTAGAGGTGAATAGCTGAGGTTCAGTTTCATTTCAGAAGAGCGCTTTGGAGAAAGACAACATTGAGGTTTTATGGATCTTGCTTGCATTTTATGTTCTTTTCAAAAGAGTGCACAAGTAATTCGATATAAAAATTCTCTAAAGCAGTGAGCTTGCCAGCTCAATGAACCAGCAAACTTATAAAGCACTGTCTCTGCTGGAAGGGACACTGAGCTGTCCACCGGGGGGTGGGGTGGAATCTGAACTGGCCACCAGAGGAGTATGGCAGGTCGCCAGGGACACGGTCACCAACAGAAACATCACTTAAGGGATCTGAACTTATCAGCTGAGCCTGTTCATTGGGTCAGATAATTTTTTTCCTATTTTGTTTTTCTTGGAAAAGAGTTTATTTCTGAGAAGAGATTTTTTTTTTAACTAAAATCATTAAAGTTCAAACACATCAGACTCAGGAAATACCCAACTGGAAAAAATGCAAATCTATAACTATAAAATATAACAAAAATGTCAATGATAATGGCAGCAAGAAAACTGACTTAGGGCTGAAGGAGGTTAGCTGGTTATATAGTTAACATGTTGTGTGAGGACAGCATTTTCAATAACGATAATGTGTTAAAAACTAATTCCAGTACATAAACATTTGGCCTACAGGATTATGTTATGGTTAATTTGATTGCAAACATATCATTCCTGGGGGGTGGGATAAAGCCAGTGGGATGGGGGGGGGATATTTCTGTCTTGGTTATGAATTCAATTTAACTCAGCTGCATAGATGTCAAGCATATCATGGCAACAATATACAGCTGAAAACGGCATGGTCTCACAGTAGGAAGGTCCAGGGTTTGGTCCCTGGGTTGGGTGTGGAGTTTGCACGCTCTCCCTGTATTTGCATGGGTTTCCTCCCGCAGTCCAAAAGTATGCAGGGCAGGGTGATTGGCGAGTCTAAATTGGCCCTGTAATTGTGGCTGTGCTGGCAACTGCCCAGGGTTGGTTCCTGCCAGTGCCCCTTGTTCCCGGGATGGGCTCTGGTGACCCCAGTCGGGATTAAGTGCTGATGGATGGAATATACAGTAGAGACCTTGCATTCTTTTTGGTAACATTTGTATGGATCTGTTAATTAATCAAACGCTAATTTATCGATATTATCAATCATATTCATATCAGCTTTTAAATATATGACTCAAGAATGCATTGACAATGTTTAATAAACTATGAACTCTTCGCTGTTAACGTGTGTCTCCTGGGGTTGCGTTTAACTTTTGGACTTTCTGCATGGATAGACCAAGACTTCGACCTCCGCCTGTTAGCCATTAAAATTGCAGTGGAGACCAGAACCAACTGAAAAGAAAGGCTTTACAGACGGTAAGAACATATTCAGAACTTCATGCTATCTTATCTTATTCTTGTTAGTGTGCTTTAAAAGCTGGTCCGTTTGTACATCGTGTTATCGTAGCTGGATGCTAACTTTGGTGGGCGGGTATCAAGAAACCTAAGGAAACACCATATTTAAAAGGGAACAAAGTCTCTGTTTACTGACCTAAAGTGACTTGAACTCAGTTGTAAATACAAATAAGTGCACAAAATACAGAATGGCATTAAAACATTAATTACGAAATGGTTACATGCTGAGGTGCTGAAATATATGTTTCTTACCCTCCTTAATTTATTGTTGATTGTGAGTAATATAGACAAACTATATATACAGCTGTGGAAATGATTCAGAGACCACTCTATGTTTTTAAACAATTCTGAATTTTTAAATCCTTCTTTAATCCTGGTTGTGCTGGCAGAAGGCTACGCTGAGCATCAGGTTGCTTCCAGGTTCAACATTTCTAAGACAGCAGTACACAAGAATAAGGTAAAGACACTGGGAATGACCAGAAACCAGTCAGGTAGAGGGCTGAAGCAAATTTCTAATGCCAGAGATGACCATTAACTTAGACAGTTTCTCATGAATCAGAGGACGACATCAAGTGACTTTCAAAAGGAATGGGCAACATTAAGTGCAGGTGTGAAGTGCACTGCTATGACAGTTTGTCAGGGTCCTAGAAGCAGGACTGAAGTCCTGTGAAGCAAGGAAGAACCCCTTCATTAATGAGAAACAGGGAAGAACCAGGCTGTAATTTGCAATATATATATATTTTTCACAGACGCATACCCATAAATTGAGAAATGAGTGAAACAAAAAATTGTGCTGTGGTCTCAAAAATTTTTCCACATCTGTATGCAATTTATATTTGAGGTCCAGGTCATTTAACGTAACGACCTGTAGTAGCTGCAGAAATTGTTTTTTTTTTTTAAAGTAACAGCATATTGTTTTATTGCATGAATGTAGTAAATTCAATTGGAAGTGTGAATTGCAGTGGAGAGCGATTGCTTTAGTCTGGTGCAGTGGTCACCAAGGTGTTCACCACAAGCGCTCAGTAGCTCACAGGGAGCCCATCAGTGCCCCAAATAATACTTTCTAGAAATCGGTTCAGTGGTTTAATCACCGCCACCCACCATGATCAGCAACTTTTACCATTGCCACCCTGTATGATTGTTCCTCTTTAAATAGTGTATCATTCTCCAAGCTGCTTTTCATGTTTGCACTTTTCCACCCAAGGCTAACCATGAGCTGCACCTACGTCACTCTGTCTACAGGACAGATGATTCCCAGTGTGGGCCTGGGCACTTGGAAAAGCGTCCCAGCACAGGTCAGGGACAACCTATATCACATGAATGTCAACATAGGTGTTATTGAACGTGGGCAACAGATCACATGGAGGGTTTGGACCTGGACAGGAGTCCCAGGAAAGACCTTGCTGAGCAAGCACTTAACCTGAACTGCTCCAGAAAAACATCTGGCTGTATATCCTACTGAGACACCACCCATTCATTTATGTCTATTGTAGTGGACATTTTGTTTTTGCATATATCTTTTCACTGATGTAAGGAAACATATTTATTCCTATTGTACACTAAAGAAGACATGATGTGAAATTAAAAATAAAAATAAATTTGAAAAATGATGTCTTATTTCCTTAGAAAATCACAATTAACCTAAAACTGAAGGACACTTTTTTCCTTGGGTCTTGTGCCAAATGAATATCAACTGTAGAGAGAATAAATTAAATCAATGGGAGAGAAATTCCAGATGAGGATAGATTTTTATTTTGAGATGAGACCACCTCATATCAGGATTCCTCATCATGTTACAGTACTGGGAAGTAAATTCAAATTCACTCAGTCCACATGTAATCCAGTGATGATGAACTTGCATTAAATTTGTAAAACTCACGAAGTCCCAGGTACGTAATGCGAATCCGGTCACATATCCTGTGGACCAATTTAGTTTGGGAAATTTGACCTTCATGTGTGATAGATCCACACTGGATAACGTGTGTTCACAGTGTGGAATTATAGCAGTGGACATCCTGGGGCTCCCCCTGCTGGTAGGATGCAGGACACAGCCTGTGGTCTCCCTTTGCAGGTAAAGCAAGCAGTCTTGGCAGCTCTGGACAACGGCTACAGGCACATTGACTGCGCAGCTGCCTACAGCAATGAGGAAAATGTGGGGGAAGCTCTCAGGGAGAGAGTTGGACCTGGCAAGGTAGAGCGAGAACCTCTCACACCTCACTGTGGCCCGGGGTCACACTTCATAAAGAAGAAAATGAAGTCTAGACATGGCCACCTTGATTATCTTCTACTTCACCATCACCAGTAGATAGTGTATATAATCGACAAGACTGTCCTCATCAGAGCCTCAAGCGAGAGGAGCTGTTCCTGACCTCCAAGCTGTGGAACACTGAGCACCATCCTGACGACGTGGAAGCGGCCTGCAGAAGGAGTCTCACCCACCTGGGAGTCTCCTACCTGGACCTCTACCTCATGCACTGGCCAATGGCCTTTGAGTGAGTGTCCTGTCACACCCGTGTCCATCCACAAGGTAATGTTGTAGACCAAAATACACTCCCCAGGACGTGTGATTTCAGGAGGGGCTCTGTGATGATGCCATCTAATGCAGATGGTAGCATTCGTTATGCGGACACCCACTACAGAGACACCTGGAAGGCAATGGAGACGTTGGTAGACCAGGGGCTAGTGAAGGCCATTGGACTGTCTAACTTCAATGCCAGACAAACTGATCTCATTCTCAGCATCGCAAGACACAAGCCGGTTGTAAATCAGGTAGGTTTTATTGTTTATTTTCAAAACAGGAGCAGAAACCATGGTAGTACAGTTCCAGGACTTATGGTGCGTTCGTTTTTCTCTCGGAACTCGAAAATTCCGAGTTGAGTGACATCACGTCCGACAATCTCCCGTTCGAGCTGCCTCCATGAACACGTTGCTGTGTGTTGTTGCTTTATATTTTAGCAGATTTGGATTTTTCCAAATGGAGAAATGGAGATTTTTTCGAGAGACAAACAAGAAACACGAACTAGTCAAACCACATTAAAAGCTTTATAAAATATTTTAGTACATTGATAGCGATATTCTTTTTTCGAACGGCAAACAAACTACAAATAAACCAAGTCGCCATGTTGAAATTACGTCACAGGGGCAACTCGGACAACAAAATCTTGTCCGACTTCAACGTCATAAAAGAGGCGTGTTTCCAACGGGAAGTGACGTTTTTCGTGACGTTCCGTGATGTTTTCATCTGAGTTCCGACTTGGAGAGAAATAATCGAACTCACCATTAGCCACCCATGCTAAAGGAAGTGACCTCGTCACCAGAGTTAGAGACCAGGGCACAATCCTGACCCCAGAAAGCAGCTACAATAGTTCACTTCTGAAAAACGTAATGCTTATATGGACAGCATGTAGACCGGAGCATTTCCTGCTTCACTTAAAACTCATCTTGAGCTCTTGACATCTTCTGAAGGTGGAATGCCACCCATTCCTGGCCCAGCAGCAGCTGCTGACTCACTGCAGGGACCGGGGGGTGGCGGTGGCTGCCTACAGCCCCCTGGGCTCCCCTGACCGACCGTGGGCCTCCCCCGGGGAGCCTGTGCTGATGGGGGACCCCCGCATTAAGGAGATCGCACGCCAATACGGAAAGACCGCGGCCCAAGTCATCATCAGGTGAACTGCCTGAAGCCACTGGCCTGATTTCAAATGAGCCCACACTCAGAATGCAAACATTGCCTCACCCGACCACCAAACATCTAATTTAAAGATAATAAATAAATAAAAGACTTGGCTTATGGGGGGTGACTTGATGACATTGCCAGCTAACACAAGAGAGCAATGGGGGAATTTTTATATGGGTTTCTGGGTATTTACAAAAACAGCAGGAAGCCCTACAGAGAGCGCAGTACCTTTGACAATGTTTCCTGATCTCACTATACATATATTGAAGCTTACAGACTTATATGGACGGATATATTGCAGGTGGCATGTACAGAGAGGAATCATCTGCATCCCCAAAAGCATCACCCCTTCGAGAATTCAGCAAAACCTGCAGGTTCAGTAGCACACTAACATCACTGATCAATCTATCACGTTAAGAGGTCTTTGAAACAAACTTAAACAGAAATACACATGAACTTAATTGTAAAACTCAAAGACGGATAGTTTTGGGGGCTAATACACTTTCTTCTGGGATGCCATTATAAAACGCAGGAAAGATGTCACCCCATTTCCACTGGAAACGATATTATCCATTACAATTTGTCTATGATTAAAAATGCCACACATTATTATTTTTGCTCTCTACAGCCGATAGGTGCATATCATAATTACATCGCTTTAAGTTCTGGCTAAACTTTTAAATTAAAAATTCACTTAGTTTTTTGAACAGTTGCTGTCTGAAGACCGATTCAAATACATAAAAACCCATCTGAGTTGATACTATTCAGAGGTTTCAAATAGAACTATACAATAGCAACGATTCAAAACACCATAATAGTTTTTTTTTATTAAAAGTATTACGCAAGTACTCTTTTTATCTGAGTACACGCACAAATGAATTCTAGTACACTTAAAAACACTTACTATTACTTTTTTGTTACTCAATAAAAGCCCCACAAAATAAAAAAATATTAAAAGTTCTCCGATTAGGCTTCTCGGATAAAGAGACATTGATAATTTTTGTTATTTGTATGTAATTTGAGTAGAACTGTTACTTAACCTGTAATAGTTTTGAAAATGCACTTCCATTTAGACAGAATTCAAGTTTTGTGCTTTGAAAACCTATGAACTCATCAGCTCCGTTGTAAAAATTGCAGGTATTGGACTTCCAGCTAACAGATGAAGACATGAAACTCATTGAATCCTTCAACCGAAATGAGAGGCTTATAATACCAACAGTGGAGGCAAGTGCTACAATATTTTTGACCTCCAACACGCTTAAAAAAAAATATTTGCAATAGTTGAAATAAATGACACAAGTAACTGTTTTTTCATGACAAATAACTGCTTCGTGTAGGATAAGTGCTGTCCTATTTAAAAACAATTGAGATTTGAAAAACAGGAAGCAGATGGTTTGTGGTTTCTGTTCATTTTACAGAAAGGAGGACGAAAAATATATAGAGATGGACTGCATCCTCACTTTCCCTTCCACGACCCCTACTGAAACACTATTCCAGCGAAACCAAGATATCGTGACAAGGCAGATGCCTTTACCTCTGCCCGAGACTGCTGCAGAGACCAGAACAAGCAGCAGATCGCTTTGGAAATATTTGAAAATCGACAATGTGTAAAATCATCCACGCGTTCTAACCTTTATTTACCAATGAAGGTTAGCAATTTTTACTCCAGTATTTTTAAAAGCAATTCATAGATTCAGGAGGGAAATAAATAGCACCAAATCAAATGTATGTACAGTATATGGGCGCAGACAGAACCTTCACACCCAAATGGCTGTATGGATAATAAAATTAGTGCACCATGAACAAACCCCTCTTGGAGGTTGAAAATATCTAATTACGCTAAACCTTGCACATCTATCCATGCTTAATCATTTTTAAAAATCATTTAGTATTACTCATGTTGAAACCCTTTATCATAAAGACTGAATTTAATACTGAAAATTAATGAGAACTCTACTCAAACCGAGATGCTCATTAAACATTATACTTCTGATGCACCAGTAAGGCATACTATGTCCTGATATTTTAAAAACTGCAGTATCGGCATGTATATAATTTACTTGCTGCCGCACTAAACCAAAAGCGCGGCAGTCAGATACAGTAACACGGTCCCATGTGCCTAATCACCCCCGCGTCCCAAAAGGCCCCAGTCACGACCCACCGCCACGGCCCCCACGTGACGGTGAGGCGAGGCTCAAGCTCCTAAAGACATCCAACTTCAATGAACTTTAAGGGCATCAGGAAGGGGCACAGCCCCATTTATTATTCTTGTAATCAAAGGGCAGGTACAAATCATAACACACTGCAGTTATGCAATGACATTTCAGGTACTACTAAACCAAAGCTACCCTAAACCTGTGCTACGGGCACATGGGCGGTGGCAACGCTCGTAGTGATAGTACTAAAGATTACTGGGGAAACTTCGAATGTCAAACAAGGCATAAGAATTCTCAGATGTGACAGCACTTGGCACGCAAAGCTGAACAGACTTGATGAGGGAAACAGTCCAGAAGCACGAGCATGTGGCTTCCAACTCCAAGTAAGAGAGATACTAATGTGAACTTCATCTTGAGGTAAAACTGCCAGGTGCTGGTAGACGCTCAATGTAGTTTTGGGACCCATTTGGAATTATTTTTATTTATTTTTTTTTATTGCTTTTGGTCAGACGCCTGGGAAGTAGCGGTACTTCCACACCTCACACATCTACCCGTCAGGAATTCATACTACAGTATCACTGCAAAAAAAAAAATAAGTTATTGGTTTATAAATAAAAGTAACAAAAAGGTTTCAGAGATGGGAGTTGCAGGTTTTTGGTGGAAAATCCCAGTTGCTACATAGATTTCAGTGTGGTTGCAATACTAATACGACACAATGGTCTTACAGACACTATGACAACTTAATTTATTTCTCAAACCTGTAATACATTATGCAGTGCTTCCATAAAAAAAGTCATCAGCAGGTTCCTTTCTGCTCTCTTACTTGCTATTTGCTGAGCCCATTACTACAACTGCACACCAAATGTTGTAAATTTAAGGTCAAAGCCACTACTTTGCACATGTAACCACACATTATGTCCATCCCCTGTGAGCTAATGACCAGTGCTGTCAGGAAGATCCCTTTACAAACCAGAACAAGGACAAACAGAAGGCTACATGCTTTCTCCAAAGCAGAAGGGGAGAAAAATTGGTACATTTTAAAAAATAAACACTTCAGAAGCATAAAGTCTGTAAATATGGAATTTTGTTGGTAGGTTTTGTACATTTCTGCCCAAGTTGGATGGATTGATTTGGAGCACCATGAGGATGCCTGCCACCCAGTTTAACCATAGAGGTCATCATCGTTGTCCTCGTTGAAGATGTTGCCCCCACTGCCACCAGCAGAGCCCTGGCTTGGTCCACTTCCACCTTGGTTACTGGACGGAAACCTGATTTGGGGCGGGGGACAAACAAGGACTAAACTTCTAGAACTCTGGCACCGATTTTTGGAATTATGAGAACACTGTACAAGAACAGCTCTTCAAACAATGACAATATGGAGCATCTGGCACCATCTAGCAGAAGAGGTGATGTTTCCTGGCTGGACTCTGGGTTTCTTACCTGAAGCTGCCAAAGCCCCTGCTCTGCTGCAGCGTCTGAGCGAACATCTCATATTTGCGGATGTCGTTGTCGCTGACAGAGCGGCGGGCAAAACGCATGGCCTCTTCAAAGTGGTCCTTGCGAATCTCAGGAACTGGGTCATCCTCCTCAACCTCCTGTGAGAATGAGCCGAGCTGCCGTTTCATTTTTGTTATGCAATTTGAGCCTCGTAATTTTTTACAATCCCTATGCAAATTCATACACTGACTGTAACCAAATCGACTGATGGCTGGATGCCAGGCTGCTCACCATGGCTGAAGGGTTGGTCTGCCTCTCGCGCTCCCGCCTGATTTCGTTCTCTATGGACTCCCTGATGGCCAGCTTGCATGCTCGCTGGCAGATCTCAGTCAAGTCAGCTCCAGAGAAACCATTGGTCATCTTGGCCAGGAAGTCCAAATCAACATCCTACACAAAATATATGAGCAGTAATAAACATCTGCAACTGGTGTAAACAGACGTTTAAAGCAAAGGAACTAGGCTCTTTTTCGCAGTGAAACCTTGCCTTTGAGATGGGAGACTTCCTGAGGTTGGCTTTAAGAATGGCCATGCGGGACTTCTCATCTGGCAAGGGAATGTAGATGAGCTGGTCGAGTCGACCAGGTCGGAGAATGGCAGGGTCAATGATGTCCGGCCTGTTGGTGGCGCCAATGATGAAAACGTTCTTCTTGCTTGACATGCCATCCATCTCAGTCAGGATCTGGTTGATGACCCTGTCGGCAGCCCCGCCGCCATCGCCCACATTTCCACCACGGGCCTTCGCGATAGAGTCAAGCTCATCGAAGAAGAGAACACATGGAGCAGCCTGACGCGCCTGTGAACAGAATGTAGCTTGTTTAATATCAGACTAATCAAAATGACCTCCCCACCAAAATCACCAGGATACATGTTTTTTTCATAGTGAATTTACAACTATTTCCAGAAAAAGTTTACATGACACAAAAAAATCTGTATTTAGCTGGGGACACATACTGAATATTATTAATAGTGGTGAATCTGTTAAGCAAACAGCACCACCTACTGATTATTTACACTCAAGAAAAAAGCTTCCTTTTTAATTTCCCCAAACAAACATTTTGTATGAACATTTCACCATGTGCCCAATACTTGTCCAATGCATAATGTACAGTAATTTCTTAACCTAATACTTGAGTTCAAGGTCTGAACTGACCCAACAATATTTTTAAAATACTTTATGCCTAATTGACTCACTGAGTCACCTATTCATAACTGTATATTTTCCACAAACTCAGATCAAAGTAATCTTATAATTCAGGCTATTTGACTTAATCAGATTAGTTGTTTAGATAAGAGCCCAAAAGGGATAGTTCGATTAAAATTTTATCATTATTACATAAGCCACTCAGACCTTATCGAAGATCTCCCGCACGTTGGCTTCAGATTCGCCAAACCACATGGTAAGCAGCTCCGGGCCTTTAATGGAAATGAAGTTTGCCTGACATTCGTTGGCAATAGCCTTTGCCAGAAGAGTTTTACCACAGCCAGGTGGTCCGTAGAACAGAACCCCTTTGGATGGGGTCATGCCAAACTTCAAGAATTTGTCAGGGTGCTCCACTGGATACTATAAAAACAAGATGTTCAACAAGTTTAGCAAATATGCAATTGATTAATATCGGGTCACAGAAACCAACATGTTTCTTCTACGATGACCACATTCGCTGGGCTTTCACACTGGAAGCTCAGCCTAGCTGCACTTCTGCCTAGTAGGTATTATGTGCCTCACTTGAACGTTGCTTTGGGCAAAAAATGTCTGCTAAATAGTAATTGTAATAAAAATGACATTTGTCATCATTTACCTGAACGAGTTCCTGCAGTTCTCGCTTCACATCTTCAAGTCCACCAATATCATCCCAGGTAATATTGGGTACCTCCACCACAGTCTCGCGGAGAGCTGAGGGGTTACTCTGGCTAAGTGCCCACTACAACAAGGGATGAGGAACAGGTCAAATTTATCAACTGCAAAAGGGAACGCACTGTGACAAGAAACCATAAAAAACCATTTCAGACAGAGAACGCAATCTTATATGAATCCATCTAGGTGAATAAATGGATTTTTGTTCTATATTTCCATGGGATGTGCCCTCACCCTAAAGTCATCCATGGTGACAGCCAAGGAGTTCATGACTTCAGCATCAATGGTCTCATCCTCAAGGTCAATGAGGTCCATCTTCTTCCTGATGGCCTGGAGGGCCGCTTCAGAGCACAGGGCTGCCAGGTCAGCACCCACATGGCCATGAGTCTCGTTAGCAACCTGGAACAGCAGATTTAACAAATAAGCCGAGAACTTCTGCAAATTCCTACTAAGTATCCATGCCTGATACTTAGTTTTCGGCAGTCTGTAAAAAGACAGCTCCTATTTGTTAAATTAATTTGTACAATCACACAACAGATCTTTCCCATGTGAATGTGTTTTTTGCAACATTAAAGAATGCTAAGACTGCCACTCAATTCTTTTGCCACTCAATGTGAGAGCAATGACTTCCACCTGCTATGACATCATGCGCATACCCTTTGTAGTGAGAGGAGCATAAGAACATCACATAAAAGGGAGGCAATCTAAGTATTTTATGCTTGAAACAACTAGTAACAGCAATTTGCCATCTTCATAAAAAAGTTTTGAGGTGGAAATTGCAATGGGTGATTTGGGAGTCGCTAGCTTGGGCCGTTTAGCACACTCGTTACAGCTTGTGATAAACGAGGGGCTGTGCTCGCAGCGAAGCGTAAGCGATACTGTTGCCAGTGGGAGAAAAATTCTGGGGCATTTTAAGCATTTGCCACTTGCAAATTATAAAAGATACTCAAAGGAACTGCAAATGCTTCAAAAACACTTAAAGGATGCACAAAACGAGACAGAATAGTATATTATGTACGTTTCTAGTAGCCTAAAGCATTTTTGGGAAAGTACTAGTTTTTAAAACTAGTAAATTCAAATAAGGAGCTCGGGTATCAGATCAGTACTCATATCAGCTGATACCCTCTGTTCAAATGTCAGTATTGGCACTGAAAAAGTGGGATTGGTGCAGCTCTAATGATTAATATTAAAGTAAAAAGAGCTCTTGTATTGCAATCTGTATGTTTCGGCAGTTGTGTATAGGAATCAGATTAAGATTGATAAAATGTGGATCAGCCCATGCCAATTAATTATAGCTAAAAGAAAAGAAAAAGGGATGCACATACTGCGGTTAAACATCAATAACATTTCACAATTTAAGGAGCTCTACAGAAACACTTGCTTTGATTCAATGCTTAAAAGCACAAATACAAACAAAACAAGCATATCATCAGCCTTAAAGCTGACAAGAAACATCTGATTACAATACACAAAACTGAGGCAACATGCAAGCTGCAGCAAGCTTAAGTGTCGGATTCTTCGATGAGTCAAGAAAAAAAAAATCCCAGAAATGGCTATTTCAATGTAAGGAACAGGCACCCTGTTCATCTAGACCGTCTAGGGATATTACTCAATGATGTCAGTAAAAATTAATGAACTTTCACCAAAAGAAAACCTGCGTATATGATGAGACAGCAACTCCACCCAGTATTTAAGTGGGATTAGGCCTCATTACACAGACCTGCTCGAGATCAACATCATCAGCAAGCTTCATGTTCTTGGTGTGAATCTGGAGGATTTCAAGACGCCCGGTAGCATCCGGAATGCCAATGTCCACTTCCCTGTCAAAACGGCCTGGACAAGACAATCTTGGGGTTTAAACAGGGTGGCAAATTCACCTCAGCAGCTCATATCTATGCCTACAGTCCTGTTACCAGTAGCTGTACTACCAAACCAGCAAATATTTCAGATAGCTAGACGGCTAACATTTTTAGTTAAGGATCCTGATGCCTTTTTGGCCTAAATTTGCTTTTGTATATGCAATTCATCATCATCATCATCATCATCATCATCTTCATAATGCACTGGCAATGTAGCTCAACACATCAACACAACCCAGTATTTATGAGGCAACAGAAACATACCAAATCGCCTGAGTGCAGGGTCGATGCTGTTGGGCCTGTTGGTAGCGGCCATGACAATGACGTGTGCCCTCTGCTTCAGCCCGTCCATCAAAGTCAGCAGCTGAGAGACTATACGCCTCTCCACCTCTCCATGAGTCTGTTGGAGATCAACACGATTGCGTAACCAGATCTATTCAAGGCCCAGCACTCCAGTTTCAGTATTACCCACTACCCGGTTCCTTCATGAGGAACTTGTTCCACTCACCTTCTCTCTTTTTGGTGCAATAGCATCCAGCTCATCAATGAAGATAATGGCTGGGGCATTTTTCTCAGCCTCTTCAAACGCCTTTCTCAAATTGCTCTCAGATTCGCCAGCAAGTTTACTCATAATCTCAGGTCCTAACATCCAGTTACAAAACATGCAAATTAAAATTATGAAATTTAAAAATAAATAAAACATTATGCCAGCCAGCTTTTGGCATATGCAACGTTTACAGATTTTCCCTCACCATTTATAAGGAAGAAAAAAGCTCCAGTCTCATTTGCAACAGCCCGGGCAATAAGAGTCTTCCCAGTTCCAGGAGGTCCATACAGCAGGATACCACGCGGGGGCTAGTAAAAGATCATGGATATGAGAGCGGTGCCCACAACTGCCCGTTTTATTTGTGTGAGATACGCCTGGTATTTAACCACTCTGGTCGACTGCCACACGGAACAGAAGACACGTCACCCACCTTCACACCAATGGCCTTAAAGAGAGCAGGATGACGCAGGGGCAATTCCACCATCTCCTTAATTTGAGCCAACTGCTTCCTCACGCCCCCAATGTCATCATAGCCAACTTCATTCAGGGATTCCTCCTCATCCTAGATCCACAAAAATACAGCTTGTTTTGTGTATCCACACACCATACACATTTTCAGCTCTATGGGGCTGCTATTCTAGAGTTTGTCAGAAAAAGGACAGATGACAAGTGCTCTGGCCTCCATGGCCAACCCACCTCCCGTTTGATGGGCTCCCCCTCGCAGTGGATGACTGTGTCTGGGGCCACAATACAGTACGGGCTGGGGTCAGTTTCCACCACCTTGAACTCAACAGCTCGCATGCCACCTCTGACTAGGAAAATATCACCTGTGAAAGGAGACAGCTAGTTATTCCAAAAAGCACAAAAGGTAACAGAACAGGACAATTCTTTCAGGCCCCACCCTGCAAAACAATCACAGCAGGGGTTTTCCCCATGCCATGAGAAAGATGTGGTGTCCTATTCGGTATCTAAGAGGTGCCCCCCCCGCTACAAGTGATGCATACAGACCGTCTTTGGATAGCTATTGTTAGACAGCATTTATTTACGTAATCAAAAAAAGATACGCTTAAGGTCTGTATGAGACAAGGCCGAGTACAGCAGAGTGAAAGAAAGGGATAACAATGAAACCACACTGATCTTTTCAGCACTGAAGGACACAAAGCGAATCAAGACAATACAACTTGGAGGGAGCTCACAATTCTACAGAAAATAAGTATCATTCAAACCTAAGATAATCAGCATTTTGACATTACCTTTCCTGATCGGCCTGTAGGCTTCCAAAAAGTATGGCTTTAGGTAAACCTCAAACAGGTTGCCTGTGATGCCCTCCACTGTGTCATCGATGGGCAGAACATGGATGCGCTTTCCATACTTCACATCTGGACAAGGCTGAATGCTGTAGCAGGACAGTGTGCATTAAGATTCCAAAGGTCTGAGTGTTAGGTAAGTTCTCCATCATCTCTAGACCATTTCCAAGAGAAACCAAAAGGGGAGGTGGAGAGCAGCCGTTTACCTTATAACATCACCCAGGCGAACCCTGAGGTTGTTGCGGACAACTCTGTTCATGCGCACTTTCTCATCAGAGCAGGTGTCGTCAGAAAGCACGATGCACACCGTCTCCCTCCTCTTCTTCCCCTTCAGCAGCACTGTGTCCCCTCTGAAGAGCTGCAGCTCATCCATCTTAGCCTGCCAGCAGATTCAGACATTTTTTTAATCACGGGGGGGTGGGGGGGTGGGAGAAAGTATGGCTACTTTGATGGGTGTGCCACATTAGAGCAAACAGATTCGCTGGCCACAGATTCTTGGTGTTCAATCTGAGCAAAGTGAGAACAGACGGTTATTCTCAGCACAACTGATATTAAAAAAAATAAATAAATAAAATGTCCATTCACAATCCATTTCGAGGTGTGGTTGTAAAACAAAATCTATGCACCAGAGGCACAAGGCTTAACATGCAATTTCACATTCACAATTGTAAATTTGTTTGTATTACACAGGAAATGGAGTGGATTTCTGCCAGCTGGGCTTCCAGTCCAGTAGTTACTGGAGGTACTTTTAAAAATGCTTTGAATGGAGCCTCTGGAGCTTCAAAAATTAAAAGATTGAGACAGGCAGCCAGACCCTGTGCAAGCATTCCTGAGTGAGATGCTCCGAAAGCTGCTTAAACTATCCCACACCTGAGAGAGAGAGACCACACTGTTGTCCTCATTTATGGACTCATCAACAATCAGCCGATTGGGTCTGTTCTTCTGCTTTAAAATTGCAGTGGAAAGATCATCATTCTTGGATCTGTTAAAAATAAAAAGGGAAGCGTTTAAGAGTTTATTTTTTATATAAGCTTTTTGCACAGAGTACCAAGCAAACAAGTTTAAAGCAATAGTTCACCTAGGATTTAAAACTGACCATCTTTGTCAACATATTTTTGTATTTCAACAAAGACAAAACCAGCATTAGAGTTCTACCCTGTATTTGACATGAAGTATACTAGCTAGGATGTTTTTTCCCTTAATAAAATGCTTCCATAACATAAATGTCTAAAATTTCTCCCACGTTTTTTTTGTCATATTGATACATAAATGTGGAAGGTGGGACAAAGAAGCATCTATAGTGCATCCTTTTCTTTTTTCAACACTTACCAACAGATTCGTATGCCAAATCCACATCACTTCAGGTAAGCAAAGGAGGTTACACTAAAATCTAGTGGACTTATCCACTTGGAAGACGGTTAACTAAACACTTAACAGGTAACCTACATTATACATTATTTATATTCCAGTGTAAATGCATCTCACCTATTGCTACAGTTTGGCCCAGTAGTACACAACTACTTTGTAAATATTTGAGGGTGGGGACAACATCTAATGTGCTTATTGCAAACAATGATGAGTCATTTTCAAACTTCAGGATATACTGACACCAATCAATAAATAGCCAATTACTATGGAATAAATGCAATTTACCAGTCATTTTGGCATTGAAGAAAAGACTACCCTCCTAGTTTAAATGCGTTTACACTAATCAAACCTTTCGAATAGCATTTTTCCTAGTTATGGGGCTGTTTTTTTCCTCAAGTGGGTAGATCACCGATTTGGTAAACAAACTACATGCCGTTCAGACAGACCAGGCCACAATGACACAGCATGAAAAACACGCAGCTTAAAATGATGATCTACATAAAAATAATAAACAAAACTCTAATAAAATAAAATCTAATAAAGCAGAAATATGCCTATTATGATGAAAAATCGGGTTTTAGGGGGCAAGCCAGGGACGAGCCATGATGAAGCTGGCCAGGCAGAGACTGGGCCAAAGAGACAGGCAATGGGCTAGCCAGATGTCTTTTAAAGACACCTAAAGGGGGGGGGGTCTTCTCTATTCAACGATATACCAGAATATCCCCGTCCGCTTCATTTAACAGGACACAGGCTAATATTACGACTGCCATTACCTGACTGCGTAACGGGCTACGCTAGATTCGCACCGGTGTCCCTCGTGGAAGCCCGTTACCGTTCGTTCTGCGCATGCTCACTGCCAATTCGATCAACCGTCACTAGGAAACCTTTAATTCTTTTAATATTTTAACTTTTAAGAGGGCAATATCTTTAATTTAAACGTGTCACCTATTTGTTAAAACGTACAATCTGCGTTCTTGGTTTTATAATGAAGGAGGTAGTACTGGATGCCGGAGCCGGTAGAACACACTGCTGGAACAGGGGAACAACTCAGCACTTCGTGAAACGGAGGACCGACGGACCTTTTAAATATACTTTAAAACTGCCCTTTTAAATAACTTGTACTAAACACCGAAACAGATGTTTCACGCCCACGTTTGGTAGAAGTTGGTAAATTAGCAGAAAATACCCACAATTTCAGGTTAAACTTGATAGGCCAAAGCCCTGCCAGGCAGAAACACGCGTTTATTTTTCCAGAAGATCAGAAATAAGAGAAAAGAAATGTTTTATCTTTTGTCGAATAAAACTATAGATCCCATTCCACTAGTTAACTAGACTGTATAAGCCTCTTTAATACACATACAAGGCAGTGATTAGCAGAATTTAGCTAGTTGCCTTATAATTCTACCTTTTTCGCTATCAATCGCAAGTAAGACCAATTTTTAATACTATGCTATACACAAATTTAATCGGTATACTAATTATAACAAAAACTATCGAGAGTATTGGTAAATTTCCCACTCGCCGGGTGCATTAGCGACGACGGTGATGATTCATTAAAAATGTCACGGCTGAAAAAACGGGAAAATACGGTTTCCATCGCGGTGACTATCTGACTACAGCATACTTACTCTCCTCCTGAAGCCATTCTGCTTCTCCTTGGCCGTTTACAGCAGGCTGTGGATTTGTTTCGGTTTTTTAATGTTTTATCTTAGTACTTTGTTATTCTTCGGTAGCCTTTCTTTCAACTTCCCCCTCAGCAACTAATTCCAAGGCCGCTCTGTTCCCTCACCTCGAAGATGTAGAGAAACTATGAGCAGACGCAGGGCTCGGGGACCCGCCAATCAGAATATTGTTTTTGCTGTCTTTTGCCTAGTAACTGCTTTGTAAGTGGTCGCAACCGAAAAATACATACCTAATGACCAATGGGATGATTAACAGTAAGGTCGCAGAAACCCATGCTGTAGCCGAACGTTTCTGCTCTTATAGGCTAGCGTAAGCGACATGGCTGCTCTTAATTGGATCAGAAACTTGTCAGTATGACTTGTTATATGGGTCAAATTCACCCTTAAGTGCACGGGAACTGTATTGTGTCGTTGTACACTTATCAGTCAAGCGAAGGAGGACTATAGACTGATATGGATAGTTTAAAGATACGGTGATCCATAGAGGAATACAAATTCCTTTGATGTAGCCAAATAATTTAATACAATATGTATAATACTGTGTAATTTAAGTATTTCAGATTTTTTTTTTGTAACTATTTAATTAGCAATGAATTCTTACGGCTTCATACACTATAAAGACAACAATACGGGGTTCATGACATTGTTGAACAATAACCCTAACTCCTAAAAATTACCTTGTGTTGAACTTTACAAGTGATTTGTTAAGAATTATTTAAAATAATACATTTTGTTATTAAAACGTCTTGGTGACCTGGAAACACTTCCCGGTAAAAAAACACCTATACGCTCGCTATAAGTCATTATTAACTTCAAAACACTACTGTAGGAAATAGATGCCTCACAATGACTAATCTGGGAAGGAATATTTAAACTCACTTCCTTGCTCTTACACCCTTTTGTTTTTGATTGTGATGGAAAAAAATAATGGAATGTTTCAGTTAGTAAGGTTGCACAAAATATTCTAATAGCAAAACCTTCATGCTTTAAAATACTTAGTAACCTCCACAGACATCGGTGATTTAACAGGATAACTACCAGAACAATTATGCCAAGATAAAGTTGGCTTTGTGGTCTTAAAAATCTGTGGTGTAAAACATTCATGGCTAACTGATGTAAAACCTTTACCATAATGATGTTTATAAAATATTCCATATTTATGCACCAAGATAAACCTTCAGACAAAGTTAACACACAAAATGTGTGCACTGTTGGTATAAATAAAAATAAATTACAATTTAAGTGCAATATATAGACACAACCACACAGTGTAATACAAGGTTACCAATGTACAGCTATTTAGACTTTCTGCTTTACTTTTTACGTCCAGACTTTCTCCTATTGGTATAATGCATGTCTCACACATTCAAATAATTAAAAAAATAAGCTGTAATAATAGATCCAGATGTTTTCCAAGAAAGTCCGAGTCACACTGCAGCTTATCTGCTAAGTTTCATTTTCTTCAGGCTCTCGGAATCTGCCGGCATCTTCTCCTGAAGGTAGGACTGTAAATGCAGGAAAACTGCAGCATTCCTGCAAACAGCATTACCGTAATGTCAGTAAAAGAGTTCACTGCTGTGTTGTTCAAAACTCGACACATTTATACAAGACAAAATATGGGTAAAATAATTAATTGCATAGGCCTAATAATGAGCTGAATATCACATAAACAATGGGATTCAGATTATTAATAATGCAAAAGGCAGTAATGAAATGACTGTGACCATTATCTACTGTTTATAGCAGTGAGACTCCTCACCTTGAGCAGTTTGGCACTAGTTCGGGCACCTGACTGGTTCTCCGGGTGCTTTTCCAGAAGGTGGTGGCTTCTTCTTCACGCCCCATGTTCCAAAGAACCCGAGTCAGCCAAAGCTCCACCACTTCAGTCCCTGTGAGTACAGGGAGAACAGCAGATCAACACCTCAAAAGTCAGTCATTTAATTATACAGTGTTACTAAGAAATTCATATAAAATGTCAATTATGGCAGCTGAAAAGCAAATGTGTGTAAGTATTTTGGGGGTAGTGAGTGGTTCAGTAGGTTGGGGCTGTGATCCTGTGATCAGAAGGTTACTGCTTCAAATCCAATGGCTGGCAGACAGATGCCACTGTTGGGCCCTTGAGCAAAGCTCCTAACCTTGCTTGCTTCATACGTGTGTCTGTGCATCTCATGGAGAGCAAAATGAGAAACAAGGAGAAAAGACTATTTCCCCAGAAGGAAAAATGAAGCACCACCATTGCATTCTAATCTCCGCCTTCAAAGTCCCACCATACCTGGAGAAGCCTGAAGACTGAGTTGGAAGTCCTGCAACGCTGCGCCTTCCTGCTTCCTGTCCATAAACCCGACGCCACGGCTAGCTAGCGCCAGAGCCTTCAGCTTCCGTAAAGCTGCCACCTTACTCGCAGCATTGTCTCCAGGGTCTCGGTGCTGCCACTCTGAGACACACACGGTGGTTTGTTACATCCAACTAATCATTACAGCCATCATCTCAAACCGAGAAACGCTCTGGACTGACGCTGACCTTCGTTTTTAAGACGCACCTTCACCAGGAGATTGATGGACCTAAAATATCCAAAAAAAAAAAAAAGTTCAAACAGAAGTAGCATTTTAACATAAACTACAAAGACATAAGGTTAGAAACCTGAGTCTGAGTTTATACCACTTTTAGCTAATTCACCAAGTAATAAAAATAGCCATTATGTCCTGTCCCAGGAGCCAGAAACACAAGCTTTCTGAAAGCATCAGCGTACCACATAAGCCCTACCTAGTTAAAGCAGTTATCTCTCCCTTACTCTCCTTCAGCCAGCCATAGGCCTGGCCCTCGATGAGGAAAGCTGTCCCCGCCCACAAGACGTAGTTCAGCCTTTCCTCCGCCTTTCCACTCTTTGCAAATAGCCCCCTCATCTCAGGAGAGAATGGCACCAAAGAGCCATCGTCCAGCTCATCCCTAAGGGGCATTTCCAGCACAAGTCTGTCCGGGATGAGCTCTGCAGTTTTCATAATGACTTCTTCACAGATCGCTATGGAATCCCAGTATCTCTCGGCCTTGAGGAGGGTGACTGCAGCCTCCAGGTAGATATCAGGAACTCTGGGCAGCCTTGAGTTGACATCTGTGTTTACCTAAAACATTCATATAGAAAAGTTATGCTTAACAGAGGCCTGGAGTGTATTGATGTTTGCAGCTTAATAAATGTTTAACACGTAATGGAGTACTACTAGAATCTTCATGCCAAAATCTGTGATTACTTTATGAGCACTTTATTTAAAGAGTACATTAAAAGAGCTACATTTAATAAAAAGGCTAAAGAGAATGTTACCAATTGCTTTAGGTCGCACTGTAATGTAGCAAGGAGGTCGAGATAGTTTTCTGCTGCCTCTGAAAACCTAAAGGAAGTACATTTATACAGCAACTGTAAATTATGATATGAAGATTCAGAGGAATATTACCGAAGTATCTCTGAATATCAGACAGTCACCTTCCACAATGCAGACATCTGTGTGCCAGGGTGTGCTGCATCTCAAGTAGGGAAGGCATCGCGAAGACCGAGTCACATGCTGGGTCGCCCAGCAGTGTATCCGGGGTAAGCAGAGGCACCCAGGTGCTGGATGGGTCACACGAAACTGGCGAGTGGGCGGCCTGCACACAGTAAGACAGGAGAGTCCCCCCGCCACCAGGGCGTCACGTTACACTGCCCGCCGGAGCCAGGGGAACGCCCAGGCATCCAGATGGGCTCAAGCACGAGGAATCGCTTACGGTGCAAAGGAGACGGAGCATCTCGATTTCAGCCGGGCAATTCTCCAGCTGCCTGTGCAGCAGGGAGCACTGGTAGAGGACAGTCCTGGAGCTGGCGCCCATCTCCAGTGCTCTCCTGTAACACTGCAGGGAGCTCTGAGGTCTGCCCTGTGAACAGGAAGTGTGAAGCACTGAGCCAGATGGACATGAAGGCCCAAGGTCGATCTTATGTGGATAGCACACCCAAACACTCAAAGAAAACCACTGTTTTATACGGTATTACCTATAGCGAAACATCCATCAAAGCAGCACGTAATGCTGAAGAATAAAAAAAGATTTAAAATATCATTTAAAGAGTTAATGCGGTGGTCCTCACCAGCCTGGCCAAACAGATGCCAGTCCGCATGTGGATCTCTGCCAGGAGTGATGTGGGAGAGGGCAGCATGGAGGCATCCTGAAGGATCTGGACAGCCTCAGAGTCTTTGCCCTCTTTCATCTTTCCTACACCTGAAAGATGAGAGACACTGAGACCTGACAGAACCCAAGGGTCACGAGGATTTGACACCAAGGATCCCGATGCAGCCTATTTCCATTGGGCAGTGGTTCAAAAATAAACAAATTATTTGCAATACAGGCAGTTCTCCACTGACAGAAGAAATGCACTACACAAACATCCGCATAAGTCAAATTTTAGCTGAGCCGGATTTACATTCCTATGCCATTCAAGACGCCTTATAGCCAGGCAAAAACATACTAATAATACATACTGAAGAATGCATATTACACAAATGAAAGTGTACATTTATTTGCAGACACAGGTTGTCTTTCTGTGTTAGTGCTTCTGTACACTCTTTGTAACCCAGATTAAGTCGGTTTTAAGTAAGTTGATTATTGCCCATACATGAATAAATGTTCATCTTGAGGGGAATTTGCCATTTATATATCACTATACTAAAGCACAGAATCACCGTGCAGGTGACACCGGTCTTGGAGAACAACGAAGAAAACAGGTAATGACCTTGTGTGACAACAGTGCAGATGTGAGCCAGCTCCTTCAACGCCCTGGGGGGCATTATTAGCAGAAGGGGGGGGTTCCTTTCAGGGCTAACCTGGACATTCTCAATTTCTGGAGGCAGTGACATGATCCCATCCTGAAAGGCAGAGAATCTTGAGATAACTAATAAAATGCAAGGTGGCTGTCCCAGAAGCCTATTAGACCAGTGTTTCCCAACCCAGTCCTTGGGGAACCCCGGACAGTCCACATTTTTGCTTGCTCCCTGCTCTCAGCCAATCAGGAACACTGAAAACCTGGTACAGGTGCTGGGAACTGAGAGGAAGCAAAAACGTGGACTGTCCGGAGTTCCCCGAGGACTGGGTTGGGAAACACTGCATTAGACTCTAAACCAGATGCATATTTAAGGTATTCCTTTTGAGTCTGGACCTTTAGGATTTATGGTGCATTTGTTTTGGAAGAACTGACTACAGCTTAAGTAGAATCTAGATCCTAAAGTTGCAAGCTGTCATCAGAAATTTGGATTTTAAAGGGTGATCATTCAGCCACATGCCTGAGTAACTGATTTAATACGACAGTCTGCCCGGAACAAACACAAAGTAATGCTGCCTGCCACCCCACTATCATACCTGAGAGTCTGGCAGAAGCAGCTTCTGGATACTGTCCAGCTGTTGTGTAGACAGCCATAGGGTCCACTGCACACATAGGAGCGCGTGGGCGCTGGGGAGGAGCCTGGGGCTCTGGAACTTCTCCAGAAACTCACGCCAGAGCACCAGAAGGTCTGAACTGGGGGGCTGACATCCAAAGGCTTCCAAAACTTTGGAAAAGTGTGCCACAAACTAAGAGACTGTACCTGGACATCTAACTATGAACAACTGATAACTTTATACCAACCAAGGTTTAAGTAGCATACACCATGACTTAACTACACGTTTGTTTAAATATATTCAATGAGAACATATATAAGGCACAGAATGTTTGACTTAGTTTGTGGTTAATTAATACGCAAGTAATAGTATAATACTATATTACTTGTGCCTCATCAAGTAAAGTTGAACCAAAAGCTGGGTATCAGCGGTAGTACCTCTAATGATCCCTTGGGTCAGTAAGTTTCCCGCTTCACAAAACTTTGAGAGACTCAGTGAAAACAGCAAAGTGTTGTAAAGCACCGTCAGTTCAAGCTCAAGGCTCGCAGCATCACACAG
Source organism: Paramormyrops kingsleyae (assembly GCF_048594095.1). Lineage (NCBI taxonomy): Eukaryota > Metazoa > Chordata > Actinopteri > Osteoglossiformes > Mormyridae > Paramormyrops > Paramormyrops kingsleyae. The sequence goes on from NC_132798.1 coordinate 16,632,572, forward strand.
AGCCCCTGCAAAAGGCGAAAAAGGCCAATAGATTGCATGCGGACACACACCCGTGCCAAAACACATACAGCCCTGACATTTCCCCCCGACGTACCTTGTATTATGTGAAGCAGGCTGCACAGTTCGTTGTAGTACTGACAGCGTACATCTTGTCCATTTGCTTTATGTTTTCTCTCTGCGCACTAAAACATAAACAAAACTCTTAATGCTACTCATCATTAATCTGCTTCAAAACAACCTTTTCAACCGGTTAATACTCCTGGATATTTCACTGAAGCGACTCAAAATAAACACCCTTCCCGGGACTTTACGTCCTGAACCACTACAACAGCAAATGTCAGTCGCTAACTACAGTACAAAAAATGTTGTTCGGTAGTGTACTCAAGAGGACCATTCAAGTACCTTCCACTTTTTGACAATGTCGTTGTTTTGTTCAGTCCAAATGACCAGGCAATCACTCGGGGACATTCTACGCAGCACTGAGTTTCTGTCACAAGCGAAATAAACATGCCATGATCTCAAATACACTATCGTGTACTGCTAGTAAGAACCATAATCTAAGAATCCCTAAACTAATGGTAGTTTTAAATAACCCTTCCAGTAAGACTCAGAACATCTTTCGACTAGACGGATTCATAACTCGGAATAAGCGGCATTTTCAGTTCGAAAGAAGTACTTCCGGTGACGCAAGGAGCTACAATTTTCAAAATAAAAGGTTGAAAGTATACGAAGTTACAAACTTGCTTTAGATTGTAACATATATATGACTGTATGGGTTAACTGAACTTCTCATTGTTAGGCCTAACAGAGGTTTTAAAAAGATATATTTAGTTATCTGTTTCAATCCATGTATTTGTCAAATGTTTTGTTATTGCATTCACTTAATTATTTCACTTTCATATTTTAATAATTTTAATTAAAACATGTTGTCTGCACGTTGCTTTATATTCGTGAAATATTCAACCTACGAAAGAGATGCAAACGTACACGTGAATACAAACCAGAAACGAAAACGCCGAATGATGTTCAGCCCTGGGAAAGACCCACCATGTTATTAAAAGCGATATTTAACGTAGATCCGGCTAGGATTTTGGATTAATATTTTTGTGTAAGGTGGTGGCAGTTTTCACAAAGCAAAATTGATGCTAGCTAGAATTGACTCCCTCTTTTTGTAGGTCTATTATAATTTCCTGGTGGTGGTTATAGCCCAAATTATGTTGCAGCGCACAATCCAGAATTACGTAACCGATTACACCAACTGGGTATTAATTAAAACCGGAGGGTTGGAGCTGCAAGCTGATCTTCCCATCTGATTGATTCTAAAGAGTTGGTTTTATAAGCCCACTGCTGACTTATCGACATTAAAACACAGATCTGACTGCAACTATAGTTAACTGACAAAACTATTCCTTAACTACTTTTATGATGACGTGAGTCTGGACGCTGCATTTTAATCATAGACGTACATAAACACCTAGAGGAAACTTCTGAAATGCGGCAGTAGATATGACCCTGTACGTAGGGAAATAACCGGATTCTGACACTAGAAGCTGAGGTGCTTTTATTCTTTAACGACGAGCAGCCAGAAAGCAGCGCACGTCCAGCCTACTTCCGGTCATTCTGAACTGTAGTGTATAAAGGCAGCAGTTTCACATAACAGAAAACTAAGAAAACAAACGCAGATAAAATATAGTGAATTACAATGATACCCTGGGTACGCATAACGTATAATGTAAACTAAATTATATATATACTGTATATATATATATAAAAATCTGGATAAAAACGTGACAGTCTGGAACTGTGTTTTATTCCTACATAAAGATTTCTGACATTTCTGCTCCAGTTTGATTATCCAGATATGCGGCCAATCCCAGAATGCAAACAGATACTGCAGCCTGCCTTAGCTAATGTTGTATGCAAGTGTTTATTAAATGTGACTGTCTTTATTCATTATAATGACTTATATGAAGGTCACATCACATTTAGGAGCCATTAATGCAGAAATCCATATAATTCCAAAGGGTTCACAAACTTTTTCTCACAACTGTTTTTATACCCTTAACTGGTAATATCTGAATGTGAGTTTCTCCTCACTGTTATTAATTATCAGCAACGATAATACGAGCAACAACAATAATAATATCGGTCATCTTACATACAAATGCACCCACATGCAGTTTTCTTGTCACGTAGAAGGAACCCTGAGTTGCGGTTTTTTGACCTGCGCATCTGCTCCTATAGAAAAGCGGCGTAGCTACGGTGTAATTTGCGGTTTTTGGTAAATTAAGGGGGATATATTGCTGTTTGTTCGGGTTTTGGGGTCGATCCGTCGCATATGACTTGTTCCACATGACCCTATATGCAGGGTGCTGCAGCATAAACTAAGAAACTGCGTCATATTCTCCCTCTTTCCCCGAAGTCGCCCAGCGGAGACGCGTCGCCCGTCAGTCCGTCCGGCCGAGTCTGAGGTTGGGGAATAAAACGCAAAATGGTACGGATTTTCATTCTGATTTCGTAGGTTGGCATGTTTTAAATAATAGTTCCAGTGTTTCTCAATAATTATCTTCTAACTTGTGAGTTGTCATCACTTGTACTTTTCGAATCTGTGGGTTTTATTTTCGAAAAGGTACGAGCCTGTCACGAAAGAATATACAGCCTATATTTTATCTAGCGACTACGATCTAAATTTTTATACATTAACAATATTACAGTGTTATGGAAAAATAATATTATATATTTGGATTTCGTGCCGTACTATCGAGGACCAATTGCTAATAGGAGATTTAGTCTGTTTATGCGCCACATTAATATTTTGTATTAACAGACTGGCATCTATGCATACACGATTTTGACTGTTTTAAAAGATCTTCTGTAATGTAATCTTTACTCTTTGACTGCTGTTGGTTATGGTACACCATCTGCCCACGAACAAGTATGAATACTGTTGGAATAACGTTACCCCTTGTTATTAATAGCGAGTTAACGCCCATTTTATCTGCGGCTGCAGCAGTCTGTTGGCATGTAATCAGAGGCTGGTTTAGGGAAGGTTCTGGAAGCACGGTGGACGTTTATGCAATAATTGACTCTGTTCTTGATGATTGCCTGCGTTGTGCCGCAGGCTGCTTTACAGTGGTCGGTATATATGCACCCCAGTATATTTCTGGGACGTGCGCATTGTGCTGCGAGAATGCGGCAAATGTTAGTTTGGAAGTTACGTGTTCTACATATAGCGGCCCTTCAGTGTTTCCCTCAATCTGTGCAAAAAAAAATACCTGAAATGACGGGATCTAGAGAACACGTACAATTACTAACCACAGCAGCCAATCGAATTATTTTTTTGAAACTTAAAGACTGTTACAGGCTCAGTTTTCCCGATAAGGAAAATCAAAACATTTTAGGTTTTTTACTTTCTCTCGGATGAATTGTAAAGGGCATTGTGAAGATCTGTTTGTAAAAAGCCATCTACTATATCTAATGTAAGAGATTAAATGAATTTCTCATGCTTGGTTAACAGGTGAACTTCACTGTAGACCAGATCCGGGCAATCATGGACAAGAAGTCCAATATCAGGAACATGTCTGTGATTGCCCACGTAGACCATGGAAAATCTACGCTGACTGACTCGTTGGTCTGCAAGGCAGGCATCATTGCCTCGGCACGGGCTGGGGAAACCAGGTTCACAGATACACGGAAAGATGAGCAAGAGAGATGTATCACCATAAAATCAACGTAGGTTTCACCATCTAAAACAAGGCCACATTTTTCTGATATAAACCGCTGAGGCACCACAATTGTTAAGATCATAGCTTTATAAACAAAATAACTAGTTCACATTTCAAAAGGCGTCCAGCTGTTGTAGACTTTAGCAAGTAATCTAAACAGCTTAAACTTTCTAACTAGTTAGCCCTGTAACTTACTGACTGCAGATGTAGGCATATTTCCTATGATCTTATTTATTCATTTCCCCAGTATGGTTATCCAAAAGGTTTGTTTGTAAAACAGCAGCACTCCGTCTTTTAAGTGCTTCTGATGGGCATGATTAGTATGTCTTTTATTATTGCTGTCAAGACCTCAACACATCTGATCGTATTTGGTGGCACTGAAGTCAATCGTTTCCCTTTCAGCGCTATTTCGTTGTATTACGAGCTTCAGGAGAATGACCTGGCCTTCATTAAACAGTGCAAGGATGGCTCTGGTTTCCTGATAAACCTCATTGATTCCCCTGGTCATGTCGATTTCTCTTCTGAAGTGACAGCCGCACTCAGAGTTACTGATGGTGCACTTGTAGTTGTCGACTGTGTTTCAGGTACGTTGGGACTAGACTGATGTAAAGAGAGGTACACTTTTATGATTTATTGTAGTTCTAAGTGTTTCTGCTCTTGAACTTTTACCATTTGATTATTCATTGGAGAGTTGCTTTGAGCTTGAAAGCCTGATTGGAGATGATTTTTTTGGGGAACATTTGTAGTTTTCACGTGATAAACTGGCCACAGTTTTTAGAGCAGTGTTTCCCAACCCAGTCCTCGGGGAACCCCGGACAGTCCACGTTCTTGCTCCCTCCCAGCTCCTAGCCAATCAGGAACATCGAATACCTGGTACAGGTGTGCTGGGAGCTGAGAGGAAGCAAAAACATGGACTGGGTTTGGAAACACTATTTTAGAGTACAAGCCTGAACTTTGTGTCTGCAATGTTTTACTTTCTTTTACCAAAGTTAACGTGAAGTTGAGGTTTAAGTTGTGTGTGTATGTGTGTCAGGGGTTGAACAAAGGGTTGTCCTGAATGGGGACTTTTCCTACAGGTGTCTGTGTACAGACAGAGACCGTGCTCAGGCAAGCCATCGCAGAGCGGATAAAACCAGTTCTTATGATGAACAAGATGGACAGGGCTCTGCTGGAGCTGCAGCTTGAAACAGATGAGCTCTATCAAACGTTCCAGCGTATTGTGGAGAACGTCAACGTCATCATCTCGACCTATGGAGAGGGAGAGCATGGGCCAATGGGCAACATTATGGTTGGTTTTGATGGAGAAGCAGCTCTGTGTAAATGCTAAGTGCAGAAGCTACTGTAAATGAACATTACACTGTCTTCTGACCATGGTTTGTTTTGTGTGTATCACAGGTCGACCCAGTTGTTGGAACGGTAGGATTTGGGTCAGGTCTCCATGGTTGGGCTTTCACGCTGAAGCAGTTTGCTGAGATGTATGTGGCCAAATTTACTGCCAAGGGGGACAAGAAGGCAGAGATGTCACTAGCAGACCGTGCCAAGAAAGTAGAAGACATGATGAAGAAGCTCTGGGGAGACAAGTGAGTCAGGACATGGTGCTCATGGGGTCGTTTGATGAGTCTGTGGTTCCTGCCGAGAAAGGTGTCCTCACATGCCTTTGGGATCTGAGAGCTACACTATACTGCTTTGATATTTAGTGTTTAAGGGGACAAAGGCAGCTCCAATCAAGGTATGCCTTTTTCTAGGTACTTTGACCCTGAAGTTGGAAAATTCAGCAAAACAGCAACTAATGCAGAGGGCAAGAAGCTTCCAAGAACTTTCTGCCAACTCGTCTTGGATCCTATATTTAAAGTAACTACATCCAAGTTATTTAGTAGATAATTTATAGTGAATTATTGGTCAGGGATTAGTTCTGTAGACATTTAGGAGTGATTTGGCCTTTGTGTTACTGATTTGTGCATCATTGCAAGCTGTGGAACTTTTGTGAAATGCATGACCAGTTTTTTTTTGTTTTTTGACATTTTGGGCAACAGGTTTTTGATGCCATCATGAATTTCAAGAAGGAGGAGACCCAGAAACTGACTGAGAAACTCGACGTGAAGTTAGACGCAGAAGACAAGGAAAAGGAGGGGAAGCCGCTGCTCAAGGTGTTTTAATCACACGCTCCGAAGCATTCATTCATATTTTTATTTTTAGATTATTATGGAAATTTATTTTTATATTAATGAGTCATTATAATTCAAAAACTACAGATTTGTTAACCTGTTAAATTGCCTGTAAACATTTTGAAACACAGTGATTAAGGGGTTAATTGGAACAAAACCAGCATAACATTTCCCCAGGACCTGCTTCCAGAACTGCTTTATTCTGGGTCTGGTCCTTTGTTTATGTCGTTGTTCTTCCAGCAAGATGTCTTAATTAGCAAAGCCTCATTGTTATGAAGTAATTATCCAGATGGTGCATCTACCACTAATTACTCGGTACGGCTGATATAAGAAGAAAATTACTGTTACACGGTTGATTATATGTTACATATCCTGACTTGATTAATCTCCAACAGCACTAAATACTATTTAGGTATAAATCAGACATTCAGGTACTCAGTTTTCATAGATTATCGAAGTTCATAAACAGGGCCGTAGCAAGAATTTTTTAAATACCGAGGTCAGAAGCGCTAGGTGTCCCAGGTGTGTCCTGTAATGGGTCGTGGTTATTGAAGTTGTAGAAACATATACTGAGGATTGACCTTGGTGTCCTTAATGGTAGGTGTGGGCATGTTTGTAAATTATATTTGGTACGTTACTATCTTTTAGATGTGTTATTAACCCATCACAGACGAAAATACCTTTTGAATTGACTGTGCTGGTAGATTAACCTACGGAGCACAGCTGACCGCCCAGTAAGCAGGGACGGATTATGGGTTCTGTGGGCCCCTGGGCAAAACGTCAGCCAAACGCCCTCCCTCCATGTTTCCATCAGAGGCCCTATAGGGTCAGGGGCCCTTGTAGGCAGAGGATCAAAGAATGTAGGCCCTCTAAAATAGACAAACGAAAATACATTGTTGATAAGCGTTGCAAATTGTTTTGGGCTAGGGGCCCCACGGGCCCCCTGCACCCCAAGGGCCCTTGGGCAGCGGCCCCGCTGTCCCGGTCCGTAATCCATCCCTGCCAGTAAGGCACACCTGATTTCGGCTCTGGCCACTGTAGACAGACCCAGGAACCCCTGACATGGAGCTCACATGGTCCACATTCTGTATACCAAGCGTATCTCCTGAGAGTGTTCTAGAGACACCCCATCACTTCCTGTGCCACGCAGGCAGTCATGCGGCGATGGCTACCAGCAGGGGACGCCCTTCTTCAGATGATAACCATCCACCTGCCGTCGCCTGTCACCGCTCAGCGGTATCGCTGCGAGCTGCTGTACGAGGGCCCGGGAGACGACGAGTCGGCCATGGGTGAGAAGATGGCATTACGTCACAGTCCCCCCCCCCCCCCCCTTTTCTGTTCTGTCCATTTCAGCAAGATTGTATGATATTTTTTTTTTTGCTGCAGGTATAAAGAACTGTGATGCCAAGGCTCCACTTATGATGTACATCTCCAAAATGGTGCCCACCTCGGACAAGGGCCGATTCTATGCTTTCGGCCGGGTCTTCTCAGGCACGGTAGCCACCGGCCAGAAGGTCCGCATCATGGGACCCAACTACACACCTGGAAAGAAGGAGGACCTGTACTTGAAGCCCATTCAAAGGTGAGTTACACTCACAACCATCTGACACGTGGCTTCGTCGTTGAGGGTGATGGACGATGCTTATAGCTGGTTACAAGCCACAGCTAAAAAGGAGAAGGAAAAAAAAAAGACAGTGAATGACCTTTTATTGAATTATTTATGCAGTACATGGGCTATGACTTCACTGGTTTCGCGAACTATTGCCTAAGATTTGTGATTGGAGTATAAGAGCTCTGATGTTTATAAAGAAGTATAATTTTTGCTGATATCAGAATATGCTGTATTTTCTAGTTCTAGAAAATTGGTAGAAAATACTCTACTGCAGCATGCGGCTCAGTGGGCTAAGCTTCTGTGCTTATGGGTGATAGGTTGCTGGTTCGAGCCTGCCCTTAGCACGTATGTGGGTCCTTAGCCCCCAACTCCCTGGGTGCTGCTATGGGTGGCTGCTCTTTGTGGTCAGCTTGCTCTCACCTACAGGAAGGAAGAGGGGGGAAGGTGTAAGGATAACCATTATTAGTCCCACTACAGACAGTTTTGAACCCTTTTAGTCATAGATTAAAACCAGTTGTCCACCAGTGTTTTGATTTTTCACTGAATTAAATTAGATCAGATGTTTTGACCATTTGCTGGAGATGACAAGACAAACCTATGAGCCTTTCTGTGACAGGACCATCCTGATGATGGGCCGGTATGTGGAGCCTATTGAGGATGTGCCCTGTGGCAACATCGTGGGCCTGGTGGGCGTGGACCAGTTTCTGGTAAAGACGGGCACCATCACCACGTTTGAAAATGCCCACAACATGCGAGTGATGAAGTTCAGCGTCAGCCCCGTGGTGCGCGTCGCCGTGGAGGCGAAGAACCCCGCTGATCTGCCCAAACTGGTGGAGGGGCTCAAGCGACTAGCCAAGTCTGACCCCATGGTACAGGTGGGTCTCCGGGGTCATGATGTGGCCCCATAACCTCGATACTGATGGGTATAGTTTCTGTTGAAGACCTGCCGTTGTCCCCATGAATAAACTGCTCTAGGAAAATATACAGCTACACGAACGGGTAAAAGAGTCACTTTGGAGGAAAACTTCAGCTAAGGAAAGAAATGTGGTTAATCATTATTGTTTACGGGAAACTGAAATGTAGCCATAGGCGTGTTGTGGATCAGCGTGTTTCTTAAAACATGTCCTGTCTGTGTCATCAGTGCATCATTGAAGAATCAGGCGAACACATCGTGGCGGGTGCTGGGGAACTGCATCTGGAGATTTGCCTGAAAGACCTGGAGGAGGACCATGCCTGCATCCCGCTGAAAGTAAGAGCCGCTGCAACCCTCGGATAAATCTGGACAGCCGTGCCCTGTATTTACGGACTGCAAATGGACTGCGGAATGTTCCGTGCCCACAGAAATCGGATCCCGTGGTCTCCTACCGCGAGACGGTGAGCGACGACTCCGACCAAGTCTGCCTGTCCAAGTCCCCCAACAAGCACAACCGACTGTACATGAAAGCGCGGCCCTTCCCGGACGGCCTGGCGGAGGACATCGACAAGGGGGATGTTAGCGCGCGACAGGAGCTCAAGCAGCGCGCTCGCTACTTGGCCGAGAAGTACGAATGGGAGGTGACCGAGGCTCGCAAGATTTGGTGCTTTGGGCCTGATGGAAGTGGACCTAACATCCTAGTGGATATCACCAAGGGGGTCCAGTACCTGAATGAAATTAAAGACAGCGTCGTGGCTGGCTTCCAGTGGGCAACCAAAGAGGTAAAGCACTTAGAATTTTGGAGGTTATATTTCAGTGTATTTTATTTATTAGGCAATTTTATGCAAAGTGATGTACATTTGAGGAAACAGTAGGATCAGCGAGTCCTGGAGGAATTGGAGTTAAGGGCCTTGCTCAAGGGCCCAACGGTGAAAACATCCTGCTGATCATGGGATTTGAACCAGCAACCTTCCAAACACAGGCTCTAACTTGCAGAACCACACACTAGCCTGATGATAGGTGATCGATTGATCACATTCATTAAATATAAATTCATATTTAAGACCATACAGGCATGTGGGTTTTATATCATGAGTGTTTAGGTCAAGTATAGATCACCTAGGAGTTAAAAACGCAAAGGTGAGTAACGCCTCTGCTGTCGCGTACCAGGGTGTCCTGTGCGAGGAGAACATGAGGGGCGTGCGCTTCGACATCCACGACGTCACGCTTCATGCCGACGCCATCCACAGAGGCGGGGGCCAGATCATCCCCACGACACGGCGAGTGCTTTATGCCTCTGTACTCACAGCCAAGCCCAAGATCATGGAGCCCATCTACCTGGTGGAGATACAGGTGACCTTCCCAGACCTTTACGAGCATCCATTTCAGCTCCTTCTCCATGTTATAATACTGCTGTATAAACTCGCCAGTGATTTGTCAGTTATTTGATGCCATCAGTCATTTGTATCGTGTCTTACACTGATGTTGTTAATTAAGCTCTCTAGAGCAACTGGCTGGAAAGGTGTCATATAAAAACGAATTTAATTGAGTCAGCTGTAAGGGGTGTTCGGTCCAGTTAAGGTCCAGAAAGTGCAAATCCAGACCAAGATTTTGTTTCAACCAACTAATTGAGTATTAGTAGTCGCAAAGTATTCAACTGGTTGTATATAACAAAACCTTGGTCTGGATTTGTCCTTTCTCGACCTGAACTTTCCACCTTTAGTTTAAAGTTAGAAAGTGCTTAAACCCACTGTTTCAAATCACCATCACTTAAAAGTACAAAATAGGAATTTTTATGGGAATTAATATTTATAGAGTAATACAATTGGATTGATAGGCAGAATTTACAAATTTAGCACAATGAGTACACTGAGTACTGAAGACAGGACATAACTAGACCATGAACTGAAACAGAAATTAAATGGAACACGTTTTCTATTTCAGGGGGCGAAAATTCCCTTGGAGTAGCAGAGGATGTTTACGTTTCTCACGCATGCTCTAATAAATGGCTGACGGTATCTCCCGCAGTGTCCGGAGCACGTCGTCGGAGGGATCTACGGTGTCCTGAACAGGAAACGAGGCCACGTTTTTGAGGAGTCCCAAGTGGCAGGAACACCTATATTCGTGGTGAAGGCCTATCTTCCGGTAAACGAATCCTTTGGTAAGTTCTTCCAAAGCATTTAAACCATGAAGTGATGTCGGCTGAGGAAGTAATACATGATTGTCGACTAAAGGCTGATTTACAGTTTTGTGTAGAATCTACGTCGTAGGTAACTGTGTAGCCACATACTCTGTGCTGTAGCTTGACTCACATCTCCCCAGAAATGTAACTGCAGGTGTTGGGCCACAGCCTGGGTTCCCATGGACCGAACCACAAGTTAATCCGGACCCAGCTGATAATGCTCCTTATGAATCAATATGGTTAAAGTAAAAAGGCTTAACGTGGTTCGAAGTACAAAAATACAATGAAGAACCACCACACTTAACACACAATTCCCCCCCACCCCCCCCTTTATTTCAAAGAGTCAAAAAGATCAGGGAGCGTTAATAAGTTCTCATTTTGTTATATATTGATGTCTATGTGGAAGGTTATTCTTAATTCATTAAACCTCATGAAATGCTGTTTTGTTATTCAAAATTGTTCCGGACCCCTACCTTTGAATGAAAATCGGACGCGGATCTTTGCTCAGAAAAGTTTGAGAACTGGGCTACAGCAAAGGCTATGTGGCTTCCTATGGCGTATATTCTACACAATTTATAGGATATTATAGGATAAATAAATTCTGAGAAAATGGATGCTCTTCCTGCACACAGGCTTCACAGCAGACTTGCGGTCCAACACTGGGGGTCAGGCTTTCCCGCAGTGCGTGTTCGACCACTGGCAGATCCTCCCGGGCGACCCATATGACGAGAACAGCCGACCGAGCCAGGTGGTGGCGGAAACCCGTAAGCGCAAGGGTCTGAAGGAGGGCATCCCAGCTCTCGACAACTTCCTGGACAAGCTGTGATCGACAGGACGACCCGCTATGTCCACCATGCCGCTACATCACGAAAAAACCCCAGGAAACCCAGATAGGAACAGAGTAAATGTCCAATCAGAAATTGTAAAAAGGGGGCTTTCAACTCATGTCATTTAATCATCTTATGATTAAATATAAAAGCAAACTTATTTTCTGTGATTGACCATTGCTGCATTATCCTGTATTAACAGTGTAAGTTTGCTGTTTGACATATGTCAAACTTATCAGTAGGTACTGTAAATACAAATACTTGTCAAACTGCTTTGAGTTACTTGGTAATCCTTTAGAATCTGGTTAAAGTAACAAGCTAGTGTATTTTACCTCCATTGGCTTAAGTAAACTGTAGGAGTCCAAGCAGAAGCGGAATTAGGTACAGGTAATAGGTACACTGATAGTGCTAAGTACTGAACATTGGCTAATGAGTGTAGATAGCCAGTGACCATAGACACATCCCCAGTGAATGTGAACAGTGAATATCAGCCAGTGAACATGCGCAGTGAGAGCCTGCCGCTGCAGCTGCGCTTCTCTGTGCCTAGTGAGATTTTGTAAAATGTCAGTATACCCGGGATGCAATACTGAGCTGTGAAACAAATCTTGACCGAAGAACTGTTTCCAACTAATCAACAGGCGTAACATTTAAGTTCGCGATGGTTACTCGACTTCTGTTTAATTCTTTTACTAACGATGCATCGTTACGTTTTACGAAGGGTGGTGTTATAGGGGGCAGTTCACTCAATATCGAATGTAATTTGCTAACAAAGTTAATAATACTGAAAAATGATTCAGGCGTTTTAAATGGTCAAAATCTGCAGACCACAATCAGACAGCGGTATTTAAAACCTTTACATTTTAACCCTCCAGAGAAACTCCAGTGTAATTTTCATTCCGTCGATTAAAGTGATTTTGTAACTATAGCATAGGGTCTGTGTGCAGGTCGTTTATTCGTAAAGTATCTCAGTGTGCATTATTAGTTCAGCCACCGTAAATCTACAGAGCCTCCGTACAAATATGGTCCTAAATCGCAAAGATTTTGGTGCACAAATCAAAAAAAGCGAAATGGCCGTTATTACACGTACTCCCCCGCTGCGAAGGTAAGCTGGGTGCAATAGTCTAAGTTTACTCGGTTGTACTGTTCTGATCCTGACACATTCACATACATGCAGCTGTTCATGTCTTTGTATAAACGGAAAATAAACGCGCAATGCTGACTGTCAGATCAATATGCGTGTGATACAGGTTCAAATACCACCGACTTGCTGTTTCCTTTACAAACTTACCGGAATTCCCACTTCCTGACAGTTCCGGGGTGCTGGTAGCCCTTTACCATGCCGGGTAAGATCTGTTTCTTTCCAGAAATAAACACAGGCTCGCCAGCTCTCCCGCATCTGGCGTGATGCTCTCCCAAGAACTCCTACGGCAAATCTATATTATTTCATTATAAACCTAAAATTGGCTACATCAAAAGCCTAGGGGGAGTTTGCAAACCCTACTGACTATTTACAGTGTAATAAAACTCGTATGCATGTGTGTGCAGACTTGTCGCGAATTGAAAATGTCGCTCCGTCCAGCTTGCAACCCTGTAAACGGGGGCAAAACCATAACGAGTGAAAGTCCCACCGAGTGTGGCTCAGTGCGCTGAGCCTCTGGGCTTGTTACTGGAAAGTGGCCAGTTTGAGCCCCAGCCTCAGCAGAATAGTCACATGGTCATGGACCCTTGAGCGAGGCCCTTAACCCCCAGCCTCAGAGGTGCTGCACGTTGGCTCACCCTGTGATGTGATCCGACCCCCTCCCCCAGCTGTGGAGAACAAGATGGGGTAAGTGAAAAGAGAATTTCCCAGTTTCCCGTGGCAATCAATAAAGTATCACTATTGTAAATGACTATAAGAAATACTAAAGCAGGTTTCACAATCGTGTTGACCTTTATGTAAAAAAAATCCATTAATTCAAACTTTAGACGTAACAAAATCTTTACAAATGTTTGCATAATATGTAAGGTAAATTAACAAATAAATTCTTATAATTAGTTTTACTTATTGTGCACATCTTACATAAAGAGGGTAATAGACAATTCAGGTTACTGAGCATCAGGTACAAAAAAAATAAATAAAATAAGCCCACATTGAAGTGACCACCAGAGGGCAGTCAAGCCACCTAGAGTTAGTAGCTAAAACAGCTGCTGGGTTATGATGAAACCCGTGTAGAATGAAACGGTATTAACTCACTATCAGGCAGTTTAAGCATGCGCTGTGTCAGCCTTCATAGGCTTCACCAATCCGGGGACTGTAGTGCCAGTGCCTGATGAACAAAGTGTGCGGAGATGGACACGTGGTTCATGGAGTGAGTTTGAGGGTTTGTCTTGCCGCAGCAAGCAGAATGTATTGGTATGGATGAACGGATCTGCAAAACATAGGCAACATGGCAGCACGTAACAAGATGCCAATAATGTAAATGAACCCCCCCAGAACAGTAAAGCCAGTTCTATATTATCAGTGTAGACTGATATATATCAGTTATTGCATATCTATTAGATATTGTTTTCAAAACAAGCTAACAGGTATTCTACCAATATAACCCAGCCATCTTAATCATAAGAACTCTGCTGATTTTAGCAGGATAATATTAAGAGAATATTTTGATACCGCAAAATATTTTTATAGGTTTAAGAGGTTTGCTTGTGTTTATTACCATGGCAAACTCTTATTACCGGCCTTGAAACACACAAATCAATTTTCTGCCCATTCTGGTCAACTTTTTTAAAAAATCAATCACTAGGAATATCTTCTGCCCTTAGTATTTCTGGGAAAACATGCATTTCAACCACTCTGAAAATGCAGTCTTAAAGATAGCAATTTAATATTTTATTAATAACTTTTTTTCTCCTCCAAAGCCTCAATCCGGGGCAATTCACTGTATTCCTGTTCTGTTTTCCATTACTGCAAAGAGGTATTTAGGTATGGAACCATCATGATTTTTGGACACATCTTATTTTTATAATGCCAATGTAATGATGAAGCCACAAAATAAAGCTAAAGGCGAATGATCAGTATTTTCTATGAACCAAAAAAAAATAAAAAATTGCATCATTGAAAAACAACTCAACCAATGATCCTGGAGGAGTTGCCAAAATAACATCTCCTGAGGCTAATTAATTCAAATGAAAGCAGTGATCCAACACAATCCTTATGCACATTCGGTGCATAGCAGTACTATATGCCTTTCTGTCAGTGCGCCGCCACTGGGTTTTATAAATCTCATTAGTATTTAAAAAAATAGTTTTCTGTTTTTAGGAGGAAAAAAAGATGTACATGAACAAATGTGCCTTCGTTTGGAGGATGTGGTTGATACGCCAGCGTTGTTAATTAGTATCGACACACTGGGAGCCGGTCGTTCAAATTAGCCACACAAATCCCACTTGACGGTGATGGGGTGATTTGGGTGTGGAGCTCTGCGATAAAGGTGAAAGGTCTGCAGAAAATCAATGCCTACTTGAACAAGCAGATAGGCTGCCCTGCAGCCTCCGTATTGGCTGAAGTTATTGATGATCTACTAATCAGGAAAGTGAAGGATGAGAGCAGAACAATGAGGAATAAATGCAGACAGTGGCCCTTTGGTGTGTGTTTTGTTAATGGTTTTCAGTACGCAGTGCTACCCAAAGCAGTACTTTATGAGTAAGAGATATTGTTAAGTATTCTAAATATTTAGGTGATATTGTAAGTGTGCTACTAAGCAAATGCAGATTTGCAAAAGAATGATATTGTTGTGTTTCCGAAACAGATGAAATGGTAAGTGCCCCCGCAGTTTTAGGTGGAAGACACCATCTTTGTGGGTCAGCAGGTTGTTCTTGAACATCAGAATAGTTTATTTGCATTTATAGCAGCATTTGCTTGTCCTTGACTTAACTCCATGTCCAGTTGCTTATCCAGTACTGCCTTGTGACACAGTGGCACTGGCAGCAAAATTCGACTGGGGCAGCCATCAAGGGTCACAGTGACAACACTGCACCAGAAAATAAAATGATGCATATTCTGTTTTTATTATTTTGATGAAGGGTGCCACCCCTCCATAGATCCACCCCTGCAGTGACATCACTGGGTCACTGGTGAGTGACTCAACAGGTTGGGACTGCCAACAGTGACTGGAAGGTCACCAGTCTGACTCCTAAGACTGGCGGACTGACACCACTGGGCCCCACGGCGGGGTCCTTATCCCTAATTGCCCTGGGGCACCACCCACTGACCAACCCTGCACTGTCCCCCCAGGCTGGTGCCCACCAGTACATACACCCATGTGTGCCATGGAGAGTGAGACGGGAAAGCTGAAAACCATGTGATGAAGGAAGTGTCACTGGTCTATGATTTCAAAACTGAATTGAATGGTTTGAATTCTCCAATAATATTAAATTTAAGCAGAATTTGGTAGATATCTTCCTTTGGTACTTTCCATGGACCCATCAGTACATGGGCGGAGTGGCAAGCATGAGCCCCCCCCAGGAAGCTGAAAGCCAGGGGCTCCATGGGGGGATGACGGGACACCAGCACATCTCAGGGCAGACGCTTCCACTCACACTGCTGGTAGGGGAGGGGAATGTTCTTAAAAATGTAAAGCCAGAGAAACCCAGTAAACACAAGAGGGACTGGAATTTGTGTGAAATTGACCTAAAGCTGCTACAGAATCTGCTGTATGTGGAACTAACAAGAGTGACTGTGGTGGTTTTTATACACTAGTATGTCAGAGGGAATCATGTTAGAATTAATACTAAACCTAAAATGAAGATCACAGATTTTGTTTGTTTATTTCCTTCCTTCCTTTCATTCATTCATTCATTCATTCATTCATTCATCCATTCATTCATTCATCCATTCATTCATTCATCCATCGCACCAGTAGGGTTTGGTGGTTCACATGGAAGCTGTTTCAGGGGACAAAGGCAATCAGAGGCACATCCTGCATGGGATGCCAGTCCGAGGCAGGACACGCCCACAATATGCTATTTATATTATGGTCAATAAACTCATTCATAACATGACACATCAACACAGTTTATCCATTTGGGCCCAATAAATTTCATGCGAGAAATAAGCATTTTATGGACCAAATTATCCAAATAAGACTCCAAAGTGAGTTCAGTTATAGACACACACGCACACCCACACTTATCAAAAAGCAATCCGATGGCATTTCTTTTTCCAGTAGTACAGTACCTATATCGATGGGACGCATTCTATGCAGCGAAGCAGAAAATTAACACTATGTTATAAAACATGGATTTCTGTCCGCCGCTGACAAGACAACATATTATTGAACAACCGGCTTGTAATTTGTTTATGCAGAAGTTTAATGTAACACTTCTTGAGCTCAATAACAACTCATTTTACCCGCAAATGTTAGCAAGACCGCGGACCTAATTGCATCAGTTCCTCAGCCCGTAATTAAGTCGCCCTCGCTACGTTTCAGCAGTTTAATGCTGCGCAGCTGCATCATTAGTCTAATTGCCGACGTTTGTGAGTCTGATCGGCTAAATAGTCACTTTTTTCTGCTGTCGTTTAATAGTTTAATTTCCCCGATTCGAGCACCTGCGCTTAAGTGTTTGACCATCTGTTGTGATTATAATGTTTTAACGCGTATAATCGGCTTTATTGCATTTGCCGTGCCGTGTGTCAGCTAAAGGAAGCCGCATAGTACAGCTTTTCATTCTCAAAATCGGACAACAGGTAGCATTGTTAATAAAAACTGAAATGAATCACTCATATAAGTGATTCATATGAGATAAAATAATGGAGAATATAACGAGAATACACATCAGACATAGACTGAGAAAAAACAAATCGTTATGAATAAATCAAACCTGTAGAACATATGGCGCAAGTATGTGTTTGTTATTTATTTTCCAAATGTAGTTATATATGGAGTAGATTTGTGAAAATGGGCCTGTATTTTGAAACCGATCTCCTCCTTAAATCCGACAACTTATCCGGCTAAGCAAGAAATCTGGCTTCGTGATACAGCCCCAATGTTATGGTTGACAAGGATGAGGTGTGTATGTAGGTGTTATCACGCAGGAATTGCACGTACCACCCTGATTGTGCAGCATAGATTAGCAATGCAATGCAGCACGTCTACGTTGGGAATGCACCTTCTGATTACTGTCACTACGGGGACTGAGTCCACTGTGGAATTGAGTCAATCTGACTCAACCAGGCACGTGCTGGGGGGGGGGGGAGGAGTGAGCACCTGCCCGTTAATGTTAACTTGTGCCTTAGCTGTAAGCATAGGCATACTGATGCCCCTTTTTAACCTTTGAGCAGCTGCACAGGCCTGGAGTCAGCCGTGTTCAACTATTAAAGTATTAAACTACAGTATTCAAGTAATAAAGGACTTCAGACCATCTGTCGAACCTGCGCCCTTAACAATTATAGAAAGTTAAGGTCCATTTCATCTATTTGCATAATTTTTCATAAAATGGCTGATTACCTTTAATTGTCAGTAGGCTATTCATACTGACAAACCCCCTCGCAGAAACGGAACATACACTTTTTTTGTATTTGGCTTGCTTCTAGTTTATTTTGTTAGTTTTAGTTAATTTTTAGTTGCTTTTGTGTTTGGCCTTTCGACGGTGTTGCATGCATGACTCATGTGCATATGTGACACCCTTTGGCTTCGAAAATGCATTGCAACTGAATGGTGTTACCGCCATAAAGAACTGATGCAATTTTGGCATATGTTTTTAATGCATGTAATGTTATTGTAGGACACTGAGTTTTAGAATTGCTCAATTTTAAGGGTGGTATCATTGTACTGTACATGCATTTGCTTCAGGAACACAATGTCTGTCCGTGAGCAATTCTCAAAACAGTAATCACGCGACATTACAGGGCACAAGTGTATGTGTGTTTCAAAATCTGGGATATTGTTATTCATGTTTTTACAGCTAAAAACAGCACCAACCTGAACACCCTGCTTTGTATTTCTGTTATACTTTCAGGGCATTATAAAATGACTACCTATTTACGCACAGTATGAAACACTTTTTGTTCAACAATGCTGATTGATTTATCTACTTGTCTGGATCTTCAGGCATCCATTCTAAGAAAACATTGATCGGAATGTGCCTGCTTTTACTGAAAACATGTCATATTTAACTTCCTTAACACTACAGAAAATTAAGAAGTCCTGGTATTGAACTGTAAATGAATGATTTCTCTAATCAAACAATGAAAGATCAACATTCAGGGTAAAATATCAGCACAATACACAAAATTTAATGAACTTTTGAAAATCATTTGGAGAATCTTTGGAAATTGGGGGTAGCAGTATATCATCATGATGAAATATCAGGAACCATCTTTTTTAGCTTGACTTAAATGGCTCTGCATGATTTAAATGCTTATATTTATAATACAGTACATGTTAAGTGCAGATTGTATTTACAGTGTCCTTATCCATTTAAGGTCACCAAAAGTCGAAGGGCATGTGGGTCAGATTTCCCGCCTCAGCCCTGCGTGTAGACGTTTGCATGAGGGTCTGCTTATAACCCGAAAAATGTCCTCAGCTGAATTTCTGTCTCCAAATTGCTCATTGTTTGTGTGTGTTTCATACAATGAACAGGTATTCCATCCAGGGTTTTCCCAGCCACTTGCCCTGTGTTTCCTGAGGTAGAATCCCGGCCCTTTACCCCATTTATGGTCATTTAAGTATATGCGATGTAATGTACTGTGGTCAACACTTAACTTATCACTCTCTGTACATGTATTAAGCTGCTGATGACAATGAAGTAACCTTGAACCTTGAACTTAAACAAAACAAACATAACACATCTCCAAGAAGAATATGTACCCGATATTCTCGTAAACTTAATGCCTATTTTTTTTATTCTTATTTTTATTGTACAAACCTTTTTTTAAATATTTACTTTTACCCTCATAAGAGTATCTGATTATTTTTAACATGACACTGTGGACAAACATTTCAGGCAGTGGAATACATTGTAGAAAAAGAATTCTCACACAATTTTCCAACATTTTTGCGTATGTTTTCAGCAGGTTCCATGTGACAGCCTCAAATCTACATTTCAAACTGGCGGATAAGGTTGTGATCAAGCTTTTTGGCACAGCCCATACAAATGAGGTAGATGATATTATAAAATATTCCCCTCTTTGGTATAACATATAACATTTCAAATATGACAGCATCCAGTGATTTCTTGACACAAATGTTGTTTTCCAAATCGACAGGATATTTTTAAAATAATGGAAATAAAATTATGAGGTATATTTGGTATTTAGAATCTATTATGCATATACAGATATGAGGTATCAGGCTGTACACAAACCTACAGACAAATATAACGTTCTTGTTTACAGTCCCAGTATGAACCTTAAAAAACTAAAATAAATTAAAAAAAAAAATAGAAAACATGTTAAACAATACAAATACTAATAAAAAAAACACATAAGAATATAAAACATTTACTTGTTTCCCTTGGGTTTTTTTCCATCACAATAGCAAACAAATAAATGACGTTCACAAGGCCTCTCATTAATGTCAAAGACCCCTCCCCCCCCCAGATCACAATTCTGTATTTTACAGAATCTGTTTCCCGATGCACCGTTCATGCGTTCTGTCTATTCCGTCAATTATCAGGGACACCGAGTGGAGGTGCAAGACGACCCAAACTACTAAACAACTTTATAAAGGTGTGCAATCAAATTTAGCTACTCTATGAAATTATACTAAATTTACTAAAAAGGAACCCCAAATATAAATTTAAGAGATGCTGCAGACACATAAAAAGGGATAAAGCAAGCTATTGTGAAGTAGTGTTGTTCCGGGAAATGTTTTTTAATGACTTCAGTATCACATTATTATGCTGAAAATATACAACCCATATTATTATTAAATATAGAACGTAAAACTTCACTGTTCACATTTAAAATCAAAACATGGGATGTACAGGAGCCAAACAAACTGGGTAAAATGGGGGGGTCCTGGCAAAGGGAACATGAGCGGAGCATGAGGAGGCGGGACTTCCTGTGAAGCTTGTACTGGTAACAGCTTATTTCTCATTTTAGACTCTGACACACCCTTGGAGATTTCTGGACTGTGACACAGGCACAAACTGAATGAGCTGAATGAGTTTGAGCAACAAGTAGTTATTTGTACTTTAAAAATGATCAGTTGTGTAATATTTCAAGAATCACATTACAGTAAAAGGCTAAAAAAAATGTAACAGTTTCTGCCAACCACCAGTAATAAAACTAAGCATCCAACACACCATTAAACCTGTTAACCTGATGTAGGGGAAGGCACTGCAATAAATAGTCATATAAAACATCAGTGCCACTCGCCTTGCCAATAATAACAGAAATCCAGTTTGGTTCAAGTTAGTTCAACACAACTGGTCCTCAGTCACAGAAACGGCTTTCCGTGAGAACAGCAGAATACACCCAATACCAGCTCTCATACGATGGCACCCCTTTTAGATACAGTGAGCAGAACCACCAATCTGCACTCACTCCTTCAGATCCAACTTGCTGTATCCATTACATGTAAAGCTCAAGGTGTGTCATGCAACTCCATCCCATGCCCATGTGGAACTGGAAACCGTGGTAACAAAAACTCAAGGGTAAACATCGTAAGAAGGTCTATCAAAAAGCCACAGGGTTATGCATGATCTTTGGCCCATAATCACTGTAGTTCCAGGCTGTCCACGTTGTGTCCCAACCAGGCTACTTACGACGACGCTCTTCACATCACACACAGAAGCACGAGAGAGGATGTTTTCAGACAGATTTCACAGTCTCACTTGATAAAACACGAGTGGCCATTCCTACAGCATCTCCACCATCTCAGCCTGAAATGACTGTGGGGAGATCAGAAAGCGTAGGGAAACGATAACATTGTGTAGGCCTGATCACCATCGGGGTCAAAGAGTTCTTCCTCTACTGGATAAAGTCCATTCCAAGCAGGTACCACCCATTCACTGGATGTTCAGCATGGTTGTAATTTGTGTTGTTGCAACAGATGGTACAAAATACAGCAGTTCCTCAGTTTTTGCAGTTGGAATCGACCACTTTTCAATACGTATGCCGCAGTTTCATCTTACCATCAAAAGACGTGACCTACAAAATGTAGCTAGAGCTAGAGTACATGAACATGTAATTTCTGTTTGTCTTTGGTATCAGCTTCCTGCTTTTTCATTTGCAATGACTGTTTTTTTTTACATGACTAAATTCATCACATAAATGTTCTCCCATGCCTATGGAGAAAATATATGAGACAAACTATGTATGATTGACCACAACTGACCACAATCTTTGCAAGTTCAGATTTATATATATATATATATATATATATATATATATATAATTTTTTTTCAGATAAGGAAAGATCACTCCTGATATAATCCTAGTAAAACCTTTCATTCATCCCTTTAGTTTTTCCCTCAGTTATTCTATGTTTCCTTCCTGGAAAAATCACAAACAGACGGAGGACGTAGTGGGACAGTTCTGTTGACTGGATGAGTATTTCAATATTCAAGATACGGGGCCCCCAGAGGCAGAACCGCTTCCCCCTGATGAACATGGGGAGGCGGGGGACTGGCTGTGTGCTGCCGGAACCAGGATGGACTTTCCCTGAGATTCCTGGCGACCGTTCCTGCTCCGGCTTGGAAGGCCTGCAGTGGCTGACTTCCGAGCAAACAGGACACCTGCGGGTGAAGCAGAAGGATACGAGTCACTGGGCTGGAGTAAACAGGGAACCTCTTCCCAGGATCTCCAGTAAACAAACACAGTGTAATGCCGTACAATCCAAGAATATCCAAAATGTCACTGTACAGTTTCTTGTTTTGAGTCACTGTACATATAAATATTTTACCAAGCTTGGGCATACATTTGAAATGTACTGTGGAAAATTTCAGAGATGCAGAGTTCAGATTCAGAAAGTACAAATCCAGACCAAGATTTTGCTTCAGCCAGCCAGTTGCTTATAAAGAGTCAAATTCATAGAGTACGCAAGTGGTTGGTTGAAGCAAAATCTTGGTCTGGATTTACTTGATCTGGACGTACCTTCTGAACCTGAACTTTCCACTCCTGCAAGATTTTGTAGTTTCAAGTACTCTGCTACAGTTCACTTTCAGGCTTTAAGTATTATAAAGTTTTACAGTTAAATAGAGTTTGGCAGAAGACCATTGGAAGAATGAAACAATTACAGTGATGGTGGGAAGGATGTGCTTGTTTATTCTGCAGCTGGGTGGAAATCACAATTAGTAGCAGCCGTATAGGTGCAGGCTGAGCAGGCATACAGAGGGGGTATTAAGTGAATCCTCCATTCAAGATATGAAGGCCTCTTCAACAAGGTTTACCATCAAAGATGTCCTTCAGACCTACAGGGCAAGGAGCATTGTCTGTCGGCAGGTAATTACTGTCCCTGGCTCAGTGGCTCAACGCGGATTTTGTGGGGACATGCGCTCTTTCACCCAGCACATAAGACAATAAGCCCCATCGACTCTGAACCTAGCATGCTCGATTTTACGATATTTAACTTTTTTTTTTGACTCTGTTGGTCTGCCACTTCTGTACAATGGATTTTATAGAAAAGACATCAAATTGTATGGAGGACTAAGTGTGTGGATATGGCTATAACTTATTGAATTTCCTGCCCGCAATTACATCAGCAAACGGTCCACTATTTACCTGTGTAGACAACTCCATTTATTTCTATTGACATGTTGATGCTGCTAATGCCGTTGGTAGACAGGTTCAATGCGTTTCCCTGCCTGTCATCTGTCAGGAACCAGAGAGAGGTGAAAAACAGAGAAGTCAGACTCAATATCAACACAAAGAGAGGGATGGGGAGGAGAAGAGTGGTAGTTAGGTAGACTGGGGGGACTTTATTAAACAAGAAGGGAGACTGAGAATGAGGATGCATTATTACTGCACTGGTACCGTTGGATAATTATTACTTCTATGATGTATTGCTTGTCTTAATAAATCCATATGATACTAAATATATTTCTTAAGTCTGTATGTATATATTTGGCAGGGGAGGGTCCTTACCCATAGGCCCCCCCCCCCCCGAAAATGTCATACACTGCTTTGTTGCACCATCAGTACACCTGGTTTAACCAACAAAGGGTTTGGTGATTGGCTAAGTGACAGGAAGTAGTTAAGCTGTCCAATCGGGAGTGCCAATACTGAAGCAGAACAAACACAATGGACCCACCCTGCTCAGGTGTCCTTCAGCTAAAGCTGTTTCACAGGCCTCAAAAGAAACATTTGTATTAAATAGATTTTAAGAGGGTGTCTTTTGTTTTTCTTTTTACTTTTGGCACAGGCTGTTAAATATCTGAGAACTAATCAAGGTGTCATGTGTGCAGTGATATTCTCCTTTTGATAAAAAAGGATACACAATAAGCCCAAGTGGGTTGATTTACAATGTTCAGACATCACACTTCACACGGCCATTTGGTCCATCTAGCTTGTTTGGGGAGAACTCAACTAATAGCTCAGAGTTGTTAGAATCTAGCTCTGAACTCTAGAACCCAGGGTTTTAGATTGCACTACACTAATAATCAGCTCATTAAAACTATTTAAAAACATTTCTGGTCATTCCCCCCTATAGCACAGCACGTGATTAGGGTGAAATGAGAAAGCAGATTTGAGGGGCTGGCTCACTAAGAAATACATCTCATTCCTCTTGTTATTAAATTATGACTAAGAAACCCATGACTTATTGCTTGTCGGAGCTGTTGAAATTTCAGATGTTAGCAAAGCTAGATCATACAGGAGAAATCTATAATTCTGCCCATAGTTTAAAAAGAGTGTTTGAGCGTTTTAATTAGTATATTTCTTTATGGATGGTATATGAGATTCTCCATTTTCACAGTGATGTTTCACCAGGTCCAGAGGCACCGGAGCTGTAATTTTTATATTAATGAATTCAGCTTGATTGTTTATTCCAAACTCTAACACTGTGAGCAGGAGGCCTGTCATGCTTCTTAGAATGCGGCTGCATTAACATACATATCTTATCTATACCATTTACTGCTGCCCCCAGAGGATAAGGATCTTCTGAATGACAGAACAATTGAAGAATAAACCAGGGGACTTTTCATATTTTAGCTGCAAACTTGGGCAGAGCATTACCTCTGCTGTTCAACTTTATGTTCATGGGAAGCTGTGTCGCCATGGTGACGAGGTCTCGCTGAAGCGCGCGCTGCATGCTCATCTGCTGCTCCTCCGCCGCCAGCAACACCTTCTTTCGCGCCGGCTCGCCGCACTCCAGCGTCTCGCGCAGCTGCTCCAGGGCCGCCGCCTGCGCCGCGGCCAGGTGGTGACCCGCCATCGCCGTGGCGACGGGGATCTGCGAGCTCATGCAGTGGGGCAGCGTGTTCTCCTCTGGAAAGGGGGGTTTAAACAAGTAAACGACCGTGTCAGCAATCTGTCTGCGAATGGAGGGCATACAGACCGAAAAACAACATTAAACTAAAAGCATTTTAAGGACCCCCATCAAACAGGGAGACCTACTGGTTTTAAGTGATGTATAATGACCATATAACCATACTTTTAGGTAAATTAAACTGACTGACTTCTCTCTGTGGATGTATTTAACTCATAATGATATAATTTAACTCTAGGTTTTATAACAGTTTTTGTGACAGTACATTAATACTGCACTTTTAGTGTTTATTATTTGTTCCAACTGTCCGTTCATCCATCCATCCATCCTTCCATCCATCCATCCGCTTCTCCTAGGTATTGTTAGTTAATTAAAAATAATCAGCCCCCCCATACCCCGATACAGTTGGAGTTTCCATCCCGGTTGTTACAGACCAAACCGGTTCTGACCCAAACCCTGAAGATGCCCTCACCGTTCTTTACCATCCTGACCGGAGCAGCCCGACCGCTGCTGAGGGAGGGGGCGGCGACGTGAGCCAGCGGGACCTTCG
Organism: Paramormyrops kingsleyae; assembly: GCF_048594095.1. Classification (NCBI taxonomy): domain Eukaryota; kingdom Metazoa; phylum Chordata; class Actinopteri; order Osteoglossiformes; family Mormyridae; genus Paramormyrops; species Paramormyrops kingsleyae. The sequence continues at coordinate 16,657,952 of NC_132798.1, forward strand.
GCGGGGTGAGGGCCACTGCGGTGCCGACGGGGGGGTAGCCGAAGAGCCCGGCGCCAAATCCTTGCTTGCGACCCTCGCGCCGGTTACTGTCGATGGCGACCTGCAGCTCCCCCGGCGAGCTGAGCCCCCGCTTGGCGCACTCGTACGGGTACAGGTACTTCATATACCTGCGCGAGCGGAAAGGTCATGTCAGCATCACGCCCAAAGCAGGCCGCACTGGCAAGGCCCGCAGGCACACCTGGACCCACACCCCCCCCCCCCTTTGATGTCACAGATGCCCTTAAGAGGTGACTTCAGCCAGCCAGCCGAGTTTTTAACTGATGTCAACACTTTGCACGCCAGTATCCATTACAGCGCTCAAGCCGGGACGATGGGTAACATTATCTGCATTATAAACACCCACCTCATCAGAAATATAGAGAGAGAAAGCAGTAAGGCGTATATGTACAGGAAGTCTGGGTTTAGTTACAAATACTGATAATTATTTGTATATTAATTACAGGATTTGGTACCCCCCCCCCCCCCAGGCCGGCCCCATGCTCACTGCGTGCGCAGAGTGAAAGCGGCACTGGTGATGGAAGTGGGAAGGTTCAGGCCTTTGGTTATCTCTCGCCATATCTTCTTATTGATGACCTCCACCAGGCCCCCTTTTTCCGTGACGAGCTTGTACAGGGTGTAGAGGTCCAGCACCTGCTTGGCCATGATAGGAATCCGATTCACCGGGGTCCCTGCGGAGACATAACATCCCCGATCGATGGCATCGACCACCCGGGAACGTCAGCGGCTCTCTCAGCTGCTAATAAAGCCAATTACTCCATGCTAAGTAAGACGTGAACCAGTGCCGTGGCCCCCGTTAACAGGAGACATTGGTTTTGTGAAAAATAAAACTCATGATGTGTTTTTTTTCCTCCAGATAAATTATGAGGCACATGTTTATGATGGATGTCACTGTACATAAGGTCAATAGTGTGAGCAGATTCAAATCTGCATCTCCAGACAAATGTGATTGACTGAGAAGAGCTGTTTTTTTATGGATGTGGAAAATGACAGGCTTGTTTTAGAGGATCAGGGACAGCATTAAGGGCTCGCACCTTTCGGGATCTGTGATTCCTGCTCCTTGCTCTGTATGGTTGTTTTCCTGTGGTTCCTCTGTGTACTAGGCTTGGGTGGTTGAACTTCGTTATTTGAATAATATTTGAATTTATATATTTATATACTCAATGGCAAAAATCAACGTTCCAATTTTAAAAAAATTACGTAAGCTACTATTAGGCATCTAACACTTCTTCATTTTTGTTTTGCTTAATGGCCCTTGTAGTATCATCGAATAAGATCTGCCACTAGGGGCAGACTTATGTAAATAAATTGAGCTAACCTAAATGGCTGAAACTAGCTGTTAAGGAAAAGAGTGAAATAATCAGGAGAATTACAGTAATTCCGAAAAACCTGAAAGGCGCATTCTGGAAACTGTTTGGATTTCCTTAGCATTTTTTATCATGGGGACCCCCACCCCCCACTCTGTGAATTTTATTGCCAAGATTTCACAATAGGCTACCAGAATAGCTTCACTTTAGAAAGTATTGTTAAAATTCCATATACAGACGCTCCTCTACTTACGAGATATGTTCCAAACAGCCCTTCATAACTTGAAATGTTCGTAAGTCGTTATTCAACATCATTTTAAGGGTATACGCAAGTACAAAGAACTAGGATGCTGGGAGTACGCACGCTACGCTGCTGCGCGGCGGGAGTAGCGGCCAGAAGTCATACTAGGCGGGATTGGCATGCAGAAAAAAAAAAAAGATGTTGCGGACAGGAAACAGGAGCCCAACGAACACAATTTGAACTTATAGTCCTTTTCGTTCATATGTTTGCAAGTTCATAAGTTGAAAGTTTGTAAGTAGAGGAGCGTCTGTACCGCAGTATAATGTATGGGCAGTATGACAGAATGAAACATTTACTTTAGTTACACATAGCTTAAACTAAAGGCAGCTTTTGATTGCATGTTGTTTGATTAAGCTTTAAGCTATTTTACATACGTAAGCCTATGTCAGCTGTCTAGTGTCAGTCCTTCAATACTTTAATTTCACACCACAATTTAGATGACTTTTTGTTGTTGCTGCTGGTGTTTCTGTCCTGTTGGCAGCTAAATAAATAAAATGTGTTGTTATATATTATTGTCTCCTCGTGGTTTTCTTCACTTAATAGCAGGCTAACGCTGCAGGTTTCACCGTTCACGGTCAGTCACACACATTGGCTACTGTGCTATGATGGGCTGGGTCTGTGGTACAACCGTGTAATTAATACTCAAAATTATTTGAATGGTAAAGCTGTTATATTATTACAATTTTAATGCTGTTTTACATTGACTTTTCCAACACTACTGTGTACCTCAGTTTCCATCCATGCTTTTGGTAGATTGAAATCTCTAAATTGTTGGTAAAATGTGATTGTGTGCGTGGCCTATAATGGACTGGCATCCCGTCCAGGGTGTCCCCTGCCTCTCGCCCTGTGATGGACTGGCATCCTGTCCAGGGTGTCCCCCTCCCTCTCGCCCTGTGATGGACTGGCATCCCGTCCAGGGTGTCCCCCTCCCTCTCGCCCTGTGATGGACTGGCATCCCGTCCAGGGTGTCCCCCTCCCTCTCGCCCTGTGATGGACTGGCATCCCGTCCAGGGTGTCCCCTGCCTCGTGCCCCCTGTGCTTCCTGTGAGTGCCTCCAGGCTTGCAGCATTTTTGCCTTTCTGAAACGTTGTGAGTGACAACACAGTGAACCAGTCCGGCAGCAAAACACACTCATGAGAATTTTGGCACAGAGTTAGTGTCCATTCCAGGAGTCTCATTCATCTTGATATTTAAGACCTAATGGTCTGTAAACTCTGGGCCTGAACTTTATGTAAGTTTATCCTTAGTTGCACTACGCATTGCACATAAATGCAAATGATTATGTTCTTCAGACACAAACCAGTCCCCAGCTATCTGCTGTTTTGTGTATTTTTGTATGAGTGATAACAGTAAATTAACTACCTGGCTTGACATTGATATAAAATATTGTGGGAATGGAAACAAACTAAATGGATGTAATGTTTATTTTTTTTATCTACTTTGGATAAAAGTTCTAGTTAATAAGTAAGCCATATTATTACCATGATTACTACTAATAACTGCAATTTAGATAAAATCTGTACAGTCCTGGCACTAAGATGTCCCTCATGGTGCCACAGTGCCTGACTGAACCCTGATTGTAAACAAACATGTGCAACCCCCCCTCCCCCATCAAACATAAGAAAAGTGGACAAGATTGCATAGCTCAAAATATAAGGGATGACTGAAAGACATTTGTACAATTTCAACAGGTACTTATTTGAATCCGAAGAATAAATCCTAGATTCTTGGTTAAAGATTAAATGGTTTGTATGGTTTGCTTCATGCACAATCTAATCAGAATGTTTTCTTCAGGAATGCAAAATGACATCAATTCACCCTGCAAATGTGCTGGACTTTACATGTCATTTTGATGTTGCGTAACGTTGTGTAAACTTTTATTCCACACTTACTGGCACAGCAACTGGCTGTCATAAAATTTCTCAGAGCATGTTTTCTCCCCACTTTTCAACCACTTCTTCTGGGTAGGGCTGTATCCTGTGTTTCAGGCATAAGCATTATTTTAGTAACACTGACTGAGGGGCCGACCATTAGCTACTCACATAGCTAGTTAGTGTCGATATTGGGAGATAGAGAAAACGAGTATTTCCAGAGCTAATTAAATCAGGAATGTCTTCGATAACATCAGTGGCATTTGTTTTTTAACATGGGTCTGCAGATGTTTAGAATGTATTGCCTGATGACTATGAAGGCCTACGTACTCAACATGAGGGGAGGTGAGCGGCTCATTGCGTTAGGATGCTGTGGTTGCGATCAGAATGTAGTTGGTTTAAATCCCACTGTGGGGCCCTTGAGAGAGACCCTTAACCCCCAAAACTCTGTCCCTGCTCTTTCAAAAAAACAAAAAACAGAATGTGTTTATCGTGTCCAAAGGGACATAGAAGCATTGATGAGAGACCAGGATAAGCCAATGTCACTGAAGCAATTGGGGTTACGGGCCTCGCTCCAATAGTGACATTACTATGCCAGCAAAAGGATTTGAATCAATGACGTTCTGATCTTGGGGACAGGGTAATATCCCACAAAATAACACAGGAGGCGCACACAGCTAGAGAGATGGCAGTACTGCGATGAAGACGTTTTATGCAGGGACAGTGTGTAGATCAGTAGGTTAGGACTCTTAAAGTCACTGCCAAAATCTCAGGACTAGGTCCCTCAGAAAGGCCCCTAACCTCCAGTTACTCCAGGGAATGTTTTGCTTTCTTGAAAATGTAAGTCACTTTGGATAAAAGCATCCGCTAAACGTTATGAAAGTTATGTAGGCAATAAGAGAGGCAGCCTTTGGCTGAGATATAACAGCTCCCCTTCATATTCTCCAGGCCTGGAGTATGAGTGAGAACGGCCTCACCGGGCACGGCGTGACTTAATGGGCAAGGCGGCAGCTGCTCGTGTGAAGACCACGCAGGCTGACCCCAAGATAATTAGCCCACGTTTTGCCGATAGTGTTCAATCCTGGCCATCGGATTCAGGATAATAGCGATCGATATCCGCTGAACGCGGGGAGCGCCGCGCAGGGAGTCGGAGCGAGGAAATGAGGTCCGTCTGAGCCGGGCCCGGGCATGGCGGTGGGAAGAGGGAGGGCACATCAATTAGGGCTGGTAATTACCGCTTCATTTTGTTTCTCTGACGTGTAAATGGGGAAGTACCATTAAAATGGAAGATTAATCCCCATTGTCCGTGCAGACAATGGTGGCATTATGTCTGAAGTAGAAGCTCCTAAAACAATCCATTACTTAAAAAAAACAGTATATACATCACCAAGAATTGATATTCCCTAGTGCTGAATACTGGAAAGGAAAGAATCAAACCCATTTCTTCATCCGCACCCCCTTTGTCCAGTTCAAGGCCGGTTGCTTCCCCTATAGTTACACTGACCCAGCAATGCATTATATTATTGTTGCTGTACATTGGCCAAGCGTAGAGTTCAAAATCAAATTAGTGTCAGATAGTCACGGATGACAGGTCGCAGATAACATTACTGCCCCCCCCCCCCCCCAACCCCACCCAGGAAAATCACCACTTATAATGCCTGCATACTTTCTGTTTGGCTAAAATAAATAAATACATAAAAACTAGAAAATCTTCTTCCCCCTAAGCTCCATTTTAAACTGCCAAATCTATTACCAAATTCATATTCATGTTCATAACACATTCACAACATGCCTAAACACGTAAATGGTCAAACCATAATCATTAAAAAGACCTAGGAACATTGCGTTGGACATATTAATAAACATTTATCAAACCATTTCAATAAATAGCTGACTGAAATCCAGATTTTTATCTAACATGTGTGTATTTATTCAATAAAGATATCTTGAGGGCAAAAATTTAACAACAAGTTGACAGTGTTACTGGTGTGATATATTAAAGGCACCATGAGACATCGCAGTGCTGCCTGATCCCCTTAAATATCTCTACTAAATCTGTCTTCATTCTTATCACAGTCATAATACTGCAAAATGATCCCCCAGCACAGACAACAAACTGGAATATCATGATTTGCCCTCCTGAATAGACACTGAGGGTAAAATAGTAGCTTTCCAGTCTGCTAACTTCAAGATAGCGGCTAGATTATTTCTGAATGGAGAGCTAAAGGGTCACATCCCTTTAACTGCCATCATGGAAACTTCCACCGATAGAGATCTATAAGACAATTACATGTCAAAATACATTATACCCAATCAAAGCATGGGACTCATAAATTGAAGCCTGCTTTGAGTGCTATTGTCTGGGAAATTCTGAACCCAATAACTGCCCTTTAAAGGGGATTTATGCACTTTCAATATCTACAGTGAGGTCCTAGCCTGCTAGATTTGCCAAGGGAGATATAGGGAATGAAAGGGGTTACACTCTTTTGTCAACAGACATTATCTGCTGGGCCGTTGATCATCATGACAATGAGCGATTGCCGATTAGAGAAAACAAGTTCTACCAATTCTGCTCTCTGTCTCCCAGCTGTCAGCGAGGTGCAGTTTGAGAATCAGCCCCTAATGTCACAGTAATCATGCATGATCGAGGTGAGCACTGAGATGTTTTGTTTTCTGAGCTAAATCACCCGTACACTCAAAGAATGTCCGTCAAACCGAAAATCAATAATGTTCTGACGTTGCGTGTTATATCATGCTGTTTCAGGAGGGAAATGAGAAGCCGTAATGTATAATAGGAATGAAGAGGTTTCTCCTCTGAAGCACACAAACTGACAGGAATAACTAACGTTATGTAAACACACAGTCTATGAAAAGGCTTGAGAATGAGTTCAGTCGGGAAACCTCCAAGGAAAAGCGAGAGCATGCATAAATTAGTTCTCAGGAGTACAGTCAATTTAATATACTTCTGAGTTGGTGGGGGTAGGTGGAGTCGAGTTACTGGGTTTAACCTTATTGATTTGCTCCACCTGTCGCTGGTTTTAAATAATGTGGACTCAGTGGAGTGTCTTGTATGGTGTTGTGGTAGTCAGTCTAGCTGGGGGGGGGGGGGGGAAGAAAAGGGGTTGGGCAATTTTGGGGGCAGTGCTACACAAAGCTGTGTCAGTAAGTAAAGGAAAACACACACACGTTTGTATTCATACATTCATTCATTTCTGTGGGCAAAACCATAATTACAGCAACGACGACCTTAACCCCTACCCAGCCCTAATCTTAACCGTTAGTAACCAAACACACACGTACCTTAAAAACTTGACCTTTCAAAACAGGTGCAAAAACAACGCCCCCACCAGATAAGAGATTCCTAATCCATAATAAACCTGTTCTTCGGCGTGACATTTGGTGGAATCATTATATAAGGTACCGGCTAAGTGGGATTGTTGTAGGACCGCGTCACGGGTACTACAAAGCCATGCTACGAATTTCTTCTCTTAAAGTACATGACGATCCGAGGATAGGCTGGAGTGAGAGTGTGATTCAACCGAAAAAACATGTCCGAATCCGGTTCGCGTCCGCAAGCCGGCGCACAGACTCGCCTGTATTTTAGGACATTTCGCTGATCATCGGTGTTTAAATCCTAGGTGATTATGGGGGAACAAAAGTTTGCTTATTGAGGAGAAAGTGCTGAGGTGGTGCGGATCGTGATCAATTTACACTCGTGGAAGCGATTAATCAGACGGCGTGTTTAGCGCTGTACAATGGGCGAGCGGGCTTTCATTGTCCGGCGTGATATACTGTATAAGGTCAGAGACCGAAGGGGATCCATTTTTCTGATGAAAGCAGAGCCTCAGTTCGTCGCGGATCTGACTGCATGGCCGCCCTTCTCGTCATTAGTCTAACGTTAATTACCTCGGGCTGCCGTAACGGCTTTAAGTCTGGTCTTTCTCAGAAACCAGGAACATGCATCTCATAAAAATGTCTTGTAAGAAAATTACATTTTAATAATATTAAGCAGGTTCAGGAATTAATTCTAAACTGTAATAGGCAACTAATCTTGTATAAATCGGATAAAATAACACATTGTTGAAGATTTCCATGCTTTACATTAAGATTAAGGTTAAATTAATTGTTACTCTTGTATTTAAAATGTTGAAATCGTTTAAAACGTGTTATGGAGGTGATTTTTCAAAACCGCAAATGCCCTGGGACTTTCTGCAAGTACATAAACCAGAGCCTCTTTTTAACTCTTCTGCACAGAAGTTCACACGATCGCCACTTTCCCAGCCTATGATTAATGACCATAAAGGCCGAGATCCCAGTAAGGTCACCGACCTCCATGTTGGGCTTTATATGCGCCCGGTACATGACAAGTTACAATCAAACGCAAGTGTAATACGTTAAACTGCTCAAACTAACCCAAACGTGTAACATTAGCAGAAGCGGATTTCATCAGCGCAGTTCCCCATTTTACCTTATTCAGACGGATCACACTTTCAGAAGACTGTCCAGAAGCGTCACTTAAATAATGTAAGGAAAGCGAGTTTTAAAGGATGCAAAACTATGAAAAGCACTTTTCTTTGCTTAAACTGAAACTTGAGAAAACGTTCAGACCCAAATGCATGTAAGGCTACAAGAACAAAATACATCCAGATATTCGAATTAGTTTTAAAATCATATGCAAGTGGCTTTGGACAATACGTTTGCTAAGCAGGTTAAGAAGACAATTACCCAGAAATCTGAATGACCAGGAAATAATGGACGGGGTCCTGTTTACAGGGGAGCTTTGGTGGAGTTTAAGTAAAATAAACCTATTCTGGTTCATTACTGTCAGACTGAAGTGTGGCGATGCTCTGTGTACAGTACATACATATTTTATGTAGAGTTCTGTGCAAAAGGCTTAGGGAGGTAGTAACTGTATATTTGCTCCGAAAGAAGCAAAACATGCAAATTACCTGTAAAAAATAAAATCTGTTCTCGGTAATGTTACTGATGTTTTGTTGGACAGCTAGACATAGACCACTTTAGGTCCCAAACACGTGCTGAGGAGAACCTCAGGCCATCCATCCATCCATTTTCTGAAACTGCTTAATCCTAACGGGTCGCGGGGGACTGGAGCCTATCCCAGGAACAATGGACACAGACGGGAACCAACCCCGGGCAGACATCAACACAGCACAGTCATTCCAAGTATTTATGAAATTTCATAAATTTATATATATATATATACATACATACACACATATGCAGTAAATATATATGTATTATTTTTTTAATGTTCCTTATGGCTACTGATCATCTGCAGAGTAAAGTCTGAAAAGTTTGTGGTGTGTAAAAACACAGACAAGGTTATACAGCAACCCTGTGACTGTGATAGTGTTAGATATTTTTATTGTTATTGGAATAGTGGGGTGTTTGTCAGTGAGACGTGTATAGGTCCCTCAGCCTGGGACGAAAGGAGCTCACCTCGCTTCTGCATGAAGCTGAAGAGGTCATCGAGGAACTCCTTCCGCTTCTCGTCATCATCCAGCTCATACAGCTGAAATAAAGTGTGAGACACAGGATGATGTGACACGTGTGACCTGTACTCCCTCGCAGCACCACAGACACATCAAACCTTACAATTGTTACAACCATCAAGCACACATAACATTCTGTTAGTAGTAATTACATTCTAACTAACAATTCTCTTAATTTAAAACCAAAATAAAATGGTAAACAAGGTTAAACATATTGAGCATTTGATATGCTTGTCTTGCCATTATTTTGGCATGGTTTTGCACTTACAAACATTAATAATGATTATATGACTCTCATATGCATAAATAAAAAATGTTGTATGAGAAGGTGCACCCAAGGTAGAGACTTCAACATAGTTCCACATTTTAAGTGTCTGCGCTAAGGGGAAATTATGTTTGACCTATTTCTTACAGATAAAACAGGAATTTAAGCTACGCTTTCCATAGTCACCTATCTTCTTCAGATTTGTATACGTTAATCAATGTTCATACGCATCCAAACATAAATTATGCTCACTAAGGAACAGTGTTTTTAACATGCTTTGAGATCCAACTTGCTAAGGTGAGGACCAGTTCCTTAAGGCGCCTGCAATTTTCCCGCAACCACTGTTTTTCTCAGATGAAGTATCTACGTGTCAGGAAACAGAACTCACAGTTTCCCTTGCATTACACAAAGACGAGAAATGACACCTTTGTGAATGAACAATCTCAGGAAAGTGCGTTATATCTGCACGGAGTGTGAAGCCTTTTCATACGAACATGTTAAAAAGAACAATCTTCAGCAAGAGGTCAAAAATAGATGGACTAACATATTATAGAGCCCTGACCCTTGAAGTTCAAAAGCACAGATATGAAACAATATTAAGTAGTTAAAAAAAACCATATCCTGCATTAAACTAGTCCAAGCTCATGAAATATGGTTTACCCAGGAAGTGATGTCACACAAACATTTCAAGTAGCTCACAAGCCCATTGGATGACATAGTGAGTGTTCATGCATGAAATATGACTTATGAGAAGATTCATTATATGGCTGCCTATTCACAGAGGAGGAAAAAAAACAACACATAAAGAGCATGTTAAAGAATGGTTAGATGGTGATGGACAGCCTATGAGTAATCACTGTGGTGTTCATGTAAATACAACTTTTGTTTATTTTGCAACATTACAGGGAGGGTTGTCAAAAGAGGCATCAGGACTAACTGACAGAATGAAACTGATTTAACTGCTGGTTCCAGTGTTTCCAAACTCGCTCACAGCTACAAAAACGCATCGCTACTGAACAAATCATCCACCTTTTTACATTCACTCAAATGGTGATACACAGATTATTCATAAACCTCTGCATAATTACAGGGGAATTCAATAACATGAAGCTGATTCCCATGTTAGGAATTTACACAAAATAATGTTTACTTTGTTTTCCTAGGTGATGAAATTAGTGTTTTCTTTTAGTTTCCTGGCATGTGAATCACCACCGGTAATTGTCAGTTTGATATAATTCCCAGTGAGCAATTTACTGTAACTAACCAAAGATTCAGGGGAAGGGAAACATTGGGAAGCAAGATGTGTGAGGGACACCCTACGTTTTATAGTAAATATCAGAGTGGGGGATGTTTCTCGTTTCCTGTCCTAAACAGAGGACACAAAATTCCAAAAGGGTGTTCCAGTGCGGTTTTCGGGGAGGTAATGGGTTATGGCTGTTTGTGCTGCCCAACAAAGGACACCGCAATCTACTGACATTACACAACCTGCTGCGTGTTACGCTACAATGCCGATACGAGGGAGTTCTGCCATCACATTTATGTAATTAAGCAATGATCGTATGTTTACTTGTCCGGACAGACATGTCTTGACCTGCGACGGACTGAACGTCTTTAGTCTGGCTGCCGACAGATTCTATCAAGGTGGTCTCTTCCGCTAAGAGACGTGTTAAAAGGCGATTAAAACGTACGTCTGGGTCCTCCAGACAGAAAGCAAAAACGTGGATGAGTAATTGTGAGAATAGAAGCCTTAGGATGTGGAAAGCAGTTCAGAATGTGTGCCGACTGCCAAAAAGAGATGATGTGAGAAAGCAGAGGTACTGTAGGAAATGCCAGGGCAGGGCTCGCTTCAGGAGAGCTCAGACAGGTCTTCTGTCCATCTACCCCCATTATATTCCTTCCATTTTCTTCTCTGTTGTCCCCCATTGGCTCCTCAGACCCATGTGACATTAGGAGAGACGTGTCACACACACAGGTGGAAAAGCGATGCATAAGGAAATTCCATAGTAGTAAAGCGGAACTGGTGAGCGTGTGTTGGAATTTGGAGGGGGGGGGGGGGTTGAGGGATGGGGGCTGGCTTCTTCGCTACTAAAAAGAACATGGGATGAAGTTTATATTATCATAGATTGCTCATTACTCAACCATCCATCCATCCACCCCTTCACTGACTTCTTTACTTAATACCTCCATCCATTCTTTAATTTTCAAACTACTACAGAGGTTCTGGGAATCACAGGGCACAGAGCAGGGTGCCACGGTATTGCAGGGTGTGCGCATGCATCGCATGGGCAATATACAGATGCTGATTAGCCTGGATGCAGGACTTTGGACCACGGGAGTATCTGGAAGAAACCTGATGCAGGGAGAACAAGCAAACTCCACACCACTATTTATTCCCTGTCTGAGCACAGGGTCACAGAAGGTTGCTCATTTACAGTCAGGTGAACAAAAGTATTTTCCACAGAGACCATGGACAAGAAGGTAGGGGTTGCTTGACAGTCATAGGTTTTTTTTTTCCAGTAAAGTTAAATCCCTGAGTAGCGGGTCTCCTGGGATGTCACCAGGGTAACAATTCCTCCTGGTCTGAGTTATTGATGAGGACCTTAAATTACAGATTTCATTTATCACCATAAACGATCACGTTCCCACAGCGGTTTGTCGTTTTTTAAAGCCAACTGTAGATGTTTTAAACAAGATCCTCTCAAGATCCTCTCCTCCTTAGTTGGTGATGTCATTCGCACAATATACTGCAAGCCACACTTGGGAAAATCTGGTTAAATAATGCAAAAAATAGCCTCAGAGTACAGAAGTCTGCATACTATATACCAACAGAGTGACAAGTCAAATGATACATGTGCGATCTGATTTTTTTTTTTTTTTTAAATAAACTTTTTTTCAAGCAAGGCTTATGAAAGTTAAGAAACAACCAAGAACTTGATCGCAGTCACCTATCCGGGGCTGTCCCAATCCTCAAAATTTCACCCTTGCTTATTATAACCTGACCCTGCTTTAGAAGGGGGAGCAAGGTTATCCATTAAGACCCGAATTTAATATGGCTGCCGTAAGCATTCCATTCCTTATTAAGAGACTGAACCACTGTCCACAGTCTGCCAGTCCTTTGTTTTTTTCTCCCTCCACTGGAATGTTCCAGATCTACATTTAATATCCCATAATTCTCAGCAAACAGTGAAATAGCACGCCGCTTTCTCAGTAAACGCCGAAGACATTTCTTGCACAGCAGAACAAGGGGGAATGTAAACATTAATGTAGGTTTTGTATGTACCTAATGACCGGACAAGTAAAAACTCGTTATTCGGGGAAATAAACACTCTAGAGTCTACAGAAATCGACAGGTTCAGGTCAGCGATCATGCTTTTAGGCTATAATTGTTAAAGTAATTGCAAGAAATGTTTTACTCTTAACCGCGTGCCTCTGGGTAATTTTCATAATCCCGCCCTTTTAGCAATTCATACAGTGATTAATAATACTCTCTCGGGACTAGCTATAGATGTACGGCTGCAATTTAAATTGAGATGATTTTTGCTGCGCTGTTGTGTGAATGTACACTGCATTGCTAGATGACACATGCTTAAATTAGATATGTCAACAGCAGCCATGTCATCTGAGTACTTCATGAAAAAAAAAACCTTAGTATCTGTGTAGAGGGAAATTAACACCTGCTATATCACAGAGCCTGAGGTTACATTAGTAGTGATGATTCAGATAGACACACGTTGACCTTTAAATCTAATCTGCGGACACCTGTTTGCCCAACCAGAAAGAACCAGCAGAGCCTTTTTATAGAGGACAGTAGACAGTTTTTTTCTCCTCAGACATTATGTTTGTACACGCAGACTGGCCACATCTTGTGTGGACTAATGTTGAAACGAGAGAGCAGGACGAGGGAAAAAATATGCTATATGATTTTTTTCCCCCAACTTTGTCTGCTTATTTCTAAATTTTACTCAAAAACAACATATTTCTCAATTGGTTTTCAAGTTGCAAGGGTTTGAGTTAATTAATTAATTACATGAAATTGTGAGTCAATGAGAATCCGGAAGAAATACATTTATACCTGATGTGCGTGTGGGTATGTGTGAGTAACATCTGTGTAGGCTGACAGACAAAAAAAAGAATGATCTCCTGTTGTGTGACTTTCTTTGTTCTGTTTGCATACAATGGAACCACCTAGTATTACATGTCTTCAAATGTCCGACCGAAATGACAGGAACCTTCATCTCAGCTACTTCAAAGCCTTAGTGTCCAAGTCACCTGCACTCCCGGCCGATAAATCACCTCCGGTAGCGTGGGTAGCCATGCCGCTAAACACGAGGTTCTCGTGTTTAGTGATAATTAAGAGAAAAACTACCATCCAGACTCATAGCAGGACAGATGACTCACGCTATTGTGAAACCAGCTTTACGGCATATCATCCCAGCCGTCTGGTGTTACCTGTAATAAGACTATCTAATCTTGATTGATAAGCTTGCGGTCTGACTTGGGTGGGGGCACAGTCTGAACTTTTATTTGCATGCTTTATTAAGTAAACATGTATAATTTAAAGCTACAGCTATATAGATGTGACCAAGCCCAAATAACCTTCCTCAAATAATTTACAAGCAATCAGCACTAGGTGCGTAGCAGCGACAGAAGGTCACTCTTAAGGCTTCCCTTGTGCAAGAGGCTCCCCTGCATTCTTCTCAATGCCGTCATCATCGCTGTTACTTTTAAAAGCTTAAATAAGCGTATCGATCATCGTCAGTGAAGGTTTTTTTTTTCATTTTTGCTTTCTTAGCCACAAACAACAAAGAACTTTGGGAAAATATTCCAGACCAAACCAAACTGATTAATATGTGTTTACTGGTATTTTGCATCTAGGATATTTCCATAGAAGTACTGTACGGAAATGGTGTATTAGCAGATTCTGCAGAGCACTTAAATGCACATTAAGCTGTTTCAGGATTCCGTCGAAGGAACTTCAGATAGAGCGCAGCACACCACAAACCTGCATACAAATTTTAGTTGCATGCTGAATCTCTACCTGGATATACCCTGAAAGATCACTGGTGCATTCTGATGGCCCATGTATCACCAACAATGGGCAAGCAGACAATTAGTTTTTAGGACTGCAAGAAGAAATTCCCAGCACTGCTCATCATTCTGCCCAAACTGCTCTCAGCTCTAATATTATTCAGTTAATAATCGTTACAAAAATGCCCGATGGGACCCCTCTGCTGATACAGCCACTCGCTCTAGGCTGGTTTTAAATTGTATCTGAATCATCTACAGTAACCTTGTCCAGTTCAGCTTATTTTTGTAAGTATAATACCATCCAGCCCATAGCTCCACATACATTCATATATACAGACATGCATATAACACAGAATACTTGGCACTATTATACATAATGCACTGTATGAAGATAAAAATAAATATGTGGGTATGTAAATCCATAACCATGCATCACAATGACAATGATTGTCTTCTCTGCATTCCATAATGTAAGATGAATGAGTCATGGAAATGAACCTGTTTCACAAACATTTATAGACATCATTTAGTTCAATTTAATATAAGTGTAATATATTATTTAAATAGTGGGCGGTAGGGTTGACCCTACACTTCCTAAATTTTGAGAGAAGAACACAGATATTTGCTACAGTGATTGTCTTATTTTAACTTTTTTTTTCTTATTATTTTTTTAATATATCTCCTCTGATGTAGGTTTAATTGAATGGGATGATGAAAGAAGATATATAATGAACAAATAAAAAAATATGCTTGGATTTTTTTTTTTTTTTTGGTCTTCACCTCTTTTAGATCATTGTTAAAAGTTGTTTTTAATTATTATACTTAGGATTCGTAATTTCAGGAAATGTTAAACATCTCTCCCAAATATCAGCTCACAAAAAGAGTGAATGAAATAGCACAAGAAAAAAAACCACAACATCTCAGCAGAACGGACCACTGACATGAGTCACCGCCATATAATACGCGTATCAGGAGTGCCCTCCATCTTATTTTAGCAGTTATGCCAGATGTTGCACGAATGCATTCATTGATTGCTCTGTTTCATAACAGCACTTGAGCTGCATATTTTTTGTTACTTAAACATTGAAAAAAAGACAACCTATAGACCGGGTACACCAGCTCTGCCCTGGTCAGCATAACTCACCCGCATGAGTCTTTTAATTGCCTCTGCCCTTTTGTAATGGTGCACTGCTGATCCTGTGAAAACCCCAAGGGCTCAGTCTCTAATTGCCCCCTGGTGAAATCGGGAATGCCGGCACGGCCATTAAACGCATGGTCATTCTGCGGGCCTGCAAAGCTACAAACAGGTGTTGCCATTTGAGTTTTTTTCCCCTTCTCTCTGGTGGCGGTGTGCGCCCTTTGCAAATGCTGCAGTTTCAATTCCCCTACTCAATGGCATACAATATCTAGGCACAGGAGGATTGCCCCCAGGTCGCCAGGCGTCCAGCGGCCAGGCACAGGAGGATTGCCCCCAGGTCGCCAGGCATCCAGTGGCCAGGCACAGGATGATTGCCCCCAGGTCGCCAGGCGTCCAGCGGCCAGGCACAGGAGGATTGCCCCCAGGTTGCCAGGCATCCAGAGGCCAGGCACAGGAGGATTGCCCCTAGGTCACCAGGCGTCCAGGCACATAAGGATTGCCCCCAGGTCGCCAGGCGTCCAGTGGCCAGGCACAGGAGGATTGCCCCCAGGTCGCCAGGCATCCAGTGGCCAGGCACAGGAAGATTGCCCAGAGGTCGCCAGGCGTCCAGCGGCCAGGCACAGGATGATTGCTCCCAGGTCACCAGGCGTCCAGCGGCCAGGCACAGGAGGATTGTCCCCAGGTCACCAGGTGTCCAGCGGCCAGGCACAGGAGGATTGCCCCCAGGTCGCCAGGCGTCCAGAGGCCAGGCACAGGAGGATTGCCCACAGGTCGCCAGGCGTCCAGCGGCCAGGCACAGGAGGATTGCCCACAGGTCGCCAGGCGTCCAGCGGCCAGGCACAGGAGGATTGCCCCCAGGTCGCCAGGCATCCAGTGGCCAGGCACAGGATGATTGCCCCCAGGTCGCCAGGCGTCCAGCGGCCAGGCACAGGAGGATTGCCCCCAGGTTGCCAGGCATCCAGAGGCCAGGCACAGGAGGATTGCCCTTAGGTCACCAGGCGTCCAGGCACATAAGGATTGCCCCCAGGTCGCCAGGCGTCCAGTGGCCAGGCACAGGAGGATTGCCCCCAGGTCGCCAGGCATCCAGTGGCCAGGCACAGGAAGATTGCCCAGAGGTCGCCAGGCGTCCAGCGGCCAGGCACAGGATGATTGCTCCCAGGTCACCAGGCGTCCAGCGGCCAGGCACAGGAGGATTGTCCCCAGGTCACCAGGTGTCCAGCGGCCAGGCACAGGAGGATTGCCCCCAGGTCGCCAGGCGTCCAGAGGCCAGGCACAGGAGGATTGCCCACAGGTCGCCAGGCGTCCAGCGGCCAGGCACAGGAGGATTGCCCACAGGTCGCCAGGCGTCCAGCGGCCAGGCACAGGAGGATTGCCCCCAGGTCACCAGGCGTCCAGAGGCCAGGCACAGGAGGATTGCCCACAAGTCGCCAGGCGTCCAGCGGCCAGGCACAGGAGGATTGCCCCCAGGTCGCCAGGCATCCAGAGGCCAGGCACAGGAGGATTGCCCCCAGGTTGCCAGGCATCCAGAGGCCAGGCACAGGAGGATTGCCCCTAGGTCACCAGGGGTCCAGACACATGAGGATTGCCCCCAGGTCGCCAGGCGTCCAGGCACATGAGGATTGCCCCCAGGTCGCCAGGCATCCAGTGGCCAGGCACAGGAGGATTGCCCCCAAGTTGCCAGGCGTCCAGCGACCAGGCACAGGAGAATTGCCCAGAGGTCGCCAGGCGTCCAGCGGCCAGGCACAGGATGATTGCTCCCAGGTTGCCAGGCATCCAGCAGCCAGGCACAGGAGGATTACCCCCAGGTCGCCAGGCGTCCAGTGGCCAGGCACTGGAATATTGCCCAGAGGTTGCCAGGCGTCCAGCGGCCAGGCACAGGAGGATTGCCCCCAGGTCGCCAGGCGTCCAGAAGCCAGGCACAGTAGGATTGCCCCCAGGTCGCCAGGCGTCTAGCGGCCAGGCACAGGAGGATTTTACTCAAATCACCCTCATCCAGGAACGGAAGGCACAAGACGGCTGCAGGCATACTGTGCAACTGTGCTCGTGTCGCGAACAAAAACAAAACACCCCAAAAGATTATGACACCCACCTTTCAGAGCCATTAAGGCTAATATGTTCTGCATGATGCGCATGAGCAAGGGCCACAATGACAGAATTTAAAGTTTCTTTAACATTGAGTTCATTAAGTGATTCATATAGATTTAAAACATTTTGCACTAATAGCAAAGTCTTCACGTCACTCCACAAAGACTACTACCTGACACACTCAAATTAGTTGCCATGTTTGTCTTGTAAACCATCCAAGCTTAGGGCACAAAGCAGGAAACAATCCAGGACACAGCATTAACCCATCACAGAACACCCACACCAACGGACAATCTGGCAACTCCAAATCACCAGCATGTTTTGGGAGTGTGGCGGGGAAGAACCAGAGGAAAGCTCACAGGAGGTGCATTGCAGAGACTTGAACCCAAGTCCTAGAGGTGCAAAGAAATGGTGCAAACCACTACACTACCAGACTCGGCTTCAGAACCTTTAATATAAATTCAGATTTTGCATAACCCTTACTAACAGCTAAAAACTGCTTACAGAAAACAACCTAGGAATGTTATATTCCGTACAATGTCTTTATCACATTTTATATTCCACAAAGCATTTTTTTAAAAACGGAAATGGAAATAGTCACTCTGATTAAGAATGGCTTCCCTGCTTTGGGATCTGAGAGGCCACACCGCACCTAATGCTTAACTGTTCTGGTCAGGAATGCAGATTAATGTAACAAAGTGTCAAAGTATTCAAAATGAAGGCTTAACAAACACAGCCAATTAAACTTGAACTTCCCCTGCTGTGCTGAGTGCCAGGTACAGAGTGACCTCTAAGATCTACCCAACAATACACAGAATTCAACTCAAACATTAACCTGACCCTACATGATTAAAAAAACCTTTTTTGTTGGAAAAATTCTACAAGGGGCTTAAATCACCCATCTATCCATTTTCTGCCACCACTTCCTCTTCAGCATCGCAGGGGGATCCAGAGCTTATCCCGGCGGCCATGAGCACAAGGCAGGGAACAACCCGGGATGGGGCACCAACCCGTCGCAGAGGGGCTTAAATCAGCATTCCTGTATTGCAGAGGACTGTGAAATTAATGTGTGGAGCACCCACAGCTCTAAAGCTCCCGGTTTTATTTCAGGTAAAAATTCAGAAAGCCACCACTTCTTTCACGTGGTGGCTAATGTCTGGAAATAAGACAGACTTCTAGAATATTCTGGAATATTCTGAGGAGTTAATGTTTTATTTCACGAAAACAACAATATTTTGCTTTTAAACTAACAGGTAAAATGAAAAAGAAAGCAAACGGGACTTGATAGGATGTGATCAGTCGTGAAATTCTGCAAAAGGTATTTTACCGAGGAATTTGAAGACTAGATCAAAAAAGAGACACAATGTGTGTAACCTTCCTACTCACCTTCAAGCATGTTGTTGCAAAAACAATGATATCAAAAATCTACAGTCCCAGGGAGGAGACAAATTTCTGCAGCTCCACCAGTGGTGTTCAGAACAGGAAAGATAATGTACTTTAATAGAAAATACGATTTAATTTAAATAGCCTTAAGGTGCAAATAATCTTTAAATCTGTATAAGTTATTATATATATTTAAATCTGTATAAAATATATTATTTTGCTTGGATAATAATGAGCTATTCATAATTAGGTCAAATATAAATGTTGTCATAGATTTTCATAACAATTTCAGATACACTCTCAGAAAAAAAGATAAAAAATTGTGCCTTTGTTTGTCATTGGGGCTGTGCCCTTGTAATTGTACCTTTTTTTATTCCCCATAAATTTTTACCCTTTAGTAGTAAATATATTACAGTCATGAGCATTGACATTAGTGTTAAATGGGTAATTGTGGCAAGATAAACTTCATAAATATTTTTCAGAAGCATCCTTTAACAGCAATGTTTAAAAATCATGCAGCATTTCATTCAACAAGTAATTTTAGTGGAATCAAAGTAACAGAAAGATCACGATCCTCTACAAATGGCTGAAAAGGAACCTTCACAGAATAACCATGGGATGTGGGTATTAGGTTGTAGAATTAAAACAACACAGAAGCACATATGATCAGAAGCAATTTTCACTCATATCTGGAGATCGATGTCCAGCGTTTTCACCCGGAGTGCACATATATGTCCCACGGCTGTGATATCCTCCTCTGATGGTAGCAGCTAAGATGGGTAAGCTGTACGATTCCTGCATGGTTATCATCTTGGTCTGACGTCTTCCAGTCAGACTGATCTACACCAGCCACATAATGACAGATCAGAAGGGGCAAACCAGGTGGCTTTCTTCTGAAGCATGGAGCATCTTAATTACACGCCAGCCTGTCAGAAAGCTACCGCCTGTTTCACAGAGAGGTGGTGGCCAGTGCCTGCAAATAAGACAGACTTCTAGAATATTCTGAGGAGTGCTTGATTACACCTTCGGCTCCTCCCTTCTTAACTAAATCCACTCAAAGTCTACGTGTGGCATAGTTAGTCCCGGTGCTTATAATAATAAGGGATTACAAACGCTTCCTTGAATTCTTGACTGACCAACCTAAGATAAGATTCAAGATAACCAAGGTCCTGCAGGCAGTATTTAATTCTAAAGTGAGGCATTTACTGCGAGTATAATTAAGAAAATCTCATAACAACAGTAGGCTAACAAAACAGACAAAGGTTATTATAATAATAGTGATGATAAAAGTATCCACAATGCGCCGGATCGCATGCTCTCGGCCAGGATATATCCACTAAAACATAATTTCTGCACGTTAAAAAGGTATACATGTAATTTATTTTAAAAGTATACATATAATTTATTTAAAGTTTCGATAACGCACTTCGATACCATATTCCTTTCCCACACAAACTTTGACAGTCCGAAGAAAAGCGGATGAGATAATGCTTTCTGCAGCGGGGTAGGAGATGAAAACCAGGCGGGATCGTTCTGTCAGGGCGGGGGCATCGCACTACCGCTACGGGAAACGGCGACTTCATAAACGATATATGGGTGGTATCTACGGACTTAAGTATCGGAGAATATGTTATGGGTTTTTTCCCCCCTTAAAACAGCTTTAATCTCCTAGTGCAGAGTGAGTGTTATCACGACCGGTAATTGTGTAAGACGCCAGAGGTAATCGCATGGAAAGCGCTGCGTAATATTCATCAGCTGATCAAACGTGAAAGCGATCGGAAAATAGCAGTGAGTTGTCATTTTCAACTTAACTGGGCAGTGTGAGTCCTGTACGTACCGCCTCCAACCTCATCATCATCATCATCATCATCATCATCACCACGATTACCTGTTCATTTTAAAAGGTAAACTGATTTAGTGGACATACCACGTTTTCATTTGGCTTTATTCCTCAATTTAATATCGCCTCTCAAAAAAAACACTATGCTGATCATACCGGTTAAACTTACGCATTGTACTATAGTATATATACTTACCCATGGTACTATACAGCTTCTGTTACTTAATCTTACTTAACTGGTTTTGTTCAAGAAACCACTGCATCAAAGTCCCAGTTAGGCCCCGTAAAAAGTCAAGGTTTGTGTTATGCTTGCGTTAATTCCACACAAAGCCTCATAACTGGTCATAGGTAAATAAAGGCCAAGAATGCCATCCATCACTGAAAAAGGCATGCAAAGAAAGAGGGCAAATAAATATTTGGGGTTTATTTGTTTTGTGTCACCGATGCAGGATATTAATGAAGGCGGATGAATTAGAGGGCATTGGCTCCCTGACTGGGTGCACTTTGTTGTCTTGCTGGCCCGGCATCGGCAGATCCATGGTGACTGTTGCCGGGAGTGTTTTCACGGAACGTTGCAAACGCACGTCAAATGAGAACAAAAAAAAAAAACCCGAGTCTAAAAATTAATGAACCGTCATAAAAGCCCTCCCCTTCACGGGGCAAACCCTCATGTGAGCTGCAGATAATATGGGGCCAGTGAACTTCTATCAGGGCGCCTAAAAGCAGGACGGGCGCTGTTTTTTTTTTTCTTAATCAGCCGATCAACCCAGGACGCGCATTCTCAGCGCGGCGGGCTGTAATTATAGCGCCGGAATGCTTATCGAAAATCCGAAAATACTGACACGCACACGCACACACAAGCGCAGGCGTCAAGACAGGGTGTGTATGGCTTAAAGTTTCCATCTGAATTGGATTCAAACTGCACGCTTGGCTGGACTTTAATGAAGAGCTTCACAGACAGATTATAATGAAAGTGTCAAGAGTGGAAGGGACTGGATCATTCGGGTTTTTTTTTTTAACATTCCATCTTTATGTCTGACTCCTACTGGGAGGAGCTTAGCGTCCTGTCCAGGTGTTAGATATCGGATTTCTTAGTGGTTACCTCCGTGTTTGTCCATAGTCTAAAAACACGCCGACTGGCAATACTTTGCAGAGAAGACTGCCGGAGGGGCCTCCTCTTTGCTGTGCCTTTAACAGCAATACGGTTCAAAATTGAAATACCTTCTGATTTTCAATTCTGGCCCTGTCCAATTTCTCATTTGATTTTTAATTAATACATGAAGTTAAAGAGACAAAGACACCATCGATATTTGGGGCAACGTGTTGTGAAAACATTTCATACAGTGACAAACACTTTCTGAAATCCAAACACTGTCTAGGGCAGAGCTACACTTTTTTTTTACAAGAACATGAATCAGGAAAAAGTAAATATATTTTATCCATCCATATTTTAGTCTGGATGTGATGCCAGTGCATTGCAGGGCACATACGCACACATATGGATGAGGGGCAATACAGAGGTGCCAGTTCACCTCACTGCATGTCTTAGGACTGCAGGAGGAAAGGGGAGACCCCAGCTTGTTATGGGGGAGATCATGCACACTCCTCACAGGGAGGAACCCCCCGGTCCGGGAGGTGATGCCAGAGTGAGTGATGCTCAATGTTTTCTACATTGGCATATTTAAATGATTTGTGGCCATATTATATATCACAAAAAAACAACTGTTATTATGTGTAAAATGGTGCAGCTGTTTGTACTGTCCAACCCAAACCCAGGTAATTATGTCCTGAGCTGGTCTCTTTTAGTAGGCTTGAGCTGTAAAGATTAGCTGGGTTTGTTCAGTTTTAGTGGAAAAACAGGACTGGACAGAGAGAGCGAGCAGAAGGGTGGAGCTGGGGTTGGTGGGGGGGGGGGGAGGCGGAGTTCCTTTAAGACTGCCGCCCTGCTCTGGGCTCTCACGCACAGCCAGGTTGGTCCTCTGATATTTTTGGGTGGAACACATACAAATCACTGCTTTTTTTCCCCCTGCAATATGAGGCAGGATTTTAATTTGAGAAGAAATTTTTTAAATTAGATGTGGAATTAAGCCAATAAAACAATGAGGGCGGGAGAGTGAAGAATGTTCGGAATGCATTTGGTGAAGTTGCCCGCGTACATCTGAGGCCATGCTTCTGGGTTTAGGGTTATCAGCTAAGCCGTCGGCGCACACAGCATTCGGGGGACGCGGCGTTCCTGTGAGTCACTGCTGGGAGTCTCCCTCCGCTTTCAGGCCTGAGAGGGGAATCCGTTCGTTCAGGAGCCAGCTGGACTCAAGCCAGGAGAAAACTGCCAGATAGGTCAGCAGGCCACAAGCGTGAGGGGCAGATTAGTCATGTGACACAGCCATCGCGGGAATACGCGCGGACCTCCATAACGAAGCAGGCTCTTCAAAGGTCTAAACAGAGTCATTTCTAGAAGCCCCAGGTGTGGCTCTGCAGGGCCGATGCGTCAGAGATGGGATCAAACACTCCAGCACTTACTGCACATGCTGTCATTGCGGATTCAGTCTAGCACTGGCTACATTTTGCCAATACGACATATAGACAGAAGTATATCCATTAAAAGTAGCTACTGGTTTGTTTTTCTAATAGAAAGTAAATAAATAAAATTATTCCTGGCGAAACAATAAAAAACAGAGCATGACCAGTGCCGAGGACCATAATTATCGTCTTGAGGATATCATTACGCACTGTTCTAAAAATTTCTTTGAACTATGTTATGGGGTCACAGTTCAAAGAAAAAAAAGGCAGGAGAGGGGGACGTTTGCTCTATAGGAAATGACAATGTTGTTTCATTAGTGGTTTCCACCATAAAAGGATCAAATTACTGCCAGATTTTCACACAGAATTCTGTTGGTTTATAGATAAAAAAAAAACAGCATACCTACTGGGGAAAAAATGAATCTGTTTGATTTTAATTATTTTGCAATTATTTTGTCTGATCAAGATGGAGCCTTAGTACTTCAAGGGCCATTTGCTGACTCATTTGCTTAGATAATAATTAGGAAGACGGCTAAGCGAGGATTTCAGGGCTCTAACAGGAAGTGCCAGAATTAATTGGAGGAACGAGGTCAGCAATCTAAGAGGGGGTGATGTAGATAAAAATGCTTGAGGGGACTGCAAGCAGATGGCCTGTTAAAGTTTGAAGCAGCCACATTATCTGTGAGGGATAGCATTTCCTGTCAAAGCACAAACAGAAAAAAGTCAAAGCCTCGAATGGGTATGAAAATTCCAGATTATTTGTGGTCTTGACTTCTGTTGACAAAAGCCATCAATGTTTCTGACAGTCTGCTAAAATGCACGGTGCACTTCACTGTTCATTGTTCATAATACTAACCAAACATTTTAGATTATTAAACAGTATTCCTATATGATTATGAGTTCTGATGAATTGTTGTTTTGCTACAATGACATTTATAATAGGTAAAGCAAACAACCCACTTTAATGCTGAAACACACCAGACCATAAATTATACGTTATGTTTCTAACTTTGTCCTTTGGTTAAGTATCACCAAAACAATTTCTACCCAAAGCATTATGCAAAAATCTTAAAGCGAATCATTCCTTGCACTTGCACAATCATCAATACTCCGGAGTATTGATGATTGTTTCCATCTGAATTACCCCCCTTACCCTTACCCCCCTTACCCCCCCCGCCCCGCTATTTCGTTTTTCCCCAAAACTTTTAAAGAGCAAACAAACGGAAGTTATAAGAATGAGATTAACTGGCAGAGTGGACGAATTCACGTCTGAAGGGGATTGCTGGATTCCAGAGGTGCTGGGCAGTAAAAATGCTGCAGTACTACTTTGCTGCTCCAGGATAGGAGCTCTAAACATACATTTATTCCCCATAAAGGAATTCCCTTTTGCCTTTCGCTGACTGAACTGAACTGTTTGCTCATCATTGCTGATTCACAGCTTTAATATGGTTCCAGTATGAAGGGCTGCATACCCGTTGCGGTGCCCCGCTGTGGACTGTCGTTAATTTTTTTGGCTTTATTGCCTTATCCCAGCAATGAACTCCGTGAGGAGCCCTCGAGCGACGGGCAAACAGAAGCAGAAGTGCATGCGAGCCCGCGCGAGACACCCAAACGGACCAACACCGATTACGGGGAATCGGGTTACGCACGACGCCGTCTTACATGGGCAGGGCTCCTGTGCCGCGTCGTCACGCAGTGAAAGGCTAAGCCAAGTTACTGCCCTGCGGTCTGCCTGCAAACGCCGGTTTCACACGTGCCTGCTCTTTGAGCGCAAGTTTGCAGACACATATGCTCAAACGCATAATACGCGTGTGCACATGAAAACAGTTTGATTAAGCACATATTTCATTCTGTAACTAAACACAGATACGTTTCAGTAGAAGGTCCTTGTTATTTCAAGAGTAAAACCAGTGCTGGTGACGGTCTGTGTGTTGGGGCGACACAGCAGCACAATCAGGCTGTTGTCCTATTTCGAAGGCTCCTTGACATGTGGTCTAGAAATACGTCCTTCTTTGCCCATTTGCAAAGGATCCCCCATTGGATCATTGCGCAAACCTTCGAAGGACACGGCCTAAAAAGGCTATGTAGACCACATCCTTAGAAAGATGCAGCCCCTGAATTCAGACAGTCTAAGTCTCCAAAGGCACTCCAGTCAGTTTCTGACTCCAGTCAGAAAGAAGGACCCCCCACCAAAAAGTACAATCCATTGTTAGCATTCCCAAAGGGAAGTGCTTCCCTAAAATGTGGACTGTCTGACAGAAAGCTCAGAGAGATCAAAAACGTGGACTGGTGGTGAGTCCCTGAGGACCGTACTGGGAAACACTGCCAAAGAGAAAAATTATACAAATAGCACAATCCTTTCTTAGTTCTGCCAAAATACTAAACAGGACAAATACATGCATATAATTCCCATTATCAAAGAATTTTAGTCATATTTCAGTAATGCTTTACATTACATGCACATTCATAATGCCTTTATAATGCATGCGTAGCACATTCAGTGCACCTTCATAACACATTCATAGAACATTCACAAGCAGCATGTAAGTATACCTTATCATCCTCAAATACCTTAACAGCTTTAATATACATTAGTAACAAACACTATAAGATTATATGATTAACAAAACTTAAATTGCTTCTTTTTTTCTTTATTAAACAGTGGTTCTCTGAACAAAATATGACTTTTAAATAAAAAGTCTCTGTCAATACTGCTGCAACATACTAATAAAAAAGTTAAATTACTTAAAAGTAAATAAACATTCTCTCAAGTAAATAAAAATAAAACAAATATCAATTAAGGCGCACATTTAAAAAAATAACTGTACTGTCAGATACTTGTTTATCTGTGTTCGCCATTTCTATGCGCACATGTGCAGTGATGCGGCTTCATCCGGCCCTTTCCGAATGTTGCTTGGGGAAGACACACAAAGTTTCTGCATTTGTTGCATTCCTTCGGTACATTTGCGTACTGAACTGAAAGAACCGTACTGAAACTTTTTGGTACGAACACACATACCGTTACACTTCTAACAGTATACTTGCCTGCTACTTATGAATATCCTAGAAATGTGTAATGAATGCATTGTGTAGGTACAATTAAAGTGTTATTAATATTTCTAAGGATTTAAATAAGCAAAATATAGAATTTACTGTACATTACATCACACACTAACACTTCATTATATACTTCATTACAGGGTATATTTGCTTATTGTAATCCATTATTTAATTCATATATCCTTGTATTGATTATTCATTTGACAGCAGACATGTAGGCTTGACAGTCTCTTACTTCAAACTAGATTTACCAGCCCTGGTTGAGGAGGCAGGGAGGCAATGTTTACTACGGCCAAGATGGCAACAGATATGAGCTAATAGCAGTGATCAAGCAGCCCATCTTTGTTGTGTTTCTGTGACTGCACTTGCGGTGACCTTGCAATAAGAGGTCAGCAGATTCTCAGCAGTGAATTGCAGCTATAAAAATATCCAACAGCTTCACAGAACATTGAAAAGAAAACTTTTCACAAATAGCGGATGATACCAACATTCAGCTGACCCAGATCGTGATTAGGCGGGAGATGGCAAGATTGAGTTTTTTGTTTTTTTTTTTTAACTGGCAGTAAAACCTGAATTTTAAGGAGCTGTAAGATTAAAACTTTTGATAAATGGTTCCCTAGCTTCCGCAAAGGCTGCAATACGGCTTCCAAATAAGGCAGTTAAGATTTCCATTGATATGTATTCATATGTAAAGGCTTGACCATTGTATAATGCTACTTGGATTGCATATTTCCCAGTTTAAAAGTAAAGTTTTCATGGCAACTAGTAGTAGTCTAATATTTTGCAACGGAAGATTAATTGCTCTAAGGTCACCAAATATACAGAGTAATGAGGATAATGAGATGCTGAAACTTAGGACTGCTGAACAGTGGAAGGCCATAACCAGGCAGATGACATATTTCTGGAGTCTTCTCTTTACAGTAAATGCATGTGCTGGAGTCTGCTATCCATCTCACACTAGTGTTTCCTAACCCAGTCCTCTGGGACCCGCAGACCCAGCTAGAAGCTGAGAGGGAGCAAAATCATGGACCGTCTGTGGGCCCCCGAGAACCAGATTAGGAAACACTATCTTACACATTTGGTCAAATGGTTAAATGTACTCTTTGATCTACCTTATACTATATTCGTGATTAGTTATTATTATATTTTAGTATTTTTAGTCATTGAAAAGGAAGATGTACCATGTCATTATTATAATATGTTATCACTTCTTTTTCCCATTTTCCAACAGGAGGGATAGTGTCTTTTTAAATAACAGTTTACACAACTTGGAGAGCAATTTGTTACAGATTATTGCCTCTTTGATTTCTTTTACTAATTGGGTTTGTTGTAGATCAGTGTGCTTTATGTTGAGTTTAGAGTTAATCTTAATTGTAATTATTGCAGGTGAAGTTGACTGAGGTTAAATCACAATGAAGTAAGATTGCTGATGACACCAACATCCTTTCAGACAGATTTTACTTTCACTCCCCAACCTTGCCAGTCTCCACATTGCAAACGTGGCCCATCATGCCATTTACACGCCGTCTGAGACATGGGGAATGTCCTTCAACGCAGTGATACTGAAAAGCCAGAGCGCCGATGGCAGAATCATTACGGATAAACACTATGAAAGCAAAAATGCTGGTGCCATTCGCACCTGTACTGGTGTGTATTGTATTTAGAAGAAGCTTTTCTTCCCAAACCGACATACAGTTGAGAAAGCAGGATCAGCTGTTCCCTACAGTAACTGGGATTAAGGGCCCAATGGTACAATCACTCTGCTGACCACAGGATTTGACTTGGTGACCTACTGATCACAATGCCAACCAGTAGACCCACACACTGCCCCCCCCCCAAACAAAAGCTCCACCAAGATGGTGTGGCTCTGAATTTGACCACCATACTATAGCATCGTATGCAAACACACGTGGCTGTGGCAGGGATGTGAAGGACTTTTAACTGTTAACCAGTGTTTCCCAACCCGGTCCTTGGGGATCCACAGACGGGCCATGTTTATGCTCCCTCCCAGCTCCTGGTAGGACTGTCTGGACTGCCTGGCAGGGAGCTGGGAGGAAGCAAAAACATGGACTGTCTCCGGGGCCGCCGAGGACAGGATTGTGAAACACTGCTGTAAACCATATACAATATATTATTAAATAAAGATGTCACACATTCCATAATAATTCTTATTTAAGAATATTTACACTGCAACAGGTCTCAGATTGCGATGGATTAACTGTATAACCTCAGTTCTTTTTAATAATAACATTGTTAGTGTCCATTATAAATAAATAATGCACCAATAAGCAGTAAGCTGACTGCCTCTTGGGAAGTTCACAGATCATTTAAGAGCCTGAATTAAAATGTACCTAGAACGTGTCGTTTTTAACAGGGAAAAGGAAAATGCAGTGCGGCACACTTAAATGTCGGCTGTTTAAGGCAATATAAAGAGTGTTTACAGTGTTACCCAACTGAAAAGTCAAATACCCCTATGTTAGAAACGGCCAGGCAACATGAACAGAAACGGCAACCAAGGGAATCTTCTTCATGGAGGAACCTCCTCAGTTCTGGACGATTCGGAACATCCTGTTTCCACAACGGAGAGTGATATTAATCTCTTTTGTTAGTTTGAGGTCGAATGTGCCAAACGTTTAATTTTCTAATAAAATCGTGACAAAGGACCCATTGAAATGGAATCTCAACATACGACACCACAGAAACCCCCTCCAGCGGTTGCCGGGAGAAATGGGAGTGGTTACACCAGTTTGCTCACCGTCCTGTACCTGAAACCAGTAGGGAACTGGAAACATCTCTCTGTCACTCCTGATCGGAAATGCCAAGACACCACAGAGGACAGGAGGCATGGGAACACCCTGGACAGCATGCCAACATGAAATTTATACACACAAAATATGGTTCCTAGCTATCTAGTGATTAAAAGGAAACAAACACAGCATAAGTATTAAGTGATATTTCTTCCAAACGGTTTATCCCTTCATTGACTTTGATGAATAATTCAGGAACATTCAATATAAAGGAGGAAGACTGGATTTCCTTTGGGTAACAAACACTGCCATTGGCAAAGCGTCGTAAACGCGCTGTTACATACGTCTACAAAATAGATCCAGCGCATTAAAAGTAGTTGTGATTTAAGTGATGTGCTTTAGACATCGCAGAAGCACAGCCCTGCATTTATGGTCTGCTATAATCCCCTTGGGACATATGAGCATAGATACGTAGACGCAACATATGTGTGTATTTACAGCTGTGGACAAATGGACTGTATACAAGTGCATTTCAATGTACATAAGGACACAAACCAGCAAACTTTCCACACACACATGGGAAGTTAGGCATTTTCAGCTGGAAAGCGTCCACTTTGAGATACAAACTGTATCACAGCTGTTTAGCAAAGTGGCCTTTCGGATAATTTTGTTAGCCGAAAAGTGGCCAAACCGCCATCAAAGACTGTAAGAGCTGCAATTATTTTGATGTAACATGAACTTTTAAATAGGATCCACCAGAGTATCTTTAGGCTCAAAGATATTTGTCCCATGTCTACGTATCAACCAACATGGTACACTATTAATTATTTACTTTCCAGAGAAACGAGCGGTCAGTTAGCATCTTGTTTGTTTGTAACCATGGGAACCTAGTTTCATATGACAATATTAGCCAGGTTACATTAAACTGGGGTTTGTTTCTTATGAGTACGATAGTCGAGGCATCCTGAGTCACAGTGTTATGGAAACAAATTATTTGGCGAGAAGTGGGTGTATATCCAGAGCAGTATGGCCATGAAAATATTAACACTTACTTCATATAAATACACACCCATCTGGGCACAACCCAAACTTTCAACCGAAGACAACTCCAGCTATTTTTAACACCCGTAAACAGAAAGGTATGACACGTCTACAGCATACATTTAAAGACAATACACAGACAATCAACAGAAAGCTTTATCTAATACCTACGACTAAAATGCGCACTATTCTCAAACGGAATGCGGACAGAATGTAAAAATTTATAAATACAGAGTGTACAAATCCACTTGATTATTCATAAGTTAGCATATGCATGTTGAAAATACATTGGCTTGGTTCTGAAAATTAGGCCTAAGGTTTGGTCTGGAGAAACAGAAAGATATCAAAGCTATGAAAAAATGTATGTTTGCACCTCAAGGTACGGCACACCTAAAAATAAGTTTAGAACATATTCTTTTGCATGCAGCTCCATCCCACCCCCTTCCTCCATGCAAATTCAGTTTAATTTCCTGCTACCGACTACATTTCTGTGGTACTGGTAACATGGAAATGAAATCAAAATGAAGGTCAAATTCGTTAGTGTGAGATCAACGTGGCACGAGGAACCTAGCACAGGGGTGCAGACTCAGTGGGTTTCCAGCTTAACACACCCAAAGTGTTGGGTGTGGGGTGCAGGGAAATAAAAGGAATTCCTGGTGTGGGAACTTGAGTCTGTGCCAGCGTCCAGCCTGACATACCAATGGGATATCGCTCTCAAAATCCTCAGGGGACAGAACGGACAGGACTTCCCCCAGCACTCCTGTGAAAGGCCTCACTGACACGTCTTTAAGTTGCTGACATTTGAGTCTTTAGGCCCGTAAGGCCCTCAGCGACCGACATGTCCAACAAGGGGAGAGGCAGTGGCTCAGGTAACGAGAAGCCTGCTTTACCTCGTGTTTACGTCCTTCACCAGCTATTCATTACCAATCCCAGATAAAATTAGTCTCCTGAATTTACATTTAAATCATCATTATATCACTGACGCAACCTTTCATTTACCCAGAACTGCTGGGAAGTTCACAAAAGCGTAAGAGGTGAAGAAATACAGCCTCTAGGATTTTGGTTAGGTGTCAACACAGCCCCCCCCCCAATCAAATTTGTTATGGGAAAATGTGGACTTACTGGCTGGGAGCTGGGAAGGAGCAAAGATATGGAGCATCTAGGAGTCTCTAAGGACTTTCATAAACCGACATGGTACAGGCTACTACACACCTAGGCTACAGAATACACTCTAAAATAACGACAGAAAGCACAATATTGTAAATAAATAAATGAGGAAGGTAGTTGTTTATTATCATTATCGAGTATTATGTACTGTGCATAATTGTATGTGCTATACTTTTGTTTACACCAGCATCACTATAAACATGTGAGTAATGTGTTGCACTATGATGTCACAACGGTGACAGTTGCTAGGCGATAGGAATTGTTCAGCTCCATTCAGATCCATTATGAACCACTGTCGTATATGTGGCCCGTCATTGACCGAAGTGTCGTTATGCGGTGCGTGACTGTATTAAGCGATTTACCTGAGACCATTAATGCTGTCCAGAGGCCATCGCTTTATTAAAACACAAACAAGCCTACCTCACAGACTGCCCCTTTTCTGTCAACAATAGACAGTCCTACTGCTCTCTGACATTTGTTTGATGTCATTACTTTGCTTCTGACCAGGGGAATACCCATACCCCTCCGATATCCATTTCTTACATATTTCTACATGCATTCATTTACATGTATTCATTTCATTTGCCACTTTAATCCAAAGTACAGAAAAGGGTTCAAATTTCTGCGTGCTCCCTGGGACTTGAACCCAGGACTTTCGTTTTGTTAGCGCTCTTTGCCCTACATATGCTACATATTCTTGTTAGTTATGTCAGCAGAACAACGCTGCAGGGAGGGGCGAGCTCCGCGCACGTGCATGTCGCCGCTACGTAACCATATGGACGCCCCCCCCCTCCCCTTTAGGGCAGAGCTCAGCCTCGAGCCGAACTCCACTGTCTGTCAACTGTAGCTGCGAAACATCCACGAATGCACACTGCCCCTTCCCAGTGGAAATCCTGAATGCACACTGCTCCTTCCCAGTGGAAATCCTGAATGCACCAAGCAGCAAACCAGGGGTGTATAAACTACACTCAGTGTCCAGCTTATTAGACACACCTGCTTGTTAACACTAACAGCCTGCTGCTCCCAACAGCCAATCACGGGCTGCCTACATCCAGAACACAGACGGGGTCAAGAGGTTCGGCTGAGCATTAGAACAGCTAAGACGTCCCGATTTAAGCGATTTTGAACGGAGTGTGATTACTGGTGCCAGATGTGTGGGTTCCAGCTTCTCAGAAACTGCCAGTAGACAGTAAACAGCTCAGTAGAAAGGCACTATGCAGAAAGGCATCTCCAAGTGGGTTCTACCAAAACCAGCTAGACACACCTACTAAGTATCCACAGGAACTCAAAACTTTTCATCAAAATAAATAAATAAATTTAAATACCATCAAAATAGTTACAGTCTGTAAACTGCTTCCTCCTCTTAGTTAAGGTGGTTAGCAAAATAATGCAAAAATGTTTGGTTACTTGAGGGAAGCTATAAAGGTTTTTTTGAATTAGTCAAATACCAATTTGCAAATAGTACCTGTGTCCTTTCAGCAAAACTCTCACATTACAATAACAGAGGCTGTTATTAATAACTGTGCTTACTTATAATTCATGTAAATATTTAAAGAGGACTAATATCAATTTTTAGGGTGCAGTGGTAATAACCATTTAGGTTATGTGCAAGACACATTAACTGGGACGTGCACTGCAGTATCGCTGTGATCTTATTTCACGAGTACCAGGTCCTGCCTTTAAACGTGGTGTAGTTGCATCTTTGAGCATAAAACACTTTAATATCTCAGCCAGCTATGTCTTCTGTAGCTACATTGTTTTATGCTTAGGAATTCAACAACAAATAAGAATTAACATGCAGACACAAAGTTTTACAAGCCTATAACAATCAAGAAACTTCTGTACACTGTGAGTCCTTTCCTAATTCAAAAGTTCTTTAGAGAGGATTTTATACAGTATTGTGCTATTTGCTCAGGTATCAATAAAACTTCTCAGATAGGCCAATATGTCTCAGATAATGAAACTTTATCTGTCTCCCGAGCAAAGGTCAGCTTCTTAGACATGTCTCTGTCAAGTTGGACATCCGTTAGAAAGACATAAAGTAGATTGCACGTTTTTTTAGATGTTACTTAGTTTTTTAATTAAATTTTTGAAGTGGCCCATCAGGACAGTATCAGAAACCCTATCCGGAGCCAGGGAGCAAACGCAGGGAAACGCTGCGAATCATGGGGCCGCTGATGTCATGCAGTTTCGTAGCGTTTTATGCCCTGTATCAACATCATTTCCCCTAATTCAAATTGCATTTCCATGCCCTGAGCTGCATTAATGCATGCCCTAATGCAGCCCCTGATGTACATATTGCATTTAGTAAAGCTTTTAAATTTATACATCATAAATAAAGGATGGCGAGCCCATCCAAAGGCACTCAGAAATATAGATTTGCTTCGACTTAAGACCGTGCATCACTGTATAATGAGGCGATTCGATGCCGGGGCCGTCCAAGAAAAACGCTCTGGACACATGATTATGAAACGTAACGGCAGAAATGGACGATAGACCAGGCCATTATGTACGATTCATTTTAAACCATATAGCTTTCATATAAAAACCACCTTATGTTTGTCACAGGGAGAAGAAGCAGGTCTTAGCAAACTTCACAAAGTGAACTGTAGACAGATATAGGCCTACACAGGAATAACAAAACAAAAAAACAACCATCTTCAGAATTTCACATATTAGTGAGCCCTGTGGATTATTCTCAAATAAAACTCATACAACGAAATCTGGAATGGAAAATATACATAGAGAAAAGTCAACATCAGCTCATATTTAAAACTGTAGACGTCACACTTCTGTGTCCGCAACACAACTTAGTAACCTCGCAATAACGTCAAGCTCCGTTAAAACAGACGACCGTCCTCCTTCATCATCCAGCAGTTATGCGCGTACAGCGTGTCACAGGGACGCGCTTTATAATTAGGGCAGTTGGCACTTGCCGGTAATTTGCTCATCCCGACAGAGCCGCTTCCATTCATGTGCAGTTTTACAAACCGGTGAGTGATCTGGTCAGTAGTCTACGAAACTGGAGATCGGGCATAGATCAGCATAACCTCACCTGTCTGAATTGCTCCTCATAAGTCCATTCGTGCTGCGTCGCTCCCCCAGGCGATTGCGACTGTCCCGGCGCGGGGCAGGGTTGCCGCCCGGCCCTGGGCAGCGTCTGCGCTGCTGTACCCCTCTGCAAAGAGCTGCGGGACGGCGAGCCCCTCGACTCTCCCTCCGCTACGTCAGCCACGACTCCCCCATTCTCCAGACCACCTTCCTCCAGATCCCGATCTTCGGCGTCTGTGCCGGGATCGTCTGCCAGCTCGCTGGCTGAGTCCGAGTGCTCTTCCGTTTCATTGTAACTTAACAAGTCTCGGTTAACATGTTGCCTGTTTTCAGAGCTGGTCCCCAAGGGCGAGCCGGGCTCCCCCGCAGCCAAGGCGCTTTGGATTGCTGCCTGGTAGTGGCCGAGAGCCAGAGTTCGCTGTTTAATCTGTACTTCCACCAGACTCCGTATGTGTTTCTCCTTTTCCGCCTGCCGGAGTCTTTCCTGAACGGCCAGGCGCGCAGCTTGCTGCCGCTGGAGGTTTTCCATGACCGCCTCCAGCTTCATGCCGCCGGCCGGCTGATGCGACTGGGAGCCCGGGAAATGGCTGTGAGTCTGGCCGGGAGACACCAGTATGGGAAGGGAGGTCGCCGATGAGAAGGCGGTTTGCTGCACGGAATGAGGAAATGCATGGCTAACATATTTTTTTTTACGAAGCACAGTCATTCCGAAAGAAGGCAAGACATAATATAGATAAAAGTGCGAATTACTCAGCGTTGGCATATTGCAATTATGCAAGACGGATATTTCTCTGGGTAAGCTTAATAAAATTACTACCGAATCTCTCACGTAACGTACGTTTATCCTTTAACTTACACTAAATTAAATACAGTTTTTAGTAACAACGAATTAATCGCAAAGACATTCAGCCTTGTCGCCAGGATACGAAAATCTGACTTAAACTCGGTTTTCTGTATTAAATCTCTGGCAATAACAGATTTGATATGGAGCAACATTATACATACTACTTAATCCCAAGAAAAACATCCAAATTTAATAACTATACATTGACGTGGAGTACGCAGAGTTATGTTAACATTATGTATATACAAGGCACGTACTGTAAGTTCGTAAATGCATATGTGTGATATATTAATCAATTACTCTGCAAATATAATAAACCCAGTAAACAACACATTTGAATTAAATAAGGCAAAACCAAAAGTATTTTTGGCTTGTTTAGTACATTTTTAAAAGTTTTGTATTTGGAATGAAACATCGGCGCTTACCAAAGCAGATTTTGTTGCCATACCGGTGTTATCAACCATACTCCTCCCGTTATAGCTAATAAAATATCGAACTGCTCTCGATTAACTTTCAGGTGTCAAAAGTGACTGTATTCCGGTCCAACCATCGATATTTCCCACCCGATTACGAGAAAATATTACGTTTAAAAAATGAATATGCGCGGTGAGTCTTAATACCCAGGAGGTCTCAGCAACAAGTGGCAGCTGAAAGCGGAATGACCTCCCCGGGCGAGAGATCAGGCCGCCCGCTCCCATTTGCTAACAGCACGTCAATAGCGTGATAAATACCGAGGGCTGGCTTTACTGACAACCGAGGAAATGCAGTTTAACTGCGAGGGAGAGGGAAGGAACTCTGTTAGTCCACTCTGCCATTTGATCTTATTGGAGGGAGGGGGGATTTTAAGTTCCATTATCTTGTAAGGTGCTCAGAGCAATTGGGATCTTTATAAATTAGATACTTAGTTTATCTCATTGTATTTTGAAATGCTGCCACTTTTGTTAAAAAAGCTTTCTCAGCTGTTAGGAGGTTTCTACTCGCATTGCTTTTGGATTCTGTTTCACTATATATGTAACAATTGAAATTAAATTCTGAACAAAACACCATTTAAATCCAATATATTATTTTAGGCCTATATTTCTGTTTGTGTTTAGATGCAGCAATACGATTATTACCACCCCCCATAGCCCTATTTAATTTGACTTTGTTCGTCAGACCCCCCCAAAAAAGAAATTCTCCAAAGTTTTTAATCTCCGAGTTAACGCAAATGCAACTCCATCATACTGCTCAAAGAATTAACGAGGCTTATACAAGTAGCCTAAATGTTTAAAGAAGTTATTCAAATATAATCTGAAGATATTAACTTTTGCATGTCCTGTTTAGTTGTATATTAGAAATTCGGGAAAACATGACATTGAAACAGCAGTTCGCCGAGCACGTATGACTATGTAAAGAGTAGAATAACATTCCTGAAATACTTTGTCTCTGAAAAAATAGCACAAATAAATCTTTTTTTAAATCCTTTGCCGAGATATAGATGTAGCCTACTTAGCTATTACCTGGCAAGGGCCGCTTGGGGTACATTGCTAGGTGGATAAAAGCTTCATCGGCCTAAATGTTAAAGCATGAAAGGGGTGCGGTGCGACGCACCGCGGTGACACCAGGGAATTTTGTGTGAGGGCGCCCCCGTGTGTCTTGTGTGCCGAGCTCTTTTACGCTTACCTGCGATTCTTTGTTTTTATTAGTCAGTAATTTAAATTGTAGTTTAAATTAACCTGTGTAGAAGAGATATTCCGAAACATTTACTGCATTATACCGATACACTCGGCTGTTTGTTTCGGTTATGCAATTTTTAAACGTTTTTATTGCATTTAGGTTTTAACGAAGTATGGTTGTGCAATCAATATTTCGATTTTAGAAGAAACGCTTAATGGTTAAACGCTTAATGGTTTTGCAATAACAACACTAGGAAGTTTGTTAAATCGCGATCAATGTGTATTAATTCATTTACTGGGTAAAAGAGTTTTAGTTGGTCCTGTTTAAATAATTGTTAATAGCTTTTCATATGAACAATACATACCAAATCCGTAATTTAAATTTGCGCCATAAGTGCATACCTCTGATAAAGTAGGGCGAACAGGGTGTTTAAACCGCTTTACTGATCTCTACAACACGTGGTTTACGATAATCCCAAGTATAACCTAAATCGTAAAAATGTTTTGCACTTAATTCTTAAATTAGAGGGGGGAATGGCCTTGTTCCTTTAGCAAACAGTTTGTTCTTGCAGGAATAGTAATATATAACATATTATCCATTTACATTTTACTTATTTAGCGGATACTCTATGGGCCAGTTTCCCAAACAAGGATTAAGCCTAGTCTTGGACTAAATTGCAGTATCAATGGAGATTCATCATTGAAACTCAAAGCTAGTCTAGGCTTAGACTTAATCCTTGACTGGGAAACTGGCCATATATTATATAATATAATCACAGAAAAACACACACACACAAAATGTGTGTTTAATATATATATATATATATATATATATATATATATATATATATATATATATATATATATACACAGTATATATATATATGTGTGTGTGTGTGTGTATATATATATATATATATATATATATATATATGTAGGAGTCAAATTCTCTAGGCTTATCATATAGCATGCTGGCAGACGTGTCAAACACACAAAAGAAAGTAAAAAATGCATTATATTTTGTTGCGTGCTAATAGTCACCATCAGGACACGCTTCATAGATGGCAAAATCCTGCCTCCTCCCTTGCGATGAAATGTCAAGAACGAAACTCTTTCCTGTTTAGATGTCATTAAGATACCATTGTATACACCCATTTCAGTAGAGTTAGGTGTTATTTTACGAAAGCCTCATTATACTGGAGAGCACTGAGCAAACATCACAGAAGCCTAAACGGTACATCGTGTAAGCACCAATCTTAAATACCTAACAAGTTAATCAGATTAACCTTTTTAATGCCCACCTGTTGTTTGAGCACTGAAGAAAATCCTCGTTCAGCCGCCTAAAGACTGAAGATTCTGGAGAGACCTGCTGCTCCTTATTGAAATATGAATGCAATATCTGAACCAGCAAAACAGGTTCGGTCTTGGTGATGTGCTTTAAATCTTTTACCGCGATGTAAATACCCACTTTAGCCGCTGACCCTAACAACTCACTGCAGAAGCAGTAATCACACGTGCATCGTATGTTCCGGTGTTATGCCGAAAAAGGCATCCCTGCCTTAGAATGCATGCCGGTGTTCCGACGAGTTGAGCTTTTAAGGGTTTTTTTGGGGGTCAGGGTTTTTTTAGGGGTTAGGGGTAGGGTTTTAGGGCTGTTTTGGGGGTTAGGACCAATCGGTCATTTAGAGACAGGCATGCATTCTACGGCAGGGATGCCTTTTTCGGCATAACACCTGTTCCACTTGTCTACAGCATACGCGCTTGTTTGATTTAAAAAGAAAAAACAGTTGTGTTAAGATTTGTTTGGAAGGATTTAAGTTGGACAGGTTAAGTTTGGATATGCATATTAATACTATACGCGAAGGAATGAGATAACAAATGCAACATATATGAAGCCACTACTACAGAATATGTGCAGTCATATTTGTAGTAGCCTACCTTAAGAGGGGAAAAGGCTATAAACAAACATGTAACAATATTAACCACAAGTTTTACCATAAACACCTGGCTTTGTCCCTATTATAAAAATAAAAATATGTACAATGTGTGAAGATTACTTATTTGTGATGTTTAAATGTGCCTGTGAAATACAACAGGTACAAAATACTTCTCAGTTAGGTTTAGAACGGGTTGCTCCAAAAATGATCGCCATCTAGTGTACGTAAATACAGATTCACAACAGAAAAATAAAAGACTTGTGAACAGCTTGCATTGTGGTAATGACATCCACGTGCGTTCTATACGTGATATCTAAGTATGATATTAGGAAAATTCGCCTGGTACTGAAAATTTCTATTTACTGTATATATGATGGACTGACATATCGTGTTTAGTGTGTACCCCTGCTCTGTGCCCTATGCTGCCCGGGACAAGCTCCAGACCCTGATAAATAGATGGACGCATTTAATATATAAAGGTGAAGCTGACATGAAGCAATCAGTCAACCAAATCCTTCAAATACAGAGATTTTCAAAGTAGCAATATATTTGATCTAAACACAAAAACTAATGTAAAAACGACAATACATAATGTAAATGCATTAATTACGACAATCCAAGAATTCAACATTGTGCAGCTCATTTGTTTTTGAGACCATTTGTCTGCTCTGTCCCGTCACTGATTAATAGCTCGTGAAGTCCTTGATGGTGCCACAGGCAGACATCGAAGGGAATTTAATCAAATGCAGCACCATGACGTCACCAAGAGGTCTGGAACTTATCGCCTGATCAAGGCCAGCGATTAATCATGACTTGCGTCTGTCTGGCAGTCAAATGGCACGTCATTTTATAATAGATTAACATGATATCTAATGCCTGTGATAGGTTGGTGTTCTATCCTAGGTTATTCCCTGCCTTGTGCCCGTAGCTTCTGGGATAGGCTCCGGACCTCTGGAAACGGGTATAGAAAATGATTGGAGGCTGGATATTTAATGTCTAACATGATAAATAAAGATACCAGATGGTACTCATAGCACAATGGTGCAGTAGACCAATTTGTTTGTTCACGTAGAACGTATAAACTAAAAACACCTTTGAAAATACATAAAACAAATAACACATAAAAGAAAAGCAGACATCTAACACTATAGGACTGAGATGTAAAACCAGTAGACGCTGAGGAAACCCAGCGTAAGGTTTGAATTAAGCCTCGTATGAACCTCAGGCTGGCTTCTGGATGTTGGAGCCAAACACCAGCCAAATCTGTAAACGTGTAGATGAAGTGGACCGTTATGGTTCCTATTACCCGTATGGTCAGCAGTTTGTAGAAGGTGCCCCATCAATGATAATTGTCCATTGGCCTTGCCTGACAAGTTAATGAATTACATGAAAAAAATCCCAGTGTGAGAAAATGAATTTATGCATCCTGAAGTGAATTCCCTTCCATTACAAGGCACACTCTCAAAAACAAAATCAAACAAAATGTGGAAAGCTTTGTCACTACAGGAAAACATGCAAACCCCACACCCAGAGCCAGGGAAGGATTCTTTAGATATATGAGAGGCTGGTACACTCAGAAAAAACCGTATAGCCCTGGTACAGTTTTGTTCCCCAAGGTACAAATAACATTAATGTACCCAAATGGTACAAAAATGATCCTCAGGGTTAGGGCTGGGCGATATGACCTCAAATCAATATCACAATTAACTGAACATTTTGCCTCGATTACGATCAATGAACCACTATTTTCCCCCCCCTCATATTTCACTGACAATGTTTGTACTGTAAATATGCTCAACCATTAAATCTATTATATTGTTTTGAATGGAACACGGTATATCTTTATGATTTAAAAATAACTGAAGGAAACACACAAATGAACCATTTATGGTTATTTATTTTATACATACATACAAAAAATCAAAGCACAAATCGCTTAAAATGAAAACATGAGAAAGGTCACATTTTAGTTTTAATGTAAAAAGCAAGTTCCCTAAAAAGCAGAAAATTGTTTGATTTTTTTGCAAACAAAATACATTAATATAGTACTGTATATAAAATATATAGCCTATTGTAGTTTCGCCGTTGGATCTCAGTGGCTAGTTTTTGAGGTTTATCAATTAAGCTTTGATGAGTCTAAAAGTAAAAAAAAAAAAAAAAAAAAAAAAAAAGAGGAATTACCATAAAAAAAAATTTCCATATATTGTTATGTATAAAATACGTAAATATTCCTTCTTCGCAATATTTTTCCTTTACCAATAATAACTGTACTGTGTCCATTTAAAGTACAAAACATAGAATTAATCGACTAATAAGTATAAACCTAAACGATACAGAGCCATCCAGTTAAGTCTGCTTTAAGCATTGAAGTTACTGGTGATGAATGAACACAGTGCAATTATTAATAAATATGTGTCAAAACACATAATATTAAAGTTACATGGTGTACCTTGTCCCCCACAGTTTAATCCTTAAAGCACACTGTACGGGACATTCTGTAGTATTTAGGTTTATTCTTGCCGTCACGTTGCAGCAAATAACAAGCGGGCAAGTGTAGTGGGATTGCAAAATCTTTGCGAGGGAATGCAGAACTATTTCAAAAAATATTTTCCCACCCAGACCTCTTAGGAAAAAGACCCAAAAATTAATACTGTAAGCAGATTACTTGATTACTATAAGCGAATTATCTGAACAGTATTTGTACAGGAATTCTTTCCCAAGCATTTTGATCCATATAAGCGGTTGATTACTATAACCGTGATTTTTAAATATTGCTAGTGTTGAAATAGATTGGTGGTACTATTACCTTTGGTTGCTGAAACTATCCACAGTGTGTACATTTGACCTATTTTTGTTCCATGTCCACTTCACTAAAGCCGCAATGTGTCTAAATAACGGACACTCCATTTGTCTTTGGTACAAGCTCTACCAGTTGCTTGGTGTTTGCGTTCGCCTACATGCTGCTTCCATGTTGCAGACCCAGGGGGAGTCACATGACAGCACACAGGTATTATGTTTTTAAGGGGACAGTGCATGAACACACACTGAGGAAAGCATTAACATATATATTTTTTTAAAATTCTGTTAATCCTTTTTTTTTTAAGTATTAAAAGAATTCTTTTAAAAACCAATGTAACTGACATAGGCAAGATCATGTCGATTAGTGGTCCTGAATGTCAGTTTTGATTCATTTTCGATTAATTGACCAGCTCTACTCAGAATCAATTTTTACACCCGAAAAGGTACATTTATTTACAGCTAAGTACTGGCAGTAGTGATGTCCAAATGAAACCTAATGAACCATTTGCTGTATTTTTTACAGCACTAGATGGTGCTGTTGGCTAGCTTAGGGGCATGCTTTGAGACTTTTTATTTTTTTAACAAGTAACACCATCTAGTGGGGTCACAAAATACAGCAAGTGGTTCCCTCAACAGTACTTTTTTTCTGACAGTGTATATTTAAAGTCA
This sequence comes from Paramormyrops kingsleyae, assembly GCF_048594095.1. NCBI lineage: Eukaryota > Metazoa > Chordata > Actinopteri > Osteoglossiformes > Mormyridae > Paramormyrops > Paramormyrops kingsleyae. Next base: position 16,700,230 of record NC_132798.1, read on the forward strand.
TTTTATCAAAGTGCTGTGAAATATACACTGCCCGGCCAAAAAAAAAAAAGTCCATTTGAATTTATATCAGCAAATACTCAAGAGCCAATGACTGGATCATTATTACAGCTCAGCAACGTTATGCAGCAATAAAGTAAAGTCAGCGGATTACCTGAATCTAATGAATGGCCAGGTTACACCTCCATCCATCATCAATGGATTTTTTTATTCCCTGTTGGCATGGGCATATTCCAGGACAAGAACGCCAAGATTCATTGGGTTTGAATTGTCAAAGAGTGGTTCAGGGAGCATGAGGAATCATTTTCACGCGTGACTTGGTCACCACAGAGTTGTGACCTTAACCCCATTGAAGGTCTTTGGGATGTGCTGAAGGAGGCTTTATGGAGTGGTTCAACTCACTTGTCAATACAGGATCTCGGTGAGAAATGAATGCAAATATGGATGAAAATAAAGGGTGAGATGTTGCATAAGCTTGTGGAAACAATGCCAAGTAAAATGTGCGGCATAAAGAAAGCTAAAGGTGGTCCCACAAAAAATTCAAATGGCGACTTTTTTTTTGGCCGGGCAGTGTATTAAATATAAGAATAGCCAAATTAGTGGTGTTTTTGGTGCGTATCTAAACCAGCTTGTCCCAAACCATTCCATGTAGTTCTCCAGCTTGCAAAGTGACCAGATCGTCTTCCACCCTCAACAGTACATTTATGTTGCAAAACCAGACTCTACACAAAACCTCCATGTTGGAAATCTACACCAAGCAGTCTGCTATTATGTAATCTGTGCTGTCATCAGTGTGCAGGTACTATTATTCCTGCTTCACAGGGGGTAGCCAAGCTTGGCCTGTGAAGAGCACAGCTCACAAGTTTGCCAAAGGACCAAAATGCAAAGGCGAAGGCCTGAAAGCATATTGCAGGGCTCACAACCTTGAGTTGTTGATGAGGTTTCCATTAGATCTTTGGTGCTTCATTCTCACATGTTAGTGGACATTCCCTGGAATATGGAAGGATGGGAATAAGGCTACGTCCTTGGCATTCCGATGCGGAATGCCTCATGAAGGAGCCACCCACCAGAAAGCCCAGCTGTTTCAAGTGGATTATCCTGAGGAATAGATATGACCAGCACCTGGAATTTTCCACATGGACACCACACAAATCCTGCAGTTCAAGTTCAAGCCCTTTATGTTATTGTGTAACATGACATAATTACTTTTATGACTCCAATTATGTAGTTTTTTGCAATCTCCAGATCACAAAGGAAAGAAAAACATCAGGAAGTGTGTAGCACATCATTTGTACCAGGTTTGGAACAGGTGGATTTCATTTTAGTACTCTATGCAGTACTCAGTTCAGTACCCTATGCAGTACTCAGTTCAGTACCCTATGCAGTACTCAGTTCAGTACCCTATGCAGTACTCAGTTCAGTACCCTATGCAGTACTCAGTTCAGTACCCTATGCAGTACTCAGTTCAGTATTCTATGGGGTCATTATTCCAAATGATTTTGCTTGGTAAAGAAAACAAGCTGACACATCGGTTGCAGTATAATTGCAGTAATAACAAATGATCATCAGCAAAACTGAGCCCACAGCTCTTTACATGCAATTGGCAGGTGAGGTAACAGTGCATTAGATGGGTCACATCCTTAGATGTGCTGTATTCTGGCAGTCAATCCTGCCCATTAAACAGCCAGTCAAAATGGACTGTCCTGCTTAGCAATCATAAAGTGTCTGGCAGTGAACTGGGAGGGAATAAAAACATGGACCGATTGCTGGTCCCCAAGGACTGGATTGGGAAACACTTTCCCCAAATATAAACACCACTTCTGTGACATAGGGAACTGCATCACATGGAGCGGCAAATAGAAGGGGTACTGTAGACACATGACAGATATGAAGAATAAAACGAAACAGCTCAACTGTAGCAAAATCATTGAAGTCAGTGTGAGAAAAGGAAGAACATCATTTGGCAATGGGTACAAGAAAAAAAACAATCAAGCTGTTCTGTTAAAGTGCTAAATGGTTCTATAAGCAAAAAGGGGTTCCAGGTAATGCACCATTTTGAATATACATGGAAATTCTAGTATTTCACTGTTATCACATTGTCACATGATGCCACACTACAGGTCTGTCTGGTTCCAGTCCTGGTTTGTCAAACACGCTGCATGTTGGTGTCTTGTGAGCTGAATTTTTCATTAATATTAATACTCACAAATGTACATTATCTGACACACTCACAAAGCCTCCACAAACTACTGTAATGTTCTATAGAAACAGGGTTCCGGGGAAAGTCACCAGTCACAAATTTGCAAACTACTGTATACTTTCGCAAACTTAAGCTTTCTAAAAAAAAAAAAAACAGGGAATTAAACCAATTCAACAAATGTTGCTAGCTGACAGAACACAACCTAAAGTTGGCCAATGTAACATGTGTATTGCTAAGCTGCTCTTGAGACTCACCAAAAGACCTCATGTATGATTAATGTTGACTGGAAGAGCTAGTGTCCTCACCTCACTGGGAAGCCACACGTATGACAAAGATATCTTACTTTTAGCACTTACTTTTAAACATCTGCAATTTCTCAGAACCATGATTAAACAAAGAGAAGATAGAAAACCTAATACTACAAGAATGTATTATTATTATTTCAATAAATAATTCCAGTGACCTAAAGTGGGTTCTGATGATTTAGTTTAACATTTAATGACAACATGTCGCTTCTGTTTTCAAGGACTTGATGATGATTAAATCTTGTTTTTCTTTAAAAAAAAAAAAAAGGATGACCTTGTGTTATACAATCGGTAATGTCTGTTCTGGATAATGCATTACATGAAATGTAAACTACCCGCAGAGACAAAGTCAGCTTTTAAATGTGTCTTTTGAATGTTTCCTTCACCTTTACTCCATTTTCTGGCAGGTGATATCGTGGATGTTGTTACTTTTTTATTCAGTGACTTTTTGTATAATTTATGTTATTTTAGGAAACATTTGCTTGATGCCCACCCTTTGTTTTCAACACCCGATGTCCAGCATTAGCACAGAGACATGGTTTAAAACATATCGTTTAATTTCAAGTAGAATTAAGCTCTTCAATTTATCTTTTTTATTTTTTTCTGTCAAAGTGTAATATGACAGGTCAGGGGAGTTTCTAGCTATTGAAAAGATCAGGGGCTAACTCGAGTTTATCTGGGCCTTTTTTTTCTGAAGGAAGACTGGCATAGGGCTAAAATACTCAAGGATAAAATACACATGCCTAAAATACTCAGGGCTATAGCCTGAGTGATTGGACCTAATGACGCTCATGTTACTGGTTACAGTGAAAAGTGGAAACTGCTTCGTTACCAGTATATATTTGTAACATATGTTAAAATTTAAAATTGGGACTGTTACCTTTTAACAGATCTCCTGTCCACCGGCTCCATCTTCTGCAGGCCCTACATTTAAAAAGCACGCTTAATGTTTATCCTTTTAATGCAAGGAACTAATATCTTGCAAATTATATTTAAACCTGGTGTATGACAGTATACATACAAGTCAATACAATCTTGCAAATAAATTCTCAAACATCTACAAACTGTAAGTATGTATTATATATTTCATATTTCAAACACATGCATTTATAAAATGCATACATGTCATCCTAGCTCCAATGAAACAATGTGGGTGATACAAAAACTGTAAAATTCAATGAAAAAGTGAGCTGTCACATGACTAAATTGACTAAAAACCATGAGACTTCATAACTATGAAAATGCATAAGTACATAGGCCTATCATTGTATTCAAGTTTGAAATTGGTCAGTCTAGAATAAAATCAAATCACAGGACTTTCTCCCCTGTTAATTATTCTTGCAGCAAATGCAAAATAGGTGTAGATTTGCTGGCTGTGGGAAGGTGTTTCCCTGAAAATGGGCTGACTGGCCCACAGGGTGTCAAAAACACACAAGCACACATGTAGCAGGATCTGTGTAACTTTGATAACATGTAACAGTACCATAGTTACTTTTGTAGAGATTACACTAATACATTTCAATAAACCAAAATGGATTTTTGTAAAATGCATCATAAACACAAATGCCCCTTATTTCAGCGCTCATGCACTGATCATACATTACAGTCATGCACGATCACGGCGAGTTCTCCCTTTTTCTGCGTGTAATTTGTGATATATAGGGCAGACGTGCAGAGCTCTGTTGCAGGTGTCCTCCGAAGCACGCAAAGGAGCAGATGAGCTCGACCAGGCGTCTGGCTGATCAGCGTGGGAGACTGACCAGTGATCGCTTGCGTGTCAGGCCGCAGTAAACGGTGTGTGTCTGACAGCAATTAAGCATTTCCCTGCAGAAAAGTCTCTCCGGTCTCCTGTTCTGGGGAACCCTGGTTCAGCGGGATGAGACCTGGGTCAACAGACCTTGATAACGTTATGTCATCATGGTGCATTCTTCTTAACGTCTATCAATAAATAGCACGTACAACATTTTATTCAGAAGACTAAGCTGGTATATTTACTGATCTGGTCATTTTAAATCTTAGCCATTACATGGCAGTACATGCATAAAAATATCCACCAAATATGCAACATATCAATATTTGTCACTTGTGGAAAAATTGTTTTATTTCTTATACAATACTCACTAATGTGTTTACACATATCGGTGTCAGAGATTTGCACATCTTTGTGTATGTGGAAACGAAAATGTGTTCACACAATCATATAGCTTCTCATGTTATAGCTAAGGGTTTATGTAAAACATAACGCAACCTAGGCCTACAGGCTAACACGCACATTCTTCATTGTTTCCGTATTTCCAGGAAACCGGAGTGTTCATTTCCAGTGCAGTGGGTCAATGGTGCATCGCAGTGCGTGCAGTGGGTCAATGGTGCATCGCAGTGCGCTTGTTGTGAAAAGACTCATTTTTTAATAGCCGCCGGAGCTGGTTTCCATGTGCAGTCATACGCCTTTTTCGAAAGATGACAAACTAACATAATCGGCTGCTCAGGCCTCCCCAAAGCCCCGCAGGACGGTAAGGCTAAATATCATTTTAGGCAGATTTCAGCATGTAAAACTTTAACCCAGTATTCTTGTCGCATACCACTCAGCACTCTCATTTTTGAACACTTTTGTCACTCATCCATAAAATAAAGAAACAAAAAACTGTTGAATTCATAATTAATTTTGTTAATGTGACATGGCAGCACTATTGTGGCAAACTACAATAAAAACCCAGGAGAAATTAGGAGATATGACTGTAACTCTTGGTAGCCTAATATGCTGAGTGTTGTCTAAAAAGATGGTCTTTTGTGTCTGTAACACTGGTAATCAGGTAGTTGGATGCTTATTTCAAGCAAGCAGACTAATTAACTGGCTGTGTCCTGGGTAATATATAACTACTGTATGTTTTCAGCAGCATTAAATGCAGTTTTGCAAAATACTCCGGTAGTTTCAGAGGTGTTGGCCTACAGTTAAAACACATAATTTTCCACAGCCAGCTTTCTATAACCAAATAACCGAAACCGCGAATGTCAAATTCGCGAATGTGAAGGTGGTATATGAATTGGACAGCTGCGAAATTAAGTCACCGCTAGGTGTCACTAACAAACAAGTGTGATTTCACGATTTAGAAAAAAAAATGTATTATTTTGATGAAACCCGTCTCAAAGTAATAGCATTCAGATATGTTGCATGAGGAAACTGCGAAATGATGCAATCATTAAATTGGGTAAGGCATTGTCATTTAAATAAAGCAAATTGTCTGAAAAATCAGCTTGCTGCTCGTTGTGAGAAGTTAAGTGTTCAGTGTAAACAGCTCATCAGTATCAATTTTCCATGAAACAATTGGCCGAGATGTTTGTGTTTGCAGAAGTTATGCAGTTTTTAATGGGAGACGTAATTAAATTTTCAATTACTTTTATTCCTTTTCCTCTCACCATTCATCACTGAGTGACTCATTTGCTTCACAGTAAACCCCAGAACACACACACCAATAAAGTTTCTTATTTACCTTCAGATAAACACAGGGTTTTTTTTTGTTTTTAGGTCTGACGTATTAACTTAACTTAATGAAATTGCAGAAAATGTGCAGGCCAGATGAATATCTTTATTAAGCATTTTCAGTGGTTTGCTTATATTAGTGAACTCATTGCAAGTCCGTTGAGTATAGATTCTGTACTTTCACAATTTGTTACGCAGTCAGTACCCACCTGACATACGCTACTACACACAGTCTTTCACAGGTGTGTGTAAGTTATATGTGGATATCTGAGGAGGTTAACACCCTTGTGGTGTCATGGCACCTCAAATCAGTCTGTTATTTGTCACGTCACTTGACCTGTTGCAGAATGCAGGTGAGTGAAACACCTGTGTGTAGCAGTGCGAAAGGAAAAGTACAAAAGAGAAAATATACAACACAGTGACAAAAAATAGTGTGGAACTTTACAGACAAATAAATACAATAAATAAAATGGAGGATAATATAGTAATATGAAGTGAGTAGGTTTATTAATCATTCTGATGCTTTGGTAGAAGGCTGCTACTTCAGGCCATAATGTTACAGTGCTGCCTGCCTGACAGCAGCAGTGTGATCAGTCTGTGCTTCAGGCCATAATGTTACAGTGCCACCTGCCTGACAGCAGCAGTGTGATCAGTCTGTGCTTCAGGCCATAATGTTACAGTGCCACCTGCCTGACAGCAGCAGTGTGATCAGTCTGTGCTTCAGGCCATAATGTTACAGTGCCACCTGCCTGACAGCAGCAGTGTGATCAGTCTGTGCTTCAGGCCATAATGTTACAGTGCCGCCTGCCTGACAGCAGCAGTGTGATCAGTCTGTGCTTCAGGCCATAATGTTACAGTGCCACCTGCCTGACAGCAGCAGTGTGAACAGTCTGTGCTTCAGGCCATAATGTTACAGTGCCGCCTGCCTGACAGCAGCAGTGTGATCAGTCTGTGCTTCAGGCGGTGCCCACCTTTGAGGATAATCCCTGCTTTCCTTGAGTCTAATCCCTGTCTGATTATCACAGCATCCCAGAGAAAATCAACTGCAGATGAGAATGATTTCAATATCTGAATGTAAAAAGCCAACAAGCGAGCAATCAAATCGTTTGTGACCCAAAGTATTTAAACCCCTGAATGTCCGTGAGCATAAAGAATTAACCATTCTTGCCTCTCACCAGTGCCTGATAAAATTTTCTAGGACCTTTAAAGCCCCTCCAGTTCTCTTACAGACTGAATCCAGTAACACTTGTCACATTGTAGCTACGTTTGTTTGGACTCAATGTATAAGTAAGCCAACTGCAAACTTAAATAAGTAATTCAGCACTTGTGACTAGTGAATAATTTGAAGTGTGTCAGAGACATGGAGATACCATAGCTGTTTCTCATGAGAACTTTAATTGATGTTGAGCAACATTTACGGGGGGGGGGGGGGGGGGTATGTGCCTTTCGTCAGCAATAGCCAAAAATTTGTTTCGAAACATGAATTCCAAATATTTCCCTATATTCCTGGAGGGTTTAAGTCAACATTGCCACATGAAATGAAAAACACTTTGACATATAATGTCAACGAACAGCTTGGTTTTGAGAAGACTACAATCCCCTACTCACCCTTCCAATCTCTGATTTGTTACTTTTCCAAGATCTAAGATGTTTACTTACTCTCTTGCATATGATTTTGATCCACATACACATATTTTGCTAAAACATGTAACAGCATCACAGCCTATCAATGTCAGCATACTACTGAAAAGCCGGCACTGCCACTGGCTGTCCGCATGTCACACCGTGGTTCTGAGGGATCATTACAAAGACAGGCTGCTACAAAACATATATTGTCTTATCGAGGTTACTGTGATTTTGTTTTTTTGTTTTTTTGTTTTGGGGGGGGGGGGGGGGAGTCAGGCCTCAAACTCCCTCGGGTGAAGGAACAGGAGCTGCTGACTGATACTAATCCGTCTGCTGGATAGCATGACGTTGCAAACCACGGGCAGGAGACATTAAATTAGTATAAGGAGCATTAATGTGAAACACACTACTCTCGATGAACCTGACAGATGGCTCCAATTACGTGAACACTTTAATAGATTTAAAAGAGCAGTATCCATAAACCAGCCCATTTTATTGGATTAACAAAAAAACAACCTGTTTTGTGAAAAAAGAATTATATAAATACACAAATTCATCAGACCTTTAGCCAATGGAGAGTGGTGCAATACACACAAATATTTACAGGCAATAACAAAACAAACTTCTGTCTGTACCTACGAATAAAAATTAATTTTAATAATAATGGAAATGCAACTCACTTGCCTCATGTCTCACGTCTGACTTTAGCAATGTAAAATTACCCCAGTTGGTATCATTAGGAATTTGATATACGCAGAAATAAACAAAAACACAGAGAAAAGATCTGTCTAAGAGATTGGACAAAAATGGATGCTTATGACGTCTGGCAAATTAATGGTTTTAACTGTAGGCAGCATGCTAGCTCACGCACATATACGTAAATTATACCAGCCGCAAACTAAGCAGTCCTTTAAAACTAACATGAATAAGACATTGTTACTTGTCTGTAGAAGTTGCTGGGTGAGTCATTTTCCCTCCGTTACGTTAATGAGCCAGAATAAATACAGGCTGGCCTTCTTAACTGTTTTTCAACATTTATTTATGTTAGCGACCCCGTCCAGTCAGTACCGAGTAATATGATAATACGTTTTTCATGGTATCGCATCAGTTACAAACAGAAAACATGGGGCGTTTCTTCATACGCGGATCGCAGAAACCATCAATTAACAAAGATGTTTTCTGTGCGTCCCAATCATTCAGCTTCTCAAATAACAAGCACGAAATGTTAAGCAACAATACGCCACCTACAGTAGCGTATGGCAGTATGGTATTCCACCACTTGGGGGCGCTACACAAAAGGCTTTCGGTATGTCTTTTGCTAAGCACTTTCGCGTACTGCGGTTCAAGATTTTTATTTTTCAGGTTATTTCTGAATCTTACCTGAGAATGTAATTAAAATGTATGCCTGACATGAATATGGATCATATTTCAGGCACACATATGAACAATTATATTTAAAATTATTAAAAAATATAAATATATGCGTATTCGTGCTTTAGTTGTGTTCCGGACAATACTTGGATGGTTGCATTTTACAGATTCGAGAAAATATTTAATGAAAAATGTCCATTAAGATAGAACCCGTTTAAGCTTATTAAGAAAATTATCATACTTCTGTCTTTTGTTGATTATTGTTCTGGATTAATGCTCATGCATCTTTCACAAGATACCCAATATTATATTAATTTTCCAACAACAGTAGAGCGGCACCCAGTACATCGCAACGAGCAGCATCTAAAGGAAGGGAAAGTTGAAATTCTGCGACCACTCGTCTTGCGCAGACACCGAAAGGAGGCGTTATGCCTTTAAGAAGGAGGCGGCGCTTGTGCTATGACGTAGGAATAATAATGAGGAGGATGCTTCAAAATTGCAGCCCGGAGCCAGCGTGTGTGGCAGCAGGCAGGGCAGTTACCATATTTAAACAAGAGGAATTACTAGGGAAACGGGAGCGCTACTAAGGGGAATAGAAGGGATTTTTAACAAACCGGGAAGGTTTCGGCAGACTCGCACACATCACATCCTTTAAATCTTAAAACTTAAAAAGAGGAAAAAACTAAAAGTTTAAAGACGAAACATTTCTAAATTTCTTTGCCTGTTCTCTAATGTAAAATATTTTAAAATTGCAAAACAAACTAAATATTGCATAAGTTTAGTACAGAACTGAACCATAGCTAACTAATAAAATGAGTTTTCTAAGTGCAAACCTGTCATGTCTGTTGCAATGCTGTGTCTACGTCTCGCTCCTCCTGTTACCTGTGTGGACAAGTGCAATCAATGAAGACATCGATGTGTTGGTCATTCTGCCAAAAAACAACTCTTACTTGTTCTCAATTTCGAGAGTCACACCAGCTATAGAGTATGCACGGAGAAAAATGAGATCCGATGTAGGACTCTACTCAGGATTCAATTTCAATGTTCACTATGACAATTCCGATTGCGGCAACGAGGCACTTTTCAATTTAGTGGACAGGTCGTGCAAGAAGAAGCCAGACCTGATTCTCGGACCCGTCTGCGAGTACGCCGCCGCGCAGGTGGTGAGGATGGCGTCGCACTGGAATATTCCCGTTATTTCAGCAGGTGCTTTAGCTACGGGTTTCAGCAACAAGGAAAAGGAGTACTCCCATCTAACGAGGGTCGCTCCTTCTTACCTGAAGATGGCGGAGACCTTCTCCGCGATGTTCCATCACTTCGGTTGGAAGACGGCGCTTTTCATCTTCGACGATGACAAGGAGGAAAGGAACTGCTACTTCACCTTGGAGGGCGTCCACAACATCCTGCACTCGGAAGATTACAAAATAGACATCTTTGAAATTCACCCCAAAGATTACAGAGTGGATATCGAGGAGATCATAAAGTACACCTACGAAAGCGAAGGTTTGTTCTCCATAAGTTTTCAAAGTTGCGAGTGACGCTGATGTTTCTTACCGGAAAGTTTAATGGCAGGTGACAGCAAATGAGTGACTAGCAAAACACAGTTTGTATTGATCTGAGTCAGATCAGCACTAATGGGGCATCAGTGATTTTGCAGACAGATTTAGTGTCTCATTAATTTGCAGATGCGCAAGTTTACTCGATTAATTAAAGTAATTCATTGGGAGAACTGGGAATGCGTCGCTCGGGGGTAACCTTGTAACCAAAGGTAGATCAAATAACTGACCTGAAAAAGTTACCAGGATGGTTAATGAATCTGCTTCACGTAGGTGCTTAAGACAGACGCCGCTGGACTTAACGTTCATGTTTGGACAGCGTTTTCTCATCGTCCTTGCTTGAAATGTGATCTTTCTTCCCCGATAAAAGTATAATGAAAGTAGATGATCATGTGCTCAAAACTGCCATTGGGGGTTTCATGTTTAAAAGCTTTGATTTATCTGCTACATAATATATCGGAGCGCTACTGAGCTACTTCGAGCTTGTATAATTACTAAGGATCGAAATACGTGTAGCGGCTCTCAGTAACAGGTGCATATAAACCCCAATGTATGTACAGATAGCATCGAGCTCCTAGGATCGTTTAATGATTATTTTATGTTTTTTCCAAAAACTCTGACTTAGAAAGTGAGTTGACAGGCAGTCACCGCAATTAAAGAAAAAAAAGCATTTGGAAACTGAAGATGAGTTTAAGCACAGGTTATTTTTAAGGTTTTTTGATTTGTTTGAGATGTCACTCATTGAGCATGGATTTTTGAAACTGAACGCCTCTTACCTCCCAGGAGCACGAGGAGCGTAGGGCTCCCTTCAGTCTCGCCCAGCCCACCGCAGCCGTGATCTCTTTTAGGATCGGCTGGTTCTGTCTCCTGCCATTAGAAATCGTCTTGCCAAAGGGCATTTTCAGAACTTTGTTTCTAGAAGTGCTTCTCTGGGTATCTATATAAGCTATCACAAAAAAAGACTGCCGAGTTTACAATACAAACCCGCCTGTGGCTTAAGTATAGCTGGGTATTGTCAGAATTGTGATATGTAAACTTTAGTAGGTAGCTGATGCCTTAAACACTTGACCCCTGAGGCACAGGTCGGCCGGCTCATACCACATACTGTTGTTATCTCCGTCGAGACTGTGATTGGCCAGCTTCTCCAGAAACCCCGCTTCTCTGGCGTCCTAGAGCCCTTCCGTCCACGGCATCCTCTGATGGAAGCTTTGTGAAGCGCGGTTTCCCTCAGGGTCTTTTACCCTGCCGCCTGTGTAGTCTGACGAACACGTCCTGTATCTGCCAAATTAAACGGTGCAGAGAACATTTTCATGGTTGGATCTGAGGTCACAGCAATGGCAGATGGATAATTACTGTAAATGCATAAGAAAGTAATTAATAAAACTGAAAACGCAAATCAGTGACCTGCTCATTTTCTCAGCTATCTCTGACCATTACGGTTGGTAGAGTTGTTATATTTAAGAGAAAAATACTTGATTTCCATGAGAAGATACTGTTAAGTTAATTTATTTATGGATAGGGAATGTCTGTATTTATGCTAACCAGTATAAATAGCTCACAAACCATATAATTCATGTTATATCACATTTACAAATGCAATTAGGTTAGATGCCTTAACGAAGAGGAATGAAGCCAATCCTGGGGTGTGACCTGGCAACCTTCCAGACATATGGATCCAGGTCTTTAACTGCTATGTCCCCTGCTGGCCCACTGTAGCATCGAATTATCCATCCCAAGATGTTCATGCATAATATACATGACAACACACAAGCAGTGGAGCTAATAAGGAAGAGAGAGACTGGGGGAAGTTCTTACAAGATCTCACGGGCAGAGTTGCTGGATCTGGCCAGACAGAATACCAATTTCAAGGTGGCTTTGAGTAGGAGTTTCCTGAGAAGGCTACCAGGCGCTGGTCTGGGTATGGCAGGTCACAGTCCTCTGCCTGTCCATTGCACTATGACTGATATTCTTGGGGGTGGGGGGGCTGTTATGCAAGGCAATTAAAGTAAATGACTATGAGAGTAAAGGAATTGACACAAATTCATTTATGTTGTTGTCCTTATTTGTAATATTATAAGCCATATTTTGCATTTTAAACCCATTAGATATGCCACAGGCATATTTCACTATTCCCTATGGGGCCCAATTTTTGGAAAATATAAATCAGTTTTGAAAATCCATTGGCATATGTGCCTAGTGTCATGAATTGATTATATTTAGCACCTTTTCCAGCATCTACAGCTGATAGTCTTCTTGGGTAAGAATCCCCCAACTCTGAATCGTGTCCTGCTGTTGCTGCCCTGCTGAGTTCGTCTGGAGATCACTTACTGACAACTAGGAAATATTCAAAGCCTCCTCACCGGAGGTCAGGATCTGACACATCTCTTCCCTTAGAGAAAACGTGTAATTGAAGATTTACTTTCTCATTTTTCAGCCGTTTAAGGTTTCCTCTGATCGTTTGGGTCTCAGTCCTTCTGAAGATCTTTCTTCAGAAGACTGAAGCTGGTTCTTCTTCACACAATAGCTGCTTATCTCTCCTTCCACTCTCCTCTAAGTCCTGTCCATCTTTGCAATCCCAACAGCCTGATGCTGTCACTGCTGTCTGTGTTGAATCTGGATTTTACACAGTCGTTCTATATAATCTGACGATGACCTATGTCTACATGTTGTCTGCAAGATTAATAGGGTGTTTTGTTGCAAGCTCAACCTGGTCTCTGGAATGATTTTCTTCTGTGTTTGCATAATGCCCCACATCATGTTAAATGTTAAATACCAGAGTGCTCAGTTTTGGAGGGGGAGTCTGATTGGTGCTGTCTGGATTGTGGTGCTCTTTCCATTTAGTGACAACAGTACTCATAGGGACATGGTGATAATTTATTGTCGATTGTGTTTCACTGACAATTTAGAGACACTGATTACCCTAACGGCAAGTATTTGTACTGTGGGGGAAGGTCTTGTCACATGTGGAGGACATTGAGACCCCCGCCCCCCACCCGAATGGAGATGTGCATTAAAAACTGAATCCTTAAAAGTGTTAAATCTGAATACCACTACGCAGTGTCTAACTGGCTGTGGAGGACAGTTTTTTGGTTTCTTTGTTCACATCCATTTAAAAACTGGTTGCTTAGAGACTGATAAGCTTGAACACTGATACAAACACTGAAGTCCAGCTTTTGAAGCTGCAGTTCATTACAGTGTATCTCCCCTCACTGGAGAGTCACATTAACTTTACGCGTACCTTACTTATGGTCGTTCCCTGATCATCTCGGTTAATTTTTACTTGTTATTGTCAGTGCTTCGGGTTTGAAGATTTACGGATGAAAATGGCCCACGCACCATATTTGCAAAAATAAGTTCCCACGCCACTGTCAGATGTGCTTCTGGAACTTAATTTTTAAAATTTGTCATGTCCCATTTTTTTTTGGAGGGGGGGGGGGGCATGCAGATGAGATTATTTTGGTCAGTGTGAACCACCTGAATATGACCCAGTGTGACCCAGCGTGGCCGTGCAACATTTTAACATTCAGTAATGTTTAAAAAGGGTGTTGAGCAGTTAGATCAGTTACCTGCCTAAGAAGGTGGGACCTGGCAGGTGGTAAACTTTGGGCATATACAATTATGTAATTCCTATGTCAACAAACTTAGTTCAATTTTACTCAAAATGTATTAATCTTAGCAAAAACATTAATAGGATTAATTAGCCGTTCATAAATAAATCCTTTTTTAATTGCTAATTTATTTGCCTACAGTAATTATGAGTTAAAGTCTTACTGTTTATCCACCAACTATTTTACTGCAAGGCAGGGCTGGCTCCTTGGTTTTTTTCCGTCTTTAGTCACTGCGCCCCCTGCAGTCCATTGAATTACACTCAGTGTATCGATTACGCAATGGTGTATCTTGTCTGCGGTAAGCGTGTTTCACTGTTGCATCTGGCTTGAGGATATTCTGGCGATGTGCCTCAATAGATGTATGTGATCGGTCGCTAGGCAACCAGTGAAGCCTGGTAAAATCCACTTTGTTGAGACGGCAGCCAAGCTGCCAGCTGTCTTAAAATGGCACGAAAATGAATTGCAAATAGAGTTTGGGATCATAACCCAAAAGTGCTATTGCATAAAATCAGTGGTAGTGCATCCAGGATGGCCCCTGTACTGAATATGTGGCTGTGGAGGATGGATGGATGGATGGATGGATAGTTTGGAATAAAGTGCTTTAATCTATTTGGCCCATAAATACAGCTAAATTTATATTTACATGGTCAGGCTACAACAGTTAAGCCCCAGGTGGGACTCAAACCAAAATTTTACTTTTGAATTGCAGGTGAATTGATCGTTTCAGATAGACCATTAGACAGCTGGGATTAAATCACAACATATGTTTTAAGAAACAGGTTCAAAGTGCAAGGTATGGTTTGCAAACATCTGCTGCACTAGATCGTCTGGTGATTTACTAGTAAGTGATGCTGTCCAGTTCATATCAGCTGTGACCACTGGGCAAGGTCTACTGATCTTAACTGGATTTATGAACTATATCGTGGAAGTAGAGGTGGGATTTTATTAAAAAGGACAGCAGCAAATAATATTGCATTGCATAACATCTGAAGTTAATATTAATGATGGTAATTATAATGATATTTCAGATTATTGGGGTGCTTGCTATTACAAGGCTGTTTATGTTTATATGTTATAATCCATTTATAGGAAGTTGTGTGCCACATGGTCTGAAAGGGGTCCCTTACAAATTGGGAAGCCCTATTATCCCTGTCATGTCTGATTCCAAGCTTATCTCTTTCCTCGAGCCTGTATCGGCAGCCCACACTGGCTTGCATACCAACGGGCTGGAAATATTTCAAGAATGCTAGCACTGTTAGCTCGGTAGCTCAGGTTAGGTCCGCTACACTGAAGCAGTGACTCATGGCAGCAATTTTTGGGCCATCAGAAACATGCAGACTGCGCCTCTAGCATGGGGTCAAGCAGGGGGGCAAGAGCCATCATGGCAGGATCCTGCCCCCCGGCCCCGGGGCTTATATGGGGTGGGGCCACAGGGGGACTCACTGATTCAGATGATAAGGTTGGCCTCTATGCATGAATTATGGCCCTTTTATTCCTTCCATCCTAAAAAATCCTAGAATTGCCACTGCCCTGCCAAGACTGGAAGGTATCCAACGTGCACGTCCTGGAAGAGGGCGTGGATTCCATCTCACACAATGTATATCCATAGCGGCACCAACATGAATGTTACATACTTGTTATTTGTATGATTAACTATCAACAAATGTCATAGAGATAAAGCGATGTCATAAAAATAGGGGGTTTTACTCGTAGGATCTTCAATATTTGATGTCCAAAGGGAAAAAGAAAAGTAGAACAGTTTGAATTTGGGTCTCCTACTGAAAGGTCGACACATTTAATGTATTCACTTAGTCAACTGTTCAGTCGAGTCGTCTTGCAGTCAGATTTTGAATTACGCCCTTCGATTTGTTTAAACGCAGCTGAAGTGCAATTAAAAATGGCAGTCAAACATGCAAATGCAGTCATTTAACATTAATAGATTCAAAGCTGGGGATATTGACAGTGATTTCTCATTTGTTAAAACACAGAGCATGTTCACAATTGGTTGTTAAATCTTTTGAAAGGAGTTACATAGTATCTGTAAGTTAATTGTTCAAGATGAGCCACTGGGGGTGCGTGGGCCGGGCGTATGTCTAGACCCTGAAAAGGCCCTTTGTGGCTGAGTTGTAACCCTCAGCTATCATCAGTCCTCCGATGATGTCATCAAAGGGTAAAAAAACAGAGATACATTTCTAGATCATCTCCAAGAATTTTGCATGCATACTGCCATGCCTTCCAACAAACCAAGATTTAATATATTTATTTGTTTGTACAGTATGGCTAATATATAAGGAATCCTGAAAGCTTAGAGTACTGCAAAACAATTTCCCTTAAAGCAGAAAGGCTGTTTTATAGAAGGAACAAGGATTAAACTTGGTCATTTATGGCCATCAGGTTCAGAAGTAAATTTAAGAAGATGGTCATATTTTTTAAAGTTTGTATAACCTTTTTTTCAGCTCAACGAGTAGACAGCAAAAACCATTTTCTACATTGGGTAGTCTCCTAATAAAGAAAGAAGCTTTTATTTATTGAATGGAACGTAATTATGTTGAGAACTATAAGACGATTAAAGCTGTGCTCTTGGATTTTTCAGCCCGAGGAGGCCAAAGCAATCCAAGCAGAGTAGCCTGGATTCTTATTTGAGTGGATTTATAATGTACTTTACCCTTGAGAAGTATCCCAGTTGAAGTAAATAAAATGTTGATGTTATGCAACACCTTAAAAGCCTCATTTATATTTGTAGAATAATCCGAGTGTTGATTTTTTTTCTGCTGGAGACCTTAAATTCCCATCTTGTTCGGCGCTCTGAGCTGAAAGCCCATCATTTCAGGATGCGCACAACTGGCACAATATGTCTTATAGTAATGTGTTGTTCCGATTAAAAAAAAAAAAAAAAAAAAAACAGATATAAAACACACGTGATAAATGCTCCATGAGGGACGCCTCTTATTCCAGGCTGGGGAGGGAAAATTCAGATTTGTGAAATATTGCTGGCCGGAGCGGATTCACTGGGGAGTCGACACAGGACCGGTAGTGTGTATTACGCTCCGCAATTAAAGGCTGCTATACTGAAGGACTACTGAGGTGAAGCTTGGCCTGCTCCGTTTCGGGGTATTTTTGGGAGACTCGCTACAGTGACAAAGTTGTGGGGAATGTTCCAGAGCCTCAACCGTCCTATTTATGGACCACTTTATTTCAGAATATCCTTGTTTGTTTGTTTGTTTATTTATTTTTAACACATATTACGTCTGAGAGATTTCAATGCCGACGCTGTATTTTCTGTTTTATGAACTTTCCCCCCGATTATTTAACCTGGAAAGTAACGTCTGAGGGATTCTTGTCACTTTGATTTGTATCAGGCCTAGATGTACTTTTCCCCATTGAAAGCCAGGTTTTAAATTAACCATTCATTATTTTTGCTCTTTAGCTCGTACAGACTTGTGTCACACCCTGCTTTATCTGCCTCCCATGCTGTTAAGTTACGTAAAATAATGTGTATAATGTCATAATTACCTGTTTGGGTAGCCTATTAGCTACAATAGTTACCTCAAATGGCAAAACTGATCTGCACAAACAAATGCAATATTTTTTTCTTAAAATTATGCTTGTGACAAGACTTCTTTAGACAGATAAATAGTAACGAAAGCAGGAAAATTCATTAAGTGCCTGGTAGATGCATGACTTCTGTGTGCCAGGGAATGAGACTGAGGACACGGGGTTGGCTGCTCATTATAATCACACTATAATCAAACCCGATTTATCGTCGATGTGCTGTAAGGTGTGTATTGGCCTATGGGGTGACCCTAAAACAGGGAACCAATCACCTAAGTGCGCTGGTTTCATGGCTGAAGCCACCTAAGGTGCTTCTTAAACACAGACCTCGCTTAAGAGTCTGTCTGGATCTGCCACCAGCCCTTACTGACTCTCACTCATTAGCGACACATACATCTTGCTACAGAAATAGCAAAGTCATCATTACTGCTCGCATGCACCAGGGGAATATCAATTCCGTCATATTGTTGCACCTTCATTTTAAAAACATTTACTATTTTACATGTTTACATTACCTGGATATTTTGTAGGGGCAATTTGTGCTCTTGTGAAGGGAGTTGTTTAGGAGGTTCTGTAATTATAATTACCATTTGAGGTAGTTACATACTTCTCTTCTGACCTGAGGTGGAGCAAAATCGAAAGGTGAAATATTTTTATTGACTCTGACTTTTATTGCTGTTAAATTATTAACATAATATTTACATTCATCACACGGAAAAAGACCCTCACTAATTCAGTGTTTGATATGGAAACAGTATAGTCTTTGTTGATGATTAAAGCAATTAATCAGTCTTGACATGGACTGCTAAATAAATTTGCCTTTCAGGGGAAACTCGGGGGGAGCAGAATTATATTATTTTATAGTTTCTTTGTGTAATTGTGTTTACTGAGAAGTACATTAAGCTGATTTATATAGTTGTATGACATGCTGAAATTTATTCTTTTATTACATTTAGGAAATAAACAGGGCCCTATACATTAGTTTTTTCAATAAACAGTTTATGTTTGTCTTTGCAGATGATGAAGTTCAGACCATATCTCCAGTTTGGTGTCTATCGTCAGTTCACTGGGCTGGACTTTTTGCATTTACTTGTTACAAAACTATAAAACAATTGTATAAAGAGGATCTCATTATCGATAAATGTGAAGAACCTTTCATTGTAATATGGTGCCAAACTGATGTTCGGTGTTGAAATTCCCATATAGTATCACATGCAGCCCCTTCCCACCTGATGCATTAGATCTGGGATCCCCAATTCCAGACTTGGAGCTTCAGTTTGTGACACAGGTACCTCAGTGGTGTCTTGCTGGTCAGAGATTCGAACCAGCAATCTTTTAATTGCAAGTGCACTTCCCTAACCATTAAGACACCACTGTCCACTGCCCATTATGTGACATAGGCGACCGCCTAGAGTGCCATATTCGCAGCGGTGCCGACTTAGCAAGCCAATTTCAATTTTTCTCAGCCGGGGGGTGCTGGATGTGAAGACCAGCACCGATTAGATGTAATCCGTTCCGTAAGCAGGTGTCCCTCTCCAAGTCGACCAATGTCGGCCCACAGCAGTAAGCATTTCTGACAGTGTTTCCTTTATTCTCCGTGGTGTGACTGACCTGCTGTGCGCCATTCCTTTGACAGTCATCATAATGTGTGCGGGCGCTAATGTCATCAGAGACATCATGCTGGCCGCCCATCGACGGATGTTCACCTCCGGCACCAACGTCTTCTTCAACATCGAGCTCTTCAACTCCTCATCGTATGGTAACACGACCCGCAGTGCCATCTCTCGCCTCGACACATTTGCTGGCCCTGTGACCTGCCTTTCAAAACTTTTCGAATTCTACAAACAAAATATGAATGAAGACGTATACAAACTAAGACTGGTCAAGAGTAGAGTTGGGCACAGTGTAGACTCTAAATGACCTTTAGCCTGCTCATGTCTTTTATTGATGTGACATCCTTCTCCTCTGCACCACCACCACCTTCATTAAAAGAAAAAAAAAAGTACTGAATAAAAAATAATGGTGGTTGCTTTGAGATCCAGGAGGAATATCGACTAGTTTTACAAATGTAGGGAGATAAAATTTAAATTAGTAATATTAGCAGTAGGTGCAAAATCAGCAATGTTTCTAGATGCCTTTTACTGGGTGCAAAATGTTTCACCCTCTTGACACTTCACTTCTTACTGGTTGCAGTATGTACCCTCAAAATGACCAGTACAAGTTCACGTTGGATCTCGTTAAAGTACCTATTAAATTTCTCAGTCAAAAGAACCGAACTCCTAAAGCACACTGCTGTTCCGTCACAGTCCTGCTTCAGTGCTTTTTATTGGGCAACACAAAAAAACGAAAAGATGACACAATTTCCCTGGACCTTAGGAAAAAGGGGGAAAAAAACATAATGGAGACACTCAAGGGCCTTTCGTATGGCTGCTGTCGTCTCTCACTTGTGCTCCTCTCACGTTCTCTGATGTTTGCCGAGCTGTTTGACCCAGAAAACCTCTGTGTCACAACCATAGCAACCATCATAGGAGCCTCTGTAGCAACCATGTAGACCATCAACGAGGAGGTGCTCTAGAACAAGATGTGAGGGCCGCAGGCAGGACATAATCAATAAAATATCCAAGCTGTAACTGCACAAGGCTACATTTGTGCTACTTCTTTAATTTCCTTTACGATTTACATTTATATATTCTGAAACCAAGCTGTAAAGATCGCCAGAAAAGCATGGTCAGATGTTCAGATCTGTAATAAGCCTGTTACTGTATATAATATTTAAAGTATTTGGTTTTAGCTTCCAGGATATTGTTCCTGTTTGGGTGTTTATGTCTGAGCGCTTTGTTCCAGGGAACGGCTCTTGGAAGAGGGGAGACAAATACGACGCCGAGGCCAAGCAGGCGTACGCCGCCCTCAACACGGTGACCCTCCTGCGCTCCGTCAAGGAGGAGTTCGAGAACTTCTCCGTGGAGGTGAAGAAGGCCACGCAGAAGGCAGGAGTCTACGGCTACGAGGATGGGGACAATGTACGTCAGCTTTGCTTCCTCATGCCTGCAAACCCATTAACCCCACTGGACCTGCTGTCTGTATGTTAAGCAAAAATGTTCCCTGTAGTACAATGTTATATAAAAGTGATGTGTTCTTCCCCTGTATGTTTGAACCTTGTCAGGCTTGAAGATCTGCTTGTTACTGTTCAAATTACACTATTACATGAGGTACTTGCATGGTAAAATATGCTCTGTGATATATGCATTTTGAGGATCTCTGGTGAGATCACAAGGGATTAATTGTCACAGTAGTATTCAAATTCAGTGCCTCCCAACCCTGAAACTACGAAAGATTAAGTATAACAGTCACTTTTGCTTATTACTTGATTATATGTACAGTCTAGTTGGCGTCATGGATTCATAGCTGTTGTCATAGTGTTGAGGACGATGGCGGAGATGTTAGGATTCTGCATCGTTTGGAAGCGCGTGCCTGGGGAGATACAGATGGGTTGGTCACCGCCATTGTGTCAGCGCTCATCAGAAACTATAGCAAGCTCACGAACGGGGCCAATGGGAACCATTATGCTGGAACAAATGGCTGTCGATGAATAGAGCAGCCAAGATTAACGGCCTCAGCAGGGTGTGGCAGTTGGGCCCAGCCTAAAGTGGGGGTGCGGAAAAAGGCCAGGGGTTGTGCCCAAACTGGGAGCTGCTGGTTGGGACCTTAGGGAATGGTGAAAAAATGCTGTCCAGTGGACCAGTTACTTGGGGGGGGGGGGGGTTCTCATTTCTGATCAGAACGCAAAGGATCATTTGTCATGCAATTCATTTATTGTGTAGCACACAGTATGGTCTTCCTGTGCACAGTGCAATCAGAATGCAAGTATTCCATTCAGATGTACAACAGGACAGGAAGGTCTATTTTTTCTGAAGCATTTTATATAACAGTTTGATGGGAGGGGGGTCGTATGTAGGTGTATGCTGTATTAATGACTCCATATAATGTTGTCAAGAGAGATGCTGCATTTCTATTTGACCCATGAATTGGGACACTGATGTGGAGAATGGGCCTTTTTCTTGCCTTTCCCGGTAGTTGGGACACGTGTTGTGGTTTTCCAGCATTTGCACATGGTATTTATGCAACTTGACAAGATCTCCAGGATTTCTTACCACGAGAACTCGGGCGCACTCCAACAAATTCTCACTGTTAGCTGCCTGGAGGAAGTCCGGGCAGTTCTGGGCTGCACACCGTGTAGATTAGAAAATGCGATTGTTTTCGTAATCCTGCCATGCTTGGACTACGTAAGTGTAAGAAAATACCTGTTATGATATGAGTAAATTGCCTAGACCAGTGTTTCCCAATCTGGTCCTTAGGGATCCACAGACAGTCCATGTTTTTGCTTTCTCCTGGGGAGCTCAGAGGGAGCAAAAATGTGGACTGTCTGACAGGGAGCTGGGAGGGAGCAAAAATGTGGACTGTCTGACAGGGAGCTGGGAGGGAGCAAAAATGTGGACTGTCTGACAGGGAGCTGGGAGGGAGTAAGCAAAAATGTGGACTGTCTGACAGGGAGCTGGGAGGAAGCAAAAATGTGGACTGTCTGACAGGGAGCTGGGAGGGAGCAAAAATGTGGACTGTCTGACAGGGAGCTGGGAGGGAGCAAAAATGTGGACCGGCTGGGGGTCCCCGAGGACCGGACTGGGAAACACTGTGACCTAGACGATCAGACAATGAATGGGTGGATTATTAAAAGCCCACCATACAGCGGTCACGACAAATAAGTATCTGTCGGATGAAGGAGTTCATTTTTATCTCTGTGAGCCGTTGTGTGTAAAATGACATTCGAAAGCGAGCAGGAGCAAGAGAGGTAAAGATACGGGACAAAGACTCATTCAGACAATGCCTATGGCCAGCAGATCACAACGGGATGACTGTCTGGGGCGGATAATATCTTTGGCACGCTCTTGCTCACTTTGGCCTTTCCCTCTGAAGAGGAAAAACCCGAAAGCAGGCGTAATCCCAGACATCTTGCCAGGAACATTTAATATTTCAGCAGTCGATTTCCCCTACCCAAAATATTTATACGCAACGACAACCAGTAGGTGGGTGTGTTGGATTAGCACACTTGTAGATGCGCGCTCCATTCAGGGCCAGTTGTGCAGAAGTTCTTGAGGGATACAGGATTTCATCTCATGCAGAGAGTTTTCTGCCGCATGCATTGTGAGGAAAGAAAATGGGTCTCTCGCCCTCCCCAAGTAAGTTTTTAACCTCACTATTCAGAAATGTGAGCCCCCCTGAACTGGAGATACTTCTGTGCTGTTGGTGCTTTTAACATGAAACTGAAAGAGTGGAAACAAAACAAATGAGTTGAATCTAAACAACTAACGACTGTTTTCCTCCCTGTTGGCCCCCTTGGGAATGTGGTGCCACACAAACATTGCTTGTGGCCAGAAGATCCATTGATTCTGCTGTTGTACCTTTTAAGGAAAAAAATACCCTCTGTAAACAGTTAATATGCAAAATGATAATCATTCATTTTGGATTATAGTGAAACAAATTGATTATTGTGGACGATTCATACATTGATCACGCAACATTCTGTGGCTGTTCCTTGTTGCCCCCGGGGCTGTATCAAGCTACTTCTTTGTGGTAACGGACGTTTTTCTGAATGTTGCTGCTGTTTTGGCAAAGCCCGTATGAACATTAACCTGTGTCATTACAGGGAGCGAGATTGCCGCTTAAAAAAACCTTCCGAAGGCCGAACGACTTTCCAGTAATTATGCTCATTACAACTTGTTTCCCAGCAGACGCACTGATTGGCGTATAAGCGTTTAATTGCACACGAAGGGATTTGAAGTATGGGAAGTAATTTTTTAAGTAATGGAAAGTTTCCTAATTGATTTAGCTCTTGCATATTTGAATGCACTTTTCATTTTTTTAAGGTGTGCGACTGCATACAACGTCAAGACATAAAACTGACGCTGTCCGATATTGATACTGATCTCCCTCAGTGGAATGACTTTTACTTTGGAGGCAGCAAAGATGAAACACCTGAATGGCCACAGGATCCGGTGTCCCCGAGTTTGTTTTGCTGTGACCACACAGAGCTTTTTGTCCTCCTTGTAATGCCTCCTTATGTCGCCTTAGGTCTTGTTCCTGATAAATAAATCTTTCTGGTAATTGAGATAGGTGGGAATCGCAGCAGGTTCCTTCTGTCTCCTGCATTCCCTCTCTTCTGTTTTGTCTCCCCATCATATGGTTTTGTTTGCCCAAGTGTCCAAATTCTTCATTCTGCTACATTCACCCATTGTCTGAATTCCTCATTCCGTTTAATACACTCATTGTCCAAACTCGTCATTCAGTTCAGTTCCCTTCAGGCTGGGGAATGGTGATTGTCCTCTCTGACAGAAACGCTTGGATTCACGCTCACATAGCCAACATTACTTATGACAGCGAGGCACTTCCACAATAACACCTGTGGTGAAAGTACATATTTAGTGCTTCTTGGAAATATTTTAAATAGCAGTTGTATTATTAAATAGCAGTGACTTCTGACAGTCTTCATTTAAAACAAGCATTGTTTTCACTTTTCCAGTTATTTTGTTGAAACAGGTGACCTTTTTGCCACATGGGATGATTGTTGTTCAGCTATTAGCTGCTCTGTTCACAGCTTTCGATTTCCCATCATGCAGCAGCTGCTCCTTAATCTGTGATTTTTTTTCAGTGTAGTGAAGAAAGTGACGAGTCATTGCTCATTTTAGTGCTGTTCCCTAAGACTAATCAGGGGAGAAGACAGGGCCAAAACTCTCGAGCAAACACAGTACACAGTGGGTCTGCAGAGGCAAGAAACGCTGTATAAAAGGTCTTTGGCAAGTCACGTATCCATAATGATGCTGACTTTTTTGGCAACATTTTTCAATCATGCTGGGATTGGCAGTGCAATACCCTCCGCTTTTCCTAAAAAAAAAAAGAATAAAATAAAAAATACAGGCAGTAAATTCCAGCTCAGTCCTGCTTGAGATGATTAAGTTAAAAGAGGAATCCATAAATTCATCCACCTCAGGCTGCCATGCATCGGAATCTGTCCTTCTGTGATGGATTATGCCTTAGAAGTCTGTTGTGATGAAACATAAAGCCATTTAATAGAAACTGGAGGCATCGTTATTTAAGGTCAGTTCTCCAGTTCTGTAGCTGTGAACCAGCAGGGTGCTCTGTGTGAATATCTCAGCTGGCTGCACCATCAATGTATCCATTTTCAGGACTACATGGGTCACAGCTTTCCAGTAGTGTGAGGTCACATGACCTGCCACGTGTGTAGTGGCCATCTGCCAGCCTGGTGCTGGAAATGGCCGTGGTGGGGCCGGACTCCCCTAGTGGACGTCCGAGTGACTCGCGCCATGAGAGATACCCTCTGGCTAGAAGGAGCTTGTTTCGGAGTTGGACACATTCTTTCCCTTCGATGTTTCCTGGCGCGTGCAGAGAAGAAGAGGGGTTATAGCTGACCTCATGAGACAACAGAGCAGAAATTCTTAATGACATATTTTCACAGGAGACCCTTGTGTGGTCCTCATGTCTCGCCTGCTACTTAACCAGTTCCTATCGATTTACGTCTGGTTTTTTAATATCCAAAGCATTTACTTTTCACTTATTTCCTTCCTTCCTCCCCCAGAAACTAGAACCCAGGCTTCACACGTTGTAATGCAGGCTTGGCAGTTTCCTAAACTTTTCTCGCCTTTTTGCCAAAGCGGAGGAAACATTTCAGAGGGATGAATTTGTTGAATTTGAATTTGAATCAGTGAATTGTTCCATTCTTCCACGATGACACTTTAGCACAACAGAGAGGGACTGAAATCGACCAGCCGCTTGTGTTTGCTGTACAGACGTTTTAATGGCAACGCACCGTAAAACTCATGTCCAGGACTGTACTACGAGACTTGGTGCCTGGAACATAATAATGCATTGTACATGGTTCTGGGCCTGGCAACCCACTATCCTTAAAGGTTTGGACATTACATCACCCCGCGGTGATTTACCTCTGGCAAGGTCGCTCCGGAGGTTGCTGTGGTGGATCCCTGCAGGATGTGTTGTGGTCTTGCGCCTCCAGGGTCATGGTTTTATAGCTGCCTTCAGCTCTGTGTGTGGCGATTGTTTGGGGGACTCTGTGTGTGGGGGGGATTGGCATTCAGGGTCTCTACTGCCTTGATCCTTGTCCTTTTTGGAATTGGTTGTAGGAAAACTAATCTTCAGCCCTAACTTTGATCACCGACATCTCTCCAGACATGCAAAGCGAGCAGACCAAAATTCTGTCATATTGGGAAATGTTAGCAAACCTTTACATTGGTACAATGTCTATACATCACTATATACAAAATGATACATGGGTGTCCTTGTGTCACCAGACGTCATACGGGAAGTTGTCATGGTATATAAATGAAGTAACTGAAATATACATGTCAGTGCATTGCATGATTAAAAATGAATTGATTTGACAGTGTAGTGTTATTCTGTGTAGTATTGTCCTTAGTGGTGCATTCTGGGACACATAGTTACATAGAAACTCATGTGTATGTTATCAAATGCTATAGGAGTGATCAGTAACTCCTTAGTGAAATCTGCTGCATCAGAAATGTCGAGCTCAGTAATGGGATAAAGCAGGAGTGGGGAAGCTGATTCGCTGAGAGTTTTTGTGGGTGGGGCTTTCTGGGATGACATCTCATCCAGCCAATAACTGAGGGTCCCCAGGACTGGAGTTGACAATGACTGCTTTATTATTGGCTGAATGAGAGGTCATCCTGAAACACTGTGCTTGACCAGCTTGGCTTTTGGGATTTGTTGCAGGTGAATGTGTTTGTGGAAGGGTTTCATGATGCTTTGCTCCTGTATGCACTGGCGCTGGGGGAGGTGATGAAGAATGGATCCAACAAGAAAGATGGAGCACAGATTACACACCGCATGTGGAACAGAAGCTTTGAAGGTAAAACCTCGTCATCCTAAAACCAGTAGGGGTGTGAGAGTGTTGTGTCGAGTGTGTGATCGATACTTTATCCGTGTCCTCTTCGTAAAACCTATGTCTTTGCAGAGGACCTGATCGCATGACATTCGATCGATTACTGGCTGGAATAAAATCTGTAGGAGATATGAAAGACCTGGCCACCCAGGAGCTGTTGCACATCTGAGAAATGATTATGATAAGAAGCCTGTCTAAGACCATGCTGATATATAAGACGTACTGGGAGCTGCAGTGGCTGCGATTCTTGGAGCTGTTAGCTGATTCTTTGCAGCCTGAATGCTTGTAGTTGCTCACGGCATCATTTCCACGCTCAGCTCCTGTATTCTGAAGACACCTATAACTGCTTCACTGCAGGTACTGAGACACACAGCAAGGCTGCTGTTTTACCGTTTGCCATGGCAACGGGTCGTGAGTCTAATGGACTCACCCTGGTGTGCTGGATCACGGCCTTTGGCGGTCGCCGAGGAAAATGGCACTGACCTGAGCACTGGTCTCGGATATGGGATAATTGCAGTGATGTAACACTCTGAATGTGAGGCCATTTGTTACTGACCTCCATTAACACAGTGCTCTCTCTCATCTATGTTGCAACTATATATTTGATTAGATATGTGGTTGATCATCATTGACCCAAAAAATCTTAACAGTGACATACCAGGTTAGTTCTCCTATTAAAAGTTGAAAGCCGTGCCTAATTAGCAAGCTTATAAATTACTGGTTTTAGTGAAGTCTCCTGTGCATTGCATTATGCAAAGTCTGCTTCATCTTCCACTGCATGACTTTCGTCTTTCCCACTTCTCAGCCTCAGTCGTTTCTACGCTGCTAGTGTCCCACCAGAAAGTTCTCCTGCATACATAAGTGTCCAGGTAACAGCTAGAACTGTTGGTCTGCAGCATAATCACACACTGCCTTGTGTTTAAAAATACTCAGCATTCTGAAACGTGCAGCTTTGAGCTTGTAAGAGACCCTCAGTTTTTCAATTTTTTATGCAACTTACACACACATTATACTCATTCATCTTTAATGTATAATATGATTGTAAATCCTGTACAAGGAGATTTAATGTCTCTGTGTCCTAATCTTCTGAGCCAGCTGAAGTATTTTGGGCTGAATATTTCCTCTTGGGGAATCTGGGTCTATGATTCTTCTAAGTATTATTTTCTTGTCCTAGTACAGATAATTACTATTTTGTAGTACATGGTCAAAATTATTGGGTTAAATCGTTTCATATTCCAGTATCATTAGGATGCACATCATGTTAATGAGATTGGTTTGGTCGTAGTAAAAGGCTGAAATTATTGGGTAGATGAAGTTTCATGTTTCAAGGCCATAAACGTGGAGTGTGGAGCAGTCCGTCCTTTTCCACCATGGTTTTCCTTGACCAGGTAGTGTTCCATAGTCGGATATTAGTGTGATCTCCTTGGCGTCCTTTCTTTTGCCAAGCCAGCAAACCGCATTCCTGTCTGTGCTCTTAAGACTCTTTAACAGACTGTGAGAGTGAGGACTCTTAAAATTCACTAGTAATTTCACAGGCTTTTAAAATGCCAAGCAGAATGAAAGAGGTATGAGACAATCGGAGATGCCCTTTAATGTCTAATGACTTAAGTTTTTTAAAATAAATCACCAGTAGTCTTCAAAAAATCAACCCAAATTTGTTTTTTTTTCCCTAGATAACAGTTGGAAGTTAGATTTTCTGCAGCATTTTCCATTTGACACTTTTTTGATTAGCTGATGTGGCTACATGCTGTCCTATATACGTCGTTCATAAAAGACAAATTTATTATGATTCTGAACACTGCATAATGTGCTGAGAAATGTTGCAAAGTTCAGATGTCCTATATCACAACAGGAACGCCTGTATTTCTGCACTGACTCAGGGTTCCAGGTCTCTCCTTTTACCGGTCTGTCTTCTGGGAATACACACCACGTCACCCACAGGACAGTTATGGACCCAAGCTGTCAAATGATGTTCCTGACAATGTTGAATTTAACACATTGATTAGGAAGCATTCCACAAAAATAGCTCTCCTGTTTCTGGTTAGTTAAGATAGCAGAAGTCCTGGTGTAGTTATTTTCTGGAAACAAATTATGTTGAAAGGAATCTACATTTAACTAAAACCAAGATTGTAAATACAGGATGCTTACCGCTTACTCATGACGCATAACAACAGCATGGGACTAGATAGTACTAACAGTACGAGATAAGTTCAAGACTTTAACTTATGAATAAATGGACTTATTAATTCACAGTTTTTACCTGCTATGATGTACAAATATAAAAACAAAAGCATAGGAGATTTGGATGCTTTGGAAGCCCGAAGCATGATGGCTGGACCGCTGTGAAATGTGAGAGTAAAAACACTGTAGTACAGTACACGACCATCTAAAAGCCACAACAGAGTCACAATAACCAGCATGAAGTCAGGTGACACTGATGTCATTTTTGGGCATACAATTCACACAGTGCCGCAGACCACAAGAGCAAACTGAGGAAAGTAAAAAAAGAAAAAAAAAGAGGTGAACATGATTTGTTTCTTGCTGGTGAGGTCAGAAACACGCAGAGAAATGTTTAAGAGGCCAAGGCTTTCCCAGAATTCCCTGTATTGCCCTAGTCCACTTAGCTAGTTGCAAAATGAATGTGGCCTGCTGAACACAGTCAAGAGGCTGTATTTCCAGAGCGCACTGCAAAAGACAATGTTTTGTTCAACAGAAAACAGGCTCATATTCTGTTGTTAAAAGAAATAATATTTTAAAAATGTCAAGAATTTGGGAATGCAGACACATGGATGAAATTTCAATTTTGTGGAGGTTTTGCCAATGAAAATGAAGGGAGACTGATGAGATTTCCTGTTGTATTGGATGTCCGGAATGTGTCGACTCCCCCCTTGTTTTCGTTGGAGCATGCAAGTCTTGTAGCTAATTAATTTTCTCATTCCTCGAATGCCGCCGAACAGGAATCGCTGGCCAGGTGTCCATAGATGCCAATGGAGACAGAAGCGGAGATTTCTCTGTGATGGCCATGACAGACCATGAGGCAGGCACCTTTGAGGTATATCATATATCCTTTATATGTTCTCTGCCATAAAAAATGTGTTCTGCATGTATCATACAAATACATTACACTGATCTGTTCAGTTAGTTCAGTGAATGCCCAGCTATGGGCTGAAGACATTAAGAAATTAAACAAATGGGTCGTACTACTTTTGTAAGATCAAGGGGTGAGTATTTGGATTTAGCTGCCTGTTGTGCTGTCATTTCAGGTGGTTATGAACTACTTTGGTATCAACGGCAGTATTCAGGTGCTGCCAGGGTTCAGCAGAGAACGCTTCACCTTGAAGGACAGACACCGAAACCCTTTCCCGGAGCACCCCAACAAATCATGTAAACCTTCCCTACTGTCCCTCCCCCTGGTTCATGTGAAATAAGCTGATCCACTTGTAGGTTCCCCGGCCTACTCTCCTTCACGGGTAACCAACATGTTCAACTGCTGGCCTTGGCAGCAGAAAAAAATCCACTCTTGGCTCTTTGAAAATGCTTTCATTGTATCCAAGGTTCACATGGGAGGTTGTGGTAGTGCATAATTTCTTAAATAACGATTTTAAAGAGGTTGGTGTAAAAAAAAATGTTAACAGTACCACAATCGGAGTGATTCTTCCAAAGAGCCCTCAGTCTACAGTGCAGTGGTGTCTCCATCAAGGACGGGTGTTACTTTCTCCTAACTAATAACCCTCTTTTCCTTCCCAAGCAGGTGGACTAGGGGTATCTGCAGTGACAGGGATCATTGTTGGAGCACTTCTGGGCACAGCAATGCTAATATCATTCTACTTTTTCAGGTTAGTTGCCATTTAAACATTCTTTCAGAACCCTCTTGTTATGGTAATCAGAAAGTTCTTCTGCTGGATTCAAGCTGAGGCTTACGTTAGCTTATCTCTAAGCTTTATTCCGCTCTCAGATGCTCTTTCTTATTTATGACCGAGGATCTCAGAGCGAAATAACAGCCTAAAATAACACTTCACGTAGGCCCAATTTTATTTTCTATACCTCATTTTTACCAACTAAAAAAATTACTTGGGCCCAAACTGTCATTTATAGCAAAGTTAATATCCAGGTAGAGGTAGTGTGACCAGATAATGAATCAATAAAATCAATAAAAGAGCAGCTTAAAGATTTGAATACTGACATAGGTTCCAGGCCCATTATGAACTGGGTAAATGGTTATGGACAGATATTGGCTAAGACAAAATTCTGCACGTGCAGCAAGCTGTTTCCGGGACAGGAAAGCTAGGGTGCCACAACGAGAGGTCAAAGGTCACCATGAATAGGGTGCCACACCTTCTTAAACTGACTGCAGTCCTATGGTCTTCACTTTAATTTATTGGCATATAAGAACTAGTTATGTTTTTTGGACCTACAGCTTTATTAACACAAAACCTTCTGTGATTATTAAAACATGAGGTTGTCTTGAATATTATTGTGGTTATTATTGTGAAATGCTCAGGGCTCTGCGCCCTTTAATATTTATAAAATAATATACTTATATTTAATTTTAATTTAGTATAGGCCTACCTGTTTTTTCTAAGAAAAATGTAATGCTTGTGAAAGGCTTTGAAGGTTTCAAAATTTAAATATGGACTTTCTGAAATATATGGCTCAGTGCTGAAATGTATGGCTCAGCTTAAGCTTTTATGTATGTCTGTAATAATTGTTCATTTCAGTAGTACTGTTCTGCTGCTTTGGCTTAAGATATGCATAGTCACAGGAAATAATTTTGAAGATGGTAGTTCATTAATTGTAATTCCATCAGGTATTTCCTCAGAGGCAGATTCCAAGTGTTAATAAATAAAACACTAAGTAATGTTTGGAATAAAATTGTTAGGATTTTCTCTACATGAAAGCGAGACCACTGGAGACATGTAAAGCTCAGGTCTGGGTCACAGCCAGGGAACTGTACAACCGTTATGAGTTTCCGTTCCATGGGTGAGTTCCTTTAACCTTCTTGGTTTTGGCAGACGGTCCCCTTTTCCTACCATCTAATAAGTCTGGTGTCTTGTCATCGGAACGCCTGAGAGAAAATGAAGAGAAGCAGAGGAAACAGTCTGTGTTATTAATGGCGTGTGTTTCCCCAGTGACACCTGTTGTAAGATGATAATAACTGGAATTCTTTGGAATTCTCTCACACACACTTTCTCCGGTGTTTTTCCACAGAAAGAATTACAGGATAACTATTGAGCGGCGGACCCAGCGTGAGGACTGCAACATTGGGAAGCACCGTCAATTGCGAGAAGACTCCATCAGGTCCAACTTCTCTGCGGCATAGAGCTCCCCGCGCTGCAGGGGGCCCCCCTGCCAGGGACCTGCCACGGAATGTGACCAAAGACTCTCCAAGCCGGTCGAAGGGACTCCTCTTATTTAAAAACATACTGTAGTGTTGTTATTATTTTTTTTTTTAACCTCTATTCGTTTGACTTTCATAAACTCAGGAAAGTTGTACCATTTGCGTGGTGCTGCTTTGCAAGGCATTACGCTTGTTTAGAGAACAAGAGGAGGATGCATTCGAATTCTGTAGGGGCTTTATTTCTCCATGATCAGAAGGCCAGTATCTACATTAAGGTCAGGAGTGGGCTAATGCTAATTACAAAGAAACACACACACACAATGTCTGGAAAAGGCATCAACCCTCTCAGAGTAACATTGCTAAATAAATGTATTTCACACCTATTGGGTTAAAGTGAATAACTGGAACATCCCTCATTCTACCAAAGGCTTATTTTATCCAGGTCATTCGCACACTTTTATAAATACTAGAACGTCTACATGGTGGAGGAATTTTGACAAAGGAATGTACGTCTTTCTGTGAGTCATGGTGGAATTTTAACACAGCAGTGAAGTGCTGTACACAGCATTCTGGCATGCGGCCCATGTGTGTATCCACTGTCTGCATGCCGTTATGCCGCAGCGAAGGCATCCTGTACTGATAATTGGAGTCTCGGGGCAAATGGTGTAATTGTGATTGTAATTCCTAAATTACCTAGAAATGCAAGAACTGAATAGGAGCTGGGCGTCCCAAGATTGGGTTGTGTAATTAGTATTTGAAGGGAAATGGCACATAATTTAAGCATGTCAGAGTTAAAATATAGTTTTATTTATCTCAGGCATGCTTTTTAAATCTTCAAACAAGATTTGAATTTTTTTTCCAGATAAAATGCTCAATAAAATGACTGTTGTGGCCCTAATACATTTTTAATGGAAACCTTATTTTTCACCTGGTTTTTGTATTAAAAGAGAAGAATAGTTGAATATTTTGTATGTTGAAACTTATTTTCTTGTCCTACATAGCATCTGGTAAAGCTTTTCTTTTAAAAAAAAAAAAAAATCAAAATTCACCTTGTTCTTCATTGGAAGTTTGGAGTTGCTCACCAAACAAGGAAACGATTTATGAAATCATGAACGGTTTATGAAATCAAAATCCAGTATTTATATTATTTGAAGTAAATGCGTGACAAACTGTATGATACATACTAGTATGTTGTACCTCCAGCTTTTTCTTCTCGTTTGTCTTAAAAAGCAGTAAAATGTCAATTAGATGTAATCATTTAATGCAGAAGGCGATGACTTATGGAAGTTGCGTGTTAAATATTGTCTCTTTGCTATCTTTCTTCAAGTTGAGTTAGCACGGTCTTTTTCATTTCCGTTTCATAGTCATGGCAGAGTACGTGGCTTATTTGACGGCGGCTAGAAAGTCTGGAAACGGAACTGAAGCTTTATAGAGACTTTATGACCATTAAAGATATAACATTAAAGAGCGACAGCTGCTCACACCAGAGCGGTGAGTTTGTAAGGCACGGCGCTCATGACGCTAACTTTGATGTCTCCACTTAGTGGGACACCAGTGAATTCCTCTCCTCGCTCATTGAGTTCCAAGATCCGGTGTTTTTGGCCCTCATCGTACAAGGCGTGAAATGAAAGGGTGCGCGCGTCCCTCCTCTGGCAGGAGAATAGACGGAAACACAGCCAGTCGTTTCGAGAGGAGACGTATATCGGATGATATTGATGTAACAATAACGCCCATTATTTCAGCTTCCTGACTGTTTCCACTTTCCCCACAGAGTCAATTTTGACCGTCTACAAAGGGACATTTTTTGTTATATGCCAGAGCAAATTAGGAGGGCTAGATTTTTGGCTGATTTATTTTATGTTTCAGAAGACTTTCTTTTTTTATGGGGGGGGGGGGGGGTGTAGTGTCAGTTGGAAAAATAATAACATGAAAAATTTTACCTGCCAAAAATGAGCTGGCAAGATTGAAGTTGGGCTGAACACAGAGAAGCAGTCATTGCATGTCTTACATAAGGTAAATACATTTTCCGAAGCTTTTTAATATGGAATATCCTAGCATTTCGGTATCCAGAGCCTAGACTTTCAAATGACACAACGTTGAGTGAAATTTCAGTAACATTATCATTCTAAATCTGTTTAGTGAAAGCCTGGCTCTTTATAAACAAAACAGGCATTTATCCCAGTGCGGGCCTGATTCTTCTGAGAATTAACATGATTTAATCTGACATGGTTAAGGTCACCCTTTAGAACTCACTTCAGTTTTGTAGTGTTACTAAGTACTTGGAACAAATTGTCTTTCTTCTGCGATTCATCTGTTCTTTATCCAAAAAACACAGTCTTATTTTCAAATGAAAATCTGGAATCACACAGAAGGATTTAATGTGCACATTTTCCTTTTCAATTTCACCTGTTCCTGTTTATTTTGTCCTTTGTCTGTGTAAGTACCGTAATTCAGCACTTTATTCTTAAACAGGGAAATGTGTAATGCCTGTCATTTGGAGTGCAGTTATTTCCGTTTTTCTATCCATACTGTTGTTGCTATTTGCATTTTCAATATTTTCAGAGCGCTAAAAAAATATTGGTTATTTCTTGCAAGCATTTTCTGGTAATCTCTGCAACCCTGAACAGGTTAAGTGGTTAGAATGTGGATGGATATATTAATTTTACGATACTGACACACAGCACAGGTTGTTAACCTACACATTCTAGCTCCAAAATGTTAAAAATGAAAAGCAGGAACCATGAAAGAGAGCTATATAGTGCCTAAAATTTAAAAATGTATTTTGTCAGAAAATATTTAATGAAATATATTAGCATATTAACATCTGAAAATATGTAACAGTTAACAATATAAATTAATGTGTGTTAAGTTATGAAGTATATAGTGAATTTGCATTACATTTATACAGAAGTATATTTCAGTCTTGCCTTCGCAATAGTAACAAATACTGTCTTTGTTTTAATTAGCTAGTCTTAGTGTCATAAATGTCTCACTTCTACAAATTGCCCACAAACCAAAATATTTTACTTTTCCATGTGGGGTTCCATAAAACTACATTACCCAGACCCCCTCAGAAAAAAATCTATAGATGAGATATAACACTCATGTCATTAATCTGTTAATACAACTTGGGCACTGTTGCTGGACAGTGGATTAAACATTCGCAGTGACAGCATTTGGTGTCTTAATACATGTTGTTTGAGTGCTAGACATGTGTTGAAACGAGGATGGACAGGATGTCGCTGGAACCGAGAGGATATGCTTGTGTCTGAGCTTGGGCTCTCCCCCCGTTGTGTTCTTGAGAGATTGGCCACTCCCCTCTGTAGATATTTACTTTCTGTATAGATTCACACAGACACTTTACTTTAACCAATCGGGTTAAAGCGTATGCTTTTAAACCATATTCATAATAAGATGAAAACTGAATGGGGTGTGTGTATGTGTGTGTGTGTCTCTGATTAGAATCCTGTTAACTTTAACTTCCGTTTCTTATGTATGAGTGTGTTACACTGCCATAAACTAAGCAGAAGACATTAAATGTTATTGAGAACCTTTGTTTCGGCATTCAGTAAATAACTCCTTCCAGGTATTTTTGCTGTGCTAAATAAGCTTAGTGGTGTTTTATAAGCTTTCGAAAGTGGGGCTTTGAAAAATCAGTATGTGTTTTTTTTTTCAGAACCCAAGGCTCACGAGATTCATAAACACATGAATGTTGGCACTCTGAATTATTCTGAATGTACATCCTGTACATTAACTTTGTTCGCATACCTCTAAAAAATGTGAAACATCACGTGTTTAAAACAAATTCAGACTGTATAATATGTATACATTGAAATATTTGGGGGTGTCTTTCAAGCTGTGGGTCAGGGCTTCAGATATGTGTTGATTTAAAACAAAAGAAGCAGTCATTCCTTAATGTTAAGGAAAAGGTGTTGGCAGAGGTATGAAGAGGATTCACATACTGCTCAACCTAACGGTGAAATGTTTTGATGTAAGTAAAAATATCTGCATATAATGTGATATTTATTGAAGCCTTATTTTGTAGAAATTTTATATTCCTGCCTGTAGATTTAACCCTTTGGTTCGCTCTTGTATATATTTTACTCTGTTTTGAGAAGTTATTTCTAAATATTTGCCTTTTCAGCCATCTGACACGTCTACATTGCTCTGTAAACATTCCTTGTAGAAATATTTAGCTATTTCAATCACCAACGTATATTGACGAATAAAAATGTAAAATTTGACCTTTCCCTTTTGGTTTCTCATTCTGTGGTAAGGATTTTGTGGTGAAATAACAAAACACACCTTTGTTTCATGGTATATCTTCTTATATACTTTCTGTTTGACACTTTGTATAGCAACATGTCTTCCTTTGTATGCAACATATGTTTTCTATTATAGTGTGTATGGGATGGATGGAAATAGTATGTATGGGATGCATGGGAATAATATATATATGGAATGGATGGAAATAGTATGTAGGGATATATGAGAATAGTATATTGTCACGCCCCGCTCCGTCCGCTCACGATGTGTGCCACGCCCACCTCGTTACCTCGTGTGATTCCCTGATTGTCTCTTACCTGTGATTCGTTACCCTTAGCCTGTGTCTTGTATTTAGTCCGTGTCTAAGTCAGTGTACCCCAGATCTGTCATTGTATTGTCACGTGTAGTGTCCGTACCTGTCAGTCTGCGTGCAATAAACCCCGTTACCCTGACTTCCTGGCTGCTTTCGCCTGCTTCCCTGCTCGCCTTAAGCCCGAACGTGACAGAATGACAGATCTCCCAGACAACACGACGCGGGAGACCGAGCACCACCGGCTCGGTCTCCTGCAAGACTTCGTGTTTTGGCGCTCCCAACCAACAGTACTGGAGGATCCTGTAGCCCTGGAGCTGGCCACCCGGGGCGCGGACCTCCTCGCGGAAGAGCGCCCGCCAGGACAGCAGTACCCGCTCGAGCGGGCACGCAAGCTCCTACGCCGTCTCAGCAAGCGCCTCGCACGGCTGAGAGGCGAACGCGTCGCCCGGAGCCAGGACGAAGCGTTCGCGGTGGCTCCGCTTTCGCCTGCCAGCGGCAAGAAGCGGCGGAACAGAGTGCAGCAGGAGGAGGCTCCGTCGCTCTTCCTGGGGGCTTGCACTCTGCTCCCCGCCTGGGAGTTAGCCAGGGAGCATGATGGCTCACCGCTGCCCTGGGATGACTTCGCCGCTACCCGCCTGCTCGGCGTCCCTGGTGAGCTGCCGCCACCGCGGGAGGCATATCCGTACCGGCCGGAACGCCTGCACGGAAAAGGGATCAGCCCGGTGAGAGACGCGATTCCCCGGGTCTCTAGAGCCGGTTTGCCCGCGGCTGCGCTGCCGGCTGCAGCTGCCGCCGCTCTGCCCGCGGCACGGCCTGTCCTGCCTGTCCTACCTGTCCTGCCTGACCCGCCTGTCCCATCTGACCCGCCTGTCCTGCCTGCGTTGCCTGCAGTCCCGGTGGCTGGCCGCGTGGAGGCTGCGCCCGCCGAGGCGCCCCCTGCTGGCCGCGTGCTGGTGGCGCCCGCCGAGGCGCCCCCTGCTGGCCGCGTGCTGGTGGCGCCCGCCGAGGCGCCCCCTGCTGGCCGCGGGGTGGCGACGCCCTCTGAGACGCCCCCTGCTGACCACGGGACGGCGGCGCCCGTCCTGCCGGCACTGGAACTGCCTGTCTCGCCTGTCCTGCCGGCACCTGAACTGCCCGTCTCGCCTGTCCTGCCGGCGCCTAAACTGCCTGAGGTGGCCGCGGTTGCGCCCCCTGCTGGCCACGTGATGGCGGCGCCCGCCGAGGCGCCCCCTGCTGGCCACGTGCTGGTGGCGCCCGCCGAGGCGCCTGCAGTGGCCCCTGCTCTGCCTGCAGCGCCCCCTGCTGGTCGCGTGCTGGCGGCGCCCGCTGAGGCGCCCCCTGCTGACCTTACGCCCGCCGAGGCGCCCCCTGCTGGCCGCGTGATGGCGGCGCCCGCCGAGGCGCCCCCTGCTGGCCGCGTGATGGCGGCGCCCGCCGAGGCGCCCCCTGCTGGCCGCGTGATGGCGGCGCCCGCCGAGGCGCCCCCTGCTGGCCGCACGATGGAGGCACCCGTCCTGCCGGCACCGGAACTGCCCGTCTCGCCTGTCCTGTCCGGCCAGCCCTGCTCGCCTGTCCAGCCGGCCCAGCCCTGCTCGCCTGTCCAGCCGGCCCAGCCCTGCTCGCCTGTCCAGCCGGCCCAGCCCTGCTCGCCTGTCCAGCCGGCCCAGCCCTGCTCGCCTGTCCAGCCGGCCCAGCCCTGCTCGCCTGTCCAGCCGGCCCCGCCCGCGGCCCCGCCTGAGGCCGCCGCTCTGCCCGCGGCCCCGCCTGAGGCCGCCGCTACGCCCGCGGCTCTGGCTGTCCTGCCCGCGGCTCTGACTGTCCCGCCTGCGGCCACGCCCGCGGCTCTGACTGCCCTGCCTGTTGCCTCTGTGAAGGCCTTGACTCCCTCACCCTTACCCCGGCAAAGCCGACGCCCCCCGGGACCCCGCCTGTCAGTGTCCCGTAAGGGCAGAGGACACAGGCGTCGGGTCCGGGTCCCGCCCTCCCTGCCCCCTGGCTCGCCCTCGCTCGCCTTGGCTGGGGCTCCGGGGCCGCCTGCGGTTCCTCCGGCTCGGGGTCGGCGGTCGCCTCCGGGTCCCCCCCTGGATCCTCGGTGCCGGTCCTCGGTCCCGCCTCCGGCTCCATGTCGGTCGCCTCCGGGCCCCCCTGCTCCGGCTGTGCGTCGGACGGCGCCTTCGCCGGCTCCGGCTGCGCCTCCGCCTGCCGCGGCTTCCCCCTCCTGCCCGCCTGCACTGGTGTTCCCTCCTGCTCCCTCCGTGTCCCCTCCGTCACTCCCTCGTCCCGTTCCCTTGGCCCCTGGGTGGTCCCCTTCAGCTCCCTTCTCCCTCCCGCCTGCGGCCCCTCCGGCCGCTGCCCGTCGCCCGCCTGGGCTCCCTCGTGCTCCCCTTGTTCCTCCTCCCTTTCTGTTTGTCCCGCCTGTATCTGCTCCTCGTCCCTTTGTTCCTCCTCCGTTCACTCCTGGCCCTTTTGTTCCGCCTGTCTCCCCTTCTGTGTCTCCCTTCCAGGTCTGTCTGTCCGCTTTTCCTGTTCTTTGTCGGGTTCTGTCTTTCTTTTCGTCCCTGTTCCTGTTTTGTGTCTCGGTCTTGTTCCCTGTTTTTGGTTGATGTTTTGCTTTGTCTTCCAGGTCCTGTTCCCCGGTTTCGTCCCGTCCGTCGCCTCCTCTCGGGCGCGCCCCGTGTGCGCGCCTTTGGGGGGGGGTTTTGTCACGCCCCGCTCCGTCCGCTCCCGATGTGTGCCACGCCCACCTCGTTACCTCGTGTGATTCCCTGATTGTCTCTTACCTGTGATTCGTTACCCTTAGCCTGTGTCTTGTATTTAGTCCGTGTCTAAGTCAGTGTACCCCAGATCTGTCATTGTATTGTCACGTGTAGTGTCCGTACCTGTCAGTCTGCGTGCAATAAACCCCGTTACCCTGACTTCCTGGCTGCTTTCGCCTGCTTCCCTGCTCGCCTTAAGCCCGAACGTGACATATATATTGTTTTATGTTTATTATGTGCTTCTGTGAGGTGTCCTTGAGTGTCATGAAAGGCGCCATTAAATAAAATGTATTATTATTATTATTATTATATGGGATGTATTGGAATAGTATGTATGGGAATCAATCTATAAGAGCAGTATAAATAATGGAATGAAGGCAGTTAACACTGGTTGTGTAGCAATAAAGATTATGATCCTGAATGAAATTTTGAGCTGTACAGACATAACGATTGTACTGCTTATATCCGCTATTATTCTAAGCCTCTGCTCACACAACAGGGATGGACATTAATCATTTCAAGGAGCAGTCGAACACTGGACATACTTAGAATATTCTGGCAATTTGTCCTGCAGTCACCCAATCAAAATGCCGCACATGTTCTATCCTTCATGGATACTACACTGCAAAGTGTGGCGTTCCATGGAGATTACACCCAGCCTCGTATTTTTTACATTTATTACATTGTGGGAACCAGATTCCCACAAAATGTAATAAAACACCTTTTTATCTTGTGGGGACATGTTTTTGGTTCTCATAGGAATATCCTCAATTTTAGAAAAAAAAAATCAATGCATGCAATCAAAAAACTAAAAATGTCAAAAGGCTTGCATTTTGCTTGGTTACTTATAGTTAAGGTTAGGGCTGGGTAGGGGTTAAGGCTGTCATTGTAGGGATTAGGGATTTGCCCATAGAAATGAATGGACGGTTGTGCTGAACTCCTCATGCTGAATAGACTTCATTGGCCCCGCTTTGGATAGACTATACATTTTTCAGCTTTCCTTTGACTTTGAATTTTTGAAATGTTCCACACACACAATACAGAATCTGAGGATTCTTTTCTTTTTTCATTCTCATAAATTCCTTTGGTAGTAGTAGATCCTTTATAGATTTCTCTTGATTCTTGCCCAGCCCTTTCTTTGGCAAGCTTGTCTTTCGTTTCACCTCGTCAGATCATCGACTGTGCTCTTCTTCTGGGGACTCATGGGAGTTTTACTTAGGAAAATATTCTGGGGGCACAATGAAAAATGATTGGTTCAGAGAGATAACCAATCAGATTGTACATGAGGTGGGTCTAAGCAACTAGAAGAGGTGGGATCAGCCAATCAGATGTCTTCGTCCCACCTCCTGTAGTTTCTTGGATCCACCTTGGTTATCTCTCTGAACCAATCATTATTCATTCTGCCCTCAGAACAATTTTGTGTAAGTAAAACTCCCATGAGCCTTCCGGGGTCATTTTGATGGGAGTATCAGTAATTACTGCTGTTTGTTTCTTCTTCCTGCCTCTCACAGTATGTTTTTTTGGTCCAGCTTTTATCATGGTACCTCAAATGGGCTAAAGATGAGACTTGGTGTTTCCTGGGCTTGAGAAGTGGCCTGGTGGTCAGCTAGACCAAAATGATCTGTACATTTCAAGGCTCAAAGTTCGATTCTTCAAATATGCCTGGATTGTGAGGCCAAATTGCACTGCACTGGAAACCAGCCTGCAAATCCCTTGGTGTTATAGCAGATGGACGTGCTAAGTGCGATCTTCACAATCCCTGGAATATTATAAATTGTCATCGTCTTTCCTGGGTTCATTTGCACCTAGGAATCACATGCCGTGTTCACCGTCTTCTTGAGGGGACCACAAACACTTTTGTCAGGGGGTTGAAGCTTCTGCCTCCAAAGTGGGGGAAGTGTTAACATCACAAATTCATTGGTCTTGCAGGATTCAATGGCTGATGATTATCCAGAAGAAGTAGCACTTTCTTCTCAGGGCAGACTTTGGTGTGGTTTGCGAAGTGCTTCAAGAAGATGATGAAATCTGCCTCTTGCATCCACACTGAATCACTCCCACTTCCAACACTTCCTACTGGCCCATTACATACAAAGTGGTGTTTGTAATGTTTGTGTGGGAACACAAACATTGGGGCAATTGAATTCCCAATGGGATTGACAACACATGCAATGGAGACCAATGAACCCCTTTCAGATGTCAAAGCCTCAGCTTGTTTTGTTCCATGTTTGGCCATTACTGTGTCTGGAGTTTGTACCATGGTTAAGCTGGTTTTGTTCACATTCCATATGCAATTTCCTGTAAAGTTCTCCCTTTGTCAAGCTGTGAGAGCAACATTTCAATGTTGTGTTTGTTGAAACTGGTAGCCCAGGCCAGGCTTGTGGGCTTGGGACTTCTAATGGATGGATTGGGATGGCGATTCCTGTAGGCAGAGAAGCAGTCTGCCCCATCCTTTGAGGATTCATCCCATCACCTTGGATATTTGTACTCATATTCGACAGTAAATTAGTGTGCAAACTGTATCACCTATAATGTTAATCACATGAAAATGCTTTAGATTTTCTTATTTTATATTTCATGTTGTCAACAAAAGACCTATGAAATGCTATATTTGCCCCAACTTCTTATTCCTGTTTTCTTTCCTCAGTTGGAGATTAACCATAGTATGTATCAGCTGGCTTAAGTAAGTATTCAACCAATATGTCTTGTTCACCTGTAAATACTCTGTTTACACTCTTGTGCCCCACAAGTGTAAGTTCCTTTGATTTAGTCTCTTCTAATTTCTTGCTTTCTTTATAGAATCTGCATAGCGTGATGTGGCATATAGCATACAATACTGTTACAAAATCTGATGGGTTTTTTGACATAATATGAGGCTCTTTTCAAAACATCAAGAGGCACTTCCCTGTTAGCCTTCCAAGACCTATAGGCAAGCCGAATTTCAAAGAAATAAAGGAAGTGAAAATATTTTAAAAAAAGCAAAAATAAAATTCTGCCTGGGGTAGGTTGTAACATTTTTTCAAATACCGTTATAACTATCCCAGACTGTGGTGGCCATGAACAAGTTTACCTTGCAGCTAAGAGCAACACTATTAGCGCTCACACATAATAAAAATGATTTAAGTTTGAACACTGTAAGTACCAAGCAGGCACTGCTATCACAAAAATAAATAAAGTCAAAAAATTAATTTCCTTCCTCAGATTTCATTTCTTTCCTTACAAATCTGAGTATGTTTGTTACAGAGTGATCCTCCTTCACGTGTGAAATAAAGACTAAACTGAGCATGTGCAGAGTGAGTTATGTGATTTGTACCTCATTCCTGACTGGAGAAATAAACTTTGTTACAACTATGTAACAACCATGTACGCATGATCCCTGCTCTTCCCGGTATGTATAAGTCACATATCTCTAGGCTTGTAGCCAGGATCCCCTAAACACAATTTTCCACAATGTGTTCCTTCCATATTGACCAACTACCTGCATGATTCATGCATTAGTTTCTCAGTAGATATCCCTCTGTCTTCCTAAGTTTGTTCCTGAGCTCATTAAAGAATGAGAGTCAACTTTGATACAGTACAGGCGATGGTCCCATTGAACCCATTCCATAAATTCCAGGTCTGGGTCTCTGATCTGCTAGCCTCCCAAGGACTTTCAGTTGACCACAGGATGAACCTGCCTCCCTCACTCCTTATCCCATCAAGCATATAATTATATATTTGTAGCACAAGCATTGATATATAGTGGTATAATAACTGCTGGTTACATCTAGCAACTTTAAGCAGATACGATTTTCCTTTCCGCAGTCCTGAGGTTCGGTCACCTCTGATCTTGCCAGTTAGAGTGTAGTTCTCGTAGTGCTACAGTGCTCATTTGCATATTAATTCAGGCAGGATTTCTGTTATCAATCAGACCAAAGTGCAGTGTTGCTGCTCCTTAACAG
Organism: Paramormyrops kingsleyae; assembly: GCF_048594095.1. Classification (NCBI taxonomy): domain Eukaryota; kingdom Metazoa; phylum Chordata; class Actinopteri; order Osteoglossiformes; family Mormyridae; genus Paramormyrops; species Paramormyrops kingsleyae. Next base: position 16,743,520 of record NC_132798.1, read on the forward strand.
TCCTTATGTGTGAGTGTGATTGCATCATGGCAATAAAAATAAGATTCACAATTAAATTACCTCAGCCTAAAGGGCAAATGTATCATTTCTGAGTATTCTGGGGGGGGTAGTGTGATCACAGAACCCGCTCCAAGTTCATTTGTACAGAATGAATGTGACAAAGTACCTAAAGTCTTGTCCCAAAACAGCTGTGAACGCAGCTTTGAGGCCTGATTAAACTACAATGTACCCTTGGAAGGCTTAGGTGCAGTATTACCTATTTTTCACAACTGTCTGTGTGAAGGTTGCAGTGAGTGAAAAACCACCCCCCCCCCCCCCTTCACTTTAGAGTGTATGTGCTGCTTCAGTGAATCACATCACTTGTTTGTGGATAAGTAAAGGTTCTGTTTGTCAGCATAGTGTGAAAAGCTAATTGTGAAATGTGTGCGATAAATCAAACCCTCACATAAAACAAATTACCCATCATCTTTGTAGCCTTGGCACTAAATAAATCCAGGTATGTACCCATGTTGCTACAAGCAGAACATTTTCACACTTCAGTTTAGACTTTGTTTTTTTTTTTTAAAAAAAAAAAAAAAACTGAACACTTCTTTCAGTGGTGCTGTTATGTGATCTTAGCCTAAATGTGCAATTTCAGCTAACAAGTACACGACAGAATTTTTGGCAAAGATCCCATGTGAAATTTTGCTGTTCTTTGTAGCAGATTCCTGCATATCAGGCCATGATTAGAATAAAGTTTTTCTTTCCCATAATGCACCACTTCGTCCCACACAAAAGGTCTGGTACGCCAGTAATGTGCGAGAAATTCCATGAAGTAGCATACGATTAACAAAGCGACTGCATGCAGGGAGCGATCAGCACTCTGGCTGATGTTTCATCCATTCCTGATCATGTGATCTGTTTATCAGTAATGGTGTTTCACGTTTTTCCCATTTATGTATTTCTGTGGATGCAAAAAGTAGCAGAGATTATAGTAACACTAATGACTATGACTGCGTATCTGCACCTTCCTCACCAGTTGATATCCAGCTTCATCTAAAACTGTAGCACCATCCATATGTTTTAACACTGAGATGAGAATAATGTGTCTTGAAAGTTCCCATTTTTAAGCTCATGAGCTTGTAAATATTCCACACACTAGTACAGTTGTTACTAGCCTGCTCCAGACGACGCTCTGTACTAGCTGGCCGTTATTCCAGCTACGCTGCCATTAAACATACCCGGACTGCTTAACAAATACTAACTACAATTTTGGGTGCCATTAAAAAGTCTTCTAGTTGTCATGGTTTGGCGCGGGGACATGGCATGACACGGGCACAAAAAGGTGGACAACCCACTGGCGGCTCCAAGAACAGAAACGGGGTTTATTAAACAAAACAGAAAACACTGGGGAATTACAGACAGGTAAAGACACAAGCAGGGGCACAAGGAACAAAAGCAAATACAAAATCACCAGATACAAGAACTACAAGTGAAAAACTCAAATGAAACACTAAGGAGCAAAATACAAAAACAGAGGAGGCAGGATTCAAACACAGGACAAGGATCACAGGCAACCACAAGCTCAACGCATTGAGCCATGTGGCCAAACAGGAAACAAGGGAGAACAGAGACTAACACGAAGGACGGGATGACCAGCGACGCCTGCTGGCCAAACGGGGAAGGGACACAGAGTGGGACCACAGGGACTGACCCTGACATCTAGCAAAGTGAAAGCACAGGATTTTTGGTACTTCTCTGTTACAGAAATTCACAGACTCTGATGGACACTGAAGGTGTGGTGCGGAATCACTCTTCACGTTAGATAAATTGCTGTCTCAAAGAGCATATTTGTCACCATTTTGACATTTTTTTGTCACGTTAATAGAGATTTTGTGTAAATGGGGGGGGGGGGGGGATAACTTGTTGTTAAACTGCAACTGTATTGGAACTGTAATAATATTTCCTCAGTCACACATTCCCTGGCGCATGAGGCACATGCTCTGTTCAGCATCACTAGAACCCAAGTGTACTAGCATACATTTGGATTGTTAAACATCCAGCTATATGCAAGCGGTGACGGCAGTGCTAGAGCTCCACCCAAGGAAAATGAAATTAGGCAGTGAATCCTGCACTGGGTGCCACGTGAGCTTTGACTGGCACTGTGTGGTACAACAACAGCAGCAATAACAACAACAACAGCAGCAATAACAACAGCAGCAATAACAACAAGAACAACAGCAATAATAATAATAAGCCCATAGGTTCTGGGCCCGCTGTGACCACGGCAGGTGGATGGGTAATAACAATAATAATAATATGATTTTCATCATTTAATAGTGTTCTGCTAAACCAAATACATTTATGTTAGCTGAATCTGGACCATTTTTAATGCCCAAGTCCATTATTGCATATTTTGAGCTTGATTGATCACATTACATGCTGCTTTACAAGTCACAAAACAGAACGTTTCACAGATATGCTTGAGCCACCGTGCCCTGGCACATAAGGTGAACCATCACTACTGCCACCCGGGAAACTGCAGAGATTCACAAAGGGGACAGGCATTATTCTCAAACGTGCTCTATTAGGGGGGAATTTTCTCACATGTGAGATAACAGGAAGGTTGGCACGGCTACCTATGATGCTGTAGACTAAAGCAGGTGCCTCTGGGAGATAAGGGGTCAGACTTGTGCTGAACGAACTGTGGGGACGTTCTCCATCTGTGGGTAAAATTCCAAACCTGCACCCAGATATGTGGTTTTCTATGTAGAACAGGTGTAGATAAGAGCCCAGCATGCCAGAGATAGTACACAGAGTTGTACTATCAAAAACTGCTTATCAAAAGGTAAGAACTGGAATGTAATGTAACAATTAAAAACAATGGGATAGAGAGGTAAAAATGCCACTAAATGTTTGGCATTTTATCTCCTTTGACGTGTCTCTATCCTGTTTAATCCCACTGTTCAGTTTAACCACTTGTTAGCTTTAAAGCATTTTTAACGAAACAAAAACAGTAAAAAAATATATTTCATGTCATTATACTCCAAATTCTAGCAGTATAGAATCATAAGTCATATAACAACTTCATAGCGTTATAAGGACCAAATGTACCTGTTAGATTATATGTTTGTTATTCTTTGTTAGTTTACAAACAGTTGCTTTTGTTTCACTTTTTAGTGACTTTATTCTGCATTATATAATGGAACAAACATATGGTACCTTAAACTGTCAATAAACAGTGAACTTATAATATTTGCAGGTCATAGCTGAGGCCTCTTGATTTAATTTTATCCCTAAATAAATCATTTGCAAGTTCATAACTCATATCTAAACATACATCTATGGCTTATCATCAAGCTTTCTGATTGTTTCCTGGAACTGTTACGAGACAGCAATTAAATCAAAATCTCACTTCCACTAGACTTTCACGGTAAATAAACAGAGCAATCAGACTGATGGGATCTTTAACGTTTTTAGGTTATAGAAAATCTGGCTTGACATTTACACATTTCATTCTCGAGTAAGTATCTTGCAGATCATCGTAAAAATATAATTATTTGTACTAGAACACAAATGGTATGTGTATATTTTTCAATAAATAAATATCACATTTTTCTGTTTACTCCGGTCTAATAATTTAATTTACACGGTTTTTAATGTTGTCATGATTTACAATTCTAGGTGGATACAGTTAGCAATAAAATGTATAGTGAAAAGGCTTTAAAACATTTGGGCAGAAACAATCAAGGATTTGGCAATAAAGTAAAGCAAGTAGTTTTATTTTCAAAGACATTTGGCCAAGCTGGCAATATCTCTGAATAATCCCATTCAAAAAGTTTGTAAATATTAAGTGCACTATAAACAATTAACCTATCAACTATCCATCCATCCATCTTCTGTAGCTTCTTGTCCTATTCATGGCCACAGGGGGTCCAGAGGCCACCCTTCAAACTATGGGCACAAGGCAGGGAACAACTCAGGATGAGGCGCCATTTCTGCTTATCCACCCAGATTATCACTCAATTCGATTTCATTGTGCGGCAGGAATTAACAGTAACCGCAGGCAATGGAGAATTTTGTAGAAATGCGGTGAGTCTGTGAGCCAACATGAAGGGAATTCCGAAGTCCTTAAGATTACACTTGCTACAATAGCAGCCTTTTATTTCCCATCTGGCAGCTGAAACCCTGAAGTGGAAGAATTCCTTAAATGCCTTTTAATCAAAGGACTGTATACAACGAGATTGGACCTGCCGACTCCACACAGACTCCGCAGTGCTGTGATAAATGTGGATAAAGGGCACATAGGCTGCATAAAGGTCCCCCCCCCCAACTCACTTAGACATTTTTCCCAAAAGCCCCCCAGAGCTGTTTTAGGTAAGCATTTTATCAGGCGTTCAATGGTTCATATAACAGGAAACATTTTTTTCTCATTTTATTACTTTTCTTAATAATTGAAATAACAAAGATTGGATCTGAACTCAGATGGCTTGAAGTCTTTTTATTCTTATTCTGTATTATTTTTTATTTTATATATATCATGTTTGATGAGGAGGGAGAAACTAATCACAGGGTGGGGCAAAGTGTTTTATTCAGGATCAATAGCCATATAATGGAAACCAAAATGAGATTGCGTAGAGTCTTCTTGGAAAGGTGAACGTGGACAACAACACTCAGGGAAACACGGGAGACAGTAACAAAGAACACTACCTGGGGCTTAAAACAGAGGAACCACATCAACACTCAGGGAAACACTGGGGAGACAGTAACAAAGAACACTACCTGGGGCTTAAAACAGAGGAACCACATCAACACTCAGGGAAACACGGGAGACAGTAACAAAGAACACTACCTGGGGCTTAAAACAGAGGAACCACATCAACACTCAGGGAAACACGGGAGACAGTAACAAAGAACACTACCTGGGGCTTAAAACAGAGGAACCACATCAACACTCAGGGAAACACGGGAGACAGTAACAAAGAACACTACCTGGGGCTTAAAACAGAGGAACCACATCAACACTAAGGGAAATATTGGGGAGACAGTAACAAAGAACACTACCTGGGGCTTAAAACAGAGGAACCACATCAACACTCAGGGAAACACGGGAGACAGTAACAAAGAACACTAACTGGGGCTTAAAACAGAGGAACCACATCAACACTCAGGGAAACACGGGAGACAGTAACAAAGAACACTACCTGGGGCTTAAAACAGAGGAACCACATCAACACTCAGGGAAACACTGGGGAGACAGTAACAAAGAACACTACCTGGGGCTTAAAACAGAGGAACCACATCAACACTCAGGGAAACACGGGAGACAGTAACAAAGAACACTACCTGGGGCTTAAAACAGAGGAACCACATCAACACTCAGGGAAACACGGGAGACAGTAACAAAGAACACTACCTGGGGCTTAAAACAGAGGAACCACATCAACACTCAGGGAAACACGGGAGACAGTAACAAAGAACACTACCTGGGGCTTAAAACAGAGGAACCACATCAACACTAAGGGAAATATTGGGGAGACAGTAACAAAGAACACTACCTGGGGCTTAAAACAGAGGAACCACATCAACACTCAGGGAAACACGGGAGACAGTAACAAAGAACACTACCTGGGGCTTAAAACAGAGGAACCACATCAACACTCAGGGAAACACGGGAGACAGTAACAAAGAACACTACCTGGGGCTTAAAACAGAGGAACCACATCAACACTAAGGGAAATATTGGGGAGACAGTAACAAAGAACACTAACTGGGGCTTAAAACAGAGGAACCACATCAACTCTCACAAAGACCAACATAGGAACAGGGCATGGACAGCCACTTATATACTCACATGACAGAGATTCAGCAGGACACAGTGGGCTATTACTAACTACAAACAAATGATAAGGAACTACAGGGAACAGGTGAGGGTTCTTAAAAAGTACTAAGAACTCAAGGATCAAACACCCGCAGGTACAAAGATCATATGTGAAACAGGACATAACTACAGGTAAACTAAAAGGATAACTAACAAAGGTACAAAAGAAGGAGCCCTACAGAAATACAAGGAAACATGATTAAAAAGGTATACAGAATATGAGTTATGGCACAACTGTCCAGTCTTGAACCCATGACAGAGGTGATGCCTCATAAGCAGCTGCATGCTCAGCCCCTTCAGTCACATAGTAGCCTCGGGAATAGAGGAACACACTAGGAATAGAAATGCAAATACTGGGAACAGTCCGGAAAACAGGATGGCCAGTGACACCTGTTGGCCAAACAGGGAAATTATACAGAACTAAGCAGGGCAGGGACCAATCCTGACGATAGACAGATTAGATAGATAGATAGATAGATAGATAGATAGATAGATAGATAGATAGATAGATAGATAGATAGGCTTAATATTTGGGATGATGAACAATATGGTACGAGACTGGAGTCTCACTGCACTCAGATTTTAAATAAAGCTGCATAATGGAAACACTCACTGTCTCATTGTAATCTGTTATAACCAGCTTTTCAGCTGCAATTAAATCTTTTACTTTAAAAGGGCTTGACACAGTTTGAATGAATTGATTTAATTAATGACAGTAGGATCAGAATGCACTGATGCAATCTCTACTATAGACGATGTACTCTCAGAAAATACATTTCCAAGTTTATCTTAAAGTAATTATTTTTCTGCACTGGAGTTCAGACCCGGTCTTCCAGGAGCCGCACTCTCCTGGAAGTCTCTGCTTTAATAAGGTGCAGAGGGCCACTGCAATCTACTCTAAAGGTGAGATATAATTTTACAAGTCTCACACCAGGCCCTGCCAACCCCCGATAGACTGGTCAGTATGTACTGTAAGGTGATAGAGGTGTAATTTGAAATTCCAACTCTATAAAACCATTGTCTTTTCATACATTCCATTTTGTTTTCCTAAATCCCTTTTGAAAATAAATTTATGGTTAGAGGAATTTTAAAATACACCGATTGTTACTTGTCTCTGATTATTATCATCCCTGTGGCGACTGTTCCAAATTCTTGCCAGTGACATGCTATCCCACTAAAAAACCTTCTCTTTCTGCTCCAACTTTTTCCACGTATTTCACACTGAGTTGAATCCCATCCTCTTTAAACTTAATGTATACAGATTTTTAACCAGCATTGAAAACAAAAGAACAGCAAAGAGAACCATACCCTTCGTGTTGTATAGTCTTATAGTCTATTCATTACCCTGAAGTAAGCACACCTCTGCAAATTCGGGTTGGGTTTCACAGTGTAATTTGTTCACCTGAAGGACCTGCCTCGGCCCTCTGCCCCCTGGCTTGGAATCCCAGAGCCTGTGAAACGGAGACTGAAAACCTCCATTCTTCACCTTCACTTAAATCTGTCCACACCACCATGTGCCAAGAAACAAACAATCCCCGCTTCTCATGACGACTTGGGTACGAAAGGGGGGATTATAGGTGGGACGCCCCAACCATTACAGAACCACATTTAAAAAAAAAAAAAAAAGTAGCTGATGCACGACTCATGGGTCCAACAAAAAAAAAAATGTGCAAGACTTGGCCGTGTGGCAGCTTGCTGGGATTCCCAGCACCCATTTGTGACATATCTTTAGCTTGATTTACAGGCAAAACACAAATTGCTGGCCTGCCTGTGTAGATATTTCACTGTGGAGTGCTGGAGTGCAAAATCAAGACGCCTATGCTAAGTGGTGCCATACTTTACACGTACAGTACATTTCCGTTTATTGAAACCATGCATATTTATAATGGACCCTGTGACCCTTTTCAGGATAAGCAGCTATGGAGGATGGATGGATGGACAGATGGGTGGATGGATGGTTATTTATTCAACTTTCCAGCTGTCTGTCAGGTAGCGTTATGATACTTCAGAGATAATCATTTTAATCATATGGGTACTGTTTTTGATTTTTATTTTATATTTTTATTTGATTTATAATTATTGTTGCTAAAAAAAAGTTTACGAGCAAAATATAATCCTAATATGTTGACAGATAGATAGATAGATAGATAGATAGATAGATAGATAGATAGATAGATAGATGAACATTTCGGTTTCACTTTTACAATGTCGTGATAATATGCTTTTCATAAAATAAATCTGGCTCTGGTTTACATCTTGGATTGTAGCCTACTTTGAGAAAGAATTAGTGTCTATATCTGTTACAGCAGTATCTGGATCAGGTTTGCAATCTGCTCCAAATAAAACTGGAATTAAAAATAATTCAATCTGATTAAAAACAAACTTTAAAAATATATTTCCTCCTACTGACACAAAGTAATGATTGTCTGTAGCACATTAGCACAAAATGTATTTTCATGCAGTGTAACTGTACGTTAGATCAGGCAAGGCAATGGTAATTGCATCTATCTGTCATTGCAATGGTAATTGCATCTATCTGTCATTGCAATGGTAATTGCTTAATTTTGCTATACTGACAAGAACTTGGGACAATGGCCCTGTACTAACTGCTGTGCTACTTTAATCAAATGCATGCGGCTATGATATTCCCAAAAATTAAGTTTAAGTTACCTTAAATAGCTTGAAGAACCACTTGAAGAACAATACCAGCAAAGGCTAGCAATACCTTGCAAAACTCAAGGTTTGGTTGGACATGTTGGGCGTCCGGCTGTATGTGCATGGAAGAAAAAGCGGAAGTGATCAAACACGGCCAGCTTTTGTCAGACAACAGGAAAAACATAAATGCCAACAGAGTCACGTGGCCATTGGAGCTTCCCAGGTCAGCCCATAACTACTGAATTGGCATTAGGGTTGTTTTCTAATGAACAAATGAATCAACAAACAAACAAACAAATCTATCTGTCTATCTGTCTGTGGCCTGTAGCAGGCAGCATAGGACACAAGGTAGGGGAACACTCTGAATGGGGTGCCAATCCATCACAGAACACCCAAACACCCAGAATCATGCACTAGGCATAATTTACAATTGGCACTTGTTATAATATGCATGTCTTTGGACTGTGGGAGGAAACTGGAGTATGCATAGCAAACCCATGCAACACAGGGTGAACGTTCAAACTGCAAACACATGGACCAGAGGATGTATTCAAACCCAGGAGGTGTGAGGTAACGTGAAATTCAAAATGGAATATGTTTTCTTCAATAAGCAGCACGATTACAAATATTCTCCCTAAGTTGGCATGATTGGGATAAGTTTAGAAGTTCATTAAAAAGTTAGGAAACTTTTAAAACTCCAAAAATGCTCCATTCCCAGATATAACATACACAAATTCACGCTCAGCTATAACCATGGTGAAGGAACTTAGACAAGAAGATAGAAGGCAAAATATTATCAACCTCTATGGATCAGGAGAGAGATGCAAATTAAAGGAGCAAGTACTGTATGTTGCATCGCATGTTTTTCAGAACCACTGCATCTGTTATGAATACAGTTTCTACAATTAAGCTGTAGCATTTGGCTGCATGGGGGGGGCGGGGTGCCTGTGATTGGAAAGTCACCAGTTCAGGCCCCAGCCTTAGCAGAACAATCACATCTGTGGGCCCTTGAGCGAGGTCCTTTACCTCCCCCAGCTCCATGGGTGCCACTGCAGGCAGCTGCCCTTCACTGCTCTCACCTACACATGTATCATGGAGAGCAGGATGGGGTATGTAGAAAGAGATTTTCCCTACAGGAATCAATAAATCATTATGCACACCAGCAGCTGGTTTCATATCAGAAAAATTGAATCATCATTTTAACATATTTTAACATTTATTTATTTGGCAGAGGCTTTTGTAGATATAAGGCAGATGGCAAGGAGCCAGTATGGGTGCTAATGCTCTGAGGCTCAGACTCCAGTGAGTGACAAGTAACAAGTGCTGAATAATCGGGGGAGCAAGAGCTATAGGAACACTGCTCTGAGGCTGACTTCAGCAAAGCTGTAAAACTACATATCAGCCATGAAAATCTAGTGGGAAGTCTGAGTGTGATGTACAAAATGGAGAATAACAGCCAGTGAAGAGAGTTGATGATGACAGTGGTAGCAGGAGCTGGCTTCGTGTGAAAAGATTTTCTTGAAGTATTACATTATTTGGCAAACAATTTTATCCAAAGCAATGTCAGGCAACCCCTGGGGCAGCTGGGGAGTTAGGGCCCGGCACAGGGGCCCTAATTTGAGGGCCAAACATCGCTCCCCAGGCAGCTCTTGTTTTGGGATCGCTCTACGTCCACACATCTTGGGTCTGTGTGAGATTTATGGAATCATGAACTCTAACAGACAGCAGACATGACAGTGATTCTTATTAGTGAAATGTGTTCAGAAGAACAAATCACGGTTAGGCACAGCAGAACGAGGCACCATCACAGAACATCTTTCATTTCAGCAGGAGATTCAATTTGAACTGACAGAAGGGGTCTCACGGGTCTCTCAGAGGCCATGTAAATGCCGAAGGAAAGGCATCATCAGGAGGTCTAGATCTGTATTAAAATTACTTAGACTGAAGGGACATCCACTGCATCAGTCGCATTGGCCAGAAGCCCTACAGCTGAGGAGCCTCCTTATTTATTAATTTATTCTAGAAATTACAAGAAGATCTCCATTCAATCTGACAGCGCAGTCCTGATAACTCACACATTATGCATGCAATAGACATTAATCAGCTGAATTACGTAAGAATGGTCCAGATTTTTCAAGGTCTAAGAATTAAGTAGAAGGAGCATTTAAGCATTAAGCATTTAATTTGCTTAATTTTTTGTCTTGATGTTTTTGTGTCATCTTTTTGTTTTTGCATTTCATTAATGTTTTTGCGTTTTCTTAAATTTTTTGTTTGTGTTAATGTTATCGTGCTCTGGCCTTTCTGGGCTGGAACGTTGGATCCACAACAGAACAGACAACGTGATATTAAGAGTCCCTGGGAGGGAGTCACTGCAAGAGTGTTGTCTGCTGCATACAAATTACTGTATAATTCTGACTGTATGTCAAACTTTACGAATTCACCCTGGTTTTACAATATTAACGAGTGACAGAAAAAATCTGCAGGCCTCAATTCTGAGCTGATTTGAGCCAAATAAAAAGTTTCCTAAAAGTTTAAGCTCAATATATTCTTATCAATTTTGTTATATCCAGGAAGCAGAAATTCAGAACTCGGATTTATTTTGCTTTAATTGGAAAAGTTTGGTAGCAAGGCTATATGCACATCATTAACAGCCCTGAGTGAAAAATATATTTCTGTTTAAATGGCACACAACTGAAAATTAACTTTATGCTTTTGCATTATGGTCTCAAGATCATATATCTGTGAAACACTGGTCAGGCTGATGTAGCGATATTACTGCTTAGTGCCATTTAATCAGATCCATAACTAACAAGAAACCTGCTTAAAAGGAACATGATGGACCACCATAGGAATCAAGCCTAGGTAAGAGCAGAGAGTGTTCAGTCGTATCAAACGCAGCAATAAAATTACGGAAGAATTAAACATAATATACTAAACAATGTCTCTGTGTATGTGGAGCTTTCATATTCTCCCTGTGTCCCTCCCAGCTAAATTTCCACAAATCACATCGTTATATATGTGCCTTGAATTGGACTGACATTCCATCCAGGGTAGCCCATAGACTGGTGCCCTGTGCTGCTTCAGATATGATGAATGGTGGATGGAACGTGAGACCATCTCAATTCCCATATAGATGTACAGTAGCTGTACTTTTCATATTCTGGTGATTGTCTGTCATGTTTGAGTTTTTAATGAACCCTCGTGCAGGAATCCCAGACTCTGGCCCGAAATGAACCTGCGACGAAGGTTGAACGCTGTCATATGGTGACAGGGCATGTCTTCTTTCCACTGCAAGTAGGAAGTCTGAGATAAATTCCTCATAAACTGTACTGCTATGAAAGCTTGGTGTAGTTTCCTACTGCAGCTAGATGCTAACGTACCTTTCCAGGTAAGAGACAGCATATCAAGCCCCTGAGCATGTAGCCCTCCGTGACTGAAAGCTGGGAAGGGTTTGTATTGTCGAAAAATACTTCTACCAGAACTGAAGTGGAACAATGATGCATGATCATAGGTGCTTGGATCTCAAACATGTCTAGATGGCTGCCAAGCCAATGACAGGGTGGATCGTGAAATGTTCATTCTAATACTCGTAACCTGGCCTCGTAAAAACGTCTCGAGGCACTCCCAGAATCGTTCTCTCATTCCGTCATCTGGCCACAGTAAGTGCTGGTATCTGAATGGTGATTGGCCGAATTTGTTTGTGACCCCAGGACCGGCCTCTGCATGGCAACACAAAGGCCGGCCTGATCACCTGGAATATGCACATAACTATGCATTCTCTCAGCTGAAAGGGGATAGCTTACTTTGTCTGCGTTCGTATTACAAGCTGTATTGTCCAATTCAGATTTTTTTGCTCAGAACATATTTGCCTATTTTGACAATTCACATTCATTATCACAAGTGACCTGTGTCTATCGGTAATATGAACGCATTTCTCTTCTGAAACGTTCCGCATGCGCACATCGGTATCTTTTTCTTTGCCAGTATCACCAACAACACAAAAACGCTTAGTACATGTATATAGGCAAAACCACACATGAAGTCCAATCTGACTGCTCATATTCATGTTGCGAGGACACAAGTCTCGCAACCACATGTGAAAGTAACTCTCAAATCTGATTTGAAACGATCGGATTTGTGTGTCCACATAGCCCTGAAAAAAATCAGACCTGAGTCACATTCAGGCACAAAAAAATCAGATTTGAGTCACTTCAGCTTGGTAGTTTGGACATAGTATTTGGCTGACATGTCTTAAAGTTGCAGCATTTTAAACTGCAAAAGCAGCAAATGCATTCAAAATCAACAATAACACAAGCAGCCATGGGAAAACTGAAACTTCACACAAACTATTATGACAATACAATGATTCGATAGATAAAGCACAGATATCCTTAACCGTACTGAGGAGTATTATTCAGTATTTAAATGGCTGTTAAACACATCACATGAGTGTCTGATCTGTGGCTGGCTTAGCGAGTTAGGACTGTGTCCATGTTTTTCATTTCAAAAGTGGGTTCTGAGTTGGTGACACAACGTCAACGTACAGCTTTGATGTCTCAGGGAACCTTGGCGTAGTGTATAGGAATTAGGAATGAGAAAGTGAGTAGAACTATAGGGGTACAGAGAGGGACAAAGGAAGGTAGCTATCAGCAGAAAGGTACAGATGCTGGTGGGACAGGTAGCTTAGCATTAGGCTAACGCGATTAGCGACGTTCCCTTTGAGTCAGGGTTTCCCCTTTGTGTAGCCCTGGCCAAACTGTTTTGATATGACTAGCATTCTGTTTATTCTAAGGCTAAAGCTGAGTTCTGCATGAGAGGGAAGGAGATAGGAGGTTCAAATCTTAACAACCTCAAAGCAGCTTGATCTGTGTCTGCCAAGCCAGATGTATCGCTACTCACTGACAGCAATTTTAAAAAAAGTAACAATATTGTTGAATTTCACTGCCTCAAAGGCACATCTGGTTGAGTTAATCTTTTAAAGAGAGACTGTCATTGAGACGGTAGAGATGTTTCAGTTCCACTGACATTGAAAGAAGAGACTGAGGTTAGTCTTGGAAATGGTAAAAACCCATAACTGATAGGACCCATATAAAGAGCGGAGCTGAATGGAACCAGGATGGTGCCTCATGCAGCTGATATTACTGCAAGAAAATAAGCTTAGTCTAGGTAATACTTGATTTGATGATTTGTGGATTTATATAATAAAAAAGGAACAGTTTCATTGAAAAAAAAAGTTTATTACAATAAATAACACTGATGAATCAGGCAATACAGTTCAGTTCAATCGTAGTTTCTGGGGAAAACAAGACACTGAAAACGCATCAAAAAAAAATTCATATTCATATATTGTTGCTTCTACACAGATTGATAGAACTGAAAGCAGAATTTGTTATGAAGCAGTAGATGCAACTAATTTGTAATTTGAATACAAATTTGAACAAAGAGCAATAATGTCAAGTGACTCATTGCCTTTGCATCTCTATTCCATTGTTTAGTCATTTAAAAGAAAATGCAATTGGAGATGGAAACATGGAGTGTGACACAAAACATCCACTGACATGGTTACCAGCAAAATCCGCAGTGGACGGTTAGAGCATGAGATTGGTAAACTGCAAGCGTTTCCTCAGCCAGCCTCTCCGGCTGTAACGAGGGACTAACACGCTCATGAGCATGTCTATCAAGCAGCCTTGTGAAAACTTCCTGAGATAATGAAATCTTTGAAAGCAGCGGGGGAACAGCGACCACACTTATCTGGATCTGTGTCCTTCCTCACAGCAAACACTGCTCACGCTCTTTCAAACCCTTGTTTTAAAGGGCTTGAGGTTATCTGCATTTAGCCTTTTTGCAACATTCATATTCTTAATGTATTTCAGGATTAGTATGAACTGAACGTCATTGCCCTTTAAAGTAAGGAACTTAATGATTTGTGCTGCATGTGTGAAATTGAGGAAGTATGCATAATAAACTTATACAATACAAGAAAAAGCTTCTTCAAGCAATATTCTAAAAAAACAGCAGCACCGAAGTATTTTAACACTATTCTATGAAAAATCTGCAACAGTCCATATCCTGCAATGTTTTCTTAGTGATGACAAAGCCATTCTCCTCCACATAAAGTGAGGCGCAGACAGGGCTCTCGGTAAACAGCTAGTCCTCAAAGCCAGTCTAAACACGGCGTTCAAGCAGCTGCCAAACCCAAAGGATCGGACGCGTCTGTTATCCTATGTGAAAGGCTGATTCAAACACTCGTAGAGCTCATAGCTGCTCAGCGCAGCTCGCGATTCAGCCCCTTCAAAGCCATCGAGTTAGCATCTGTGTGAGTGACTGTTGGAGAATAGATTTCCTGTTTTTTTTTCAGAGTAAAATACCATAGTACCATACTAAACTGAAGTTGTGATACTTCATAAAATTACATATTGTCTGTCGCAGTCAATAAATGCAGTCAGTAAAATGAAAATGCTTCATATCTATAGATGTAATCTGTAGATTACATTTCCAGGACAAAAGCATCACAGTAGTCAAGCAGAGCAGCATTTGCTAGGCATTTTTTTTTAATTGTCCAAATGATCCACATCTTGGCTTATAATCTATTTTTTTCCTCTTCTCCTGTCATATGACAGCACTTCTAGATGCTCATCACGCATCTCAGCGACCTGCCAGGTGATTAGATTTGAAGCCCCGGCTTAATAAGAAGTCACCGTCGAGAGCGTGTCATCACCACATCTCCAAACTTTAACTAGGCCAGAACTTTCCACTCAGGAACTCCAGCTTCTCTGGCTATGACACATTTTAGAAGTCTATAAGTTTTTTTTTTTTTTAATAATAGAAAATTTCAATTATGACCCTGTGTACAGTTTAATCCTACCTTTACACTTTGGAACAATGGCCAAATATGTACTTCAAAATTATTTATGAACTGTTCATTGCATTATTACTAAATGTAATTTTGTAACACTATCAGTTATGTGTCTCTACCCCTGATGCAGAGCAGAGATTATGCAGGATGGATAGAGCCAGACTTTCGGTGGCGGTGATTCCAGCATATTCCCTGGCTCTGCATCACCTCTTAGTATCATTATCTTCATGCATGGGGTCTATTCACAGTCAGTCAATTGTCCAGTCAGTCAATCACGTCAGAATGAGAAAGATCCTTCAAAGGTGCTTGAGATGTTTTCAGCCTCCAGTTGTTATAATAATGTTAGCATGGACAGTGGGGGTGGGGAGGGGGCTGACCTTGGACCCCCAGAGGTTTTCTTCCTCCCTACTTGGGAGTTTTTCGTTCCTCACCTCCATTCTGTCTTTCCCTCTTTGCTTTAATCTTTTACATGCATTATTTCGTATAAATGATGTTATAATGTATCGCCACACACTCTTGTCAGTTGCCTTATGGTGATTCTGTATAATTTTCTCCATTTTCATCTGGCTTTCTTTACTTAATCTGTCTTTCAGTTTCCCTGTTTTTTGTATAACTCTCTCTTAATGATGTTGTAACGAATTACAACACATCCACGTAAAGTGCTTTGGGGCGACTCTTGTGAAAGGCGCTATATAAAAATAAATTGAATTGATTTGAATTGTTGACAACTCTTATGCACATTTCTTTAAATTATGTGTAATTAAATTGTATACACAAAAATGTCATTTTGACATTGGTGCACTTGGCAGTAAAGACAATTCATAAGACATACTGTTATAAGTCTTAATCAACTAATAATAACAGAAATTAAACATTGTAAGAGTAAAAGAATGATGTATGCCAGAACCCAAGATTGCAGATGTGCAGGTGTTGAATTTTATTTTTTTATTACATGAAATAATTGAAAATGCAAAATGATGACTGACACTCGGACATGTTCGTCTGTGCGTCGTGCTCCATGCCATGATGATCTGCAGAGCTGCGCATGCACCCTTCAGTGTACAGCTCTTGGTACAACAGAAAGCCCAGATAATGAGGAAGAATGCAGCTGCCCTGTGCATCTGAGGTGCCCATCAAAGCATTCCAGGGTCTGTGCTGATTAAAGGGTCGCCACTTAATGCATAGCAATCGAAAACATGAAAAGACTTCAAGATCTGGCCAGACCGTGGATCTGCTATATGCAGATGAAAAGACACTGTAAGTGCCTGTAACTTTGCTCTGTCTTTTGCATTTCTACATTTATGGTATTGAGTTTTAAACCAGCAACGGATGGAGAGGTAGTGAAATAGAGAGACAGAGAGAGAATGGCGAGAGTGAGGGAGAGCTAAGGCAGAGACAAGACTTGGAAAATTTGCTTAGGAAATTGCTCTTTCTTCAGAAGCCATAAATTGCGGCACGGTGGCTTTTTGACTGAAAATCCCCTTAAGTCAGAAGCAGCCATTGTTAAGCAGGCCTCAGGCGACCCAGATGAAGGTCAGCCTTAGCTACTGGAGGCCCACGTTAGCTCTTGGATGCATAGATGTACAGCTGCTACCTGTTTCGATGAGCACCAGCCGAGTCGCCGCGTGTCACTGGAATTACAGCATTAGTGTCTTTGCCATTCCCAAACAAGGCCTCAACTCAAATATAGGAGCTTTTCTTAACACTCAAATGCACCCTGATTTTAGCTTGTCAGCTGAATCCATTAAGAAGTTATGATAAGGAGGTGGTACGCTGATCAGCGGTGTTGCTTCATGCCGCCACGGTCAAAGGCTTGCATCTCTTCCCTGTTTGCCACTGTGTGGGGATCTACTGGCTACTCTGGTTTCCTCCAATGACATGCAGTTATGTGAACGTCTCCAGTCTGCCCATAGCGCGTGAGTATGCATGCGGATGCGCCTATGATGGAACAGTGCCTGCTGGGATGGGGTCAAGGTCACCCCTGGATATGTGGCTCATAGTCGGATAGCTACTAATAATGTACTTTGTTTTTGTAATAAAGATCATTGGCATGGTGTTCTTAAGTGTGAAATACCACAGACCCTATATAGTAAAATTCTTGTCTGATCAGGATGTGGTGTGTGGCTCAGTGAGTTCAGTCTCTGGGCATGAGACTATTAGAGAAATGGCACAACCTGCATTCAGACCCCCTAGCTTTGCTAACAGTGTATATATGTGTGCACATGTTTCAAAGGAGAGCCTGATGTGACGTGTGAAAAGCATTCCGATGTACTTGTGCGAATGAAGCCTGACTTTGTTTAAGTAATGTAAATTATTTACGGCTTGCACATTTGCAGGACTCTGAGAGCATTCCCGGAATCCTTCAGCGTTTACACAGAGAGGATCCACGTGAGCAAACCAAACATCAACTGGACCGCATGCACCGCGAGGCTCCAGAGGAATGTCCTTAGCTGGTTCCCACATGAAAGCGACGCGCGGCGGTAAACCCAGCGGCAGATTAGCATCGACGTTTAGCAAACAAAACAAACGCAGCCACCGTCCCAAACCATTCTCAGCGTCCAGAGTCTTGCTGACCCCCCTCCTCGTGTTCCGCGGTGTTCAGGACCTGCCTCAACTTGTGTGGCACTGGCTGATTCTCATGGAGGACGTCAGAGATGGCTTATCAGTCACAATATGATCCTACCTTCCCATTCCAAATTTCTTTGTATTTTGAGTCAAAGGCAACTCTGGCTTCCTTCCTCGTTGATTCTTGGCTTCCTTTCTCATAAGTATGGTTCACTCTTGACTAATTTAGCTTTCCTGTTAATATGCCCCCTGTTCCCCCAGCCCACCATCATGAAAGGTGGATGGGTTGGGGTGGGTGGGGGACAGGAAAGGGACAATAGTTTTGCTTTGGTTGTACACCCCCTGTCAGAAACTCTCAGTGAAATATCAGGAATTTGTAATTCATGAACTGAATTTTTATAATGACTTCCATAATTCAAGAGTAATTATTATTCTAATTGTTATTATTATTATTAGTTATTTGCAGAAATTGAACATTTGCATAATTTGTAGAAATGTATGATCATGCAAAACATTGTTGCCATTACTGTATGTTGTCATGAAGTTAGTTGGTTTTTTTCCACACAGTGCTGAAACATTTTCTTTGGTGCTACTGTCTTGGTACGATTATCATTATTACTATTATTATTATTATTGTTATTGTTATTATTATTGTTGTCATTGTTATTATTATTAGCTGTTACAATTAATATTGTATTGGCCAAAAAACACCACAGAAAATTTTTTAGTTTTCATTCATTGTCACTTAATATTTGAGGACTACCTAGGAAAATACATGAGAATATCAGTGTTGTGACGTTAGACAGTCACATGACCTGGCAGTGTGCATACCACTGAGCCACGCACGCATTTTTTCCTTTAACCCTCCGGCTCCAGCATATAAAAAATGTAAAAGCCGTCGTCTGTGCTACATTACTAAAGGAAACAGTTGTACTTACATTTGGCCCCCGGCCAAGCGAGTCTGAAAGGATTTGGAGCTCCGTCAAACCACAGAGGTTCTCAATTGGGTTTCCTTTTCCCAGTTCCCCCACCACTTTCCACCCACCCCCCAGGTACTCCCAGCGCAGAATTCCGTAACCGGATAGGCTTTGAGAAATACAGGCCACACGAGACGTGTTTGTAGTTTTAAGAATTAGCCTACAGAGGTCTAAGGTTATGGCTAAGGGAGAGAAGTCATGTTTCTGGACCCAAAAAAGAAAGAGCAACTGCAAACAGTGTTAGAGACAGCTTGGTGCTTACCTGTAATTCAGTGGTCTGTAAGAATGGGGCTGGTGGCATTCAGTATTAGACCTCAAATAGCTACAACAGGCTGCCCAGAGCAGAGTGGCGTAGCAGAAGCGTGCTGGGCCCATAACCCAGAGATCCGTGGATTGAAACCATCCTCTGCTAAAGACTTGCAGTCCTTTCTTTGCTTTATGCTCCAAGGACCCTGGATGGACCAGCTCACCTCTATATAATCCTATGTCATTAAAAAGGAGAACAAGATGGGAGACATTGAAGGACCTTGAGATCCGTCAACATCACGATCATACACATCTGGAGAATCGCCTAGCTCAAAGTATGAAAGTAGCTAAAGAAAAAGTCAGAAAAGTCAGACTCAACCTAGCTCCATCTCTAAACTTAGCCTCATGACGTTTCACGAACGCAGTTCAGTTTTAACTAATCAAAGCTCATTCAAGACAGACTTGCATACTCTCACTTAGTGCGCACACCCGCGATATTTAAGAAGCCCAAATAAATGGATGAACGATAAATCGACCAAATGAGTCGGAAAGCCTGTAAAATGAAAGCGGTGTTTCTTTCCGCCGCAGAACAAACGCTGCTGATGGAGCTGTATGAAAAATACAAAGATGTAATCGTTAAAAAAGGCAATACTGTGGTCATAAACACAGCCAGGGAGTTGGCTTGGCAATGAATAGCAGACAGACTAAATGCATAAGTTACGTAAATGTTAGGAGTGCTTAGTGGTTTATGCTATTGCCTTTTAAGGCGAAAGTTGCTGGTTCGATCCCCATAGCCAAAGGGGAACCTTCTGGGTTCATTTCACCTGTCATTATTATTGTATAATATTATTTGATCTCCGTAAAATACTTTAAATCACATCCGTGTGAAATGTTCTGCATCTTGTCTTTGCTATTTTAGTAATAAACTTTCAAAGTTGACAGTGACTAAACAAAATATAAAAATATCTTGTTGTTCATATTATTTTAAAGGATTTTTTTTCAATTACAGTCATCGCATTTCATCTTTCACCTTTGTAATATGCGTACGCTTTTATTTTACAGTAAAATACCGTTATAACGGACTTCCAGGGACCTGGTAAAACAGTCCGTTATATCCAGAGTTGCTGTATGCCCAGAACACAACTACAGGACACCATTTACTCATGCCACACCTCAGCAGACACACTTGTGGTATATTATTATATTATATTATTATATTATATTGTACATGTAGTAATCCAACTTTACCCGACCAGATGCGTGACCTATATATATCCTCGTCCGTTATATATAGACGATATTCCGTTATAAGCGAGTCCACTATAAGGGGATTTTACTGTAATTATTTTGGAATTAATTAGAATGCTAAGACGTGATTTTATAGGCTTTATTATATTGATTATGTAGCAATCTCAGCTCTGTTCTCCATATTATGGAAGTATCACGCAGAGGATTACTTCGGAAAAGATGGTTTTTATTCTCTGCTTTCTCGTCATGTCACAAAATAATTCAACCAGATAATATCACATATTATGTCAGATGAGGACACATAATTTAACAGATTACACGACATGAGTAGTAAGATCACGGAATTTCGTCCGTGGGAACGATCTTTTGGGAATCTGATCCCACACGTCGGACGTTCTTTGAGACAACGCTTAACTAAGCGAGACTTGTTCGCAGGTATACTGTAAATTACCATGGTAACTCAGCGGGGATTAATTCAAGACACGTTGATGGAACGGAACTCTCACTTAAATAAGACTGACTTGTCGAAATAAGTCAGATTTTCCCTTAATCCTTCTTCGTGGAATACCCCCCTGTTCTTCTGCTCACTGTTAATAACCGTCATATGACCAAAACAGAGGTCAGACCTAGGAGACTTTAAATAAACTTCCTGTAGAACAAATAAACACATCATTTCACATACTGCTGATGTTTCTGTGGAAAAAAAGCATTAAATGTTTTGTAATACAGGCCTGATTGTGAAATTTGCTTAAAAAGATTTTTGTAAAGGTAAATTCTTGACTTCAGTATATATGGATATCTTGGTAGCACGTATCAGACTTAATTCAAATGGCCACACTTTTATTGCCAAAGCATTTCTATAATGTGATATGCATTGGGCAGCTCCAGTCCTTTTTGTTATGTAGTTTGCAACCCGACACCTGAACAGCCACCTGGGTTACCATGTATCACCAGAGGACCAATCAGCAGGACGATTCAGATCAGGTGATATAAAAGGGAGATTAGCAATATCCTTTTCTTAGCCATTCAATCGTTTGAATAATCTTCCTGGGTAAACGGCTGGCACCTTATGCTATTCCCACAGTACACCACTGTCCATTGCAATTCACACTTCTGTTTCAATTAAATATGATTTGCAGGTGCATTAATTAAAAATAGGTTTATTAGTTGTGTTTGTGTTTTAGCAAACAGAAATGTCATGGTCAGTGTTATTCAACACCAGTGATGTACAAAAATGTACATAAAAATGAAAATAACAGGGGAGTGACATCATTATATTTTAGTCAGTCATGTGGTTGAATCACTTATTACCTAAGCCATGTATGTCCACATGCAACTGAAATTCGTAGAATAGCATACAAACTATAGTTACACTGCCACTGCATTTAAACTGCTATGCTTCAAAAATACTCAGGAATCAGTTAATGCTTTATCCCTGCATTATGATTCTCTGTTAAACCAGTGTGTCGCAAAACTCCAACCCAGCAACACATCGAGATGGGATTAGTAGCCTAGATGCTACGATCCCGTGCCCTTACTGGTGATGGGGCGGTGTTCTGTGCTAAACTTGCAGTCTGTGCGTGTCTGTTTATTAACTGACCATAAAAAGATCAGCAAATGGGAAAAAGAAAATCATTTACAAAAATTTTGAATAAGGAGAACACTGGGGATGTTTTAACAGAGTTATGGGGTTTGGCAACAACAGAGTCATTATATTAAACTGTCAGGTTTTGTTAAAAAGCAATGCAAATAATTTATGGGAAAAGATAGAACCTTACATAGGCGCTGGATGTTTATATGCAAACCAATAACATGCACTTTTATATATGAACTAATTACATGCATTAAATTATAATAGTAACCAGTTTACTTCATCAGTATAAATTCTCTATATAGAGTTCATACAGTATCAGACTGTCACACCAATCTGTTTTCATTTGTTCCAGCACCATAACAGGGAATGTTTAGTTTCTCAGAAAGAATGCCATAGACTTGAAAATGAAAACAGGAGTTAGAATCATCCTAATAGGATTTGATTGTTGCACGAATGTGGCTTGGAGAGTGTCAGGCTATCCGTGTGGATGCTCTGTGGTCTGGCTGTTTTGTGCGAACTTTGAAATATCCTCCCAAGAATATGTGATTCCAATTCAAGAGTCTCAGGCTGGCCGGCGTCACATGACCTCTCGTGGGTACAACAACTCTAATGTCAGACATCTTCTGCCTCAGATCTTCTGCGTGTTCGTTTAAAGGGGGCTCCTCCTCTGCTTGAAGCCGTCCAGGGCCCACGAATAACGTGTGACTTTGAAACTGCGCTATGGGATGTAAATCTGAGGAAAATCTCAGGCCATAAGAATGCATGTGATCCACCCTGTTTTACTGCCCAGGGTGTGTTTCACAGATCTGAGATGGGAGGCCACGTCTGTGTCAGAGGGCTTACCTGACACATTCTCATCGTGACGGCAGTAGGGTTTTTAATGAGGCGGAATGATCAGTGCTCCAGAGATTCCAAGATGTCATGTTCAATTATGTTCAATTACCAATGGCCGGAGAACATATTAGCGCAATGTTCTCCGGTCCCCAAGTACATGAAATCTCAGGCTAATAAAAAGAAAAGTTGTCGTCTTGCCATCCTTTTGCATACAAGTTTTAAACACCTTCATCATTCGTTCCCTAGTATATTAACATTTTCCTTTTCTTCCCTGGTGCATCATTTGTTGGTTTTTAAAAAAAATATTTTCTCATATTTTTTCTTTAGAAGTAAAATGCATTATACACCACACAGATGCCATTGAAGTCATTATCTATTCAATAAGGATGAGCAAACATTATACAAAGGTAATATATGACAGAAAGCCATGAGGGCTGCATGTACAGATAACTCGCCACAATCTCAGTGACAATATAGAAGAGAAGGTGGTAATATTCCAGGCTGTTATTGACGGCCTGATTGTGTTGTCTACCCACTTTTTTCTCTCTCTGATTAATGGACATCGCAGAAAAACAATAGTGGCTATTATTGCCTCGGAGTCCACATTCACTTAATCCACAGCTGTTTTGTGAGAGGTGAGCAGATAGCATGAGGACGCACCACTGAAGCTATAGTGCTGGTGGTCATGGAGATATGGGATCATGAAAGACTGGTGTTGACAGGAGTGATCTCAAACGAGTATTGAGTGTTTTTAGTATTATTGGTGGTGTTGTCATTGCTAACATTCATATCAGTGCAAATAGTTTCTAAGGCTTGAAAACAAGTCAAAGATAAATGCATTTTTATGCTAAACATGTTTGTATTTCAACTGTATAGTTTCTGAAAACTGTACAAAAATGTTAATGCAAAAAACTCAATAAGCCACATGAATGAATTAATGTTACATTTATATAGCACACTCAAAGCACTTTACAGAACCAATGAGGAGCCACTTCTACCACAGCCTGTGTAGCACCCACCTAGATGATGCGACGGCATCCATTCTGCACCAGTACACTCACCACACAGTAGCTAAGGTGGTGAAGGGGCAGGAGAGAATTCACCAGTTAGATATAGGGGATGATTTGGAGGCCACAGTGGGCAGTTTTAACCAGGATAACAGGGTACCACCCCTACTCTTTGGAAGGATACCCAGGAATCTTTTATGACCTCAGAGAGTCAGGACCTCGGTTTTACGTCTCATCTGAAGGACAGCACCATTTTTACAGCACAGTGTCCCTGTTACTGCAGAGGGGCAGTGGGATACACACAGACCACAGGATGGGCTAACCTGCTGGTCACATCAACACCTCATGCAACAGCAACCCAGCTTTCCTAGTTTCCCATCCAAGAACTAGCCAGGATCAAACCCGCTGAGTCTCAGATAGACTACCTAGTCTGAACCGCAGGCTCTTTATTCCTGTGTGATGTTTGTATCAATGGGCCGTAAATGAAGCTTTAGTCTGCCCCCCCCGCCACACCCAAAGATTTTCCGTAACTAAAAACGTAATCCCCAGGTTATGAATGACATGATAACCAAGTATGTCTTTAAGGAGGATTTGTAGGTAAGTGAGAAAAATAATGCATTTACAAATAGTAATTTTACAGTAATGACAAAAGTAAAGAAGGTACACTGAACCTCAAGTCAACAAACTGCTGAAGCTGAGCAATTTTCACAAGCATATTATGCGTTATTATTGATCCTTGTATTTACCCTGATTTTTTAATATAGTACACTTTATGGCAGTCTGTTCTAAGTCAGACATTCTTAACCCCAGGACTGTCTCTAATTTGAAATCTGCTGATGGACTAATACACATCTGGAATTTGTATAAATGATAATGAGATCATCCACCCCTCTGTCCATCCAACCGTCTGTCCATCCACCCCTCTGTGCATCCACCCATCTAGTAACTGCTTATTCTGGTCAAGGACACAGGGTAATAGGATCAAACAAAAAAAATAACAAGTAAGCCAAATATTCTGATACACTATGTTGATGTGTTCATGTTCCAAACTGGCTGGAAGCAAAGCAGTAGCAGACAGCCAGTTAAATCGATCAATTCATCGTCATGGCAATTGATCACCAAACACAGGCCAACAAGCTGGTCTTGATTAGACTGCTAGCCTCACTGGGGTTTAAATAAGGTCAGCTGGAGGGATCTGAGGAGATTTGTGGAGTATGAGGTGTTTAAACTCTGTTGCTTCATTGAACGTTCAACGTCATAAACCATAAGCTGTGTTTTTTGTTTTTCATCATTTTTCATTGTTTTCAGCTAGCTGTTTTGCAGGTGTGGTTATTCTAATAAGCTAATAAAGGCCCTGTGTCTATTTAAATACTGCTGTTCCCAGTGCCATATTCCCCACTGATGGACAGTACCGATTGTGAGTACTGCCATTTAGGCTGAGTGGAGCCCCAACCTCCTTTTTGCCATTTATATCTAGGCAAAACAACATGTTGTGGCAAGATACAGTACATTCTTCTCCTCAGATGTATTTCATTATACAGTAAATTAAAAATAGCCAATAATGTTAACTACTCATCACTAGGAATGAAGCTTCCTACATTCTTGCGTTTGCAAAAATCTTCTCAAATGCAGCTTTGTGCCGCTGGCACAAAATGACACAAAAAGGAAACCAGGAAAAAGCCGCTTCTTTTGTCCTGATTACCGAGAATGCCTTTGATTATCCGCCTCCGTCCCCCATCCACCCTGCACGTTATACAGAAATGCATGCAAATTACCTTCAGATATCGTTGTATTCATTAGGCTAAATCTCAATACTGCATCAAATCAGGAGAGCTGTGCTATAGTGTCTGCCTGCCTCTGCTTCAGTGAACATTATATCTGTATTTATAACAGCTGGGCTGTGCCTCACACAGCAGACAGAACCATGTGGCATAGAGACGGGTATGGAGGAAAGGGTTTAGGTTGAGGAGGAATGGGATCAGCATGACAGAGCTAGTGGATGTGAAGGATAGGGAAAAACAAACGCAGCTTTCTTGGGATAGGAGAAGCAGGAAAGTGGGGCAGGGTGTCTGGAATGTAAGTGAAAGGGATGGCAGACTGGCGGTCAGTATCAGGTTACTTTGGGACCAGAGAGAAAGACAGACTTATAGAGGATCATGGAACAGGTGGATTAAATCAATACAGAATGTCTTGCTCCCCCCCCCCCCCCCCCGCCCCAAAACAGACAACCACATGCACCCTTCTCTGGGTCATTTTAGGTGTAATCACAGATCATTTTTGTTTTATACGGAGAGGGTCTTTTTTCCACTCTAAAAATAAACACAAGGACTCAGAGTTGCAGAAAAATTAAGCACGCAGAGTATGCATACGATGTTCAACCTTTCCACAACATATTTCCAATGCTTTTTCCCTTACTGTTTTCATCATGTTTGATTTGTTTGTTTCTTGTGGAAAAAGTAGTGTTTTTTTCTTATTTAGGAAAAAAAATACATCTGTAAAACTGTGTTTGGTCAGGTCATTGAGCAGAACAGAAGCATGTGACCCAGCACTGGCCAAGGAATGGGATTTATTTATCTGGGTGAATTAATCCTACTCAGAGGTAACAGAGACAGAACAATTTACACAAAATAGGAACGTACCATTTGGCCGCTGGAATGGGGAACGTCATCGTAAACCAAATATGTGAGTAGCGACAGGAAAATATTTTTTATGTTGTTGGGTCACTGGTTGATTTAGGTTGTTGGGTCACTGCGTTTGTTGTTAGGATTTTGGTCCAACTTAATATGAGCCAAAAAAAAAATTGCAGCAAATGAAGATCAGGTGAAACTGATCAATCCACAGAAAATCCCGGTCACCTTATTTTCCTTTACGAAACCTTAAAACATTGTCATGTTATGGTATAAACATCACAGACTTTGTAGCACATTAAGATCTTTTGGTACAAAATACTTCAGATTACTGTGGTGACCAAATGTGCCACTAGAAACCACCGAAATCCCTTGAAGATAAACAGGACATGTTTACCTCTGTACCCAAGCGACTGCATCCTGCTCTAGGAAGTGTAACATTGTTGCTAATTAATCTAACTTTTTGTACAATGGGCTAGCTGCTGTTTTGCTTTGTATTAAACATTTCAAAATGACAAACTCTCCATTATCTGCTTTATACCACAGACGGATGTCAAATGTACGTATTTATACAACAACCAGTCTTTTCAGTGCATGTGTTTTGTGTGCACTTGAGTTATCTTTTGTAAAGCTATTCTTCAGTCTCAATTCAGCTTTGTTGAGAAGTGACCAGTCTGGCTGCAAGTCTGGACAATTAATGCTAGTAAGTAACCCCCCCCCCCCCGCCCCCCACCATCCCAGCAAACCAGCAGGCAGAATTGCCAGTGTGGAGTACGGCTAGGTTTCTCAGGATTGTCCGCATGGAGTTGACGCGGCACAGGAGATATACCTGAGGTGTCTGCTTACATCTCCTATCCTCCTGTGTCTCTGGCACTGAAACAGGTAGGTCAGGCACCAGCTGTTGGACCTTGCTGCCTCAAGAAGCTCCATCCTCCCTGTTTGTTTATGGAACTCAAAGGAAACTATACCTCTAAGGACAGAAGTACGAGTGAAAAATGACACATTCATACCCAGCCTTTAAATAATTTTAACAGGTTAATCCATGATTAGCAATTTTTCCTCTTAAAGAATCAGGAAAGTTAAAACAATATTATAAAATTGTTGATTGATTTTAGTTAGCAATACATTTGACATTTTGACATTTATATAGCAGAAAACTCATTTAACCAGTAGCTTAATCATAGCTAGAAAGGTAAACTAATTAAGACTTCACCTGGGACTGAAGCCTAGGATTGACTTTGACGCCCCTGGTGAGTCGAAAAGAGGTCAGACGCCCAAATAGTAGCCCAGAAACTCAATAAGCAACCCTACGGAAGAGAAATCAAGGTAAGTTGCCATCGTGGGCCCAGAAGCCAAAGAACCAGCTGAGGAGATTCATTCCTGGAAAAGACAGACCTAGAGTGGGAGTGTGGCCCTCGTGCCGAAGCGGTCAGAGTGCCCACAGCTCCTGGGGAACCTGGAAAAAGTCATGTTTCAAGATGTTTTATTGGCCATGTGCAGGAGGGTATTGGAACACTTAGCCTTCCAGCCACACCCAGTACAGATACCAGTATATAAATAGGTGAATTGTAAATGGACAACAGACAATAGCTGTGCAGCAACAGCAAGCAATGCTAAGACATTACAATCCACACAAAGTACAAGTGCCAGCAAAATTGCAGAAGTCTAGATTCGGTTGTTTGTTATGTGAGCAGCTTGGGGGAAGAAACTTCTTGAATCTAGTCAGATTTATGAAGCTGTTTAACCTCCACTGAGACTTCCAGAGGCAAGAAAAGCTCATGGCTTTGAATGCTTGACTATGTGCTTTTTTGTGGTGAATCCAGTTGACTGATGGCAGTTCACTGCCATTGGGTGAACCTCACAACCTTCCCTGTAGCCTTCCTGTCCTGAGCTGTCTGTGACTCCACCACACATGGGCATCATATCAACCAATGAAAAAGCTGAATGTTTCCCCATCAAAACTATTCTGCAACAGGTTATAAAAAAAAACTGAAAAAAACCTTCTTATTATGGGAAAAATACTGTATATCGAAACGAACATAAACAAGTGAAAAATGAAACATAGATTACAGGTTACATTCATGAAGAACTTGTGGGCTTCTTGATCACATCTGATAGTAATTGGTGTTTAGTGACTAAGGAAGGATGATTACGAGTGGCAGGGCACACCAGAAGGCCCAGGAAGCAGACGAGCACATCAGAGGACTCCCAGAAAAGCTGCTGGATACCTTTCTCTGGACACCATCAAGAGTGAGCCTGGGTATCATGTGTGGTCCATTAGATCTGGACCAGATGGCCTGAACAGGAGGCAGAAGGATGAAGAGGGCTGCACATTTCGTGTATGAATAGTCAATTATCAATGTGTGATATAGAATGATCCACCTAGACTGACCTTTTGTGGACAAGATTAAATGTGTTGCTAGGCTGCCAAAATTGTTAGCAAAGATCAAAAAAGAGCACCATCATGCTCTGTCTTCTGTCAGGTACCTTTACTGATAGACTAGACCCAAACAAGTTTATTTAAACTTGCAGGGAAGAGACAGAATGTTCAAACATGGCACGATTGCACACCTCCTCCTCTCTTTGTTCATACTTAATGATTGCAGGTAGAGAAAAACCTTTGGTGGCACTTTCTACAAATGCCTTGTCTGTCAGAATCTATGAACACATTAATAATCCATTATAATGCATTCATTATGCCCATGTTTATTATGCATTATGACTGATTTATGAAGGTCTAATCGGTAATGCGCTATAGATACCTTCATAATACAGTACAAAGAAGCCTTAACTCTTATACCAACCATTGTAAAGCATTATAGATGAGAGCTTCATTTAAGCTTATGAAGTATTATAAGCAACACTATAATGCCTTATGACTGTCAATAGATGTTGTAATGCTTTATTGATTCTTATACCAATCATTATAATGCATTATGAAGGTATCTGTAATGGATTACAGATGACAGCTTTAAGTAATGTGTTACCAAACCTCTTTCTCGCATGGTAATCAGGAGCTTCACAACATTGGATATAAATCTATTTATCGCACATCCTGCTTCAATGCTTCTGAACCAGTGTACACAATCTTCCACAGCAATCAGGTTGTAAGTCATATCTTCACATCTCTGTCTTAATGTCTATGCCTTAAAATCCCATGTCTATATTATCTTTACATGTCTTAGCATATATATATATATATATATATACTATTTTTCTGTTTTTCACTTGCACTACGATTAACGAGAGCGATATTTCAGCTCAGTGTATGATGTATCTGAAGCTGACGACAAAAGATACTTTGACTTGACTTTGACATAAAGACTGAGCAATGATGCTCAAGGCCAGCTGTGAGATAAGGGCCTGTGAGTTATTGGTGAGTTATTGGTCAGTAAATGCTAATAAACAACTATAAAGGCAGGGATGCAGCCTTGGGGCACACTGAGTCTCATTAGCGCTTGGCGAGTGTGGACGGGCCGCTTAGACGTCTGCGCTCTCGGTCAGCTGCGGTCTTCGTGAGCACCGGCCCATCTATGCGCGGTCTTCAAGGCAAAGGTATGCCCTCCCGTCTGAGGCGGGAATGCCGTCCAGCCGTCACCTTTCATTTTCAGGGGGATTCAGCAGTGCTTTCTGTCATTCCTCTATCCTTCACATACTAGCATCCCAGAAGAATGAGAAGACGAGAGGCTGGTTTGGATCTTCAGTCATTTCTTTCTTATAATGTTCAAGATTTGGTGTTAAATGGGCGCCACTGAACTCACCCGGGCAAAGTATAACCCCGCTCTGTGCCAGGGGTCGCCATGGAGACCAGGCTGTTAGAGCAGATCACAGAGGGGAAGCTGTGGGTCAGCAGGTGTGAATTTCTGTGCAGCCACGTGAGCCTGGGTCCAGTGTGGAGCAGCTAAGGACCTGAGTGTCCTGTGTGGGAGGCACATTCGTGGGTGGTCCCACTGAGCAGCACTGCTAATGCTTTTCAACCCCTGCCGTATAATTTCCTTGTAATTTTAATCTCAGATATGTAATCATCATACATTACCAAAGCACAGACTGGAGAAAAACTATGAAATACCTTGAAATATTCATAATCCTCAGACTTGAAAATAAACCTGTATGTTTCTATTTTTTTTACCATGGTACATTTCTGTTATTTTTAGACATTTTAGTTCTTGGATGCAGTTGTGTGACCCTATGGACAGATAATGCTTGATTAAAAGTAAATATACATTACAATACTTCAGCTAGAATGTAGTTTATTTTGTATTTATAACGTCCCTGTAAACCATGGGAATGATACCTATTAGGTTCTCAGTGCTCAGGTAATTAATGAGGCCGTTATTCGTAAATTTTATGACATAATCTTATGGCTTTTCTATGACTGTGGTTCGGTAGTTATGCTAGGCCCCTGATCAGAAGGTGACAGACTCAAATGCGAGTACACCAGAATGCGCGGAAAGCAGACGACCAGGTCAGAGGACTCCCACAGTCTTCTCCAGAGACTGGTTGACCCTTACTTCTGAATTGCTTGTCACTCTGCAAAAAGTGTCTTCTGAATAAATAAAATGTAAATGTGCAAATTAGTTAATGGCCATAGAGAAGCCTGATCAGTAGACATGCCAGTCATGAGTGGGTGTCTGTAAGATGTCCAGAGTGTGTGCCGTGATGGTCTGTCATCCTGACCGGGGGGGGGGGGGGGAGGGGCGACCTTTCTGTGGTACCTAATATCAGCTTGTCAGCCTTTAGTACATGAGTGTGGTGTCATCTTCGGACCACATCTCAGTTAAATTCGGTCAGTGTAAAAAGGGGTAAATTAGCCACCCTGTCTTGCACAAATAATTCTACAGCTTAAAGGGGCAGAATAAACAAGGTCTCCTAAAACAATATGGGTGGAGGGGAGAGCAAAGAAGGGAACCGGAGGAGAGACTAGGGCACGGACAGGGGAATAATGCAGAAGGAATTCTGAAGAATGTCAAAATGAAACAGCGGCGCTGGTGAGACGAGCGCGGCTGACAGGACCGCGGGGCACATCCTGTCACACGGAGGAGGTCCGGCCTGCGCTGGGGTCCGGCTGAGGAATGGCAGGTGTTTGGCAGACGTGGGCATGCGGGGGGTGTGCTGGGTGCTCAGACCCGCCGTGATGAGCCGTAAGCCGCGATCTCCACATCGCCGTCCGCCGTGCCGCGCTCCCGGAATGTTCCTAATAAACAAATTATGGCATGAAAACATTTCAGCCACAGGTCTTTATCGGGCACCCGGCATCTGGATGAAATTCTTCGCTTGCGTGTGCTGTTACACGCCTGGAAACAGACGCGGCCGGCAATGGTTTTGGCACTGGGGCAGTGTGGAAAGGAGCTCTCGATACATGTGCTGGAGAAGCATCGCCAGGGAAGAGGGGATACAGGAAGGCGTGACTGACTTCACCAGGGAAGAGGGGATACAGGAAGGCGTGACTGGCTTCACCAGGGAAGAGGGGATACAGGAAGGCGTGACTGGCTTCACCAGGGAAGAGGGGATACAGGAAGGCGTGACTGGCTTCACCAGGGAAGAGGGGATACAGGAAGGCGTGACTGACTTCACCAGTGAAGAGGGGATACAGGAAGGCGTGACTGACTTCACCAGGGAAGAGGGGATACAGGAAGGCGTGACTGACCCCTGCAACCGAGTGCGGGTCCGTTTTGTTATACGACGAGCCACCGGAGGCGCTGTCGTACCCATTTGCTGTCCACGTGGGCGGTGCGCTCACGCTTACGCTGCTGCAGCTTCCGCATCACGCGTAGTGAAATCATGTCTGCGGTCCCCTTGCAGATTCCCAGAGCCGCCCGCCGCGCTGTGGAGGGGAAACATATGGCGGGACTGAATCTCGGTAATGAAGGAACGCGGAGCACGGCTTGCCCGTTCCAACAGATTTATTTTCTCAGCTGGCAGCTTAATGCGAAGCGACTCCCATAACCTGCAGCTCCGTACCTTGACCCATTTACACAGCTGGGTTGGGCAACCTTTGCTGCAAGCTAAAAACACTCCTTCTGGGATTTAAACCCACAACCTCTCCATCCAAACTCCTAGATCCTCAGGCCCCCCAGGTCACCTGCTGCCCACTCGCACTCGCGCTGTTATACATCTTAAATTAACACTTGTCTTTTTTCTGCTCTTGCCTCAATACACTATGTTCTTTTCCCTGGTTGGATTCAAGTTTTGTCTCCTTATCTGTCCCTTTCTAAACACACAAACGGGCTTCAATCCCACTTATCTTGTTCTTGTCAAAGGGCGGCTTTAATTCTTAAAAAAAAAAATTGCCACAAAAAAACCAAATAGTGTAAGCCTGTTGTTTAGTTTTTGGCAAAATATAAGGTGTAATTTGCTGGTTCCTATCACTCAGTAAAAGGTATATACTGTGTATCGGAGACGGCTGAAATGAAGGGGATCGAAGCCAAGGTAAACAAACGAATTCTTGAGCTTTGGTGTTGAGTGAAGTATTTGGAGCAAAAATAAGGCACTGTGCCTTTCATTGCTCTGTGACATTTATCAGTCTTACAAAGATGACTGTTGTTCAAAGTGCCTGTCTTTAAAATGGGAGGGGGGGCACATTCAGAAAAAAAACTAAATGATTGAAGATTGAAGGGAAGCATCAATGGATATTTCACAGAATTCCATTAAGGACTTTCAGTGGTACAGACAAGTGCAGACAGTAATATTTAGGGTTGGCGTTCATGTGCTGCATGACCCACTCTGCTAACAGTTATCCGCATTGGTCGTTTCTCAGCCCCCAACCCAACAACAGCCCCTTCACTATCATCGATGATTTCTGCACACGGCAGCTGTTACCATCTGTACTTTGATGGGCAGTATCCTCCAGGAGTGCTGCTTGATCACCTTCTCCGGAGGTGCTTGGCAAACACTGAGATTTCCCTCAACACTGACATTTTTCTCTCCTTCTCATTTCCTGCTGGGAAAATTACCGTAAAATCACTGTAAAGTACTTTGTGACAGTGTGCTATCCTTAGATTAGTTTGGATCTGAACTGGAGTTTGGCCAATGACAAGTGCAACACGACAGCAAAGTCATACCGTGCCTGTGTTCATTATCCTCTGAAGGTTTTAACTTGGGAACATCTACATTCACTGGCATCCCATTCAGGGTGAAGCCTTGCGCTCCATGATGCCTAGGATAGGCTCCAGGCCTCTCCATAACCCCAGGCTGACCGATAATCCCTGTCAGGGAGGACACTTTGAGCTGCTTCAGGTTCAACAAACTACTTTAAAACTGAAAGGCACCTATGCTTGGCTAAATAGTCCAGTTCTTCTTGTGCTTTGACTGGTTTGTTTCCTTGATTGAAAGACTCATCCAGCTGTTTCACATCAACATTAGTGACATATGCATGATTATAGGAGACTGACCAATCAGCACACAGCTGGAACTCGGTGCTTAAGTGAAATCCAGGTCCTTTTAATTAGCTCAAAGTGTCCTCCCTGACACGGATTATCTGGTCACCCCACACAACCCTGACCAGAATAAGCCCTCAGAAGATGGATGGATGGATGGATGGGTGGATGAATGGATGAATGAAACACATAGATTTACTAAGTGAAATTTTTGTAATTAAAATTTCAATAAACTGAATATGAATGCTAATATTTTTCATTTATAGGTTTATCTACACTTTACACATAATGTTCTTTAAATGCATTGTGTCCCTGTTTGATTCTCTCAACATCTGTCAGACAGGTGTAATTTTCTCACTGAAAAGAGAACATTAAGCTAATTGACAGCATCAGTATATATAATTTATTTTACCCTGCTTTCGTTGCCATGAGAACCTAGTTTCCACAGCCCCTCTTGAGAGCCCAAAATCAGCCGTTTATTTTTGCATTCTTCTAACTGACATGTGTTTTATTTGCTCGTTTTTTTTGGGGGGGGGGGGGGGAGGGTATTTTGTAATGCCTCACTGGGAATTTTTTTCAAAGCTTACTGTAGGTTGTTTAAGGACTGACAAAACATTTCAGGACATTTCAAAGTGTTCTTGTCCTGCTCATTAATTAGTGAAAAATCGGAAGAAGTCTTGTATCTTATAACCTCTTCGAAGAGGGAGGAGCGGCCATCTCTGTGGCCAAGATGTTTTTATCTGCTCCTCACATAGCTAGACGAACATCTAACCTTTGTCGCAATAACTGACCCTGAACAGCTCAGAGAGCCACGTGACTGTGGTGGCCAGGATGAATGTGTCTGAACCCAGTCGCTGCTGATGTCTTTATCTGGATGGACAGATTTTATTTGTAACAACACAAATTACAGATGGTAGTCCTGTACATGGACCAGAACAAAAACATTCATCCTTGTAATGTTGTCTCGAAATGTTATGTTAAGCTTCTTTGGGTGTAGCCTTACTATATAAAAAGAAATGGAAGTGAAATTGAATTGGATTTGCCCAGTGAAGGACAAAGAAAGCAAACAAGATCATAACCAAGGTCACTGCAGTCAGAAATCACCAGATCTCCGTCACCGTGTTCATCGCCCTGTTACAGAGAGTGGGCCCAACTGAGATGTCCAAGAGGAATGAGGGAATGGCTAGCTTGCCAAATCCCTTCCATAGCTCAGTTGCTACTTTGTCCCCTATAAGTCAGTTATTTATGTCACTTAACTGAAGTAAAAATATTTTTGAGCAGGTGTTGGCAGATTAATATCCATTTTCACCATATTCATCTGGCTTTGAGCAAGCCTCAATAAATATTTGAATATATTTACATCTGTTATCAGGGTGCAGGAAATGAGGATATACACAAGTGTGAAGTTCCACAGAATGGCTCCTTATGAAGTATGAAGAGGTAAACCCACAGAAAGTCACACGATTGCAAGTCAGTCACGTAGCTGGTCAGTACAGTGGATCTTACAAGGTAGCGGTGTCCGATTCTGGGGCTTTGCAGAGGTGAACAGAACCATATGACCAGGGCATCGGTGGACAGAATGGCGACTTTAGAGGTGGAGAGAAATGAAAAGACAGTCAGTCTTATTGAGGAATACTACTGTATAAGTGGATCATGAAAATTAATGGCACCATGATATTCTTCGCCGTGGAATATGTAGCAGAACAGGCCCAACATGGACAGCGCCAGACCAGAAAGAAATATAGATGCTACAGCCTACATTTATAATACCAACAAGGGATGGATTAAATTGATTAAACGACAAAGACAACACAAATGGACAGAGCTTTAAATCTGATAGCATCACAGCCTGTCATAGCTTATACTCGCTGTGTCAATGATAAGGTTAATGGTGTCATTTAATTTCACAGATCGATGCCTTTCCCACCCTCAAAATACTTACTTCATTCTAATTAACAGTAGTTACAGTTATCGGGAACAACACATGCATTATATAATATTCTCGTTTCGAGTGGCCAGCTTCACATGCACTTTAAACACCTGGTTGCACTGAGGTGATGTTAAATGCAAGTGGAGAGTTCTGGGAAAGCAGAAAAACAAACAAGATGATTAGCTTGGCTAAACACTGGCCCGCCATGACACGCCTGAACGCAGCACCTTTGTTTGCAGGAAAAGGAAGGCCCGACGTCCGGCTTTCGCAGACGCCTGAAAGAAAACGTCTCGCCTTCACAAAATCTGCAGTGGCTGATTTCAGAGTTGGGCTGTGAGGAAACCTATGGCCAAACACAGGCAGAGATCTCAGCTGTCAAAGAGCATGAGGCACTCAAGCTGGACACTGTTGCTGTGCTGGCATGGTCTAAATGTCAAGCATCCTGGACCATCCCATAAGGCTGCCAAAGATCGAGGTGGTTATTTCACTTACTAGCCAGTTGTATTCAAAGCAACATCCAATTGGGGTCCTTGCTCAAAGGTCCAGTGGTAAAAATTCTCTCCTGATCTTGGGACTTGAACCTGTCATAGCTTATACTCGTTGTGTCAATGATAGGTTAATGGTGTCATTTAATTTCACAGATCATGAGCACACCAGCCTGATCTGCTGAACCACATCCTGCCTCCCACCTTGGTGGTATATAGTTAGCCAGTTAGTAGTATCATTGCCTCAAAAATTAACATCTCCTCGGAAACACACTTTGCAAAATTTCAGTGCGACTCATTCAAGTTGCTAGGATCAGTGCCCGTCCAACCTCCCCTTTGTGTCTCTTCCCTGTTTGGCCAGCAAGTGTCACCGGTCTTCCTGCTTTTCCCTTCTCTGTCTTGTAGCCCTTCAACCCTAGTGTGTTTCCCCTGCCCCCAATACTGCTGCATCGCTCACTGGGCTGACCTGGTAGTTCTGAAACTATAACCCCCAGCTTATGGGTTCAAGACTGGCTAGAGACCAGTGTCACTGATTTTGTTTCTTTACTGGTTTTCTGTTTTCCCTGGTGTTTATGATTTTGCCCTGCTTGTGTCCAGTTTGATTTTGTTTTTTCCTCTTAGTCTTCCCTAGTGTACCTGCCCTCTGTGTTAATGTTTCACAGTTTTGGTGATTGTTGTAGTTCCTCAGTACTGTGCTTGTTTAATGTAAGTCACTCCACCTATTGTTTGTTGCTCTGTGTCTCTGTTGATTGATTGTTTTGCTAATGATCCACACTTGCTCCCTCGTTAACCCGGTTCTGTATGTATTTAAATGCCTTCCCCACTCTGTCCCTTCGTCAGTCACACTGTGTGTAGATACTCTGCCTGGTTTTCCTCGTTTTGTTGCCTCAGTGTATTTGTTTTGCGGTTCTTTTAGTTAATTCCTGTTTTTCCCATTTTGTTCTGACCCCTTGTGGTCCTTTGTTTTCATGTTTTCCCCCATTGTGTTTAAGTCGTATCTCATAAACCTTATGAGATTACAGCCGCTCTGTGGCCCGTCACCTTTTTTTCCATCTGCACCATGCTGCGGCGTAAAAAGAGTGACCTCAAGTGAACGAAAGAATTGACATTTTGGAGGAAAATTATTTGTCCCAAGAGAGAACTAGGATTGAGACTTTCAAGAAGTTTACAAAACTTTAAACAAATGTCTGACCATATTTTCCAGTGTTCTGTAAATTGTCCTCGTACACAAGGAGGGAAAAATCAGTATCATACTTAACCTGAATGTTTTAACTTTGAATGGAAATGGAAGCAGATAGTGTGGCAGCTTGCTTTACAGGTAGCGTGGCACCTTGCTTTGCAGGTAGCGTGGCACCTTGCTTTGCAGGTAGCGTGGCACCTTGCTTTACAGGTAGCGTGGCAGCTTGCTTTTCAGGTAGAGTGGAAGCTTACTTTACAGGTAGCGTGGCACCTTGCTTTACAGGTAGAGTGGAAGCTTACTTTACAGGTAGCGTGGCAGCTTGCTTTACAGGTAGCGTGGCAGCTTGCTTTACAGGTAGCGTGGCACCTCGCTTTACAGGTAGCGTGGCACCTCACTTTACAGGTAGCGTGGCAGCTTGCTTTACAGGTAGCGTGGCACCTCACTTTACAGGTAGCGTGGCAGCTTACTTTACAGGTAGCGTGGCAGCTTACTTTACAGGTAGCGTGGCAGCTTGCTTTACAGGTAGCGTGGCAGCTTGCTTTACAGGTAGCGTGGCAGCTTGCTTTACAGGTAGCGTGGCACCTCGCTTTACAGGTAGCGTGGCACCTCGCTTTACAGGTAGCGTGGCAGCTTACTTTACAGGTAGCGTGGCAGCTTACTTTACAGGTAGCGTGGCAGCTTGCTTTACAGGTAGCGTGGCAGCTTGCTTTACAGGTAGCGTGGCAGCTTGCTTTACAGGTAGCGTGGCAGCTTGCTTTACAGGTAGAGTGGCAGCTTGCTTTGCAGCCTTACAACAAGAGCGTGTGGCAATATGTAACAGATTAAAGCAAAGAGTGAAAGACAGAATGCTAGAAGACAATTGGGCATGCTAACGTTATAGAAAGAAAGTACCTGTTTTAATACAAACATGGTGTAAACTGTGGTCATAGTCAGAGTGCATCAATGAGCCAAGCAATTGATAATTCTTATTATTAATATCAATTATTTATATCATAGGTTAGGATGAATAAAACATCTCTTTACACTGCCATGGGTTTAGAGTATACTTAACTAAAAGTTAGTAGCACAAATCCATGAAAAAAAAAATCCATCAATACTCAGATTTAACCAGTATTTATGTACTAGAAAACTGGCCTGACCTGCAGCCCCCCCCACCTCACAGAATTCCCGATGTCCTTATTTTCTTTTATCTCCTATATACCCAGACTGGTCTGTGCTCTGTGTATTTTTAATTTGCGGTCTCCGCGCGGGGAAATCGTCTGCCCAGATTCCAAGAGACACATTTGGGGTCCACCTGCATTTCCCCATTATCTCATGGCCAACAATTTTAGCATCCAGGATGCCAAGATCAACAGAGGAGCAGACAGAACGCAGAGTATTAGTTCTGGACCTAAGGCAAGGCTCCAAGCCAGGCCAGATATGCGGAGCTATGTTCTAATACCTATTACGAAGTATAACAGTTGGATATTTTGACAGGAATTATCTGGTTATGACACATTAGCAAAGAGTCAGCGCTGCCTCTGTAATGTCAAAATTTGAATGCGTTTTCCTAATGAAGATGTCGACTTCTCACCAGGAAATTCCTTCCAGATGTCAAGTTCCTTTTCATCATCGGATTCACGCAGCAGCCTAATTCCTTCATATCGAGTGGGATCTACCAATTTAGGAACAAGAACCCCAGCCATCCAGCCCGGTGCTTGGTGAGCCATACCGATCCTTGGGATTGACATTCCCAAGGCTGGAACGCTGTCATTTTCTAGGCACTTGTTCTGCTGCGGCCCAGAACTTCAAAAGCCCATATGGGACGTAGAATGAGATGAAGACAGTTTTCATTTGATTGACATCCCACCGATATCTGGGCTTTAGGACGACGGTGGAAATAGGGCATCAAACGGAAAATATTATCTTCTTTTGATGGAATTTAACTGTTAAATAACTGGCAGAGGAGGTGGCTTCTGATTGAGGGTCTCCTGTGGATTAGTAGCACTTTATCAGGTGCACCTGCTTGTTAATGCAAACATCCTGCTCCTCCAAACAGTGAATTGTGTGGCTGTAACTGAATAAATACAGCAGGCAGCATGTGCCGTGGGGGGGTTCAGTTACCGTTTGGCTAAGCTCTGGAATAGCCAAGACATATGTTCTAAGTGATTTTAAACATGCTGCGAATGCTGCTGCCAGACGTGGTGGTTCCAACCTATCAGAAACAGGAACCCTGCTGGGGATTTTCATGCATTACATGTTTACGGAGAACAGCTAAAAACTCATGGGCTGTGTCACTGGTGGACAGAGACGGCTTGTTAGGTGGAAGGTTGTAAGTGCATAATATCTGCGCTGGTATGCGGAGAGGCTGCAGTAAACCCGCAACGCGTCAACACTCAAAGTGGTTCCTGAGACAAATGCGGTACTACCTGGGGAGACCCAATTTCATGACCCCTGACTGTACATCTGGAGGTCACCCATCAAATCATGACAAAATTATTCTTGTGATATAAGCTCAGAGCAACTCCTGTTCATGACACTAGCGCTAACAACATAGTGACCCTGGTTTCCCCCAACCGGCATACCCATGCTTAGGTAGTCAAAGAGTGACGACGTGTCTTTCCCAGAATGCACCTGTCATCCCCACACATGTCTGGGATTTAGAATTATGGGAAAAAAAGTTCTGAAGCAAACACTTTAAATATTCATCAGGTTTTTGTCACCCATGCTAAACACCATGGTTCCTGGCTCCATATGGATTTAGTGTTAGGTCACAAATCCAGCTGGGGAGACGAAATACAAACCTTGCAAGGCGGGGGGGGGGGGGGAGTACAGGAAGAGGAAAGACATAGTTTTGAGGTTGTATTGCAAGGGATATGATATTAATTTACTAGCGTCTAAATGCGGTGGAACATATGCTTTGCATAAAGACACTGACTGGCTGGATATTATTTAACAGTAACCTAAGAAATCAAACCTTCTATTACTGCTCATTTACATGTGATTTATCTGGTAGGATTTGACTATGTGGAGAATGAGGCAGATTGCATTACAGATTGGGCAGTTCAAAAGGTTTGGACCACTCTAGGTATGTAAAAAGCTCACTCTTTGGTCTTTCATATGCAATTTAGTTGGCAAAAGTCTTGTGTTTTTTATCCAAATCTTTAAAAAAGGAATTGCTTTTTCACATTTAAAACATTTGGGCAATTGACTTTATTTCCATATGGAATAAGAGTTTAGGCAATAAAGTAAATAGTTGTAAGAATTCAAATAATTCAAATAATACTTCTAGCTATAACATATCTAACTCACAGAGTGTTGTGCTAGAACTGATTTTGCTGTATCATTTCAAAGTCTGAAGCAACACTATTCAACTGAGATGAGGAAAAATTAAGGTCAGTTTAATGTTTTTGAATTGGGAAAGTTGTGGAATGGAAAAAAAAAACAGCCATCAAACAATGAATCATGATGTGCAATTTGTGGTTTTCCATTAGAGATGCTATCATTAGGCATTAACAGCAGACTAAAGTCGTCTGTATTCATTTCATGATCGTATATTGATCTGAGAATCTGGCTTTGATGGTCTCAGTGGTTATGGTGAGACAACGGTGTGATACATTTGCCTTTATTAACCGAATGCTGACCACTTTATAGCTTGTAAGTAAACCCTGTGCTGGTCTTGCACAACTTCAACTTAAATGAATAATTTTACATTTTAAATAAATCAGAAAGTGATGAACTGAGACATTGTGAGTTGCAGCGTAAAATTAAAACTCAGTAGCACCTGAGAAGCTCCTCTGTTACACATCAAGGACACATAACGTCAGTGTAGAGCACTCCAAGATCTATCATCCTCTGAAACCTACAGCGAGAGACTATTTTCATTTTAAAATGGCACACAGATGGTCTGCCTGGGGATTACAGTCTTCCAAAATAACATATCTACATCTGGTTTCTACCAAGAGATAAACTACAAACAATCCTAAAATTCTCATGCACACATTCAGAATATATTAATCAGCATTTCAACATGCAATATTTCAAAGTTTCCTCGCGTGTATGTTTGGGTTCTGAAGCAATATCGCAAACATGTTTAAGATGTGGAATGGCAGAGATGCGCATTCTTTTCACTAGGATGTGTGAGGCGAAGAATGGAGAGTAAATAATAAATCGTAAATGTGTGATGCACTGTTCCTTTGTTAAATTCCTAAAAAAAATCTTGCGTGTACAGCTGGAATAAAACACAACTTCTACTCCTCTCTGAACCAATCATGGTGGAAGCTGAGAGGACCGTGAAACCTCACAGAACAACCTTCCTTATTCCTTATTCTATTGAGGTCTTGGAAATGCAATCATAACTAATTTATTGCATTTAAAATACATCATTATGTAGCTAAAATGAGTATGGTAATCAATAGAAAGTCTAATGACTGAACAAAAAAAAACAGAAACTAAATGAAGAAAATAAAAAAGATTTTAAAAAATGTACTGGCTTCTCTTTGTTTCTATCAGTATATGTGAATCAGATGCATAATAATGTTAAAATGTGAATCAAATACATAACATGTGATAATAAACAGGACTCAAAAAGTGATTTTCTTGAGGAAATTAATGATTTTCTGTTCTGAATTTAAGATAAGTAATAATCTCATAAAAATGAGTCTGATTAAATGTAATAAATATCAAACACTAACACTGGAGAAAGGACATTTTATTGGTTTTTCAAGAGTAATTTTTGTTATTGAATTTTTTTGAGTCACCCAAGACACTTATTTATTTCCTGCAAGAAATCCAAAGTATGTTAGGACCTTATATTGTAATATATTTAGAAACTTTCCCCTGTTTTTAATTGGTTTTATATCCAGTGTTACTAACACAGAATTCACCCTGCCTGTCTTTGAACACTGAATTAAAGGTTTTTATGTCCCTACAGTCCCAAAGTGCTTTGCAATGTACAGTAACATCCACAGAAAGTAATTAAGGCCTTTCTGTGCTAGATCGCACAGCGGCACCTTTGACAAGGTCAATGCACTCCAAATATTATTTGTCTAAAACAGGTGCTGAATTTTAAAAAGCATCAAAAAGATAAAATATATAATTCGCAGTCATTTTAAAAACCCATCTGCTGGCTTTTCATTTTTATAAATACAAAATATCAGAGGGGCGTGTGGAAAGCTCTGCGGGAAGGTGAGAGAGGGTGGGTGCAGGCCCACTGCCCTCAGTGTCGACAAAAATGGCGCCTTTGCCCCTTTTCACATTAAATGGGGATGGAATCTGCACGCAGGGCTCCTCTGAAAAGCATTTCTGTGCACCTGTGCTGGCCAGACACATTTCCTGCCAGAAATGTGACATTTATACAGATGTGAAGCATATAAAATAAAAATAAAAGAAAGCAATGGAAAAAAATGTGTGCCCCAGCCATGCCCCCCGCCCCCCCCCGCCCCCTATATCAAAGGACAGCCTCACAGATCGTTGCTGGGCTCTGATGCAGTGCATATTTGCCGTTGTATTTCAATCATTGGAATTTATTTGAACAGAACATGCCTTTGTCATTATTAGCAATTTGCATTTTGAGCAAATGATTTTTCGTTTTAGATCTAGTTAAAGGATGATATTGTATTTACATATTGTGTACAACATTTTGAAAATTTACAAAATGAATTGAAGACTCTAATCCAACTAATACAGGCATTATGACTGATGCGAACTGCAATATATTTTTAACATGCAGCCTGGTGAACTTTTGGCTTAATCATGTTGTCCTTTGCTAAAACTGTTCTTGTGAGTTTTACCATTTCAGAGGCATTAGCTTAACATTAGGTGAGCGGTTTACCTTGGCAACAGTGGAACCGATTGAAGCTCTTATGAGCAGAGTGTGAGGCGGAGCTGGTCATAAAAGACAAGCCATCAAAAACAAATGGAAAAAGATGACGATGGCAACTGCTGTTACACACTAGTGACAGAAAAGAGGTTTTCCACTTATTAAAGAAGACTATATGAATATTATGAAAGTCTAATTATTTCTAATCTGATTGATATTAATGAATATTTGCTTGCTTGTAAATGTTTAGCTAAAATTTATTTTCACACAAAGTGTATATACAGTAAAATTGCAGAATATAAATTATCTAGGAGAAATAGTAAATATCTATTACAATGGGAGAAATGACTGAAATTTATTCAAATAATTTTGCCTGCCAGTAACCAGCCCAGTTAACCTGTACTGGATGAGCGGCTAGATGGTGGATGGATGGAACTGGTTTATTAAATACTTACTTGCATGCCAGTATGTTCAGTTCTCTCAGTTTAAGATGGAGTAAGTTTTATTTTACTGCTGAAAACAGTTGTGGTTTTTAGAAAATATAGTCAAGGTTGTATTCCATTTTTCATATCTCATGATGAAGTTTAAACTCATAATTATTAAATGCTGAAATTTAGGGAGCAAGACAAATCATCAGATATAAATGCAAAATGTTATTGAGTACAGACACTCCTCTACTTACGAATGA
The DNA here is from genome assembly GCF_048594095.1 of Paramormyrops kingsleyae. NCBI lineage: Eukaryota > Metazoa > Chordata > Actinopteri > Osteoglossiformes > Mormyridae > Paramormyrops > Paramormyrops kingsleyae. The sequence goes on from NC_132798.1 coordinate 16,787,448, forward strand.
GATACGTTCCAAACGGTCCTTCATAACTTGAAATGTTCGTAAGTCGTTATTAAACATCATCTTAAGGGTATACGCGAGTACAAACTAGGATGCTGGGAGTGCGCACGCTACACCGCTGTGCGGCGGGAGTAGTGGCCAGGAGTCGTACTAGGCGGAATTGGCGGCAGAAAAAAAAATTGATGTCGCGGACAGGAAACGGGAGCCCAATAAAGGACTTACAGTCCTCTTCATTCGTATGTCTGAAAGTTCGTAAGTTGAAAGTTCATAAGTAGAGGAGCGTCTGTATTTCGTCCAATGTTACATTTCATCTAAATAGCAGACATTTCTATCCAAAGTGATATACTTTATTGATGTTTTTTTTAAGAAGGCAAGGTCAGACCATCTCTGGAGCAAATTGGGGTTCAGGTCTCGCTCAAGGGCGCAACAGTGAAGCTACTCTGCTGTTCCTGGGATTTGCACCGGTGACCTTTGAATTATAGGCACAGTGTCCTAAACCACGGAGCCACATAATGCTAAAGGCAATCAATAGCATTACCCTGGAATCACTGTCCTGTGAAGGGTGTGGTGCTATGAAGGGAGGGGGCTGCCCCATGAGCCGTGATGCTGTTTCATAGCTGGGCTCCACTCTGCATCTACATGTTCTCATTATGCTTCTGGCTTCAGGTGCACTGGTATTCCTGGGGCTCCATTAGTGAATCAGCACGTTCCTACGATGGACTGGACTGGATTGCCATCCCCAGGTGTCCACGTCCGGCTCCTCACCACCCCGCAGGTTCCTGTGATCCCAGCAGGGTTTGAGGAATTCTTGAACCTGATGCTGTGGCATGACCCCATAATTCCGGCATAGTTACAGGACATGATATATTTTCCTAGCATACTGCTTGTCCAACTCAAGTGAGAACGGAATGTACTATTCCAGCCTATTATACCTAATAACTGGAGTTATAAACATCGGGGTTATAATTCCATCAGAGCTCACGGTACTGTGTAATTACTGTGATGTTATTCCATAAATACTGTGTATCATACCTGTCATGATATCACTGCATGCCTTTGTCTGTGTTGGGTGTCTTGTAATTACCAATTACGTAACATGTACTTCCTTACTCAGAAGCCAGCTTTATTGATATTCCGCCTATGGTCTTGAGATGCAAGTGTAGAGGTGGTGTTCTGATCTGGGTTGACTGAGGGGAATTTTTTTCTTTTTATAGGGAGAACATTAAAAATACAATATAAATGTACGTGTGACCCACAAAGACCCCATGTCTTTGATCTTAGCGCCCATAGCAGGGTATTGTGTTTGGCTTTGTGTCCAGTTATACACCTGTGTCAGCAAGAGGTTTGCCTTAATTAGGCAATTACGCTAAAAAAAAAAAAAAGGGGGCGTCCATGTATTTCTGACCATGTAGTACAGGGGTATTCAACTAAAATTTAAAGAGGTCCAGTTAGAGAAAACTTCTTGAAGCAAAGGTCCAGAAGATGATAATGTCTAACTATTTAGTGTGATCTACATTTAAGTAGCTTATTAGTTGTATCAACATTGCATGTAATCAGTACCTGACTGTCAAATCAAATTAATTCAGTACAATTCAAAAACGTTTTGACTATTTATTGTCACGTGACAAAGAACTTCGGGCAGCTGGCTGGAGTGAGACTTTCAATTCGAGATGTCTGCACACACATGTAACAGTTCTTACCTTGTAAATAGTCTGCTTTTGTATTTAACCGTGTAAATACACTTTTGACGTAGCTAATTTTAGGTTTTATAATGAAATAATATAGATTTGCCGTAAGATTTCTAGCGTGTCTGAAAGCGTGTCATGCCAGATGCTTGAGATTTGGCAGCCATAAAAACGTACATTTTTTGTTTCACTTGAGTTTATTTATATAACAGATAACATTACTTTATAAATATGTTAAAAAACAGAAACTTCAACGAACATGAAATCAACAATAAACTGTGCCTATTATCCAACATGTTATATAATACATACTGTATTTGAAAACTGTTCAGCTTTACGATTTCAGAACAGACCAGTCACTCTGTTAGGAACATTACGGCTTTTTGGTTGTGGTTTTAGCTTCGATGCTATTAACACTAACGGCACATTAGCGCAAAGGGCTGCATACACCAAACTACGTCTTGCTTGGCGATCAAAGGTGTTTGACGTTCATTGGCGTGGGAAATGGCGGCTCTACTGCTAAACCATTACCGAAAAGACTACAAACGCTGCGCCGGTTAAAATAGAAGCGTCCCGTCAGGTTTTAATTAATGACTTAATGTTATGGCGATCGGTCTGGGTCCGTATGGGACAGCTTCTGGGTCCGGACCCGGCCCGCGGTCCGCCTGTTGGTGACCTCTGATGTAGTAGATTAACACTTTGGTTTGATGTCCATCAGCACCTGGTACTTAGACGCCATGTTGGAAAATGCTGAGGCCCGATGAACTGACTATGTGGTATCATATCAGCATTTAACACCTAAAGAATTGAAGGCCCTGAAGACTGACTTCATGCAGGGTCATCAGGCATCTGCTGATCATAGACAAAATCCTTTTCAGCAGGTGCAGATCCTGAAAAAGCTGATTTCTGTTGAAAGCTTAGTACCTTGTGAGAGATATAGAATCTGCCTTTGATTTGGCTATTTAAATCCAGCTGCATTCTTGCTGGTATGAAACTGTAAGCTATGTAGGAAATGGTTGGATAAAAGTCACTTCTAGGCAACTAAATAACAGAACAAAAGAATACCAGTCCCCTATTGGCAGTAATGGAATGGTCTGCACGTGTATTTCCAACCTATTACTGGCTCACGCACTTCAGCTTCAACCATCAGACCGAAGAACAGGTGGCAAATCTGTCCCCTATCAAAGACAGGGAGTATATTCAAAGCTTTTCTGGGTTTGTAAAAACCTCAGTGGTTTCTCTGTTCTAGTGCCAAGTATCTTAGTGAGACAATAAATTATCGGTAAGGATTTTGACAGCGCATAGGGAAATTTAATAAGAGCAATTACATCTTAATAAAATTCCTTCCATTGTCGGCAGGGAACCACATATTTAAATTATTTAAATAAGACCAGACAGAAAAACCTTGAGTTTTTTTCTGTGTTACTGTGACGGCAAATGTGCTCCGTTTTTACTCTCTCTCAGGAATAATTCAAAGCGTCTCTCCTCCAGGTTGGGTGCCTTTCAAAGTGAACACATTTTTTGAAATATTTTCTGAGTTATACATGAATGTTCAGCTGCCTGGCTGTCCTCCTCTCAGTCATCCACCCTCAATAGAAAAATGTGCCGTTTTAGCTCACATATTTAGTCAAATGTTTTGTAAAGGATTAGACGATGCTGTGTTGATGTTTGTCGATATTGCTAACATTGTTTGATTGCTTAATTTGAAAACAACGTAAATGTTTTGGTTTGTAAATAAGGCAGCAGGAAGGACAGATAATGAACTGTGCTAATCAATTGGTCAGACAGTCACCCATAAAACTATAATTCAGTCTGCAGTGTTTGCAGAAAAAAATTATAAATTAACATCTTTTCAAATGGTCATGTCAAACGTAAACTAATGCGCAAATTAAGCTCAGTAAAAGTCAAAAATGTACTTTTATTCTTGCATTTGTGTAACAATGTATGGTTGGAATGACAATAAAGCTGAATCTCAAAATGCAAAATGCAATGGACAGAATCAAAGCGTTTAAAACAAATAAACCAAATACCCCAAGCGCTAAACACAGAAAGGAGAGTAATATAAAGTCAGATGAGTGAATATCACTCAAAACAATTGGAATTAAATCAAAGACAAACAGTGCAATAGAAACAAAGGGGTGGATTCTCACATGAGAGTAGCTACAGGTTGTTTTCTCCCAGTGACTTAAGTCTGCAGTTCATGACATTTATGCTAAATACACACTTTGGGCAGAGAAACACCAAAATATGGGGGTGGTGCATGTAAATGACCCTTAAGCGCATTCTGCCGTTGACCTAAATGCTTTTAATTGCATTTTTTACTACACACTCTGGCAGGGTGTATTAAGTCACACGCCTCTATATGGTCAAATTCAGTTTTGCAGTGTTCAGAAAGCCCAACGTCTAACAAAATGAAACTTTTTACATTTATTGTACATTTAAAAGTAAATGTTGCAATCCAAAATACCTGTGAATAATTCATACAATTAGATAATAATTATATAATGATAGTATATAAAAATGTTTAAGTATATACAAAAGCAATGAATCATTGATCATGCGGTCTATTCTCCCATCGGGCACTTAAAACGTTACACGCCTGAGTTACATGTATCTTCCCCTTAACAGGCAGTCACACTGGGAATCGACCCCTATGTGAATAAGGTGGCACTGCCACTCGGTGTTTCGCACTGCGGCAGGGATGGAGGAGGAGTCTCACAAATGGGGGGGGCAAGAGGGCGGGACCCCCTCGGTAAAATTTGCCAACCTGGGGAGGGGCCAGTTCTTGGTAAATTGTTGCGAATTTTGGGGGGAGTGTTTTTCTTGGTGAATCATGGGCCCGGGGGCAGTTGTCCCCTCATCTCCATTACTGACTGTTGCCTCTTATCTTGCTTCTTGAATCAGATCTTTGGTCTTTGAACACTGAGTGCATGTTCTCCTTTTAGGAGTAACAGGCATGCAAGAAACTGTAGTTTGAAGATTTTAACATAATTTTTTACAATTTAAGGAAGACATTTTTGATAAATAATGATTCATTCAGTAACGTTAGTGTTTGTGTGATACATTCAATGAAGAACTCAATTGTGGCAAACTAACAGACAGCTTAGCTGGACCAAAAACCACATAGTCAACAGGTCAGTTAAATCCTGCATTGAGAATGTCTGATATGGGTCAATTAACTATTCATAGCACAGAGTGTAAATCAGATGTTAAAAAAGTGTATCCCAATGTGTATGTCACAATACAATAGAAATTGACTTCAATTCTAGCATAGACTGGAGCAGAAATGTCTGCTGATTAAATGACAGGGAAAAGTTTGTTCTTCTTCGAAATACATGTAAGTGCATGTAATTTCCTTGTAAATTTAGGAATTGTGCTTCTTTCAGGTTCAGGATGCACGAGGTAAGAATGACTGTTGTGAACATTATTGTGAACATAAAGCCAGGAGTGTGGGATTGTTGTGCTATAGAAATGTTGCATTGCGCAGTATCATTTGATAATGTTTTTATTTGTAGTTTTTGAATTAAATCAACTATGGTCTAATTTGTATCTCGACCTTTTGTGCGCTACAAGAAAGAATAATGATTCCTTCAAATTTTTGAACATCTCTATTTTTGTAACTATGAGAGTTGGTTATAATTCAAAAGCATTCTTTAAATATCTCTCCAGAGTATATTGTTTATGAGAGTGAACACAGAATCTATGAAGAGAGGATTTGCTCATCAAGATGTTTTTGGTAGAGAACAAACTTGTCAGTCATCTTGAAAAGATCAAGACGGGCAGCACGTTTCCCACACACGCGCATTAATTTGCACTGCAAGTTGTTTGATTTATTTGCGAAGCTTAACTTCTAATGTACAATCAATCACCAAGCATTTGGGTCCAGATTTTTTCCATTTTTTGAACTCACACTTTTGCATCGATGGCACTGCGGGGGTTAAGGCTGTAATGCACACCAGCAAACCAGGGTAAATTACTATAGGAAACCCTGTTAGATAAGGTACCAAGAGCACAGCTTCCACAGGCAAGACAAAATGGATGAGCAAGGAAATAAAAACATTGTGATCATCACTGCTCATCATCGTTATGATGTCACAGGTTGTCACGCCAATCGGGGGTGCTTGTCCTCATTAGCTGGCAGCAGCTGATTTCAATAATGACTCATCAAGCAAGTGAGGCTGGTAGGTTTGCAAAAAAAATAATAAAAATCACACGATTGTTTAATCTCCCACTGAAATGTGCAGGTCTTCCCCTGCTGTGCACTGAAAAATATCATGAAAGCAAAGGCAAAGTTTTTTCGCTCCACACGCCTGCTGCACATTTTAAACAGTCTTCTTATTGTTGAATGAATACATTTATGCAAATAGTTTCGGGGTCGCTAATGTGCTTTTTAATACAGCCCAGATGTTTCCCATTCTTTCCATGTATATATTGTACGCTTTTCCCTCTCCCAGTGAAAATCCCGATTGAGGGATCGTCAGCCACAATGGCGGTGATGCATGTGAGAGGAATGCTCCTCTCCAGTAACTGGGATGGCTCTCCCACTCCTGCCGGAATCCTTTGAGGCCACCCGGGGTCCTGCTGGATAAATCCTGAAAGGCAGGAAGGAAATGTATTGGAATTCGAGAGGTAACAGAAGAACATGCCGAACAGGTACGTGGGAAGCGGGATATCTGCTTAAAGGGACGAGCAGACGACCAAACGAGGAGAGGAAAACGTAACCAGGATGACGACCACAGTACTGGGTAGTATAGTTACAGTATCTTAAAGCATGTTAATTACGGGCTGGTTAACTAGTGGTCCGGTTAAAGAAGTGCCAGATCATTGAGGGAAGCCACTTAATTTATACGAGAACAGCAGTTTTTGGCATTTTGATCAGGGCAGCAAATTATTACCTCTGTTTGTCCAGTAATTGAAGGAGGTCAGAGTACGTGCTGCAAACTTAAAGAGCGACTCGAAGCAGCACATAGAAGGTTAGGGCCAAATTCTTCATGGTTTTGTTTCAGCATTGCGAGAGAAACTTTTGCAGAAGTTCCGCAGGGACAGCTCAGGGTCTGATAAGCGCCTGTCCTCTTCTCAGGAAGCACAAGCCATTTGCCTCCGATGCTTATCTGATACATTCTCCTTCCTGCTGGCTACCTCAGGCTGAGTTTCTTCCAGGGCTCCAAGCCTCAGTACGTCCTCCAGAGGAATGTCAGGAGATACGTCTCAGTTCCATCCTGGAGATACGTCTCGATTGCCTAATGCTTTAACATGCAAGGATCATACTTGAGGCTCGGGCCAAGACCTCCCTGATGTTAACCCTTATTCCTAACTGACCATAATGCAATATTGTTCCCCATGTTTTTGTTTGTGACTAAAGTTAATCTGTATTTCTCTTAAACTTCACATATTAAGCAGTGTATCAAAATGTCCTTTTCCATGGAAGGGTTTAACTTGGAAAAAAAAGGAATCATGCCAGTGAATGAAAAAAAACCAGTATGGCCTTTGACTGAACAATCAGAGAATGAGAGAAGGAAAATATTTCACCGCCAAGGCTGCTGTTCTCTCCCAGCGATGCTTTTTCAGGTTCATATAAAATGCTTCTGCAAAGTGTGGTTGTCTGTGAGCCCATGTCAGTCCACTGAAGCAACCTCAACCCGTAAGAGGATTGATGTGAATAACATTCTCACTTTACTACTCATTGATGCTGCACGTTCTTCTTCTTAGTCAATCACAATCAATAGACCACTGTGAGTTTAGAGCAGTGTTTCCCAATCCGGTGCTCAGGGACCCACAGACAGTCCACGTTTTTGCTCCTACCAGGAGCTGGGAGGGAGTCGAAATGTGGACTGTCTGGCAGGAAGCTGAGAGGGAGCAAAAACGTGGAACGTCTGTGGTTCCCGAGGACTGGGTTGGGAAACACTGGTTTGGACAGATTCAAATGCTGTTTAGAGTCCAATCTCTCAGTTAAGGAATGAAGCTGTTGCTTATTTATTTTTACTGTCAGAACTGGATCTTCTTTTAATCTTCTCTGGTACCACTATTGATGTCTTAACATTATTTCCATTATGATGTGCTGTTTCCCCATTATTAAAGTCATGCCTTTATTCAGTTTGTCTCCATTCTACAGTTTGTCCTTGATTTAATTCCAGTTGTTTCAGGTGATACTCATCTGACTTTATATCACATTCCTTTGATTTAGCCCTTTGGTTTGTTCAGAAGTAATAATGATGCAACGCTAAAGACACAGAAGAGGTGAAAGCAGTGCAGTTAATAGCAGCAGCAACATTTGGGAAATGTTTGATTGCGAAGCACATATCTGAACCCTCTGGTGGGTGATGTGCTGTGAATTTCGACTGACCATGATGTCAGATAATCAGAGCAGTGTTCAGGATAAATGCTAAAAATGCTTACATATTAACAAGTTTGCATATTTTCACAGCATTTCAGTTAAATTACGCATTTTGCCCGTACTTATATTGGTCTTCCAGGACACCCTAATTTAGTCATAGATCCAGTGTGAGAAGCACATTGAAGTCAGACGGGGACACTAAAGTTTTGGCCGCTGTTCTGCTTTGTTAACACACTTCTTCATGGTTGCTAAAAAAGCTGATAGCGCTCAAAATGACGCCCCCAGGGACATTTCCGTGAAAACGCAGCCTTGCGTCCAGCCAGGCGTGCTGCTTGCGTTACGCAGGACCCTGGAGGTTCTCGTGAGCCCGACCGGAATGGCAGAGCAGGCTGTCCGAGCGGTTTAGACGCACAGGTCTCATTGAGGCCTTTTGTGATTTATTATAATTTAATGCAACAGTACTCTAGTGCCTGGAAAATCAAGGTCTTTCTTACATAATAAAATTGCCTTAAATTATTGAACTGTTTCTTCCTGGATTCTAAAAGGTTTTTAAGGCTGATGGCTCCTGGGGGCCTCCTATGATGTCATTGGTCTTTTTTTGTATTATTTGTGATAAATGTATATAATCCATCAGCCCATCCATCTTCCAGCCACTTATCCAGTGTTGCAGAAAGGCTAACATGGGAAGTTCGGTATGCAAGGCACAGGACGCCCACCCAGGGTGATGTGCCAGCCAGACACAATCTGGGCAGTCAGCTGGCATGGCGGCACTTCCAGGCAGCACAGGGCACATGGCTGGAGCAGCACAGGGCACACGGCTTGATCAGCACAGGGTACACAGCTTGATCAGCACAGGGCACACAGCTCGGGCAGCACAGGGCACACAGATGGAGCAGCACAGGGCACACGGCTCAGTCAGCACAGGGCACACAGCTTGATCAGCACAGGGCACACAGTTCAAGCAGCACAGGGCACACAGATGGAACAGCACAGGGCACACAGCTCAAGCAGCACAGGGCACACAGATGGAACAGCACAGGGCACACAGCTCAAGCAGCACAGGGCACACAGATGGAACAGCACAGGGCACACGGTTCAGGCAGCACAGGGCACACAGATGGAACAGCACAGGGCACACAGCTCAAGCAGCACAGGGCACACAGATGGAGCAGCACAGGGCACACGGCTCAGTCAGCACAGGGCACACAGCTTGATCAGCACAGGGCACACAGCTCAAGCAGCACAGGGCACACAGATGGAACAGCACAGGGCACACAGCTCAAGCAGCACAGGGCACACAGAAGGAACAGCACAGGGCACACAGATGGAACAGCACAGGGCACACAGATGGAACAGCACAGGGCACACAGCTCAAGCAGCACAGGGCACACAGATGGAACAGCACAGGGCACACGGTTCAGGCAGCACTCTGGATAGGATGTCCACACAAATAAAAAAGCTTTTTATAATATGTTTCTTGTCATTTTTTATGTGAATATTTGAATATTCCTCGCACAGCAGGGGGGGCGAGATGGTTGGGGTTATATAAAAAAGAATATTCCTTGCACAGCAATGTTAGAAAGTGTAAGATACTGTAAGTACAATGGAGTGGAATTGAACTGAGCTGATTGTCTCTAGTAGCCAGGTAGGAGGGCATCTGGTGAAGCAGCAGCTTCACAGACGAACATGCAGATTATTTCCATTCAGGCCTATTCCTGTTTAAAATCTGATCTCTGCTTTTAAATATGTCCTTTTAAACATGCTGTAATTTTTAGCAGAAACTTATTCGTAATACGATTTGTGTCCTTAAGCAAGTGTTCATATTATAATCCTGTATAGCTAGAAGTTTCATAACTGTGCAGAAGAGGTCAAAAGCCAAAAACAATAGGAAATGTTTTTAAGTTCTTATTTCCCTTTAGTTTTCCCATGTCCTGACATGGAGTTCTTTTTGTTTCATCTTTTATATGTTTTTATTCTGTTCAAAGCTAAATTCAATAAAATATCATAGATGGCGACCCACCCAGGGTGTGGTCTGACCCACAGCCAGTGCATCCTGGGATAGGCTGCAGGCTCGTCATGGCCCGGCATTGAATAAGCATTACGGGTGTATAGATTTTTGCTCAATATTCTTTTAAGGCTAACCACCTACTCCAAACAGAAGAGCATGTTCAGTGATACAGTAGGCTCCTGTCTCTCTCATGCAGAACAGACAGGCTCAGAAGGTCCTTTGTCCCTAGGTCCATACAGCTCTTCAACGTCACATGGAAGGGGAGGAGTGTGAAGGACTTAAGTGTTTAAGCCTGTATAGCACACTGCCCTCCTGTTATTTTCCTTTGTACTGTTGCAGTATGTATGTGTGCATGAATGTCATAGATCTGTGCGCCTATGTGTATGTATACTGTGTGTAAGCTACTGGACACCTAAATTTCCTTCTGGATAAATAAAATATCTGTATCTGTCTCTATCTATCTTACCACTTTGGCATTCAAGGCTATACTGCAAACTGCTCTGACAAATGAGTATTTAGAGTAGTCAGGAGTACAGTCTCGATTTTTTTCTCACACGCATTTTCCTAGTGGTGACTGATTACCGACCACCATGCTGCTGTGAAAACAGTTTAGCAAAAGTTTTGATTGATTGTTTTTCAAAATATTCTCCATGAGGAAAGCGTGTCACAATGAGCATCAACCTCCGAGATGGACGTTAGGACAAACCGTGGCAGGTGACAAATAACAAGGGGGAAATGTTTGCGGTCGGCATCTTGTGCCTGCGAGAAAAGGAACATTCCCAGATGTTGGATTCAGAAAGTCAACAAAAGCACGGGGCAGCTCATTTCCCTGTACTTAGGAGCTCAATGAGGGGTGGGGGGTGGGGGGGGGGTGATGAGGCGGAAAGGACCTTCCCGCAGAGGACTTATCTCGATTGCTTCCTGACAGGAAGTGGCAGCAAACAAATAAATGTCCTTGGGCCTGTGAAAATCAAGCCTGGAGGAAGCCTCCCGTTACGGCCTGAGGCATCCCGTCGTTATCGGCACGGGAAGTAAACAGAACAAAAACATCGCTCCGGGCTGTGGGCCGGGGTCCGCCTCGTCTCCATCATCCACGATTGTTACACAATCGTTCATCCATCATTCCATCAAGCGAAGCTCCTGCTAACATCCCCTTGGGATCCCCTAGATGTGTCAGACTCTTGACCCCCCATGTAAGTTCTCCGACTTGCCAATAAAGAGGAAATTCCTTTGAGGGGGGGCTATGCAAACAACTCCATTGCTTTCTGCAGCCTCTGCCTTATCGGTGTAAAAGTTCACTTTCAGAAACGTCCCACACGCAAGGCTCTAGCCCTGTGAGGCCTTACTGGCCAGACCATGTTCAAGTCTTGACTTTGTCTCTCACTAGTCGTGACCTGTACTCCTAATTTAAGAATAAGTCTGAGAGGCTGTGATGTGATGTGCATTGTATTAGCTAACCACGTTTCAGTATAGTGTGTCACATAACTTATTCCTGTAGGAAGTAGAGTAGCACATGTTCAGTTGGTGGCTAAGAGTGTTAAGTGAGAGAGTTTGAGATGGTTCAATAGTTTGATGTAGATTAATGGTCCTGCTGCTCCCTTTTTTCATGGCAGAGGGGCACCACCAGAATGAGGAATGCACAATAATGGGTTTCAATCCCATTTCCTTTGCAAAAATATGACAACCAAAGCCTCTCCTGGAGCCGACACTTTATTGTGGTGGAGGGGTTTGCATGTTCCAATGATCCCAGGAGTTAAGTTGCCTGGGGCTTTATGCCCCTGGTAGGGTAACCCAAGGCAAACAGGTCCTGGGTGAGGAACCAGAAGTGTGGCTCATTAGACGCCTTATGATGAGAAACAACATGGATTCACGATTTCCCTCGCAGGTCACCGGGGCCTCCCCTGGAGCCAGGCCTGGGGGTGGGGCTCAATGGCAAGTGCCTGGTGGCCAGGCCTGCACCAATGGGGCCTGGTCGGGCACAGCCCAAAGAAGGCATGTGAGTCCCCCCTCCAATGGGCTCACCACCTGTAGGAGGGACCAAAGGGGTCAGGTGTAATGTGAGTTGGGCAGTGGCCGAAGGCGGGGACCTTGGTGGTCCGGTCCTCAGCTGCAGAAGCTAGCTCTAGGGACATGGAATTTCACCTCTCTGGTGGGGAAGGAGCCTGAGCTGGTGCGCAAGGTTGTGAGGTTCTGACTAGACACACAGCTTGGGCTCTGGAACCAGTCTCCTCGAGGGGGGTTGGACCCTCTTCCACTCTGGAGTTGCTTGCGGGAATAGGCGCCGAGCAGGGGTGGGCATACTTATTGTCCCCTGGCCGGGCGCCTGTGCGCTGGGGTTTACCACGATGGGGGGACGGGTCCTGACTGTTGTTTGCGCTTATGCACCAAATGGCAGTTCAGAATACCCACTGTTTTTGGAGTCTTTGGAAGGGATGTTGGAGAGTGCTCCTCCTGAGGACTCTCTTGTTCTGCTGGGGGACTTCAATGCTCATGTGGGCAATGACAGTGAGACCTGGAGGGGCATGATTGGGAGGAACGGCCCCCCCGATCTGAACCCAAGTGGTGTTTTGTTGGAATTGGACTTCTGTGCTCATCACGGATTGTCCATAATGAACACCATGTTCAAACATAAGGGTGTCCATATGTGCACTTGGCACCAGGACACCCTAGGCCACAGTTCAATGATCAACTTTGTGGTCATGTCATCAGACTTGCGGCCACGTGTATTGGACACTCGGGTGAAGAGAGGGCAGAATTCCCTGTCAAAAGGAGCTTCAACTCCTACCTCCGGCAGAACTTCGCCCATGTCCCGGGGGAGGCGGGGGACATTGAGTCCGAATGGGCCATGTTCCGCGCCTCCATTGTGAAAGCGGCTGACCGGGGCTGTGGCCGTAAGGTGGCCGGTGCCTATCATGGCGGCAATCCCCAAACCCACTGGTGGACACCGGAGGTGAGGGATGCTGTCAGGCTGAAGAAGAAGTCCTATCGGGCCTTTTTAGCCTGTGGGCCTCCAAAGGCAGCTGAGGAGTACCGGTGGGCCAAGTGGAACACGGCTTTGACGGTCGCTGAGGCAAAAACTCGGGTGTGGGAGGAATTTGGCGAGGCCATGGAGAACGACTTCCGGACGGCTTCGAGGAGATTCTGGTCCACCATCCGGCGGCTCAGGGCAGGAAAGCAGTGCAGCATCAACACTGATTATGATGGGGATGGGGCACTGCTGACCTCAGCTCTGGACGTTGTGGAAAGAATACTTCGAAGACCTCCTCAATCCCACCGACACGCCTTCCAATGAGGAAGCAGAGTGGGGACTTGGGGGTGGACTCCCCTATCTCTGGGGCGGAGGTTGCTGAGGTGGTTAAAAATCTCCTTGGTGGCTGGGCCCCGGGGGTGTATGAGATGATGTGGTAAAATATGCATGATGACATCATGTGTGCTACACAAAAGAGGAAGTTGAGGAAGTTTTTCAGGCATTTAATGAATGGTCATTAGAGCCAATAGTTAATCACTTATGTTGAACCAAGAAACTTACAAGCTCCATTCAGGCCTATTCCTGTTTAAAATTTTAAAGGTGTTGCTGAGTGAAATGCTTAAATTGTGGTAAATTTTTCAATTTCAATTTTGTTTTTATGAGTTATTTGCATCTGTGGTGCCAAAAACCTGTCCAGACTTTTAGATCAGGCTGTTTCTGTTTCTGTTTGTGTGAGGAACTTGCAGACTTGGGTGCGACTGTTGATTCTAATGTGATGTGGGAAACCTTCTCTGCTGCGGGTTGTGTTGGTGTTGCCGGTGGATATCATCGAGAGCTGCAGCTGAGAAGGATGGCGGCAAGGGCTCTGAGGGCAGATAAGGAGGTGTTTGTTAGGGGAATCCCTGAGCAAGTGACACAACGCTGATGGCCTAGCGACCCGCATCCCACATTGAAGTATTACACATATCTGAATCTGTTCCTTAGAGAGGGTGGGTGATACAATGGTCCTTATAGATGACACTGCAGTTGTGACCCACTGGACCGGCTACTTTGGAAGCTGTTTAAAACTGATCCTCCAGCTAGGATGTTGGACATATCTGGGTCCACAGTTCTTGAGGCTGATCCTTCGATTAGCTGTGAATCACCCAGTCTCACTGATATTCCACAGGTGGTGAACCAGCTGGGGGTGTTTTCCGGGCTAAACTTCTCCAGGCTGGTGGTAAGGCTGTACTCTTGACATTCCAAGCAATCTTTGCTGGAAAATAGGACTTCTCGTTTCTATTTGTAAAGGGAAAAAATGATCACCTGGATTGCAACAACATCATTGGGATAACACCACTCTCAGTGCTAGGTAAGGTCCTTGCTAGGATCATCCTCACCAGAATCGCCTACCAGTGACTGGAGCAGTCTTGTTTTAGTCATAAGAAGTTGATCATCAACCACATCCTGGCACTGACAGTTCCCTTCAAGCACAAACGTGAATATCGGCAGAGGTTCTCTGCAGCCTTTTTCAGTTTTTATAAAGCGCCTTGTCGAGAGGTTCACTTACCCCAGAAGCGACATTCATGTCTCTGATGACTCTTCCTATGAAGTAGGAAGTCACTAGAAAGGGGTGTGTGACGCTCCCGATATCTTTGTAAGTCTCTAGAGTCCTGGTGCTCCCTGTCTTGCTGTATGGCAATAAGACATGGACACTATCCAGTCACCTGAGATGAAGACAGGACTCCTTTGGTGCAGTGGCTCTTCGGAGAATCCTTGGGTACCTCTGATTTGACTTTGTGTCAAGCAAGCGATTGCTCAGGGAATCCTGAATGAAGCTCATTACCTGCATTGTGAGAGCGCGTCAGTTACGACACTATGGCCATGTGGCGTGTTTCCCTGAGGGTGATCCAGCTGGCAGGATCCTCGTTGCTGAGGATCCGAGTGACTGGCCCAGGCCAAGTGGACGCCCACATAAAACCATATTGCAGCAGATAGGCGGCCATTTCTGGAGGGTGGGACTGGACCATGTGTCAGCCTGGGGGGTTGCCAACCGGGATCCCGAGGTGTTTCATCGTGTGATGGGTGCAGCAACGCTATGTACCAGTGCATGCTCTGCAAGCTGTACCAAAAAAAGAAGCAGTTTTGTCAGTTGAATTACAAAAAAGCAAATCTTATCTGCATTTTTCTTCAAATTTAATAATATACTGTATTGTTGTTTTAGATATTATGATTAATGTTGGTGTATGTAAAACTGGTAAATACTTTGGAGCTGTTTAATTTGTGCATGTTAGAGAATATTAAATGTAGCCAGATTCCATGGAAAACTGGTAATATTAAATTCCCAAGAAGAAGTGTCCTTGCACACTTTTGTAACATAGTTATTATGATGTTTCATTGGTTGCAGTTAGGAGTTATATTAAAATCTAGTTAATGCATTTACAATATATTGTAAAAGATTGGTTATTAGCTATTTTTTCTGTTTACTGGGGCCATTTTATTGGATTTTAATGGTGTGGTAAGAAAGCAAGGCTATATGAAGGATTCCTCTGTGTTTGTTGTTGTTACCATGCCTTAAACTTTAATTTAGCGTGTCATTTTATTTTTATATTTATGATCATCTGAAATCATCAGGTGAATGAGTCACTTCACCAGTTAACGCGTTCTGTGATGGTAGTGCTGAACATAGTTATTATGCATGATGCAAACTGTGCTGTCGCCTCTGTAATTGTTACATATGGAGCTGGACCTGCACCAGCTGTGTGTGAACCACTGAGATCAGAATGGCAAACAGCACCAGATTACACAGGCATCAGGCCCTGGGGGACCTATTGTGGGTTAGGGGTTTTTCTTTTTCAGAAACAACAGGGTCAGGGCAGGGCAAGGGTCAACACTACAAAACAAGGAGGATTGTGGGAAATTAAATAAGAATTAAGAGATCTCAGGTTGGCCGTTGAGCAGTGTCTCGGTTAATGGTGAGAAAACTAAAGGGCAACTCTACTGATCTCAGGACAGCCATTAGGCAGGGTCCAGTATAGTGGTGACAAAGCTAAAGGACACCTTTACAGATCTCAGGTCAGCCATTGGGCAGGGTCTGTTACTGAGGCATGTCATGCTTGGAATGAGGAACTAATCAGCATCAAGAGCATTGGTCACCTGACTCTCGCTCCTGTGACAGATGTAAGCCTCGCACAGCTTTCACATTGTGTCAACTTTGACACACAATGTAAAAGTAAACATGATCCATGTCATCACAAATAAACTAATTGAACACAAACAGGTCTGTTTCTCTCCATCTAGCTTCAGTGCAGAAGTTCCCTCCACTGATGCTATGGGATTCCAGGGACACCACCCTGGTAAACTGGTACCAGAAAGCTCTGAATCCATTAGAAACTCATCACTGCAACCATCTCATGATGTGCGGAACATTATGTTATACTATTATACTATTATATTGTTAGGCTTGTGGCCTTGTGGCCTCATCCGCGCAACATCTCCACCCTTGTGGCTGTCTGCTTTCACTCAGGTTTGTGACCCATCAGACTGAGAGGATCTTCAAGGGCAGTGATGACAAGATATTGCAAGCAGGGTTACAACCACAAATAGGCACCTGAGCCTGATCAACGCCACCTCTTCTTTTTCTCTCAATTGAAACCTAAATGAAAGACTTCCGCAATGTTCTACATCTCTGTTCCTTAGACTGTGTCTTACTCTGCCTCTGGGTGCGTTGTTCCATTTCTAGTAAATTATATTTAGTTCTGGATCTTTTTATTCGTGTTCAGGTGCATATTCTGCCTCTTTTCTGGTTTCCACCTTCTGGTTAAAACACACAGTTCCTCATGATGGTGGGAAAAAAAATGACAAAAACCGTCATTATGTAGGTCATTGGCCTAAAGCACAGTTATTATAAAGGAAAAGAAAAACAAAATAAAGCTGAAATGTAATGCCAAAAACTAAAAATATTCCATGAGGTACAAAAAAATAGTATTAAATAAGTCAGGAATACATGGATTCCTGTGTCTCTCAACAGCAAAAGCAGAGAACAAAAGTCTTAGTATAATATGCATACAGGAAAGTAAAAAATATTAAATCAAATATTCCAACTAATGTCAGCATTTAATTTCTGCATAACATGTGATGGCAGAGGAGTGAATGTGTTGATTTTTACCAGTAACATGAGTTATTATGTTTGATGGTTTTGGTAGCTGATGTGACCCAATAACGCACCATCCCTTTAAGATTAAAGACAAGGTCAAGATGGCTTCAGCCCATGGTGGTATTATTCCTCTGTGGTATTATTGACCGCCCTCTTCTACAGGGCTGCCTTGGGTCTATTGTGTGCGTTTCTTGCTGTGTGTTTGGTAGATTCACAGAACAAACAGCCCTAGTGGCAGATATCTATGCTCTCACCCCAAAGAAAGATCTCTGCCAAGACATCCCTAGCAAAAAGAGGTGGCACTAGATCATTTTTTGATTTAAAAATAATTTCTGAGCTTAACAAGGCTCACATTGTGATGGTAACTATAACAGTAGTAAATAATAATAGTAATGGATAATGCTGGATCTCAATACAGAGCAAATAATATGCCTCACTACTACAACTGGAATCCAGCAAACTATTTGCCAACTACAACTGGAATCCAGCAAATTATTTTGTCTTAGAGATTGGTATTGATAGAAAAGCAAATAGCGACTGTGTCATACCACCAGCTACAACTAAACAATTCATAGAAAGAACATTTTTTTAAAATGGTGACGAGGTATGACATGTCGTTTATCTGCCCTGCCAATCCTCCTGCGTGGTCTTTACAGTGTTTTTGCTGTTACTGCCTAAGTTCGGTTTTACCAAAGCCAGGAAGTTTAACTTGACCAGAACAGCCAAGGTTATGTGTAGTTTTTTTTACATCAATATCTTAATTTTTTTCCCTTGAATAGCATACAATAAGTAACCATATACAACAATCAAGAAAACATATATGGTGTCTCTAGGTTATGTGTCGCTTTGCCTCTGTATCCATGAAATCGAGCGTTAACGGTAAACACACTACAACAAATTGCATTATTTCCTCTAAAAATTAAAAAAAAAACTCTGTCACTCATAGTACACACAGCTGGACAGCATGGTGGGAGCACAGAGATAAGCGGTATAAATGATTTTAGAGCTGTCCTCCTACGTTTGATAGGGCTTTTAATCAAACTGGGACACCAGCTGGGGAAAATCGCCGTATTTCTGTCTACACAAGGTCACGCTCATAATGAAATGAGAAACGCAAGGTACGTCCAGTCAAAGGCCAGAGTTTTGGAGAGGTCACATGACAACTACAATTCACACAGCAGTTTTCATATTGCTGCCAATGGGGGGGGGGGGGGGGTGCAAGGCTTCTGTATTTCTCTGTAGATAGGGCCCCCTGACTGCCAGTTCTTATTCATCAATCCCACCTGTCCCTTGTTCCTTGTGTTACATGTGAACTGAAGTGTTCGGTGCTTTTCACCCAACTGTCCTGGTGATTCAGTCCGGTAGAAATCAGTGCCCCAGATGCTACACAAACGTGTTTTCTGTTGTGTTTTCACAGCTGCATGGCAACGGTGTTTTGTGTTTTCTCACTAGCACTGTGCATACACTAACACCCCCCCCCCCACCACTCCCCACCCTGCTCCCTACCTCTCTCATCTCTCCATGCAGTTCTAACAATGTGATAATCCCATAACTGGTGATAAACATCATCAAAAGAATTTATATACAAAATGTTTATTTATTTATTTATAAAACCATTGATTGACTTCTAACAAAAGTTCACAGTTGTTTGGGTTAAAGTTCAAGCCGCTTTTAACAACCGGATTTCATGCAAGCAGGCTTTCACAAAGAGGAGCTTCACAAAGAAAAGCTTTGCAAAGACGAGCTTCACAAAGAAGAGCTTTGCAAAGAAGACCCAAATCTTATAAATCTTCCCCAGCTCAAAATTTTATCAATGATTTTTCATAACCAGTTGTCAACCCAGAAATGTATCTGTTAATTTTTTAATGCATTCTTAATCCTGTAATCTTTGTTCAGAAAGTTGCCTGATTTTTTGAACTTTTGATTTTCCTGCCAAATTTCTTCCTGATTTCAGGAAACCTTCAGCAAAGCTGAATCTCTTTCAGCCAGTGGATGAAGAATGTGCAGGAATCAATTTTGGCCCAGGCAAATGTTGAGGCAGATTTAAATGAAATTGGATTCTAGTGGAAGGACATAGATGGTTTGTCAGCAGCTATGGTCAGGTTAGGTAATTCATCTGAAGCTAAGCAGGTTTGGACCTGGTCAGTACTTGGCTGGGAGCCCAACTAGGAGAGCTGGGCTTCTTCTGGAAGAGGTGTTGGTGTAGCCAGCAGGTTAGATAATCCTGTGGTCTGTGTGGATGCCAGTTCAGTGATGGGGACACTGTGCTCTAAAGGTGGTACTGTCCTTCAGATGAGATTTGAAATTGAGGCCATAAAAGATCCTTGGGGCAAGTTAAGAACGAGTAGGGGTGGTACCCTGATGTCCTGGCTAAAATTGCACATTGTGACCCTGTCAAATCTGACCTATATCAAATCCCCTATATCTAACTGGTGCATTCTCTCCTGGCCATTCACCACTTTAGCTACTGTGTGGTGAGCGTACTGGTGCAGAATAACCGCTGTTGCATCACCCAGGTGGGGGCTGCACAGTGGTGGTGTTGCAATGGCTCCCCATTGGTTCAGTAAAGTGTTATATAAATGTAACATTCATTCATTATCACACTATCCCTTAAACCGGGGGTGGGGAACCTGATCCATGGAGGGCCAGTGTGGGTTTTTGGGATAGCCTTTCAACCAGCCAATAATAAAACGGTGGCTCTCAACTCCAGTCCTGGGGACCCACTGTTATTGGCTGATTGAGAGGTCATCCCAAAAACCTGCACCGGCTCTCCATGGATCAGGTTTCCCACCCCTGCCTTAAACACAATAAAGGCACAATAACCTTGACAGAGTTCTGTCATAGAAAGAATGTTTCCTAACCTTAGGTTTCCATTAGGTTTCCCACCTAATGTGATATAACATGAAACTTTGTGTGTCAGATTCTTCGTAACTGAGTGGGTTTCCTCTGGGCAACCTAATTCCTTCCCTGGTTCCCTTCCCTCATAGTTAGGCAAACTGGCATCTCTAAGTTGCCCTGTGAGTGGGGCGTGGTATCTCGGGTGGCTCCTGCTTTGGGACCGAACTTTTTCACCAGCACTTCGTACTGGATAAACAGTTACAGAAGTGTGAGGCATTATTTCGTTATTATAGTTTTATTAATAAAAAATGTAGTGCAAAACTACCTAAATTCTCAATATCACCCTGTTCCAGAGCTCGAAAGTCACATCTGAATGGTGTTACTCTGAGATAAATAACTTAGTGTGACCCAGCTAAAAACTATTTGCAAACAAGGTGGCTGCCACTGCATTTTAGCGCAAGTCTGACTATGGCAGTGTCCTAATACAGTCTGAGTCATTTTCCCGCTAATGTTCAGGCCTTGTTGATGAGTATAGTTTCTCTCAAGGTTTCACTCCATCTTTACCAGTATACCTTTTGTATCACTTACAGTACAGGTCATGATTACTGTTCATGTTAATTCCATTTTTCTGAATTTTCTTTTGACACAGTCCATAGACCAATTTCCTTTACATCCATGAGGCACAAAAATAATCATTCATTGAAGTGGAAAAACCTAAAAACAGTGAAGAATTAACCAGTGTTGATTGCAGTTAATAAAATCAGACAACCAAGAACATTTTATATTTTCTCACGATTGACATAAGCTCAAGAGTCTGCCCCAGTAACATGAAAATGTAACCTCTACATGAATTTCCAGTTGGACTATACAAGGTTTTTAGCATTTTTGCCATATTAAAAATTCAATTAGAGTGAAGCAGCTTTTACAGGCATATTAAGATTAAATTTCCAGCATATCAAAATTAAGTGTTATATTGACTCTGGTTACCTTTAAACAGAACTATTACACTGGCGCCCTCTAGAGGAAACTAGGGTTGCGATCGATTGTCTAGGTTCAATCTGCAAACAGTGATTATCAAATTATGAAAAGCAAACCTTTTAAAAAGTTTTCAGTATTCACATTCACATTTTCAGCAAATTGTTGCATGCCAGTTAAGGAAACAGAGGAAACAGACCAAATTTTGTATTCAATGTACATTTAATGTAATATAATTTTTGTTGCCTAGTCCTTTTAACTTACAGTTAGTGCAGACTATTAACTGGGGACTATTAACTCAAGTCATTTTAAAATAGGGACAGTGGTCTAATACTGAAATATAACAATATTAATTCAAATAATTCAATCACTGGTAAGTTTTCCGTGATTAAATTCATTTAGAACTTTCTTCAGTTTAAATATAGCATTGTTTTTTGTAAAAATGTCCACTTTGATGTTGGGGTTTTCCAGCAGGTACATCTTACTATGCTTCAGCTGTCAGCTTTACACGCATCACTATATTTCATATGACTTGAAGTCTGCATGCATTATGAAAAGGGCATGTGCCTGTATAATTTGAGTTGTACTCAGGGGCAATAGCGAGAAATTCTGCGCCCTCTGACCAAATGTCACTTTGCGTTGGCACTTTCACTGAAGAAATATGAGTAGATTTTCCAGAGCGGGGGCTGTCCCTATAAAGTGCTGGGCCCCCTGAATCTGCCAGGGTATCCATGCCCTTCCAACGCCCCCGGTTGTACCATGTAACAGAAACATTGATAATATTTTCAGGTTCTCAGGTTCAGTATTGACACACATCATTGTCACCGGTATCATGTGAAAATATGCTGGACCTAGACACCACATCTTCAATAAAAATGCCAGCACATATAAAGAAATACGATTATCATTTGTCATAATCCCAAAAAAAACATGACCTTCAGGTGTCTTTCATTCACGATAGCTGCAGGAATTAGTCAATTTAGAAGTTAATGCAAATTATGAGCTAGGAGAATGATACAGGCCATAAATCATTGAGAATACAACGAGGGCATCAGTAAGAAGCAGGCATAAGCAGATGTAAATAAACACATAAGTGCTTAAAACACAAGATACTTAAAAATAAAAGTGCATTACAAACTAAACATGCGCATACACATGCATGCGCAACACAGACACTCAGTACAGTGCTTGCCGTTGGGGTTTTTTTTGGAAGGCCAGAGGTGTTGTGTTCCCAGCAGGCATGTAAACACTGGCAAGAATTCCAGTCATTTCTGACATACTGTGAGCCAATATTCCAGGTTCTGGGCACAGCTTGCAGTTTAAGAGAAATCCCTGTTTGTATAGAAGCAGTCATGTCATGCCAATAGGGGATTACTGCTCTGTTTGAGCATTCTTATGTCCTCCTTGTACTGTTCCCAAGGATACGGTACAGGGCTATATGTTAAAGCTCAGAGCAATGGCTTCAAGACTGGTTACTCAGACAACAAGAATGGCAATTAGGTGTGGGTCTTGACATAGTGAGTCTAATGAAAGCTCAAGGCTGAGATTTACGAGCGGCTATCCACGATCAGCCCCACAGCTGTAACCGAAGCGGACTTTACCTGCTAATAATGATAACCATAAATCAGGAATTAGGCTTTCAAAGCAGCGGCGTTCATGTCGTGACCAAAAAGCGACGTGTTCCTGGCAGAAGGGCTCATTCCTCTTGGCATTAAATAGCCACATGAAGTGGCTGATAGTGTGTGAGTGTGAGTGTGTGTGTTTGTGTGTGTGTGTGCGTGAGCGGGTATACCTTACCTTATGGGGACACAATGTCCCCACAACGTAATGAATACCCGTTTTTTTTTTCCCTTATGGGGACCAGTGTGTGCATGTGTGTGCACGTGTGTGTGTGTGTGTGTGTGTGTGTGTGTATGTGTGTGTCTGGGTCAGCAATAACCCAAAATAAAGCTCAGCTTTTGACATTAGCAATATAACTTTATAGTCTGCTCTGTCTCGTTAGTGTAAAACGCAGCCTCATTTTCGTGATGTCTCATTAGGCCACGTAGCCTGCATGTTGGGGCCACGCAGACTTAAAAATTACTCCACAGTAATCGTGACACAATTCATACCCTTTCTCTTTTGAGGCGTTATGACCTGGGAACCAGGACAAAACAGGAAACTGTTAGCGAGGCCTTATTCTCACAAAAGCTACACCTAGACCTGGGTTCTTTGGCTTCAGGACCCCGCAGTACTGCTCACACAGGAAGTGCAAATATTTAGAAGGGCAATTTACGATCCCTAGGGTACCTGCACACCTGTGACGTCCATGTCAGCTGGCAATGTGATGTTAAACCTCAAATCGCGAGGACAAGGTATTCACTTGAGTGCTAAAGGACGCCCAGCTGTTTGACCCTGGAGAGAGGAACTTAGCCCGACTTGGTGCAGTAAAATATTTCTACTGCATGCATGATGTCAAAAACTGCAACTGGCTTTCAGATAAAAGCATCAGCCGTGCAGTCAAGTGCGAATGCAGGGGTGAAGGTGGCATCTCGCGCCGCTTATGCCTGCCCCATTCGAATTCCAGATGTGACAGTTTTACCTCGAGATGAAAACTCTTCAGGATCTTGATTGCCTTCACGTGGGAGGAATTTGTGCCCTCGGTGATTAGATAGAGACGATCTGTGTTTACAACAACACAGGTAGTAAAGAGCAACGTTTGCCTTCGTAATGCGGCCCATTTCCACGCAGCAGGATGTGACCGCGAAGATGTTGCGAGCTTTTGATGGTGAGTCGCCTCCTGCATACCAAGATGACGACGGTGACCACTGGAAGGGTGCAAACCCTACTTTTGCATATATGTGCTATCCTAGTACTCTGTGACTGATTGCGCCACTCCACGCCTGGCATGATTACATAGATCTTGTCTCCAACTTACTTTCCCTCAATCAACGGCATGACCGGATGTCTGCTAACCTTTTTCTTAACTGCAAGTTAAATGTCTGAACTAGGAGCTGGAGAGAGCACCTAAAGATGGCTTCAACCAAACTTTGTTAACTGCGCAAAGGCTGATGCAAGCCAGTTGGACGTTGGTTAACACTGCTCTCCGCTTTCTAAGTCGTGCCGTCCCAGACCATGTGATCGAGGACCAAGGCCATAATATCCCAGTGGCCACTTCAACAGAGGCCATGAATGCTGAGGGACAAGGAACAGAAATGAAGAGGCTGACCTCATATGCGATGTGGGAGACATGTAGTGCTTTGCGTGTGGAGAGGAGGCGGCTGTACACAAACACAGTGAAGTCAAGCTGAAATCCAGGTGCTGAGTGCTTCTCCAGAGGATACGGCATCTGCTGAGAGTGGACAGTTTGTGAAATCACCAGGGAAATAGAGTAAACACAATGAAGTCACACACGAAATGCAGGAATGGCTGCTCTGGAGAGACGACCGGCCGGGTCGCTGAGAAAAATAAATACAGAGGACAAGTGCATCTTAAATCTTACAGCCTAAAGTACATCACTCACTGCAAGGACACTGAGTGGCAAATTGTTAAGCAACAGTTATATTCACAAGTGTCATGAATACAATGAACTTTGTCTAGTTTGAGAGGGCGATGATGGCTTTCTAAGGAACACACAAAGAAACATATAGAGAGAACTCGAGCACACAGCTGTTTTTCAGAATATTTATACTTAGTATTTTCCTGATTCCTCTGGCATTGCGTAATTTGTTCAGTGTTTCTTGGGGAATTAGGAGAGGTGTTTGTATGATAAACCTCTCGATGAGTGTGACAGTAACATGACCCTGTATTGGCCATAGAAGTGCAATAAATAAAATAATAATAATAACAATAATAATAATCAAAAATCTTTCTACAACTTCCACAAAGGACTCATTGTGTTATAAAATGATACATGAACTTTATTTTCTTTACATTAAGATTCATTCCCTTAATTATAAGCCCATAGCTTCTCTGATGTTAGGCCCTAGGACAGGGTTTTCTGTAGGGCCAGAATCCAACATAGTTTGCAGATTTCCTTGCTGAAACACATCTTAATCAGCTAATTGCTGAGTTTAGTAGGGGTGTTTGGAGAGGGAAATCTGCAGACTGTGTTGGATTTTGGCTCTCCAGGATCGGAATTAGAGAACCCTGCTCTAGGCAGTGTTTTACACAGCTTTTGGTCCCACAACTGTCTTTCACTTTTCTGTCAGAGACTCCCTGGAAGCTCATTCTAGCAGCACTGGTACTGAAGACGGCTCCTCAACAACTGTATGGTTGTTAAGCATTACCTGCCACACTTGGTATGTTGGTTTCGATCGTAAATGTCTGCAGAATAAAGAGATGTCAAAGTTCATAGGGGGAGAGATGAATTCCAGCAGGGATGATGCGGTTGCAGAGGGCACACACGTCCCTCATGTCGAGTCCTGCACAGTTCCCAGGGATCTCAGGAGGGTCACATGACATCTTCCAAGGCAACCCTGTGAGCAGTTTCATGAAAAGTCTGATATGCTGATATATGGCGCCATCAAATTATTAATCACATCGCGAAAGGGCCAAGAATCAAGACCCTTATAAGAAAAGCCGTAATAAATGATGAAACTTTGAATCATATAAGATGGCGTTACAACGTTGACTTATCATAAAAGTAGAAATTTCTGTTATTAATATGAAAGTGCATTTAAGTCCAGGCCAGACATGGAACACAGTGCATGTATGTCCTGGAATGATCGTGGTTCTTTTGAGATTCTTTATCATTTTCATAATTACCAAAGATTTTCATAGAAGGACTCTTTGTTCCATTGGCAGCAGGGCCGATTCAATTTTTTAGGTCACCAAACTTGATTTTGGGACAAGGGGGGGATTTCATAACTTTCAAGTAACAGATTTTCTCTAGGATGAAGCACATTAGGATGAGAGCTATTTTCTTCAGTTTTCAAGAAACACCTATTTCGAAGACGTACTCTGGGAAGAAATGTGCTGGTAAAAATAGTGTGGATAATTAACTGCTAATTGGACCAGTTTCTCCATGGGAATGAAGCAAATTGAAAGTCGCACGTATACAAAATGCAGAGACAGAGACAGACAGACTCTCCAGTTCAAGGTGATTTTCACTGTCACAAATGCAGTGAAATGTTTTTATACTGGATACCGGTATGGTGCAGTTGGGACAGTGAGTAATACTGTTGCCTCACCTCTCAGGGGTTATGAGGTCAAATCCCACTTGCCTTCAGTTTGTGTGGGCTCCCTACAGTATGTTCTGTGAGTTTCCTCTCAAAGAAATGTCCCCAGTCTCGTGCCCTATACTGCGTGGGATTGTCTATACCCCCCCGGTGACCCTGTGCTAGATAGTCAATTGGGGGGGTGGGTGGTAATAATCTCACTGCTGACATGGCTTGTATTTATAACTCATCATCCTTGCACTTGTAAACCTGCATACTTTGTTGGCTGTTTAAATACCCAATGAATCTTACTTAACAAACAATGTGGGCTTATTTTCTTCAAAGTCACCTTCAAAGGAGTGATTTAACTCCCAGGCGGGAAGCGCAAATGCCTGCTGATGAGGTGACCTTTCCGAAGCGTGACTGACACGCCCAGAGCAAATCACACCACCATGGCCACTGTTAGCCATGATAGCCAGGCTCAGTGCCGGCTGCTCATTTTTTGTTAAATGAAGCTGCATTTTTATGCCAGATTTTTCAAAAAACAGTAACCCCCTGATTTTTGTGACACTTTGTGGCACCTTAACAAAAACATTTCATATAAAAATGTACGCTATTACAAGCAGCCTAAGGGGCTTCTTTATTGTTTTAAAAGTGGGATAAAAGTTGAAAATAACCCCTAAGACGTTTCAGCCGCATTGTCTCAAACAAGCACTAGCTGCAATGCTAACAGTTAAAAACGCAGCTGATCAGACTGATTTCCATCTCCTCAGTAACGGCTGCTGTTGTTTCCTGCACCCTTCTCTGTTCTCCTTTTCCAAGCCAGCAAAGGACACCTTTATTCCATCCTCAGCGTCACTGTGACTATTTAATACTGTGACTATTTACCCAATGGGAAATCTGGAAAGTAGTCAGTGGTTAACTGGTCAGGACTGGATGACACATTATCACAGTCCGGCTCTCGAAACACATAGACAAAAACTTTCTGCCCCATTACAACAAAGCAGGGAACTACTCTTACAGTGTCAGGAGACATTTGTACATCGTGAATCACATAGAGGAGGGGCATTGCAGTGCTTCCTTCTCAGGTCACTCTTTCGCACTGCTTACTCATCATCTGTCTTTTCTTCACATAATGCCATCCTTTGTGCTCCGAGGCTGATGGTGGTATTTTGACACCCAGAAGATCACACATTTAATATCAAGAGGTGGACAAGCTCCAATTCAAACAGCTTGATCTGACAGGAGTTTTTCCTTAACTTCACACTTAGATATGCTTAAGGTGTGTGTAGGGAGGGCATTTAACTGTGAATGTCCCGTAAATAGAGATACTAAGAAGATTCCGCTCCCTTAAACCAAGCTTGGAAAAAGATGAATGTAGCATAATTTTTACAGGTTACAGGTGCTTAGATCTTTTCTGTAGTGTCTGCATGAACATACAAGAAGTTGCCGTGTCTTTTTGTTTTTCACTCTAGCATGTTTTTCGTCCATATTGTATATTGTATATTTTCAAGAGAGGAGGGACAAGCAGTATCCCTGGAGCAATTTGGGGTCAAGGGCCTCGCTCAAGGACCCACCGGCAAAATGGGATTTGAACCGGCACAGGCACAGATGTGAACTTCTCAGAAAACTGTAAAAGAATATGAAAAATTCAGACAATTTTGGGCCAAGAATGCTTCAGATTATTTAATGGCGTGCTCCACCAAACTATATGTACACAGCCAGGTATTGCTGTGGAATTAAAAGGTTTTCTGGATTTACCTTGGAACATTTTTCTCGCCTAACAATAACAGCGCTGACATTTGTTTGAAAGGGAAGCAGACGCAGGTCTTTCTTTACACATCAGCTAAGTGGGTTGCAGCTCCTGCCAAAATGGAGGCCATTTTCATAGCTTTGTTTCTTTTCCTTTATCATTTCTTATACCGTTTTTTTAAACATAGTTCAACTGCCATCCTGAATACCAGGCAGAATTAGAGTCTTAAGTACGTACTGAGGAGAAGCTATGAAGATGTAAGGGGGGGGGGATCTACCAGTGGCTTTTATGATTTGGCATGGTCCTCTGGTGAAATACTGTGTGGCTCAGTGGCTTTGGACATTAGGCTGCTATTCCTTTGCTTGGAAGGTTGTCGGCTCAAATCCCAAAATTGGCAGAGTGAGGGCCCCTGAACAAGGCCCTTAACCTCCCCCCCCCCAACCACTCCAGGGACTATCTGAGTGATCACCTTGGACAAATGCGTTTGCTAAATAAATAAAACATAGAATCTACAAAGTACCTAAATCAAAAACTTATCAGAGGAATCTGATATCTAATGATCCCTTTTACAAGAGCCTGAAACTTAGAAAAATGACTGTGATAACATAGGTTAAATACTAGTGTCCCTAAATAAGTCACACTGAGCTGTGTCATTCAAACCCACCTAAGTTAACAGTATTTACACCGTTACACTGCTATAAGAACATCATACTTCATTCAACAGAGTTTAGGACATTTAAAAAACATCAAATAAGGTGAATACTGCATTGTTCTGTAGACATACTAGTGCCACGACAACCAAATGTGAAGGAAGGATCTGTGACAGCGGCATTAAGACAAGGAAGCATCCAGACAGGGTATTTAAAACGGACTTGATGACAATAACTTGGCAACTCCTAATCCCCCCACCCCCAGCCCTTACTCTCACCGAGACACAAGTCCCCACATGCCTTCTTAAGCACTTAGGGTTTTTTTTCTGGCCCCCGGCCTTTTTACCTCCTGTGGGGTACTCTTGGCAACAGAGGAGCTGACCGTTGAGCTGCACGTTTTGGCCAAACAGCAGTCAACAATAAAATGAGAGCATTGTTTTGAAAAAGCAGGATGTCGGATATGGGAAAACAAAACCGCTAAGCTACAGCTTAAATGTTAAGGGCAGCACTGCACCCCTCCAGTGAGACGTTAAACACAAGCTGCTTCACTTAAACAATTAAATTTTAAACCATGTAAGCAACTCTGAACAACATAACCATGATGTTCTTCTGAAATTAGTTTTTTTTGGTAGCTGTAGAAATGACTGATTTAAAAAAAAAACCAGGGCAGGACTTCTGGTGAGAAATGTGGAGTATGATTTAATCTGAATTTAATCCAAAACATACAACCAAGACATTCATTTAGTGCAGGGGTTCCCAACCCCTGGTTCATGGACCAGTGCTGGTCCATGGCCAGTATCCCTCTGGGAAGCGGAAGGTTAGGCGTTTGCAGAAGGAGGGTCTGGCTGCACATCCACTGTGAGACACATCCACTGACAGACAGGAAGTCCAGTGTGGGCCCAGAAATGACATCACTCTACATCCACTGTGAGACACATCCACTGACAGACAGGAAGTCCACTGTGGGCCCAGAAATGACATCACTCTACATCCACTGTGAGACACATCCACTGACAGACAGGAAGTCCAGTGTAAGCCCAGAAATGACATCACTCTACAGTACATCCACTGTGAGACATATCCACTGACAGACAGGAAGTCCACTGTGGAGCCAGTAGCATTTTTTGTTTATTCAGTATGGTAGATTTTTTTGCTGTCTGCTGTGTTTGAATTGATAATGTGCAGTATTTAAAAACTTATTTTTGCAGTTACTGTTTATTATGTTGGATATATGGAAAAATTCCACCTTCTGCCAAATAATGTCTGAGTTTTAAATAATGATATAACATTAAGGAAAAGGAAGATTTTTCTTTCTACTGTATATAGGTAATTCTAATGCTACATAATCTTAATGGAAAGAGTTAAAATAAACAAATGCTCATACTGAAATATACACACACAGGAGCCTGTTATGAACTGTCCTTGCAGTGCACTTTACACAACTTAATGTTTACTATTTTTTTGAAGGTCACTTGATGTCGTCCTCCGATTAATTTCTGGCATTACAATGTCACTTCTGCCATTTACCTGACTGGTTTCTGGTCGTTCCCAGTGTCTCTTGCTTCACCTTATTCTTGTGTGCTGCTGTTTTAGAAACTTTGAACCTGTAAGCAACCTGCTGCTCAGTGTAGCCTTCTGCCCACAGAAGCACAATTAAACCAGGATTTTTTAAAATGCAGATTTGTTTAAAAATATAGAATGGTCTCAAGTTATTCTGTATATGTCGTGTTTCACTATTCTGCCTACGGATTTTGGTCCATATTGCTCAGCATGATGGCCGTTCTACTGGACATGGAGCTACAAGCAGAGAGACTCCCTCCTAAACATTTAAGATAAATGTCTCCCCTCAAGTGGGTGGCATGGTGGGGCAGTGGTTAGTGCTGTTGCCTCATACCTCTGGGACCAGCATTCAAGTGTCCGCCATGGCTTGTCGGTCTAAAATTGCCCCCCCCCCCCAAAAAAAAAAAACATGCCTGAATACTGAACACCTTTACAGCAGCAGTTCCCACCTTGTCCCCATTCCTCCATCTTTCCCAGCTCTTTATTTCAGTCAACCTCATGCTGTAGTGTGTCTTTAGCATGCCTGTATAATTCTTCCAATAAATCACCTGTTATGAATGAAATTAAGTGAAATTTAACTGCGTTAACAACATCTTGGTTGCCAGGGCTAATGAAATGCATCGGTATGTGGAAAAATGTGGAGTATCCAAGGATTATTTATGTTTATTTGGCAGGCACTTTTATCTAAGGCGACGTCCAGTTCAGAAAGTTGAGTCAGTCCATCCCTGGAGTGCCTGAGGTTAAGGGCCTTGCTCGTGTGTTCAATGGTCAAACCAGTCTGCCAACCACAGAATTAGACCCAACAGCCTTACCGCCACCACAAAGGATATCACTGTGTACAACAGCACTCTGCGTGTTATATAACATGAAAGGATTGGCTACTGAGTTGAAAGCTTACAATCGGCCAATATACAGTACATTCACGTGAGGAGGAGTTTACGAAGAATCCCAGGTAGACAGAGTTCTACAAGAAAAAACCTACCAACAGAATAGTAATGCAAGTTTTCATCCAGAAATAATCATGTATTTTGTATCACAAAAAACAAGGCTGGAATGGGCCATGGAAAAGACAGACATTGACCTGCGACTAGGATGGAGGCCAAACTGAAGAAACATTGTAGTGCTGAAAGATGCACCTCGAATGTCTTGGCTCTTTTGTTTACTGGAAACGAATCTGCTATTGTTAAAAAATGGGCAGGCATGTAATAGGTTTCAACTCAGTTCTTTAGGAAGGTGAAATAATGTACTTTTTCTGGAGTAATCTGAGAAATTCATAAAACTAAGGTGTTCTGGTGTAAAATAACAGAACTACTTCTAAGATCACAATATTGCTGTTTATCCTTTTTTTCCTTTATTCTCATGTAATTGCTTCAGTCCCCAAAACACAGATGGGAGTTTTTTGGCAGGATGTGCAAAACATACAGTCCCCCTTTTTAACAGCCACAATGGCTTATACGATGCTTACACTATATATTTTCACTTTTCTTTTAACTGCAGGATGTGCATAGGATGTCACTGGATACACAAAAATGAAAAACCCACTGATTTGTTGACCCAAGATTACAAAATAAATGTTACAAAGAAAAATTTCCAATTACTTAATAAAAAAAGTCCTAGTCTCCAACACAAAAAAACAGGATTTGTTCTTCCAGAGTAAAACATATATTTGATTTTGTGGCACCATTTTAGCTCATGAACGGAAAACTGAAAGATAATTCGAAACACATGAAGACTGTTCTTTCATAATGCCCATAATCCTTTGTTATTACTGCAGCTCCATTTTGATGAGACACACACGATAATAATGTCATTTATTCATTTAAGTAGCCCTTATGTTTATGGGATACCTGCCCTGAGTAATTTCACCCATCCCCTACCCATTAAATCAGTATTTCCATTATGTGTCTCTTGGTTATGAGTTTGTTTCTGATTTTTAGCTCAAAGGTACAATGACTTTAGTTCAGCTGGCATTTGAACTGACACTTTTTGCATTATAAACATATGTCCTTAACCGCTGCACCACCTGCTGTCCAACAAAAGAAAGCGTAGAGGAAGGACACAAAATGCAGCCAAGTACTGGCTTTCTCTCCCAAAAAGGAAGACTGTCAGCAGTGATCCACTCATGAATATCGTCAGTCTCACCCCAAAATGAATGAAATAAAAGTTTCATAAGAAAGATAAAAGACATATAAAAAAAACAACAGAGAAGAAATTATGCTGGCTGGTTTTGTGCGTTAGACCTCTGCGCCTGTGATCTGAAGACGACTGGTTCAAATCGCATGGTCTGCAGAGAAGTTGTATTACGTTTGAGTCCTTCAGCAAGGCACTTAACCCAGAAAAATGGCCCAGGGACACCAGATAAATGGCTGAGCCTGCACTGTGATACCAAGCTTCACCCTCATCTGTATTTGTGAAATGATACTGAGACTCCAGAAAGCACAGAAGCTCTGTTTCTGGATAATCAGCTGCCTTTGGAGAACCAGGAACTCAGGGTGGATTAAGAACATGCAGCAGATATTTCAGGAGGACAACCAAAACAGCAGGGGCATGTGGTTACAGACTGTGTGTGCGTACACACTGTGCGTACCCCCGGCATTTACACTTCATATTATTTGGTTAGTTTTACGTGTTTTTTTTTTCTTTTTATGTTTGTAACATTGCCAATTTGTGATTTGCTCTTATTGAGCAGTATATTTCTCCCTCTATTATTATTTTGCATTGCATACTGTCTTTTCGGAGATGGAACAGACAATATGTAGAGATGCACGATATATCAGTCAACATGCTGATATTACTGGCCAATATTTAAATTTTAAGTTAGCAGCACCAGAGTTAAAGACACAATTACTGAAATAATGATGGTGATTCCATTTGACAATCAGCCGTTTTCTGTAGCGGAGGATGACAATTTTGGTCGGCTCGTTCACCACTTATGTGAGGTCTCAAAGTATCAAGCCTGCAAAATGTTTGCAACTCATTATTAAATCTGGCCCATAGATGTATATTTTGTTTTCCACAAAATAGAAAACATCATCCACTAATCACAGACAGCCAACTGACTGGCTTTGCTCTAATGAACATTCACCGTGACATCAAAACAGACCAAGAGGCAGAGAATCAACTAAACATAGGTGGGCAAGAATGTAATTTATAGCAGGTCAGTGTGTGTTTGTTGGGGAGGTGCATACCCTGACATAAAATCCTGCAGGTGCCCCTGAAGGCAGTGGCTCAGTGTTTGGTACCATCACCTCACACTTCTGCAGGTCTGGGTTTGATTCCTGGGGAGTTTGTGTGTTCTTCATGTTTTCATTGGGCTTCCTCTCACACTCCAAAAACATGCAGTGATGTTGTTTCTGCTCTGTGTTAGTGTGTCCTCTGCCTTATGCCCTGTGCTTCCAGGGATGCACACCAAGTGCACCACTACCCTGTACTAGATAAGCAGTTACAAAATCAAATCAAAGGCATCAGTTAATTTATATAGTGATACTTTATCCGTCCCAACAGGGAAGTGGCGTTCAATAATCTGTCTGCTCAGTGAGGCCACAAACAGTGCTTCACGCTATTCCAGTCACAACTGTGTAGATACAGTAATATAAATATGAGTGATTCTTAGACATACTGTACAGGATGTTTGCAGTGTGTAGATTTAGCAGTGCATGGAGTACTCTGCAACGCTGTGGCTAATCGCTAGCGGAAGGTATTTCCAGCATGAAACAGAGAAACAAAAATTAAGGTTAAGGTGAAGGGCAACTTTGTGGGCTTCTATAGCAACATACAGGAGAGTCTCCCTGGCATTGAGCACGAGAGAACAGAAGCACAGGGAACATTAGAGAGTGTATCCATTAGGGGCAAATAGCTGCCAGATCCCACTGTATGGAAACGAGGATACAAGCTTAAAAAGTGAAACAGTGAAAATGCAACATTTTGTACAAGAATGAATGCATACACACGGACAGAGAACAAATCATTGCAAAGAGAGTGCAAAGCGATGTCAGCATGATATACTCTAGTTTACCGGTGAGTCATATTGCACAGATATTCACTTTGATGGAGTCTTGGAAATTAGGTTTCAAATGATATTGTACCTCAAAGAAAAATACACCAGACATTCAGAGGAAATTAATATTGAGTTGTCACATAGTCTAGCCCTTATCTCTGCAATAATCAGACTATTATTATTATATTCTGTCATGTCAATATTGTATTATTACAGAAGAAATTTCAATATTGAAGTTATTTTAATTGCAATTCAGCTTGTATCCACCACAATTGCTTTTCTCTAATCTACTCATTGTGTTAAATGCAACAAAAATGTACTTTTTTTTAGTTTAATTTTTAGTGAAATACAATATTCCAGGTGTTATTTTATTGTGCATAATTGAAAATGAGGTAAATTGTCCAAACACATTCCATTCTATTATTGTACAATGCTGATGCAAAGCCAAATATGATAATTTAGCAAAATTGTCCCATTAATTTAACCTACTAAATTACAAAATCCAATTAAACACAAATTTTTATTGCTTTTGACAATACTGTTCATTCTGTAACAGATTTGCCCTCAGGGCCCAATTTCACAGTTTTTTTTTAAACAAGACAGAAGATGGATAGGAATGTATTACAAACATATATTTAGTTAAAATGCAAACCTAAGTCACCTAACACTACCACTACCAATACCAGCAATGAAATGTACCAAATATTCAGGGCCTATTGCTTTTAAAATTTAACTGAGAGTGTAATTTCATGACAAAAGCAGGCTACATTTTAAACAGGGCAAAGGGAGTCATCAATTGTCTGTCCAAAGAGTCATTCTCTTGGTACTTGATGACAGGGAAGATTCAATGGCCTCCTCTTTGTTTTGAGCACTTGGGTTGCGGGATGTCCTTAAGTCCTCTGGAATCTGCGGCGATTGTGCTCTCAGACAATCTCCACCCCTCCATCATCAGACAGTGAGATAAGACCCTGATTTTTTTCCTGTTGTTTTTCACTCGAGTTTTGAGTCTCACAGGTCACTTGCTAACCATGGAGTTTATTTCCCCTGTTAATGACACAGCAGGTCACCCTGGCAAGTTTAGCTGGAGTTTCACAACATTGGCTGTTTAGCCTTTGACAAGGGCTTTACTGCTGTCTTTGATGGCTTCGTATAAATGCGAGAGAGAGCACATTGTCTCCAGTGTAACAATTGGTTCTGTTTCCCACAAGTCACTGAATGATCCACCTAGACGGAGCCAGACAGAACTGAGAAAACCCAGCTACAGAGATTTCAAATATTTTGATCACTCCCCAGTTGCTGCCAGTTCTATCTTCTATCTTCTGCTTAGATAAGCGACTGCCATTAGCTGAAACTGACAGAACCGTGCCCCCGCCCCTCCCCCCGTGGAGGAACTTGGGCTGGAATCTCATGGAGAGTCTGACATAACATGCAGCTGAGATATGCAGACAGAAAGGCTGAGGATTCGGCCCTGGAGCAGGCAAAAGATGGCCGAGTCATTCAAGCCTCCTGGGATATTTTTGGCCCCTACCAATACAATCTTATATCTGCATGTTCGCATAAGGGGGAAGCACAGAAACGTTGTTTTTCCCTTCCTGTGGGTCGGAATCTTTATCAGTGTTGAACTGAGATTAGTACCACGGAAGAATTTTCCATGTAGGCTACAAAAATATTTGGGCAAGTATTCTGAATTAGTTCTGTCTTTTATTTTGACATTTTTAACGTTGCCATGCACCATTCTCAAGACTAGTCCCTGACTGCTCCCTAAGCCATGGAAGAACTAGTTTCTTCAGAACTAGCCTAGTCTGACAGAACCCGTTTCTTGTTTAGAAATTGGAAGACGGTCTATCACAATGAACCTTAACTCCAGAGCTAAGTTTAACAAGATTTAGCAAATTTTACAAACAACAAACTTTTCCCACATAATTCAACTTGAAACATGAGGCACGTCTGTAAAATACTGTGAGAATCTCATTAATGGAGGTGAAACCAGTAAAATTTCAGTAATTTAACCCAATAACATGGCCTAATCAACCACTGTGAGAAGAAAAAAATCTCAGAATGATTCATTGTAAACCAATGAACTGGGAAAACACTAGCATTTAAAAGTGATGTGACCTCATCAGCCATAAAATCTTAATTCTTCTGACAGGCAGGATCCAGAAATACACCTCTCTGACCAGGAATGTCTGTAGAAAAACTCTGGTGACTATGATGACCAAATCCGTCCCGTCGGGCTGTCTCAAGTAACGCGAGGAGCAGTAAGGGGGAAAAAAAATGAGAAGCAGGAGGTGTCCTGGGTCAGAGATCATTGATTCATCATGGGTTTATTTGACAGGCTACATTCCGAAGTGCTGCTTGCTTCCATTCTACTCCCATTGAATTAAACAGGACATCCATAAGCTTGGAGCCTTGGCCCTTGTTCCATCTCATAACAGCCAGTGCTAATCAGCACCATGGACCAATGAGCGGGTCAATGAGGAGGGAAAATGCAGCATCAGGAAAGAATCAGCGTTGCTTTGATTGTTGAGTTAGAAACAAATTCGAGGACCACAGGCCACCAGCTTCTGACTTTTATCTTTGATTTTTACATTAACGGGTTTCATTAGGTGGTAGATCTTCATGGTGGTAGAGACCCTGAGAGTCCTTCTCAACTTTTTGTCAGTTTGGGGATTCCAACCCAACTGGTTCCCAGAGAGTCCAAGACAGTTTGGCACAAGGACAGATGTATCTGCTGTCCTTGGGATCTGCTAACAGAGCCAGAATTGGCAAAGCCAGATCTTTGCGTGATCCCCCAGGATAGAAATATGGCTTTGGTAACACTTAAAGCACACATGTATAATGCACAATTGACACCTTCATAAAGTATTAAAAACAGAGTTATAACTATTTATAAAAAAGCATAACACATTACAGCCATTATAATGCATTATGAAGGCATTATAGATGTGAGCTTAATAGAGCATTCATAATGCATAATAAACATAACTATAATGTGTTGTACTTTTTTATACATTAAAAATTGCATGTTATGTCTTGTCTCTTATACTTATGTCCCCTGTGTCATAATCTTAGAGCAACCAAGCATTTCACTGCAAATTCCACTGAGTATAACTGTGTATGTGACAAATAAATCTTTGTGTTGACTTGACCTGGCTTGAGCATAATGGATATGAAGACAACAGAAAAGGTTTGGTATTCCATGTTCAAAACTGTTAACACGGTCAAAGTGTCCCAGAAGAGGTCGTGTGATTTGCCCCCCAGATTCTCGGGACATTCTCCGCCGTGGCGCAACACGCTTGGCAGGGAAATCCTTGAGTTTAGTTTCCGTGCGGGAAAGCAGCCGCGGCCCCAAGCAACGCCACGTCATTATTTTTTACATGTTTCTTTTTCTTCATTTGGCTGGAGTGGGTGGAGGGACACTCTGGGACTTTGAACAAACAACGTCTTCACGCTGCCAAACAGTTTAACGCATCGATGTGCAGAAGTAGCCAACAGAAGGCATTTGCGCAAATCAGAAGAACTATTTATAGTTCAATTATTTTTCATTTAAAAATATTTTTAAACATGTGTATCCACACCTGGTATTCTTTATTCAGCTGTGTTGAGTATGTGTGATTGATAGAGTGGGAAATCTGTGAATGCGACACCCAGACAAACTGGCATAGTGTCTCTCTATTGTTAGCAGGAACTGACATAATAATAATAATAATAATAATTATTATTATTATTATTATTATTATTATAATAATTCTTGACTGAACTCGCACACAAAACACTTAAGAAATGAACAAGGACTACAAATGCAATTGGAAATAAAGTAATAAAGTCTGAACCTAAAGTGGGTTAAACCACTAGGCCTATGTAAGAAAGGAATATTAGTATAAATGGCAAATTCAGAGGCACGACACTGCAAGTTAAGCATTTTAAACACACAAATAAAAAAGAATTTAACATTGTAAAAGTAATGATTTTCGGAACAGAACAATTATATAAAGCCAGGTTATGTCTCCAAATTGTCCTGCGAAACATGGTTGTAGTTCCTCTAACCTGCGGATTCAGATTTGGACCCCCAGTGGACACATTAAAAATCTCCCCAAGTCATTAGGCCTTCATTGTCCAACATGCTCCATGTATTAAACTTTCTAAGGATGGTAGAAGAGGAACTTTACTCCTAAGCAGTAATGCTGGCCGGGGGCACTCCTCGTTAGCGCAGCAGGCAAGCGCGAATCGGCACAGATCCCCCGCTCCGTCAATTAGCCATCAAGCAGCATTTCCCCACAGACCAGCGTTGGCGCCTGAACGCCAAACGCCGCGCCTATAGGCCGCCTTATCAATTGTGATTATTTACCCAGTCCTCTTTGAGCTGAACGCCATGCGTGTTGTGTTGTCCTTTCGCACAGGAAGCAAACTTTTCATAATTAACCAATTATAATGCATGAATTAGAAATGCAGGCATTTAATTTCTCTCTGACAACAAATAGTTGCATTTCACATTGACGTCTCATCTACGCAGCTAGTTCAGGGTGAGCGGTACAGATTAGGAGTTTATCCTGGGAATTTGACCAAGGAGCTTTTAAAGTTTATTTCCCTATAAATCACAAAGCGTATTATTAAAGTTGCGGACGCTGCTGGTCAGGTCACACTTATGTGTCAAATGTTTTGAAAACACAACAATCCAGCGTATCTATGGCTAGCTCTGGTGGGTGTGTAGTGGAATTGTGAAAATTTAGTTCTTCTGACAGAGATAAAAGAAATATACCATTAAACCTTGCCTCTCTGAGAGAGAGGTGATTTAGACCAAAGAATCCTGAAGGCCCTACAAAACTCTGCATATATTCACATATAACTGCTAAGAAATTATGTTTTTTTTGTTGCAGAATATATATTTTTTGTAATCCACTACAGATGCAGTATGTCCTATAGTGCTGCAATAACACAGCACGCATAATTCTGCCCAATCACATCCTTGAGTTTAGTATTAACTATGGTTTACGAGACCCAATTTTTGCTATTTTTTTTAAGAACCAACAGTGCATACAGGATATAAATGCCTTCACAGCAGCTGGAGCTGGTGTTGACATTATTTTCTCTATGCGTTTAATATAATTATTGCATTTGTGGGAGCAAAAAACACACGGCCTGTCCGCGGATCCCCGAGGAAGCAACTGGGGGACGCTGCTCAGAATAGTCCATCCTAATCAAATTAGTTGAAACTGTTCAACTGAACCCACATCCTATCTCCACTGTTCAACAACCACAACATGAATGTGGTGCCGGTCCACCAAGGGAAGCACCAAGGCAGGCTGGGCTGGGTTGTGACTCCTACACGCTATCTGCACCCTGCGTGATGAGCGGCGATTTGCGGGAGACGGCCCAGTGGGGAGCTCGCTGTCAACAAGCAGCACGGAGCACAACTGAATATGAAACAGAATCATTTATGAACAACAAAGGAAGAAGAGGGCTTGAAAAAAGCTAATAAATAAAAGAAGAAAACAGGAGAAAATCCTATAAAACCCTCTAATTAATGAATAAATAGCCATACAGCTGGATTCAATTATTAGATATGTATGTTTCTTTGGATAAGGCATATTTAGGGATGGGCTTGATCTGTTTCTTGATATAAGCTTATTGATGGCTAATTTCAGGGACTCAGGGACATTTCCTGTTTACAATGATCTTCTGATAAAACACAGGATGAAATGCTTGCTGGAAATGTGCCTTTGATTAGGAAACCTGGGCCCAATTAACCCCAAGACTGCTGTGGTTTTTATACATTTGTAACCAATTTTCAGATCTGATTTATCAAGTCATTAAGGGATTACTGAAAAAAACAGCGTGGGATGATTTAATTTTATATAATAAATTGTTTATTGGATGCATTAATAGACCTTGCACAAAAATGTGCCAGTGTGACATTGGTTTCAGACAAAACTGCAGTTTCCTTTCTTATCTGGTCCGACTCACTTAAGGTCTTTGAGGCGTCTTTCTTTATAAGTTTCACACAGTTCACCCATCATCCATTTGAACTTACCCTTAGAGAGTCACAGGAAGCTGGGAGCCCGTCACAGGAAAATCAGAACAGAGGATACCCTGGACTGGATGGCAATGCTAAGCACACACTCACATGCTGTAGGCAGCTCTGGGACACGAGTCCACAAGGGGAAACCAGGACGTCTAGTGGAGACCCACATGGACGTGGGGAAAACACACAAATTCCACACACAGAGAGCCTGGGCCAGGATTCCAGCCACGACCCTGGAAGTTGCTACTCTACAACGCTAAGCACCAAGCCGCCGACACTCACAACGGCTCCTCGAGAAATAGTTATGAAACGATAAGGATGTAAACTCATTGGCTAAAGTCTGGGGACTGGGGGTGCTCTCGAACCCTTAACCGGGGTACTTAACCTGACCTGCTCCAGTAAAATATGCAACTGCATAGAAGGACAGAAAACACTTTACACAAGATTCTAGTATCTACTGACAAAAACGAACATCAAATATTATTTTCCTCAGTTTTCATAAGTATTTGCTAATAAAACAAGTCTGAGATTATGTGTAATTTGCATACTCCACAGTTCAGAGAGGAGTTCAGTGCTAAAAGCAAGAGTTTATGGAACAATGGGAAGTGGGTACCAGTGTCACAATGTATATAATAGTGCAGCTCTTCTGCGGTCACAAATTCAGTTTGTTAGTTGAGGTAAAACAAGTAGGAACGTGCATTTGATGCTGAGATCTAATGCAGTGTAGAATCTAAGGAATAATATCTAGAAAGTATGAGCAATTCATGAATGACGCCACGTCTCACCACAGCAGACCAAAGAGAAGAGAAAAGAAAGGTCACAAAATGAATCACGATATAAACAAGTTGGATTTCTCAGAAGGATCTAGAGAACTTGTCTGTTCAAGGTCCGTGTTACATATGGAAGCATCTTCTGATGGACGAGAGCACCACTATTTTGCTGGAACCTCCAGATTAAGGAACAGGCACATCATAACTGCTTAGTCATTTTTCTGGCATATTTTTGCGGTAAAACCAGGGCCAAACATATTGACACTACGGTGATCTCACACATTATTAGAAAAATCGTGGACTCATAAGTTCACCTTTGTGACGCCGTGGATTCTAACACCGCGTGAGCATAAGGTGTCTCTTTCGTCAATCACATTTACAGCCCCCTCTTCCCGGCAGCCCCAGGAAGTGTGTCCGGTGAATTGGCCCCACCCCAGCTGAGGTGCAACTGACAGTCCACTGCATTCCACAGCAGACCCTGGCCAACATCAACAGCTGCAGGGCAGCAGGGGTGTTTGAGAGCCTCAACTTGCTCCAAGCACAGGCCCAGGCTGGCCAAGAATGACCCCTACACAGGACCCCCAGTGTGATCAAACAAACAAACAAACAAATTTACGTTTGTATAGCGCATTATCACAACATTACATCGTCTCAAAGCGCTTTACAGCATCCCCACCCAAAGCCCCCAGTGAGTAAGCCATAGGCGACAGTGGCAAGGAAAAACTCCCCAGAAGGAAGAAACCTTGGGAGGGACCAGACTCAAAGGGGGAGCCCATCCTCCAGGGGCCAGCAGGGAGAGTCACATGACACATACAACACCACAAATTTAGGCTTCACCTTACATTCATCAGATCTTGCTTCAGCCAGCAGAATGGAAAATCACACTAGCCTCTTGGTCTGGGTATGACAAGCTTTCCTCCATATTGTACCTGTTACCCTCGTATGGCGAACTGCAGCATGACGAATTGCCACTGTTACCTGGATGGAAGCAGGCATAAAGAGCCATTGAACATGCGTCATTGAATGCGATCAGGCATGCGATCTGGCAGCAGCACAAATGTCTCGGCACCACCAGGGGATGGAATTCTACACTCATGTGTTATGTGGTTATATGGACATTGCTTCCTGACACAGGGAATTCCACACTACGTTTGCATCAAACTGGAGTGTGATATTAAATGCTTCCGAGACACGGCAGTCAGTATGAAAGATCACACCCCCACACAGGCTGACAAGTCATTTCAGTATTTCACTGCTGAAATGATCCCCTGACATCTCAAATTCATCAAAGTTTTGGGCTCCTGTCTGATCAGATAATACTACGTACAAGTTCCTTCTGAACAACTAAGGCCTGATTACTGAACAGCTTTTACTTCTCATAAACTTAAAAATTGTCATAAAAACTTGATATATTTGTTTTCATTACCTTGCTGTAAGTCATACTTTTCTTTAAAACATTTCCTATATGGCACATTTTGAGGCAATGTTAAATAATCCCACTTTCTTTTAAGAAATACATTCACATATCTGGGAACGTTAATATCCATAATTTGACTAATTAAAAAAATTCTCGATAGTAATTGCGATACCCTAAGGGCCTAAATTGCCTTGCTGAAATGCTGGCTTTCCCCCAAAGATAGTCTTAAATGGGTTCATATGGAAAATGTGTTATCTGAATAATCTGTGGAAAATATCGCCTGAAAGCGAAAGTTGGAGATGAATGATCCCATCAGGGCCAAATTTTTTTTTAAACTCTCCCCAGGGTTTTACATTTTCTGATACAATGCCCCCGTTGTTGCGGTATGATGGTTTAAAGAGCCTAACCAATCAGCCAATGGCCTTTGCGTCATACAGAATCCTTGTGAACAGGTCATGATCAATACGCATTCCACATATCAAAGGAAGAATGCAATACTTCCATGAACCAACACGTTTTATATGAGCCGCGATGAAGCAAAGCCTCGGAAAGATGAGCATTCCGTCATGTGCTGAGAAATTTTTATTATTTGGTTTTTTAAAATACATTCCTCTCACTTCTTGTGTCATTTTAGAACAGGGACTAATGAAGAGCCCCTTAAAATCTGTCCTCTTTTGATAAATAACCAGAGTGCTGAGTATGAGGTAGCAAACAGAGATGTTTCATGCCAGGCTTCCAATGACATGAACGGCAACCTTAAAAAAAATGAGAGAAGAAAAAAAAAAAACCACAGACTTCAAAGGGCAACTGTGATTGCTGGGCTTTAGAGAGCTCAAACCGAAGCAGATGTGAGGCACTCAAGATCGGAGGCATCGGCGACCTGAGCCATTTGAACACATTTGCTCGCCCCAACCCCAGTAATGCACTTCACATGGTTCAGTCAATCATAAAATCCGTTCTGGTGAAACGCTCTCTTAATGAGAAAGGCAGCCTTTCAAAACAGCCAGCGCTCGGGCTGCGGCCCCAGCTCTTCAGGTGTCTGCAGGCTGCCTGGGCTCCTGAAATCTCACACATGAATATGGGGGACTCATACTCTAAGGTGTCTACCGCATATTTGTGATATAGTCCCTAGCTTACAGAACCATAGACACTTTGCCTCAGACTGACATTTCAGCACACAGTCCTCATTAAATTTGGATTGCTGTTTAAAGCCTTCAAGAAGGGCACTTTGTTTTGTTTTAATAAGCCGGTGGACTAATGCTCCAATTCAGTTACATGCATTGTAATGATTAGATACTGGAAGTAAAGGCAGATTTGTGGGTTGGGGCTCTCTTATACGACCAGCACCCATGTAACTGCCTATAGCACACAAAAACACGCCAAACCTCAGGAAGAATAAAAAGGGGAAGTTGGAACAGAGCTTTATCGTTGAAATGTTACAGCATGATTTTA
Organism: Paramormyrops kingsleyae; assembly: GCF_048594095.1. Lineage (NCBI taxonomy): Eukaryota > Metazoa > Chordata > Actinopteri > Osteoglossiformes > Mormyridae > Paramormyrops > Paramormyrops kingsleyae. Next base: position 16,831,147 of record NC_132798.1, read on the forward strand.
ATTCTCTTTCTAGACATCCAAAATCAAAATAATCATGAATGAATAAGCATGAACGCATGACCAGATGGATTGACATACATCCTCGAACGATTGTGGCATAAAATAGACTTTCCTTTTGTTGGTGTCTACACTCTTGTTTATTTCTGAATTTTCTAAACAGGTAAAACTAAGTTATAAGAAACACATAGCGCCATCTGGCGTTAAAATATGTACATGTAAACTGCGCAAAGGCTGCCATCTTGTGGTCATTACTCCACTTCAAACAGATATTTGCTCCTTTATGTTCGTTTTTGATACGGTTAAAACCCAGTGAGAATCGTTGGTGTAAGGATTCCTGTCAGTTTTAGAAAGGCCACGTTTTAGAACTATACCAATCAAGTCTTATCAGTCTGGATGCAGGAGATGATTTTTACAAACAATCCTCTGATCGCAGATTATAGCCAGGGAACTGGTACAAAAGTACACGTGTGGTATAATGGTTAAAATGCATGGCCATTCTTTTTCATAACAGGCAAATTCATATGAAAGTACATATTTATACAGGTATGACAAGAAAATCCCAGATATTTTAACCTTCACACCGTGAACGTGTTCGTTATAACAGCCTGCTTATAGTTTTTTTGTGCAGCTAGTTAGTATTTCTCAGGCTTCGTTATAAACACTGAATAATCAACGAAGACCACTCATCTAGCGCACCCAGAATGTGACCTAAGATGTAGATGTTAACCTACGTTCTATCCCCCACCTAAGGTCATGAGTTCTGAGTAGTGACCAAAAGAAGAGATCACAGATACAAGTGGTCGAAATGAGCTTCCTCCGCAGGATAGCTGGGCTCAGCCTTAGAGATAGAGTGAGGAGCTCGGACATTCAGGAGGGACTCAGAGTATAGCTGCTGTTTCTCCACGTGGAAAGGAGCCAGTTGAGGTGGTTCGGGCATCGATCAAGGATGCCTCCTGGCCGGCTTCCTGGGGAGGCGTTTCAGGAATGTCCAACCTGGAGACGACCCCGGGGCAGACCCAGGACACACTGGGGAGATTATATCTCTGGGCTGGACTGGGACCCCGGGTAAGCAGTGGAAAATGAATGAATTAAATATGTTTATAAATTTATTTTTAAAAAATGCATAGGCAATTGAAAGACTTAAATATCTGCTCTACCAATAACCCCAGTACAAAACATGCCCATTTCTGGATTTTACCATCTGTGTGGCATCTGGACTGTGTTTTGGTCGGGGGGCTAAGTTGGATTAAGAAACCCAAACATTACGAAAGAGCAGTAGACCTCATTAGGCACACGACCGAAAGCCAGCAGGAAACTGGAACTGAAACTGTCTGTTGACCTACTTGGTTCATCAATGCAGTCGTGCAAAAACGCTGAAATCCTCAAAGACTCCTCCAGCCTTTGTTCCTGTGCATCTCTGCCACAAAATGTCCGGCACCCATGCTTACCTTCCTGGTTAATACCAACTGCTTTTGGCACCATTTTGGAGTAATGGACACAAACTCTCAACCATTGTTTTAATCCGCAACCATCCCCAGCTGCAAGGCATCTGAATATTCACTCCAGAAAAGGCAGGCACAAGGACAGGGAGTCGACACGCAACAGAACATCAAAAACTAAAATAATTATGTAGCCTTTATTTAATACGAGACCTCCTCTACACAGCCCGGGACCTCGATCAACCCCTCCCCCCCACCCACAAACTTGAGCAACCCTTGCACACGCACACAACACACCACTGCTGTTGCACAGAACGCACTACAGGGCACATGCAGAAAATGTTAAAGGTCAAATTAACTGCAAAACACGCCAGTCATTTTTAAAAAAATCAGTCCTTTATAAAACACTTGTACGTCAGTGTAAAGGTTGGTGGTAAAATCTAAAAACACTAAAGGAAGAACTAAACAGCACCATCTTCTGGCTATAAAGCTTATATTCTCCTCACAGCGTCATCGATTTCAGAGATCTGCTCCTTCAATTGGTTCCACTGCTCTGGATTCAAGGAAATGCCTGGAAATGTACAAAATGGAGGAAGGTCACCCATGCGCAGTCATTTCTTTTTGGAATAATGTACTATAGTGAATGTTTCTTGCTGCAATAAACCAGTTACAAGCACAATCAAAATAAATATTTACTGTCCCACCATCCCTAATGTCACAACAAGAAAGGTGGTTCAGCTTCTTGGTTTTCCCTAATGCATCAGTTACACCTGCATAACTACACAAGTATTGGCCAGTTATGATGTATACAAGTGTAAACCCAGCAGCAGTAAAGAAACCCTACACTCTGAAAGAGATACTCCAAAATAGCCAGTATCTCATTACAGATGATTCCTGCCAGAGTGGGAGTTTCTCCAGGTGCCTTACAGGACAGTTACCTTTGCGGCCCGGCTTCATTTCTCCCTCCTGATCCATCCAGTACTCGCGGATGTCGATCAACACTTTGCCTTTGAAGTCCCTGACGCTGACATACCTCATCTTCCCAATCTGGGTGGCAAATGGCACACATGCATCCGGGGGGGGGGGGGGGGACAGAAGGTGTTAATCAGTGGCTAAAGCCTCGATAATGCAACGCGGATGAAAACAGTAACATATGTTTTACGGAATTTCAGAGCAGTAGGCAGATCCCTTTAGATACAAGTGCAGATGGCCTCGGTGCTCTGGGTAAACGTGCACCACACGTAAGTAGAAACATCATGGTGCTTCATGGCCTACAACATACTACTGTTGCGTTTTTCTTCAAAGCAACATATTCAACATGTTCAATGGGCCAAAATAAATTAGATTATTCTGCCTGTCATGGGATTTGAACTCACTATCTTCTGGGTATATAACCCAAACCTACCGAACTGCGCAGTACACACCTGGAACATGTTGTCATCCTTGCTCTTGCCACCTTTGGAGGGGCCACCAGCCCGGGAGCTCTCGCCACTCTTCTGCTTCTTTGCCGGTTTCTCTTGTGCTGCAGGAGCCTTCCTCTTCGCCTGAAAGAATCCATACAGTCTGCATGGGTGTAAACCCAGTAGCAGCCAAGAAACACTACCCTCTGAAACAGATATACTCCCAAACAGTCAGGGCAGTTAAGAGCTCGCATGTTAAGACAGGTGTGGCATTGGCAAGTTGTGTAGAGGTATGGATCAGGGCTGCCAGGAGCTGCATGAAACGGGGAAGCGCACCTTTGTCTCGACCTCACTGTCTGAGTCACTGCCAGAGGAGGACGACGACAGCACCTCTTTTGACTTGGGCATTCTGAAACAAACAGGGCAGGATGGTTTAGTCGTGGAGCACAATGCATCACCTGCTGCCCTCTCATCTAGACGATTCATCTTCCAAACCGAGAAACCATCCAGAAACCAAATGACAAATCCTCATTTTCCCAGCACGGATTCCTATATCTGGATATGACAGCCAGAATGCATCTCTTCAGCCTTGACAAGATATAGAAAGCTCATTAAATGATTGTAAATAATTAAAATGATTCCACTCTACTAAGTCCATGAAGGTCCTGAAAAGGTTAAGATACCGCAAGGATCGATTCCTTCAAAGGTGAAAACTGACTGGCTGAACAAAGACGGGTCAGACACAATTATAAAAATAAACACCATTCATACACTCTGAGTAGCATCACTGGAAAATTGTTATCCAAGAAATGGGTAGGGGTGTCATTTTTCTATAGCACATACATGTAAACTGAACCCAGTTGCATCAAATATCTGTTGGTCACCTGCGTGCACATTTAGCTAGTCACTTAACACAGGTACTAAAATTATTTCGTCACAGCATCTTGCTATGCAAAACAGAATCAAAGAGCCAGAAAATAATGGATATTTTGCATGGAAGCATTGCAAATAATAATAAGAAGAATCCTCAAATGTAATGTTCGCCATTGAGGCATCGCCTAAAATGAAGACCTGCCCTTGTCACAGCCTTCCAGCAGATCTTTCTGCTACGCCATTCGCGGCCGGCCTAGGCAGCGCGCGCGAGGAGACAGGGACGCCGAGACGGGGCGGGCTTCCTCCGGCAGCCGGCCACCGCGCCTCCTCGCTGCGTCTGAACGACCGCACAGTTCCGAGCAGATGAACGGGGTTTGTGAGGCAGGATGGGCTGCAAGCAAGAGACGATGCGGTGCCGCGGAAGCACGTTCTTCTTCGGCAGGCTATGCTATGCTATGCTAGGCTAGGCTACGATAAGGTTAAGCTATCTAAACACGCAGAAAGGAGAAGAGGAAGACGGAGAGCGCATCTTCAACAAACGCAGTAGAAATACATTTCGCAGTGCCGCAGCTGATAACTGCTTTTGTTAAACAGGTTCGCATGTTTTTTTCCACACTTTTACCCTTATCTAAATTACAGTTTTTTTTTTTAATAAAAATAGAATATCATTCCTACTTACATGAGAGTAATAGAGCTGCTGTCTGAGATGGTGTTCACGCGCGGCGCTCAGCCTTTCCCGCAGACGTTAACCCACTTTTTCAGAGCTGGGACGCCATTGGCCACAGTGGGTCACGTGCTTTTACATAGCTCATGGGAAATTAAGTTCTGCGGTCTTTTCACGGTGTGAGCGTTGCTACAATGGCGTAATTAACTTCATGCACAGTATTTATGAAGTGGGTTGTTTTTGTGCCTTTGTTTATTCTGTACATGTATGTTCAGCAAAGATTATTTTAGGCATTTTAAAAGTATTTTTTTTACTTTGCAACGTGGAAGAAACTGTGCACTGGATAACAATGGAATTGATGTTTAAAATAAAGTGATTTAACGTAAAAGGTTATAATTTCCAACATTAATTTTCTATGGACATTCCACAGTAACACCGAAATAAATTATACGTCATTTTCATTTTTGAAGATTGATTAGCAGTAGCACATTAGTACAATTGATTAGCACTTATGTCTCTTCACATAGTAAATAGTGACATGTTCTATTTTATATTACATACATTCAGTAAAGTACTTCAACATAATTTGATGAGTTAACATAGCAGAATATATTTTGCATATATTCTCTTTCGGCATTAAAGAGGATAGATGTATTAGTAAAATTTCTGTGTGGCATTTGGGAGGATAGATAGATGGATGGACCCAGAAGGATATCCATTGTGATTCAGTCGGTAGGACTGTTGCATCACACATCCAGGGTTGTGTTTGTGCGTGTGTCTATGTTAAGATCACATGTTTTTTCTGTGTCACGCGGGTTTCTTCCAAGACATACAGTTACTATATCATGCATATAAGTTGGTCATAGTGTGTGCTTGTATGTGCCCTGTGATGGACTGGCATCCTACTCAAGACTTGTGCTCTGTGTCATTTGGGACTGACTCCAGACCCCCTGTTACCCCAACCAGGACAAGGAGATAATAGTAAGTAGAATATGGATAAGGAAATATATGCTGGGGAGAGACAGGGCTGCGATCGATGGCCACCTGGAACACCAGACATTTCCCTAGCAAATGTTATCATGGGGCCATTCAGAAAAAAATATTGTGGGGTCCTCAAAGTCCAGGGCCAATTTTTAATCCCATTACAGCCCTGGGAATGGACAAAGACACGTATTTCATAATCTTCAGGAAGAAATTGAAGAAGTATTCAATATTATACCATACTACACGGATCCCATTCTAACAAACGAACAACCACTTGTGTACTTGTGTTTAAAAAAAAACAATAAAAAATTGTGGTATTAATAATATGATATAACGTTACAACATATAAGGCAATTTAACATAATGTGTTTTGTATCAGACGAGCCTATACGGAATGTAGGTTAAAAAATAGATCATTTTGAAATTCCCAGATTTTCTTCAAACACGCAACACGCATGCGCGCCTTTTCTTGCTGAACCGTTTCTTGTGCGACGCCGCGGCGCGCCGCGAATGAGAAAGGGGTTAGGAGTCAGAGTGCGCTGGAGAGCAGGAAACCAATGATACCCATATGTCCTGTGGTCTCTTTCACCTACGGTGAGTTAAATGCGTATAAACATTTATGTGGTACGCATATAAAACGTAAATTGATATAAAAATCGCGTGCTGAGGTTTGTGAGTGACAGTAACGATGAGATGAACGCATCCTTTGGGAGGCGTCTCAGTGTGCCGAATGAGACCCCGTACTGCAATGCCGGCTAGCTGGGCTTTCTCGCCGAGTGGTCATTTTTCATGCATCCGTCTTTCCGCAGTGCCCAGCCGGCTAGGTGAAGATGCCAAAATGGCTACCGGCAACTACTTTGGGTTTACGCACGGCGCTGCTGCGCAGTATAGGTGAGCATTGCGTGGGTCTGGGAACCGGTGCCGAGGCTGTGCGCTAAGGTGCACATCCTATACAGTCGAATATTGTGTTTTGGGTCCTTTTCAATTCACTGTGCTCGATCTGGCTATGCATTTACATTATTAATGAGTTTCACACTATAAGCCGTTAAGTATATTTTTAACAGTTGGTAAGGAACATGCTGTAGAATTTCACGATTATTATTTATAAATGTCTTATAAATTAGTGTCATAACTGTAACTTCGATTGAGAAAAGTATCTGCCCGAAATCCTTAAAACATTTGTATTTAGCTTTGATCGAAATTTATCAGAAGATGCTTGGTGTGATTTCTTACTAAAATGCATTCCGTTTATATCAATGTTAGTGTAGGTAAAGTGCCACTTAATAAGAAAGCAATATATTGCTGAGTGGTTTTTCTTATGTAGTTGTATATGGATAAAAAATCCTTACCGTTATTTTAATGCTGATCTTTGTTTTAAATGATATTTCCGTACGAGGTGAAACACCCCAAGCTGCTTATCTGAGTTTTTCAGCTCTCCTTGTAATCCCTGTCTTGCCAGTTGTTTGGATATGTACCCTTTAATTATTTTGGGGTAATGATGCGCATCTGAGGACAGTGGTAAACTGTAGTGTTCTGTTTTAAGTGTTAAATTTCAAGGCGGAGGATGCCATTTGGCTGAAGTTGCAGATGTGAGATGGCATCCAGTACGTCTGATTAGCTGTTTTACATTCAAGAGTCAAAACAAACATTTAATCTTACATTTCACCTTCTGATTTTAATCTGCTGTCCTGTTGAACCATAAGATGGCCGAGTTCTGTTAATTCCACTGTTTGTGCTTTTTTTAATTCCATTTTGTGTCTTTCTCACAATTATGCTAATAGTTCTAGTGTGTTTGTATTCAGTTCATTCTTGCAAAGTGATTTCCCCTTGTAAATGTTGTCCTTTCTGTCTGCACACTCCTTTGCCAATTGTTGTATTTCAGTACTAGCTGGTTAGTTTCGTATTCAGCCTACAATGGGAATGAGAGCCTTTCTAATGCAGAATGAGTTACAGAATATTTCACTTGACTTCTATGTGTGTTTTAGAGATTATTGATTCCAAATTGCCATTTATTTTGTAGGTTAAGGCAATATGTTTGCCCTTGGCACTTTTGTGGAATTTAACTTATTTTTTTATGGATCTGTGTCAGTCCCTGTAAGGAATTTCCCCTCTCTGCTGTTGCATGCCTCTGGGAAAAATGCCTGACTACGCGTTTGTTTTCATAATGCCTGTCTCTCATTTTTATTTAAATTTTAATTCCACATCTTCCTTCACTGCCACCAGCAGTTTTAAAACGCTGACTAACAAAAGCATATAAAATCAATACGTCTCATCACATCGTTTGCAAAAAAACCTCTAAGGTTTGTTTGTTATATTCACCTCTCATTTGTAATAAATGACAGGTTGTGTCCTGTGAACCTGGTTTTCTGAGACCATCAGGAAAGACATGTGTCTCCTAACCTGGTTCTCCAGGACCCACAGATGGTCCATGTTTTTGCTTCCTCCCAGCTCTAAAATATTAGTTTGTTTTTTTATTTTTATTTTTTGGATGGGTCAAGAGCATCATGCCGACAGTTCTTGTGGAAATCTAGTTTTGAAGTTTTGTGTGGGCTTGTACTGAAACTGTAAGACTCCTTGGTCAAAAGGTGACTCCAGCAACCAGCAAGGAAAGTTGAAACATTATCTCTGTTTTTGGGTGAATCAGCATTTTTCAGTGCAGGGCTGGGAATGTTATTTTAAGGTCCTTGTAATCTGTCATGGCTATATCTCTGTCAAGAGGTTTCCATGGCAACAACCATAGCCTAGGAGGATGCTTGAAAGATCCACTTGGTTTGTTTAATGCCGGTGAACAAGATTTCGTGATGTTTATATAACTGAATTTGAGGATTTAATGGGTTTGTTGACAGCAATTTCATAAACAATTCCATGTAGTGGTCCGTCTGTCACATTCAAAACACTAATACAATGCTGTATAGTTGTAATGTGTACATTTGAGGGTAACCACGAAGTTACATGAGAAGATATGCAAATTAGCTGTATTCTGAGGCATTTTTTTTGCCAGTATGAGTCTAAATGTTTCCTCCGTAATGCTGGAATTGCCTAACACAAAGTTAGTTTTACAACTGGGTTTTAATATTAGCATCAAATTGTATTACAGTATACATTATAATGGTCAATCTCTCTCCATTGCGTACTTCCCCACATTTTTCTGCCATTATTTGTTCAGTTCGGTGTACTGGTTTTTTTGCGTGTGTAGTGAAGTGCCTTCACTTCATTAATCTGTGCCTCCGGTTCTCCAGGCTAACCTGGGTCAGACCTCTGTCTGAAGCAGGATGCTGCAGGCTGTCTGACATGTTTTGTGCAGTGACTAATGGTGAAAGATGTTATTAATTAAAATGTAATTAATCCGAAGAGCCCTGCTGCGTTCTGACTGCTGTCTTCTGAGACAGAAGGGTCCGTTTACTTTCCCAAATGCCACTTTCTTCTTCCCCTTCCTTATTGGCCCGAATATAATAAGGTCTTTTATTCTACATCTAAAAAACTGGGATAGTCTTGTATTCGAGGAGTAGAATTTAAATGTCATTATGCGCATACAATATCAGATAATTTATCTGTCTCCTGGCCGTACACTCCAAACGTAATCGAGAGAATCAACGTTTTAGTAATACGACGTATGAGTGCCGATTGCCTTCGCTGGGTCTTTGAGGTAAACCTATAATGGGCTCCATCTAATATTCAAATCTAAACGGTGCTTTTCAGTAAGCTGTAGTGCTGTGTGTGGTGCCGTGCTGTATATTTGGAACAATGCCATTTGACTTTAGAGCACTGGCAGACTGGCCTCTTTGAGCATAAGCATTTTTTTTTCTGGTCTTTGGTCTGTTAGTCATGCCCTTTATTCATAAGGTGTCTCCATCAGTTCATTTGATCTATATCCAGTGGAAGCTAGTTTGAAAGTGTCTCCTATGGTTATAGACACCTTTCTTCTTATTGGTTCCTTTTTCCAGAGGAAAATGCTGTGATTGGGCCAGACGTTAGATGGGTGTTCAGTTGGCTTTGAAAGCAAAGTTGAATCTGTGTTACAAAATCTGTGTTGGACCGTGACTCTGTGGCTGCCACTACATCCAGATACCTCCAGCTTTGCGGGTTCGAATCCTTTTTTTGTGTGTTTAGTTTTTGCACATTCTTCCTGGGTCACTTGGGCTTCCAAAGGCATTCTGTTAGGCTTATTGCTGTCTCTAAATTGCATGCAGTGCATAAATGTATTCAAGTGAGTGAATGTAAATGCCCTGCAATGAACTGGCATCTAGTCAAAAGTGTTAACCCAATCTTGCTCTGTGCTGCCTGGGATAGACTCCAGGGTAGGTGGTTTGAGATGGATGATGAAAGATTATGAAATCTGATGCTGTGATCAGTCAGGAAGTTGATAAAAAAAAAACTGGATGTTGCTTTGGTAGTTGATAAAGAGATACAAAGTAGTTCTCTCTTTTTTTTTTTAAACTATCGTCCTGGGTGACAGGATACCTGCAGAATGGCTGAATTGTCCTCCTGATAGGGAGGGGGGCTTTAAGTTCCTCCCTAATCTTCAAAGAATAGCACCTAGCCATCACTGCCCCCACTGCTGTGCTGACTGAGTCTCCTCCTCCTCTCCTCCTCTCCTTCCTCCCTGCCCTCAGTCACCAGCCGGCGGCCGGCGTGGCCTACACCCACCCCACCACGGTGGCCAGCTACACCGTACGGCAGGCGCCTGTCGCGGCGCCCACAGTAGCCGCTGCTTACGCCCCCGCCGTTGCCACCGTGGCGGTTGCTCGCCCGGCGCCGCTGTCCGCGGCCGCATATGGCGGCTACCAGCCGGCCCACGCCACTGCCGACTTCAGCTATGCCCAGAGGCAGCCGGAAGTCCCGCCACCTCCTCCGCCTGTGACCACGCAGAACTACCAGGTAAACTACATTTCCCATAGGCCTTTGGGAGACGTATATGTTCTATGGAGACCCTTGGTAATGAATGACTGACTGGCCTCCCCCTGCAGGACTCGTACTCGTATGCGAGATCCACTGCCGCAGCCGTGGCCTACGACAGTAAGCAGTACTACCAGCAGCCTGCAGCTGCACCAGCCGTCCCGCAATCCCAGCCTACAGTGGCCGAATCCTACTACCAGACAGGTACTCAACAGTGGTCCGTTAATAATGATGAAGAAAGGCTGAGAATAGAGGAGAAGGTCACTGAGAAATGTATAGCTGTAGCCAAAGAGCACGAAGATAGCAGTTTGCACAAGTGTGTCCATGGCTCGGGGGAGTGAAAATAGACCTTGTCAGGCAGCCGGGGTCGACCTGGGGTCCTTCTTAGCGTGCTACTGGAAATGCTACTGCGTTAGCAGTGACTGAACTTGAGTGACGGACAGGTGGAACTCATGAGGACCGACCAATCACGTTGACAGAGATGTTTTCATATTTATTTCTATCGCAGTCCCTAAGACATGCTACAGCCAGGCGGCCACGCAGTACACGCAAGCACAGCAGACCCGTCAGGTGACCGCCATAAAGCCGGCTGCTCCCAGCCCCGTCACATCCACCTTCCCAGTTTACCCAGTGTCCTCTGCGGTCCAGCCGGTGGCTGCCGCCACTGCCTCCGTGGTCCCCTCCTACTCCCAGAGCGCCACCTACAGCACCAACGCAGTCACGTACTCTGGTAAGCAGCTAGCAGTTGATAAACCACACGTTCGGGTCCGCTTGAGCGAAGGGCTGCGTCGCTATGGTAACCCCGTCAGAGAGGCGCAGTGACAGGCAGTCTTCAGGCCCCAACCGTGCGGACTGGCCCTCCGGGTCTCTGCTGGCCGGCATCGAGCCAGTCAGACGGGGGCGGAAACGTGGCAGAAACGCTTTTAATGTGCACAGGCTTTTTGAGGCACGGTGGGAAGTCACTGGTAGGTGCCCAAGTCCAAAAAGGCGGTATCTGATTTCCACCGCAGTTAGCAAATAACCTTTCCCATTCCCGTGCTGTCCATCAAAAGCTTACGCCACTACCCCACCCTCCGTTTCATGGTAACTTTTATAGGTTTTTTAAAGCTGTAGCTGTAAATTTTTAACCGCTTGAGAACCTCAGTTGGGTTGCCTTATTATAAAATGGTCTTCTGTCATGAACTGTAAAGACAGAGTGAGCACTCCTTATTGGAATGGGGTGGATCTTAAGGGGGAGAATGTACTTTGAATGTCAGTCGCATGACCTCATAGACATTTCTGCTAGGCTTGGGCATCATCTTTCATAACATGCTATACCCCGTAGTACCGTGGTATACTGTATTACCATAATATTGCCCAGATCTAGTTTCCGGTAGCTTCAGTGTCTTCGATGGGGCCAGTAGCACGGTTTTCTTGTGTTGGGAAAAGGCGCGGTCGTCAGTCTATCTGTCAGTCTATCTCTGTCAGTCTATCTCTGTCAGTCTATCTCTGTCAGTCTATCTCTGTCAGTCTATCTCTGTCAGTCTATCTCTGTCAGTCTATCTCTGTCAGTCTATCTCTGTCAGTCTATCTCTGTCAGTCTATCACCATGGAAACGCATGCATTTGCCAGCTCTCCGTGCCGCCCCTAAAACAGCGAGCGTGTCTCCTCCTGCACGCCCCCAGGGTCGTCGTACTCTGGCTACGAAGCTGCCGTCTACTCCGCCGCCTCATCGTACTATCAGCAGCAACAGCAGCAGCAGCAGCAACAGCAGCAGCAGCAGCAGAAGCCGGTCATCGCGCCGCCGGCCGCCACCTCTGCCTGGGTCAGCAGCGCCTTCACCAAGAAAAGCCCCATCCAGAACAAGCAGATGAAGGCCAAGCCCTCGCCCAAGCCGCCCCAGATCCACTACTGCGAAGTGTGCAAGATCAGCTGTGCCGGCCCTCAGGTCAGGGAGCAGCCTGCCTCGGGGGGCGGGGTTCAGATCCGGGGGGGTGGGGCTACCCGCTGCATTTATTGCGCGACATCTCTGGGTAACCCCCCCTCCCTGCGTTCCTCCTTCCTGGGTCCCCCCACCCTGGACGTATTCCATCAGTGCACAGTCCACTTCATTAGCCCGAGCTTTTTTGTGCTGAGTGCCCCTCAAATGAGGAATGTCTGCAGAAATCAAAATGCCCTCAATGGTGAGACAACAGGGACCTGACATTCATTCAGCTCTTCTGACCTCAGTCTGCAGACACCCCAGCCCATTTAAACACTGGCATATCAGTTTGCCTACTGCTAATAATTAACTATTACTAATGTAGCCATTGGGTGTAGATCTAAATATTTGGGGGGTGGGGGGGTGCAGGACACTGAATAAACTCAAGAAATTCTCGGGCTCCAATGCCAAAGAGCCCCCAAAATATCATGTGCATTGTATATACATACACCATGGTGCTGGACCTTATGAGAGGCTCTGACCCCCACCCAGACCTACAAGGAGCACCTGGAAGGGCAGAAGCACAAGAAGAAGGAGGCGGCCCTGAAGGCGGGCCAAGGCGGGGGCAGCGGAGGGGCGGGGCCTGCACGTGGGGCGCCCAATCAGCTGCGCTGCGAGCTCTGCGACGTGTCCTGCACAGGAGCCGACGCCTACTCCGCCCACATCCGCGGGGCCAAGCACCAGAAGGTGAGCGGGTCGCGGCGAGCGGCGAGCGGGAGGCGGCGCCCGCGCGGGACTGACACCCGGGGTCCCTCATGGGATCATGTCCAGGCCTCACACTTATCTGCTTTGCTGCTCTCGCCCTGTCAGCGCCGTTTCCCCTGATCTGTAACACGCTTTGCTGAAAAGTGCCAATTGGATTAATAATAAGATTTAAGAGTTTTGTTCATGCTGATGTTGGATTCCCTGGTCAGTTCTATTCCTGTAGGTGCTGTTTAATTATAATATATATGATTATAATCAGTCCTCCCTGTGGGTTAGTCCTCAAATTCCTGCTTTGTACACACTTCCAGATACTAATCAGCATTTACTGAAATGTTCTTCTAATTCTGTAGTGTGTGTGTGTGTGTGTGTGTGTGTATATAAAGTATTTCTTTACATTTTGTGTTACATTTTTTCCGTCTTATGTAACCGACACACAGTTCCTGCTAATGAATTTCAGCTGGGTTGCCCTGGATTGTGATGTTCAGCAAATTGTAATTTGTTGAGCTTTTTATCGTCTTTGTGAAACTAATTTCAGTTGATTTAGGGTTTTTATTTTTTTTGTGTGAAGTGAGTTTCGACTGGGGCTGTGTTACTTTCTCCCCATTGCTTCTGAAACCTGTCGTCGTCTTTGTGATGTAATGTTGCCGTGGGAACCCCGTCACTGCATCCTTCCCGCTGACCTGTTGCACATTGTACAGGTGGTGAAGCTGCACACCAAACTGGGGAAGCCCATCCCCCCCACAGAGCCCAGCGTGGTCACCCAGAGCTCCGCTGTCACCGTCACCGCCTCCAGCCGGTCGTCCAGCTCCGCTGTCAGCAGCGTGACCGCGGTGGGCAGCTCGGCCGCCTCCGCATCCGCCGTCGGTTCCTCCATGCCGCCCTCCTCGTACCTAAAACCCGTGAGCATTGTTAGCAGCGCCCTGTCCGGTGCTGGGCTGGTTACCGGAGCCAGCAAGGGTGCGGTTGGTGTCCCAGTCACTGCTGCGACTGTCACGAAGGTCAACGCTCCCAAAATCAACTTCATCGGTGAGATTTAGCGACCTGTAGCTCACAGCAATTTATCACGATAAAAATATTTTCCGGTCTGACGCACGTTAACGTCATGTCAGAGGGGGTGCTCTTACTGTTCAGGAGATGGGTATTGATGGGATACAGTGAAGTACCTCGAAGTGCTGCTTCTCTCAGCTTGTTCTGGCTGAAGCTCCACCGTCGGTCTGACTGTGTTCCCTGGACTTTAAGGAGGCAGCAAACCAGCGGCCGCCGGCATGAAGACGGACGAGATGAAGGCCGAGGCGTCAAAGCAGCAGATGCAGCTACTGCCGGCTGCTTCGGCGCAACCGATGCCGGCCCTGGTGGGCGCCCCGGCGCAGACCGTGAAGCCTGATGCCCCCGAGCTTCCGGGGCTGTGCGCCCTGCAGAACGATGTGCAGCCAGTCGGCCATGACTATGTAGAGGAGGTGCGGCAGTCATCGGGCCGCCGAAGGGTGGGGGGGGGAGTTGACATGAAGCCGAGGGTCACTGAATAACTGGGTCCCAGAAAATTTGGAATTTAGATTGGTCTGGGATGGGGGCCTAATATGATCCTTTCATGGGGCCCAAAATCTTCAGTGACACCCTGGGGTAGGGGCCCCCAATTATTCTTCCTCAAGGGCCAAATTCCATCAACAGCACAAAGCCGAGGTCCATCGTGTCTGGGAAAAAATCTAAACCAGCAGAGGGCATTTGGTACAGTCCGGTTTTCCTTACTGCATGGTTGGGGGGCGGGGGGGGGGGGGGCATTCACAAACAGCGCTGAACATGAGGAAATAACATTGTGCTTAAATTGAGCCTGAAACACAAGCAGCTTTTTCCACGAAGATGCAATAGGGTCATCTTCATTAGTATTGGTTAGACAGCATGGAATATTACCTAGCACAGAAATTTCTAGAACATACTTAAAATATCAGTCGGTCTAAGTAGGTAGAGCCTTTTGTATATTTTTGCTAGCTGAAATTTATATGTATGCTTCATAAAATTGCTAGGATTTACTTTGCTGGCCGTAACTCAGTCTGGCTCTGTGGTGATGTCCGTCGTCTTTCGGGCTGGAATTAGATGCTGCCTGAAACAATCATCGGTACCACTTTACAATAAGGTTCCCTTTACCACTTATAAATGGTAGTAACTCAATAAGAAGAAAACTGTGGTATAACTTGTTTATAATTGTCTAGTAATGATTTACATAGTGTCACAAAATAATAACCTGCTTATAAACCATTCATAATGCCTTTATAAGGCCTAGCCTTGTTCTAAAATGGCACTGAATCATCTTGGAACTGAAGATTTCGTTAACTTGATCCCCACCCTGCTACTCCTGTCTCTGTTAACCTTTTCAGGTGCGAAACGACGAAGGCAAAGTGATCCGCTTTCACTGCAAGCTCTGTGAATGCAGCTTCAACGACCCAAACGCCAAGGACATGCATCTGAAGGGGCGGAGACACCGGCTGCAGTACAAGGTCAGCGGGCACCTGGACAGGGCTCAGTGACTCCGTTTGTGTTCACCAGCTTACAGTTATGATGCTTAGCGACGAAAGTGACTGCCGGTCTGTCCTGAGCCCTTGTTCCGCTAGCTGATCTGTCAGTACAGCACGGTTGGTAGGAGCATCTGGGATGTGTTTGTGCTTCAGTCATGCTGGACATTTTGGTCAGTGTTCTGCTTGTCGTGCAGAAAAAGGTGAACCCTGACCTCCAGGTGGAGGTGAAGCCCAGCATCAGAGCTCGGAAGATCCAGGAGGAGAAGATGAGGAAGCAGATGCAGAAGGAGGAGTACTGGCGACGGAGGGAGGAAGAGGAGAGATGGAGGATGGAGATGAGGTGCGTTTTGCTAACTGACGATTAATCACGGAAAAATACTGATATTTCCAGTATGATCCTCAACTCTGAATCAAGATATGGAACAGGGAGGAACTTCATGGTCCTTAGTATTTTTTTGGAGTTTACTTACATGAGAACAGTCTAGCAACTGCTGAAATTTGTTTGAGAACCTCCTTTACATAGGAACCAGGAGATGGCTTGGTAATTAGGAATGTGACTGAAACATTTCTGGCTCAATAGCAGGCAGCCCACATGAACAGCATGCCTGTAAATATACTGTGTAACATGTAAAGTGTGTGTGTGTGTGTGTGTGTGTGTGTGTGTCACAGGCGCTATGAGGAGGACATGTACTGGCGCCACGTGGAGGAGGAGCAACATCACTGGGAGGAGTGTCGCCGGATGCCCGACGGGGGGGGTTACCCGCAGGGCCCTCCCGGGCCCCCCGGCTTGCTGGGGGTCCGACCCGGGCTGCTGGCCCCTCAGCCGCAGGGCTCCATGGTGAGGCCCCCTGCCTGACGGCCCCGTATGCAGCCGTGCGTGAGGCTGAACGTGGCGCTGAGCACTTTAATTCTGTGCTGACTGAGACATTATCTTATGCGTTTGAAGAATGTTTTCTTTTGAAAACCACTTAAGAATATTGTGAATTTTTCAATATATCATATAGCCTGCAATTTGTAATTGTTTTTAAGTTGTTTAAATGATGACCTTTGTTGCTCAAGTGATATGAACAAGTTGCAGAACCTTAAAATGACTAGAGCTCCGTTGCGATGGGTTGGCGCCCCCTCCTGGGTTATTTCCTGCCTTGCGCCCATAGCTTCAGGGACAGGGTCCAGACCCCCACGTCCTTGCATAGGACAATAGAGTGTATGGTTGGATAAAGTGCTTTTCATTAGTAAATGAAAAAGCCAGTCATACTTAGGAACGTCTTTGTATTTTCCGCTGTTACTCGTATTCCTGGCACCCAGTTATTGCTGGATGTGAATTTTAATAGTGCGATTCATTCAGTGAATCCAGTGTCCAGCTAGACGCTGGAAGAGAGGATGCTCAGATGTATATTAAAGGTTAAGTAAGAAATCTGATAAATTAAACCTTTTAGTCAGATTTCATTATGCGAGTTTTAAAGTGAATTTCTTGCACTGTGCTTTACAGTGATTTAGTACTGAAAAATGTAGTCATAAATGAAGTAATCTGCTGCAGTGCGAGTCCCCGAGTGGTGATCCTGCTGCTTGAGGTGATGGGCTAACCCTGTAAATCTTCTATAATGTTTTTAAAATGAGAACTTTCATTTGCAGGCTTTGGGGCCTGTGTAGTTTTGAAGTTTTCCTCTCCAGAGAGAGTTTGGTCATTATTTTTATTCTGTTTTATCAGTCTCTGAAATCAATTTTTTTTCCCCTTGGTGGCAAAACCCCCGACTTGGTAGAAAACTCATTAGAAACACTTTGTCCACAAAATCTACTTCTTTCTTATGTCCACGAAAGAACAAAAGTTCTATTCTCACCCCCTCTTCTGAGGAGCGTGCTTTGACTGTGTCAATCAGATTTTCTTGTTTTTATAGTGAGTATTATAGCAGTAATTAAGGCCTGTCCTGGACAGACACAGAGCCTTCCAGTGCAGTGCACTTCCTCAGACGTGTTGACAGAAGCCAAGTAAACAATATGCAAGTCAGTTTGCTCACTTGAATGCATTTAAGATGAATAGGTCTGATTTTTTCTTTTTTTTTCTTTCTGTCCCTCATCAGATTAAATTGCACTTACTATGGAGAATGAATTCCTGTTGTTGTTAATCTGGAGCATTTGAAGCGTAAGCTTCTAAAATTGTTTCTCCTTCCTGTCTCGATGTATGTAACCTCTCTGATACCTTCTAGCCCATTCGTCGCCCTGATTCCCTGGACGACCGATACGTCATGACCAAACATGCCAACATCTACCCCATGGAGGACGAACTTCAGGCTATCCAGAAGATTGTGTCCATCACGGAGCGAGCCTTAAAACTGGTGTCGGACATCATTGGCGACCAGGAGAAAGGCGAGGATGACGACAAGGAGCAGAAAGACCTCCAGGGGAACAGGTCAGCCGCACGTTTCTGTCCCACCTCCTGGTAGATGAAGTATGCTGCTTTTAGTCTCGCTGAAGTTGTCATTGCCATAATTTGAAGACGGGAGTAAATAAAATCCTTGAATGACAACAGCTTACCTAGATTTTCAGAGTTGCTGAGAGATCATACATCTTGACACAGGTCTGTGCATGAAGGTCTAACCGTTGAGGCATGTCATCATGATGGATCTCGTACTTTTCTTGAGAATGACTCTCTGTGAGTCTTGTGTGGTTAAAGATGGCTCTTCTTGCACCCCCCCCCCCCCCAAATCCCAGGACTCTGAAGGGGGTGATGAGGGTAGGGGTGCTGGCCAAAGGCCTCCTTCTTCGAGGAGACAAGAATGTCGACCTGGTGCTCCTCTGCTCTGAGAAACCGTGCAGGAACCTCCTCACACGCATCATGGAGCACCTCCCCGAGCAGCTTGCGGTATGAGTCAGGCCCTCCTGTGTGACGGCTGCCAGTCGGGGTCGCTTCATGCTGTTATTGCCGTATGCCATTGAGTTTTCTCCATTAATTCAATAATAATGTAGTTAAGTCTTTTTGGCTACGTTCACACTGCAGGGCTTAATGCTCAATTCTGATTTCCTGCTCAAATCGGATTTTTTGTTTGCCTGTTCACATTACTCTTTTAAATGTGGGCAATATCAGATTTCAATATGAACGGTTCACTATGCTCAACTGGCCCGCGTGCGCACAAAACAACAAAGACGTCACTTTATTGATTCGAAAACTGCCCGGTTACGAGATGAACCTTCCAGTTTTGCCTGAACAGATTTATCTCCCCAAATACTTATTAAATCCAGCACCTCACTGTCCCTCCACTGGCCAGCTTCTGTTTTCTCCTCCATGTTTGGCACTCTGACGGGGACATATGGTGACTTCCGCATGCACAGAATTCTGATGAACATCGATCAAGAGTGACGTAAAAGTCGCATGAATTCCGATTTCGCTGTTCAGACTGTCGCATTGCAAAAAATCAGACCTGTATCAGATTTATGACCATGTACTGAAGTGGCCCAAATCGGAATTGAAAAAAATCAGATTCCATGTGACTTGTGCTGTTCACATTGTCATGAAAAAATGCGTTCTGAGCAAAAAATCGGATTTGTGCCGCATTTGTCCTGCAGTGTGAACTTAGCTTTAGTAACTGGATACCCCTAGTGGCCACAATAAACACTGCCGATGTCTGCCTTTTCCCATCATCCTCGACAGTGTCTTGGAGAGTTGATTCCACCTGCAGCAACCTTGTGACCCTGTAAAAGGTCTCTGCTTGGAAAATATTAGTTATTCACAATGCTTTTAAATTAGGTTGTTACACCAGAAAAATACGAGGTGAAGGGCTCTGCGCATGAGGGGGCCTTCATCCTGATGTCCGGCGAGGAGCCCAAGATGCAGGTGACCATCACGTTGACGTCCCCTATCATCCGAGAGGAGAACATACCGCAAGGAGGTTGGAAACGCTCATTTTAATTTACCTTTTTCTTTGGCAAAGAGTGGGTCGTGGTTATGGGATGGAAGGCCGCATACTGCTTACGTGACATTTTGTGTGTGTTTGAAAGGCTTTGTGTGTGAATTACTTTTCCTGGTATAATGAAGTTGGAAAAAACGGCACAAATATAGTCATTTCCTTATTGAAAACCAGCCATTTAGCAAAGCATATGAAGTCATTTCTCCTGCAAGACAATTTAAGCCCTTTGTGTACAGGTATCCCCATTTACCGTTCATTCCCATTAACGACCATGGCCTAAAATATTACTATAAAAAGTAAAATGTGTGTTTTAATGCTGAACGTAGCGGGTGGTGTTTTTTTAAATGCATGGGCAGGCGGTGCATAGACAGCAGGCAGGCTGTAGGTAGGGATATCAGCCAACAGACACTGTACTGCGCTGCCTGACGTGTGTTACACTACTGTAACATTATACTGTAATGAACTCTACTTAACCATATTTTACTTAGTAATTATGGTTTTTTATGTTAATACAGTATACATAAATAGGCAATTATCTATAATTATTGTGAGTTTCCATACATTTTAAAAAGGTTTAGCACGTGTGTAGCAATTTAGACTTTGGAGAAAATGAAGAATGTTTTCTATAAAAATTAAGTAATTTTTATTTTATAGTATAAAGTGTTGTTTGCTCTGGTTTCTTCCCACAGTCCAAATACATGCAGATTAGGTTGACTGGCTACTCTAAATTGCCCATAGGTGTGCATGCGAGTGTGTGTGGCTGTTTGTCTGTGTTGGCCCTGTGGTGGACTGGCAACCTGCCCGGGGTGTATCCTGCCTCTCGCCCGATGATGCTGGGATTGGCTCCAACTTCCCTGCATGCCAGATGGATGAAGTGGTATAGATAAAGGATGGATGGATGGCTGGATGGAGTATAAAGTATTTTATATTAAAAAAAAATCTTTCAATACAAAACGTCTTAAAATTAACATGCTACTCACATGATATGTGTTTACTATGACGGTGTTTCTTGATTTATAAAATAATTATTCTACTGTACTGTACTAAATGTTTTCATATTGTGCTTTAATAATCCATAATAAAGTTTAAAATACAGCATTATCTGCAAAGTATCCAAACTACTTAGTTCAGTAGTTAGTCATCATGCACTACGGCAGGTCACAGTAGCCAAAACTTTAAGTGACTATGGTAATATTCGATCATTGTTCAAATCATTTAACGTCCTGTTTTACGGAACATGGTGTGGACGTTAAAGGGGGGTTACCTTTATTATATCAGAAATCTCAGGGGAATTACTGAAACATGAACCACACTGAAAGAATTGATGATGCCCAGTTTCAATTGTCAATCAGCCCTTTTCCCCACAGTAATCCCTGGTTTCTTTTGGCTTAGAAAACTTCTTTACTTCCCACGTAAAAGCCATTAATCTGTCTTTCGTAACAGTATGATTAATGTTGTCTTTTTGATGTCCTGTTGTGGTGGCGTCTCTCTTGTCTGTGCTGAATAAGACTGCTGATGGGGCAAAAAAGCTTTATACTCTTGTCTGTCAATTTCGTCTACATCTAAAATGGGTAAAACACTGTGTACTTCTCCTACTATCGCCTCTTACACCCATCGCCTGCTGGGTCATTTCTGTTTTTCCAGTAGCGCTTGGAGGTTCATCTGAAATGCGGATCATGATCCCTAAGATCACTTCTGGAGTTTCCAGGTTTAGAGTGTGAGCCTGAGTTGTTTCCTCTGAGGTCGTCTCACTGGTGACAACATTAAACTCCGGATTTAACGTCGTCCTTAGAATATGACTTGTGCCCTTAAGATGCCGCTTTTTACAGCTACTTCTGCACGCTGTTTGCTCTCGAACGGCTGAACAGTCGTCCTCCTCCTTCCCGAAATGCCAGCATAGTCAGGGTGACCACTGTGCGAGTCCGACTCAGCTCTAGATGCGGTCGGTTTGTGTTCTGGGGAATTTCCTTTTTGCTTTTCTCAGTGACTCATTTTTTCCTAAATGGGTCATTAGTTTTAAATGCTGTTGGGTTGATCTCCATTTAAATAGTTTGGTCCTTAAATTAACATTATTAATTTGGAGTTTGATTTTTGGAAATGCCAACAGCAAAACAAATGAGCTATTGTCACTGGATTGTCTAAATAAAAGTACAAAAGGAGGGGGGAGATGGTTTGCTGTGGCAGAACGTCACGACCCAAATTCCCACAGGGAATTAAATTTGCCTCCCCTGCGCACTGTCCTCGTTAATATGCCAGCTCAAGTAAAATTTAGTTTTTAGGTTCCCTTCCCCATGGAGAGGTCCATAAAATGTACCACTCTGATAAAGGCACACCCAGTAACTACCAAGACGCCATCTAATGTGGTTCTGGAGAATTAAAATGGGTGACAAAAGGGAGTGATGGAACGTACCATTTGGATGTTCGTGGGTGGGGGGGTTACAGTGACTGGAGCTGTGATGTGCTAAAGGGTTCTGGGAGCTTTTCTCCCTCTGCTCTGTTGTTAGTTTAACCAGGTCAGAAGCAGCGGGACACATTGAGTCATAGGACTTTGGAAGGATTTTTGACCATGTTTTGCGTCAAATACTTTGCCACACATACCTCTGGGTGTTTGGGGTTTGTTTTTTCCTCTTATCAACATGCAGGTCTGTCTCACCTGTACTTCATGGTGCCGCAGGTTTGAATGGCCGTCCTTCTGCTTCACCTATAGATTTGCTTGGGCCGAGTGGAATGGGCGCCTACGAATCGCAGTCAAATGTAACAGTAAGGATAGGGATCCCTGCTGTTCTGCTGGTTGAGGTTTCATGTGCAAACCACTGTTACTGCAATCAGCCAGCTGATTGGGCTCTGCTCATGCTTTTTGTTTACCTTGCGGTCTGAACACAATGCGGATCTCAAGTAGTCCTCAAAAATCAAGTCAAGCAGTTCTCGTGGACGGTGTTGCTTGCAGGCGGGTGGTTTCCATAGCATTCACTGCATTTGACACTCTCCATGCGTGGCAATGTGTTTGTATGTGTCCTCTCTACCTGGTCAAACACCCATTCCTCACCCCCACCCCCCCCACCCCCCTGATGATTCAATCCGTTTTTAGATGTAACCTCAGGTTTGGGGAAAGAGCCAGCGGACCTCTTGGACAGGCAGAAATGCCTTGACGCTTTGGCTGCTCTGCGCCACGCTAAGTGGTTCCAGGTTTGGGACATTTTACTTGCCTCTTGTAGCCTTATGACACTCACAGATGCTCATCTTTAAGTGCTGATTTGGTCTGAGAAACCCTTCTTACCTGATAGAAATGTGCGAAAAAACTATAGAAAAAAATCAAGATTCCTAAAGTAATTTTTAGTTGTAATGTTATAGATTTCACTGACATTTTGTCTAACATCTAATTGTTCCAATGTAGTTTATGGTGCTACTTCATAAGGCTGCAGTGTAACTCTCTTTATGGTGATCTTTTTTTTTTTTTTTTACATGATGGGGGTTGAAGATAAAGAAGGACATCTGAATTGATTAGCCTTTGCTTAAAATGCAAGGCCAGTTAAATCAGAGGTCATTCTGTGGTTTTACCTCCTGATCTCTGAGGTCATGGTTTCCGGTGTGTCAAGAGATCCTCTCTTGCATGTTTGGCAAACTATGGCTTCTC
This sequence comes from Paramormyrops kingsleyae, assembly GCF_048594095.1. Taxonomy (NCBI): domain Eukaryota; kingdom Metazoa; phylum Chordata; class Actinopteri; order Osteoglossiformes; family Mormyridae; genus Paramormyrops; species Paramormyrops kingsleyae. The sequence continues at coordinate 16,854,114 of NC_132798.1, forward strand.
ATTGGCTACGAGGTAAAAGACTGCTGTTTGGGTTGGCTGTGAGCTTCCATTTTGAGCAGTGGTGTTGTACCTCTTTAAATGAAGACCCCCCCCCCCCCCCAATAGTGAAATGAGATTTTGTCATGACAGAATTTTACTTTGTCGCACTCAAGGCCAGAGCTAATGCCCTGCAGTCCTGCGTGATTATCATCCGCATTCTGCGTGACCTCTGCCAGCGGGTGCCCACCTGGTCAGCCTTTCCCAGCTGGGTGAGTCGTGCCTAATGACGTCCTCCACTGCAGGTTAAAATGAACTGCAAGAGATTCAAAATCCACTCTGTTTAATGCTAAGCTTTGAGCTTGCAAGGCTAGTTCTTCTAATTTTTAGAGCTGTGTGTTTATAGCATTTGTCTGTTCATTCATCAAATAAGTCTGGAAGCTGAGGGTGCTGTTGACTTGTTCTTGGTGGGAAGGCTATAGATTTGTGTATGGACGGTAGGGACATGATCCTGTCAATATTGTGGGAGTACCGTGTGTGTTTAGGTGGGCGGGGGCGGTTCAGGGTTGATTTAGTCCCTATTGATGGTGAAACCAAACCTCTGCCCTTGCTTGGGGGTCCCCTATAAGGCCATGGAGCTGCTTGTGGAGAAGGCCATCAGCAGTGCCCCAGGACCACTGAGCCCTGGAGATGCACTGAGGAGAGTCTTTGAGTGCATCGCTTCTGGGATACTGTTACCAGGTGAGCCTAGAGGAGCTGGAGTGCACCCCCTAGTGGTCGAGCAGGTGCTGCACATGGTGCTGGAGAGTTGGTTGGTTTCATATCTTCACCATTATGTATAAGTATAACTTTGGCAGATGTCTCGTGCATAAGTTGAATTTATGGTCAAAAAAAAATTTAAATCATGATTAGGTAGAACTGGTATTGGTTTTTCATTATTATTTTGTAAGTGTAAGTACCTTTTAAAGTATAATATTTTACCTGCCCTGCTGACTCCTGTGTGGTCCTGCTTGTAGGTGGTCCAGGACTCCTGGATCCGTGTGAGAGAAACCCCACAGACACCCTGAGCCCAATGTCCAAGCAGCAGAGGGAAGACGTGACGTCCAGCGCTCAGGTGCTCCTGATACACACACCGTCACACTCACTCTCACTTGCATTTCTGAGGACTTCCTTGTCTTCCCCTGGCTGCATCCCTAACCCTCAATACTGCCTCTCCTTCTCCTTCGCTCAGTTCGCCCTGAGGTTGTTGGCTTTCCGGCAGATCCACAAGATCCTGGGCGTGGACCCCCTCCCCCAGATGAACCCCCGCTTCAATGTCCACAACAACCGCAAGCGGCGGCGGGACAACAGCGACGGCACGGACAGCTTCGAGAGAGAAGGGAAGAAAGACAAGAAGGACTCTGAGCCATTCTGAGATGTGGACGTGGCTCTCACCCTCACGCTAACTGTCACCCTGTCTGCTTAAACCTTGTTTAGTCCTGAGTTTTTCAGTCAGTCCCTTAGTAACTGCTGACCAGTGTCAGGATTCTGCTATGGTTTCCTTTTCTCCTCCATTTTGCTTTTTGACTTCTCCTCACCCTTAGAGGGAACAGTTTTGATCATAAGCTTAAAAAAACAACAATGTGATAAGTCTCCCAAGCTCTCCAACAGTCTTGGTGCTTTTTCGTGTGTTCTTTGGGGAAGAAGCTTTTTTTCCCCCCAAACAATAAAATTTAAACAAGTGACTATCTGTTATGTTTTTGAATTAGGGAAAGAGTTAATCTTTTATTACTGTTCATTAATGAAATTTGCAGGTAGTGTGTAGTCAGTGTGAGAAACACAATCTCCTGCTTATTTAAAATAAGCTATATTTTAATTATATATATTGTGTACAATGTATGACTGGACATGTCTAATGGTAGGTTTAAAAAAGATTAAAGCTGGTTTTAATTTACATCTTTGCTTTACTGTTAACGCTTCTGGGAGGATGAGTATTGTCATGTTTTTGGTGTCCGTTTATTCAGATTCCTGTGTGAAGTTTAAATGAAAAAGACGGGTAAATGTTTTTTTGTGTTTTCTTGAATGGATTAAGTTATTTAGGTTAACACCTATGTCTTTCACTTATTTCCTTTGAAAGACATTTCATTTGAAAGACTTTTATGGCATAAATTCATTAAATTTATGGCATAAATTCAGTAGGTTGTCCATGTTACTGCTGCAGATCGCAGTTCGCCGGTTTTATTCCTTCTGCAGTCCAGGGTAGGAAACGCATTTCCTCTCTTTCCCCGGCGAACAGGCAGGATGTTATTCTGTTCGGCTCCTGTCGGGATACATGAGGAAAGGGAAGCCCGAGGTGATGTCACTGCATGTGTTTTGCAAGCATTTCACTCCCCCCCACCCCTCCAGTTAGCAGACTCTCAGTGACGGACCTGCTTTGAAGGCGAACACCTCCCTAGTGTCTCTCGAAAAAAAAAATAATAATCTAAGCCTCAAGTGTTTTTCGCTATTTAAAAGGTTGTATATATTCACCGTGTCTGTTACACCCTGAAAATAGTGGGAATGTACTTCCCCTAAATATAATTTGTATCGTGCCAGGTATACATTTTATATTTATGAGTCATGGGGCGGTGGGGGGGTGACTAAACAAAACTAGTCTCTTGGGAAAACGAACCAGCTCCGCGAAGCTTATTTAGTCTGCTTTTCAGTTAAAGCGGCATTTCTTGTTTTGTTTGTACAGCAGGTGATGAAAGCACCGGGTGTTCGGTCTGTAATGGAAAACGTGTGTGGGCCGGTTTTGCCAAGGCGAAGAGACCCTGCAAGTTCAAAGGATCGATGGGGTGTTGGGATCCTCCATACGCTGGGTTGGGTCCGCATGTAAACACGGGAAAACCCTGATGTTCCAAACCTATAGAGTCGTCATCGGTCTAGTACACCCTCGCCAAACAATGCAACCATCGATCACTAATTTCAGTTTGGTCTTTATTTTCATCTACTCTTTGAAGATCAATTACAAAAAGCTCATGACTAGCTAAATCTGGAGAGGGGGGTTCATTCTGCTGCTGCTATTGCGTTTTTGCTTAAATAAGAAACACATTTTAAGACCAATGAAGTGCTGCTTTGTTGTAAGACGGCATTTTTGGTGGACCAATAAAGCACGTTTTTAGGAACTTGTGCTGAAACCCTCGTGTCAATATATTTCTGTTTCCTGTAACTGTTTAATTTGATCCTTTTCACCCTGCATCTGTCACTGAAGTAAAAATCTGAAAAACAAGTCATACGTGAAAATTTCATACATTTTTCCCCAAATACAGGTGACGTTTAATGCGCCAGCATAAACCTTGCTGGAAAATAGGCTTTGCCTTTGAATTCCTTTAATGTTTTTCTAACTTATCCCCTGCTATTCTGCACATCTGACAATTAATGAGAATAATGCAAAATGAAATACCTTTACATATATAGCTTTACTTATTTTGACTTTTGTGCCTTCAAATTATTTCCAGATTAAGTGTGATTACATTCCATTTAACATTTCCTGAACAACGGGAAAAAATGGTCAAACAATAAAAGACCCTTAAGTATTAATTTTAAAGTACAGATAGTCTGATTATTCAGAAACTTCAGGTATTTGCTTATAAGAGTTGTGTAAAACAACTCCAGAATTAAGGTGCGTCCGGCCATTTACAGTAATAACAAAAACAGAGGGAGCGTTACATGCATAGTGGTGGAAGAAAATAGCTCTTCACAGTTACTCCATTCAGGAAAACTTTCGTCATCATCTGTAACCTTTAAAACAACTATTATCAAGTTTTAAAAACTGTTATTGTGGTATTATTGTTTTCAAGTATACAAAACTTCACTTCCCACGTGTCTTTAGAACTATTTTTTTCGTTCTTTTTTCATCAGCTTAAAAATAACCCGCCAGACATACTGTGCGCTCCCCAGACCCTTTCCTAACTTTCCAGGCGGTGGGGACGGGGGCGGCGACAGCGGTTTGACTGACGGCTTGTCTGACCAATGGCATGGCGCGCTGATGGCTGCGCGTTCCCGGTGCAGATGTACGGGCACCCGGGAAGAGCGGCCGGTGACGGTTTTGCGGAAGGGGCGCGGTTAGCTGTCACCGCGGCGCGCTCCCGTGTTTGCCAGGGCTGCCCCCGCTTTCGTAAAGCGCCGGATTTTGGTAAACTTTGGGCGAAATGTTAAGCACTCTGGGCGGCGGCGGAGGAAAGCCTGCTAAACCGTCGTTTGTCTCCTATGTAACTCCAGAGGTATGTAATAATAATGTAGGCTTCGGTCTAAAGGTGTTTTTGACTTGGTTGGGGCATGTGCGACTGAAAAGAGGCGATCTTGTGTAAAATCCATTGCTGGCACTGTGATTTGTTGTGTTCAAGTTAATTCAGCCCGGATCCTAAGCCGCACCAGCGACTACTCTGCGCAAACTAGTTATTTCACAAATCAGTACTTGGTTGTTACTAGTTGGAGACAAGGAAAAAAACACAATGGCCGGAATTGTGGTTTGGACACGGCTAAGTAGACCAGACCATCATGTAGGTGAACACCATTTTAACCCTCAAAAATCTGTTCAATCCAAAGTGGTCAAAATTAACGAGGACAGGTGGTTTCGTTTACTTAGTTGCTATGGTAAGTTTAAAGTATGGCTTGTGTAGTCCTCGTAGTACACTTATTAAGTCCTTTAATTATAATGCAACCGGTCTGTTTTGGTTTGCATTCTTGATGTGTTTCGGTGATAAGTTCTGCTTCAGCTGAATGCATAACCTATCTGATGGGCGATGGGAGAAGTAACAGAGACAGAAGATTGCAGAAGTCTTTTTGAATCGGTATCTGTGTGTGTGTGTGTGTGTGTGTGTGTGTGTGTGTGTGTGTGTGTGTACATGGCTTTGGGATTCGATCTCGTGCCTCCAGCGTTACTTTGACTTCCAGATGCAGGTTCCCATGAGAAAGGTCTTCGTCTTATTGCGGGATGGCGGACTGAAGGTGGGGAACGCAATTGGAGCGACACGTCTGCGAAGCAGCTCCGGTGAACCCCAGTTACTTACCTTGTACTCCGCAAAGCTGTGCTGCGTTGTGTCAGTGCTGAAGTTTTTTAGGTCTTGAAATTATTATTAAGTTACTTATTGGCAGAGATGCATTATTTTGAGTACATTCCCTTCTGAAAGTCCCAGTTTGCCCTGGGGAATAAGAGCAGTGGCTGACAAATCACAGTAAAATAACTTTAAAGAAATCGCAAGTCACAGATCATCCGCTTGTTTTACTTTGCAGACTCCTCAGAGTATGCAGCATAAAAAGGGAAGCGATCCTGGCAAATTAGCCTTGCAAAATGTGCCCAGCTTGAAAGGCTGGGTGTCTGTACTAAGAAGTTGTCATGTTAATATGGCATTTAAGTGTGGAAACTTTCTGTTGACCTCCCCAGATAAAAGTAGTGGCCTGTATTGCAAATACTTTCTTCCCTTGGTTATATCCACTTTTCAATCAGGTCTGTTCCCTGTAATCAGTCATTTGATGGCAACTGTTTTTGTCAGCGAACAGCTGTAGAAAATGCCCATTGGCACTGATGGGCGTAGATCTTTTTTGCTGAGTCTTTATTAGTCTGACAAGTGTGGCTCCGTAGCAGTTGGAGTGGAAGTTAAGGCTGGGGAATCTTCCCTGTTAGCAGCCGATTTTGGCTGCTTTTTAAAAGCTGTTGGCCGCAGTTGGGGGGGGGGGTTCCTGTGTTAACAAGTTGGGATTTAACCTGTAAAACACTATGACAAATTTCAGGATATGGCTTTTGGGTAAACTAATATCCCTTTTTTGTTTTTCTTTGAATGTCTTTGACATTTTATTTTAATAGTGATTATATTTTGTTTTATGTTGAAATGTATTCCTTTAAACTTTATTTGAATCGCTCTGCTTTATTATAGATGTTTTTGGCATTTTTCCGGTCTCCTGGCCATAAAGGGGTGTTTCATTTGTTACTGGTTCATTACTGGTGTTTCGTAGCGAGGTTGTGACAGGAGTGATACCTGTCTTTCACCTTTAACCAAGTCCTGTAGCGTATAAGGTCTCAGCCCCACATGCATCTCTCAGGAAGTGAAACACAGCATCCGAGCGCCACGCCATGCGGGGGACGGCACTCGCATCCTGCAGCTTTCACGCGTTGGACGTCGGTCACATGACCGCCACACTGCACAATGCCTGAAAAAGCGACATGTGATCTGTGCATGGCGGTGCTGATTGGTGTGGGTGACCTGTTCTGTGGTACTCCAGCAGAAATGGGTGGCAATATGAGGCTCAGTGGGTTATGATGCTGTGATTAATCGGAAGTCATTGGGTCTAATGCCAGTGTTGCCAGGCTGATGTCATTATTTGGTCCTTGAGCAAGGCTCTGGACTTCCAATAGCTCCATGGAGTGGCTAACCCTGTATTCTCAAAAAACATGTCGCTTTAATCAAAGCCTCGTTAAGTTAACTGTAATGTAAATACTTTAGCTACAACAGACAGCTGTAAAAATGGTCACATCTTCATTTGTTTTGCAAGAATTTGTTCATGATGATGCATATATTTTTTATTGCCATCTGATAATTTCATTAACTTAAAAAGAATAGCTGCTATTGGCCTATATACAATCTCTCTTCAGTGTTTTTTATGATTATATAGGGTTCTTGCACGGTTACATAGTGAGATCATGGTCTGAATCACATTAACGTCCCATTTATTAGAAGTAAAAATATTATTCCGATAAGGTCAGTTTTTAAACTCTAATTTCAAAATGAGTATGCAGTTTGGATTCAGAAATGTGGTGCTTTAAGCATCCAGAGCTACGTGCGTTTTAAATTAGCACTTTACTCCGCTGCAGTAAAATTGCTTCACGCCTGCATTTGAGGTGTGAAACATCATGGAATGTGGTGCTGTAATTGAAAATAACTTTGCCCCGAAAATAACTTTGCCCCATGCTCCGGCCAGAATCCACAGCAGTGCAGTAATGCTTTGTGTTAGTGACTGTAAACTCGTTCTGTGTTTACTTTGGATTGCATGTCAGTATGTTAGTGAATTTGAAGCTTATAAACAGCAGTGTTACTACGCTGCATGTTTTAAGCTTACAGACTGCTCATCAAAGATGGCGAATCCGGCCTCGTTATGGATGTAATGAATGCCGTCTACAGAGACTACAGTTGTGAGAAAGACAAAACATGATATGACTCCTAGCAGGTGGATGTGATGTTTTATATAAATTTCGGGTCACGATATGAGATGTTTCCGGAACGTCCTTTTTGCAATAAAACCAACTCTGTGCATTTACAGCTGTGCCTGTCCTTGATATTACAGTTAGCATTAGCGTCAACAATGAGCTGTGCTACTGTAGGTTTTTGCATGTTCTTTGCATTTCCACCGAAGACCTTGATTTGCTCCTGCAGTCCTGGTTAGGTGGGTCATCGTCTCCATTTTCCCTACTGTGTGTGTGTGTGTGTGTGTGTGTGTGTGTGTGTGTGTGTGTACTTTCCGCTGTGATGGACTGTCGAAGGTCTTCCCTGTTTCATCTCCTGCGGTTCCTGGGATAGGTTACAGGATCACTGTGGTGCCACATTGGATAATTATTTGTGGAAGATGGAGGGATGTTGCTGTTACATTAACCCAATGCCACTTAATCCGGACTGGCCTCCTGTAAAATGATGATGCGTACAGTGGAGTAACAGTTTGACCGGGCTGATGAGATTTTGGCTCTTTGTGCTTTTCTCAGCAATATCTATTGTCTTTATCAGTCTTCCTCTTTTCTGACTGATGTGTACTATACTATCATCTTACGCTAAGGGATTTTATTCTGTTGAACGTCATGTCATTCTGCATTTTTTATTTTGCTTACGTACAGGAAATAAATCAAACTGAGAAAGAATGCTCAAGAAAGGAGAAACATCCTGATTTGTTGCCAGGTAAGCTCTTAATTAGAATTAAATCTAGCTAGTTCTTCTTGCCTCAAATGTATGTAAAATAAAACTGTAACAATCCAATATGAAATAAAATTTTGATTTGTTTTGGCTTTGCACTGTATAGGTTACCAACGTGACCTTTGACCTTTAGGAAAGTCGCTGCCGATTGGCAGGTCTTGTTACGGCACTACTCCACTTGTAATTGTCTTGTCTCCAGGAGAGGTGATCTTCTGCAGTGCAGGGCCCGTTCTGAAGAGCATAAAGGATGATCTCTTCCAGCGGGTGGTTTACGGCACGCTGCTCTGCACCAACTTCCGGGTCTCGTTCATTAGTGACGAGGCTCCTTCAGATGAGGAGGCGGTGGGTGCTGGTCACGTCTTGGCAGGGTGGGGGCCTGAGGTGGCCTCTGTGCCTTTAACGGTAACTGATTGAGGGAGGTTTTTAGGTGCTGTTTCAGATAGGGCCGTGAAGTCGGACGAGCTACCTCAGATCTGTCTTTTTAGCTTGCGTTCTGTCTGTAACAAAGTACTGAGCCTCGGTAATAGGATTCGTTACAGAAACATACCTGTCGGAGGGCAAAACGCTTCTGAAAAATTGAAATATAAAGTTTTTCTTTTCTGAAGGACCCAGAGTCCATCATCGAAAGGTGTGGTTAGAACACAAATGGTGAATTAGTGGTTTATTTTTTATTTATAATAGTATTAGAAGTACACCAGAACCACCAGTATGCCTGATATGCTGCTCAATCCAGTATAAGTAGTCTGATCTGATGCCAAAAACCAGTTTGACGATGTTGATTCTGTCGTCTTTTTTTTACCCATTGTATCACCAGTAGCACTTCGGGTAGAAGGTAAAAATCGGACAATAGTAAAGCTGACGACGAGCTGGATCAGACATTTATTACCCATCGGGGAAACCATGGCTCATTCTTCGTGTTTTGAAAGCTGCTCGGTTGACCAGCTCAGTGTCTCCTTCAGTGTTCTGCCATCGGATGTCGGGAAAACAGTGTCATTGACGTGCCGGTGGTACATGGAGCAGTGTGGCATGATGGGAACTGCTACCCACATTCCTTATGTAACTCTTTGTCCGAATTCCTTTGTTTAACTCTTAGCTATACTGACTGTGGGAAGCAGCTAGACCTTGAAATGGTTCATGATGACTCATGATGTCTGGTTAACCCAACCTGGTTAGTAATAATAAATCCAAAATCTTGTTATATTTTTCAGGCCCAGCTATTCAAGAATAAGCTGTATGGAGAGAACGACATTCCTCTGACGTGTGTCGATCACATCTACGGAGGTACAGCTGATTGCGAGTGAACACAGTCTTGTGTAGGATTATTGTAGTGTTAGTGATTAAGAACATGTGCAGAAAACTCTATATGATAAACATATTTGATATGTGATCATTTGTGACCATAAGGTCTTTGTGCTTCCTAGTAAAGAGTGCAGGTTACCCATGACCCTGTACTGGATAAACAGTGATGGATGGATGGATGGATGGATGGATGAGTGATATGCGATTTGTGTCTGCCTTTCCTCAGGTTTCGATGACAAAAAGAAGCTTATAATAAGTGGCTTTGTGAAGAACAAGTACCCCTCCAAGATCATCGTCTGCTGCAAGGATCTGAGACTCTTCCACTTTTCCTTGGCTTATGCCAAAGAGGAGGACGCCAAAAAGGCAGGAGACCGAGCCGCTGGTGGAGCGACCCCGCCCCTTCCGGCTGCGTCCGTCACTACATACTGCTGCTGTTGTGTCGGGGGTCCTTTAAGTATTCAGATTTTATTTTATTTTACACCTCACAGATTTTTCAAGGGATTGTCTACCATTGCCTTGAGCCCAAATCACTGAAATGCGTGTTTGCCTTCTCCTATGGTGAAAAGACGCTTTTGAATAAGGGTTTGTATTTGCTTTTCTTTATATAAGTTGGAGTAGCTGCTGCTTTTGAAATAAGTTTGTCTTATAGGTTGCAGAGCTTGTCGATACTGCTTTTGAACAGAATATCCCCCTGGGATTAGTAAATTTTATCTAACCTAATCAACTAGTAAATAGTAAATAAAAATAAAGTTTTAAAAAGCCATTTCTTGGCAAAACTTGTTGTAGGCTTTCTACAACCAGACTGTTTTCAGCTCTGAAGTGAGTCCAGGTCAAAGGACCAGGGACAGTTTGACTGTCTCTGTGCTTCTGAAATGTCGCTCGGTCCTGAGAATGAGCTGATCATTCTGTTTTTTTATTTGTCTTCTGGGGGTCCTGTTATGCTCAAAGAAGTGACTGAGCTATTCTTTTCCTGGCTTTGCTGGTTACTTCCGAGTAAAGGTCCTCAGAAGTAGAACAACTCATTAAAGTAGAAGGAATTTTCTTTTTTTTAATTTCAGAGAACCAAACGAAACCAAAGACTGTAATGTTTGACACCTCAGAGGACTGGGCCCAGGAGATAAAACGCACCAAAGGCAATTGTAAGCTGATTTCAAATAATGCAGATTTCAGCATCTCTGCGAAGTAAGTCTGCCCGTTTTAGCTCGTGATGATTTTTAGCAGAGTTCTCACCTCGTCTTTTCAGTGTCTGCTTGAGATTTGTTTGGTTTGATTTGTTTGGTGGTATTCATGTAGAATCTTTGGATCTAGAATTGTTTCAGATGGAAGAAGTTTCGTTTGGTACATTGCTAAATCCATGGCGTCGGTATTGGAGTATCGTATAACAACATATAAAATTGTAAAATAAATAACTTATAAACCATAATGGGTCAAGAGAGGCAGGTGTGTAGCTGATAGGCAGTTGAGTTTAACCCTTTGTTAACGTAGGAGCCAATTTCTGTGTTTCCTGGATCTCCTGTGATTTTGAACTTCAGTAATGTGAACGTTGATTGTAAGACTGCAAACATGGTGAGAGCTGGTGAATTTTCCGGTGCGTTGTTACCCTGTCCTGTGGAATTTCTGAGTTGTTATGCTTAGATTGGTTCTGGAGAAGTAGGGTTAGAGTTTTATATAGTCAGTGGCCAAGGTGTGTAGCTGATGAAATGTTCAGCTGTATGAATGCGGCAGGAATTGTTGCTTTGATGAAAACCTAAATGTATTGTGGTGATATTTTTGTGGCTGTTCTCTTCCTCAGGCTGCCGCAGTTTTTCATTGTCCCCACACATGTTACCCAGGAGGATTTAACAAAATTCGACGGGAAAGGGATCCCGGTTGGTATTTTTAGGGTCATTCATGTTGTTTTGACCTCCATCTGTCTGCCATAAAGAGGGGAAAAATGTCTGGAAAAAACTTTTATGCTGTGAGAAAAGTGTCAAGCTGTGTTCAAGATGTACCAAATGATGTGAATGCTGCAATATGATGATGATGGTTATGAGGGTCCGTGACAAGAGAATGAACATGAATTGATAGCATTGTAGGCTAAGCTAAAACATGCTAAGCATTCATTACTCCATGCCTTGCACTTTTAAGAAGAAAACATTGACTTAATTTATGCTTTGTGTTGTGTTTCTCTTAATTCCTCCCCAGATTTGGTGCTGGTCCCATCACAGTGGATGTGCTTTGTTCAAAACGGCCTCGTTGCCACTCATGCAAGAAGATGCCAGCTCCCAGTTATACAAAAGCTATATGGAAGGGTATTGCACACTCTGTCTTGCCATTATGAGTGTTTCAAGGAAATAAGACCATTTTAATGGGGCTTAAGATTTAATGATCACTGAGCAGCTGAAAACATAACTGCAGATTAACTGTGAGCAGTAACAGTGCCTCTAGAGATGGTGGAGTCCATCTGGGCCGGACCCAGTACATGTCCCTGTTTGGGGACCCTGCAAGAGCAGGACAGATGGGGAATGTGCAACTAGGGCAAGGGAGGGGCGATGGATAAACTTGGGGAATTTCTCTCCATATACTTCGGGCTTCCTGTGAGGTGTAGGCCCCCAGTGGAGGGTTAGGGTACTGCACTTAGCTTGTTCTTGGTTCACCGGAATCTCCTGCAGGATGCTGAACGCCGTGGCGCAGACTCACCTGTACTCCGTGAAGACGGAGGAGCTGTCTGACTCTCTCCCGACAGTCCAGGACATCCAGCAGTCCTACAGCAAGTTCAAACAGTTCTTCCTGCTTGGTGAGATGCTACTGTACAGTAAAGGCCAGACATCACCATTACAGAATCGTACAGGGATATTTATCATAAATATATAAAACCATAACTTCAAACAGAAATTCAGAACACTTTACTGCCGGTATGTGCAAAGATACCGGAATTGTTTGTGGTTCTCAGTGCCACATGGGACATGGAAGTACAGGACAATGTTACATATTCTTAGTACAAGCTCTTCTCTGTACAATATACATGGAACTGAAGAACATACTTGAAATTACAAATTTACAGGAAGTGCGGTGCAAAGATGCCTTAAAACAAATAAATCTACATAACAGTACCTTGTGCAAATGACTGCAAAGTGCAAGGGAAACTGTAAACAGAGAGGAAAGTGCAGATTTGAACAGATGCAGAACAGATTGATAACTTGGCTTTTGTTCAGGAGCAGAAATGTAACCTTGTTTATGACCCTTTCAGCTCAGAATATGTATCAGCTTACTGTCCTCTTCTTTTATTTCCCGGCAGATAATACTAATGATTTCTGGATGACCGACGTGAAGTGGTTCTCCTCGCTGGAGGGCTCCTGCTGGCTGGACATTATCAGGTCGGCCCGAAGCCTTTATGATGGAGCTTGTGGTCTCCCTGATCTGCGCGCTGACTCCTGGGGCTTCTCTCCCGTAGGCAGTGCCTGGCCAAGGCCGTGGAGGTGGTCGAGTGCCTGGAGAAGGAGAACACCAATGTTCTGATAATGGGTCAGTGGAAGATCTGGTGCATTTCTTCTAAAAAAGGATCCATCCACTTATTGGTGGATTTTGCTAATTCATGCTATAATACTATTGCACCCATTTAGTTGATGGGTCATTTGAAGACGCTTAATTAAAGCTCCCTATCTGTATAATCATGGTATATCATGGTGATTCAAGGGGGGAGTTCTTTTGCCTCATACCCGCAAGCCGCGTGTGGAGTTCACTGGGGATTCCACCAGTTTCCTCCTGTGGTTTAGAAACGCGTGGTTAGGCGAATTGGTATCTAACTGGCCCGTAATGCATGACTGCGGGTCCCCTATGAGGGCGTCCCCTGCCTGGTGCCCCTTGCGTCCTGTGATAGGCTCTGGGCCCGCCGTGTCCCCCACTGGATAAGCGGTCATCTGTGGATGAGTGACATCTGCCTGCTGCCTTAGTTCTCTTGAAAGTCCTCAGACTGACTTAGTGCCGTTGCTGAAGTCACTTCTGATGACTCTGCTTCTGCTACAGAGGAAGAGGGTTCGGACCTCTGCTGCGTCATATCCAGTCTGGTCCAGCTGATGTTCGACCCGTACTACAGGACTCTTGGTGGCTTCCAGAGCCTGATCCAGAAGGAGTGGGTCATGGGCGGCCATCGCTTTCTGGACCGCTGCAACCATCTGCACCTCAAGGACAAGGAGGTGGGTGAGAGCTGAATGATCTTGCCGTCGCTTCCTTGCTTAGTAGTGGCTGCTCTTGTCCAAAGCAATTGTGATGTATTCTCTGTGGTCACAGTGATGGCGGGAAAACAAAATGACAGACATTGCGTTTCTTTATTTAGCGGAAGCTTTTGTCCAGCGGCGTACAGGTGAGGAGAGCTTGGGGTTGCTCAGCATCCCTGCAGTAGATGGCCTAAGGGCCTTGCTCAAGCGCCCAGTGGCGTTGTGATTACTTTGCCAGCGATGGGATTTGAACCCACACACTTCTGGATATGGAAGCTGATCCCTAACCCATTTAGCATTTAGTGTTACACACAGGGCAGCTAATGGTGTTACTTACTGGCATCTTAATGAAGGAAGGAGTTCGTAATCGTAAGCGATTTACACTCTGCTTTTTCCAGCCACTTTGTGCTACCGATGGTAAATGAGATCTCAGCCCATTTGGTATCGCTTCCTTTTCGGCAGGCAAATCGACACGGATTAAACGATTAACCCTCTCCTGACTGTGCCTTCAGCCTAGTTTTAATATTAAGCTCTATGCATAGCTCGCATCTCCACTGTGTGGCAGGTAATTCCTGCGTCTCACCGAACTGGACGTGATCCTCCTTGGTGGGAGTCTGTTCTGATCGGGCCGCCTTATTAAAGCTATATCCTGCCTTTTTATTTCTGCTGCTATTTATGTCTCTCGGCGCTGGAAGGGAGGAAGTGGAAGCGACGGCTCACGGGACAGTGAAAGGGTGTGAATGTTGGGCTGATCTGTGACCCTGAAAGGGGATGTAAGACTCTGTCTCTCTCTCCCCCCCCCCCCCCACCAACAGCAGTCCCAGGCCCCCGTCTTCCTGCTCTTTCTGGAGTCCGTCTGGCAGCTCCAGCAGCAGTACCCCCCCGCTTTCCAGTTCTCCGAGACGTACCTGACGGTGCTCTCCGACAGCATCGACGTCTCCGTCTTCAGCACCTTCCTCTTCAACTCCCCCCACCACATGGCCTCCATCGCCAAGGTTCCATAAACGTTCCGCAATAATTTTTTTCTGTTTTTAACTAACTCTCGATTCTTTCTGTAGGTAAATATTCAAAATACAGTTTCCGATTGAACAGTTCAACAGATATAAAGTCAGCCATTGTTACCCTGTAGTTTAAAGCCACTGATTAAGTTTAACCAGAGGCGATTTTAGTGGGCCCCTCCCCCTGCATGGTCAAATTTATTACCTTTATGGCAAAGTGTAAATTTAATAATATCAACAAAGAGAATTCAATAAACACAAGACCTTTATTTTCCCTTTTGTGAAAAGCAGAATGCACAAATAAAGCCGATTTGTTGTTGCAGTAGGCTGCCCCTGGGGGGCCCCCTCCTATCTCAGGGCCCCAGGCCATTGCCTGCCCTGTCTGTCCTGTCGCAGCGCCTCTGAGATTAACCAGTCTGCTAGGTGACTAGCATGCCTGCTAATATTGGGTGTAACAGGCTAACCTTTACATGGTGGAGGCATTGGGTGTGAAAGTGTGTGCTGTAAATGATTCGGGCCTAGTCGGGTCTGCTTTAAATAGCCGTGTTGATTAAGCTCATCGGATACCGCACACGGCCTCGGTCCATCTGCCTTCCTGCTGGCGAGTCCTGCCCAGGCCCGTCTTCCAGCATGATTTTCCGTCAGCTCACGGCCTCCGTCTCTCTTGGCAGGCCATGTTGGAGCCGGGACAAAGGAGCCCAGTGAACTGGCCGACGGTTTGGGACTGGTCTGTGCAGTTCGACAGCAGAGCCCAGGATTTCTTCATTAATCCACTGTATATGGAACGCAGCAGACAGGACAAGGCTCCAAGGAAAATGCCTCGTCCCAAGGTGCAGGCCGCAGGGATTGTGATTGGCCAGTAAAGCCTCATTGCTTCCTGGTTGGATAAATGATTCATTTATGAGCTGCGGGTGGGGGGGTGGGGGGTAAAATCAAATTATTTTGTATTTTACCTTTGAAAGTTTGAATATTATACGATATGAGCTTCGTTTTGGCTCCAGCAGGCCCTCGCCGACGCTTACGGGGGCGGCGTGCCGCAAAGTTAGCATTGATTCCGGAATCTTCTATTCTTCACTTTAGCATCAGCGGCACCAGTCCCTGCCCAGTTCGGCTTTCAAGTTCTCCCCGTCTGCCAAGAAAGGCTTCTTGAAGGACGAGACCGACAGCCTGAAGAAGATGCTGAGGGTGAAGCGGCTGAGCCGCTGGATGAACTCACCGGACTCCGCCCAGGCGTCCACCCGGGAATTCTTTGTGGCCTGGCAGCGCAGGCCGCTGGACTACCACGGGCTACTTCTGCCCTGCCTCGAGGGGCCCACCCTGCGCCTCTGGAGCCAGAGGTACCTGCGCTGGATCCCCGAGGCTCAGATCTTTGGCGGCGGCTCCATCACCATCTTGAAGAAGCTCGCCGACCTGTTGGCAGAGGTGCAGGACCTGCGCGGCAACCTGGACCGGCAGGCGTGCAGGGCAGACTTCAACCACCAGGGGGTGGTGGCGCGCGCTAAGTCTTCCATCCAGCTCTCCTCCGCGTTTCCCTTCACGATGCCCCGAAGCAGGTCATTTAAGCCTGCCATCCCCATCGGGCCACTGCACAGCCTGATTACGGACAGCCTGGCTGACCAAGAGGACGAGGAGAATCTGGGTATTGTTTGAGGACAATGGCATTGGCCACAGTCGACCGAGAACTGAGTCCTCACTGGAGGTGGTTGTTGGTTCTGATGCATTGTGCCTAATATTTTTAATCCTTGATGGTTAGACACCTTGTGTCAAACTGTTTGCCTAACATCTTGGGACTATTTTTGCGGGTAATTATTTGCCTGGATGCACAAAAACTTAACATTAATGTACTAGTACGTAGATGAGGTCAGCAGAACATGATTTGTTTGATTTGCTTTTTCTTATTTTGAGAGGGGTCAGTTTTTGTCATGTTTACCTGAGCTGGAATATGGTCTCTGTAGTAACGACATGAGAGAGGAGGCGTTGAACACTGGTCTGTGGGATTTCCATGTGCAGCTTATCACGGTGTCCATAAACAAATAGATTCACTGACAGGGCTCCTGTCAGGTCTGCCATTGACTCCCCATATGGCTTCGCTTTGGAAGTAATAAATCTTAAGTAAATATAACCAGCAGACCATTTGATGAGCATGGTTTGTCACTGCTTCCCTGATACATACACATTACCTGAGCACCAGGAAGCAGGTTAGCATTAAGCATTTTTTGTTTAATTACACAGTTTTCAGGAGCATTAAGCTTATGGAAGTTTTACTTACACAAAAATATTCTGCAAGCAGAAGGAAAAATGATTAAGTCAGAGATAATCAGATTGTAGAGGAGGTGGGTCCAAGCATCTCGAGGAGGCAGGACCAAGACATCTGATTGGTTGGTCCCACCTCCCATAGTTGCTTGGGCTTGCCTCCTCTACAATCTGATTGGTTATCTCTCAATCAGTCATTTTTTTTCTTCTGCCCTTAGAAAAATTTTGTGTAAGTAAAACTCCCATGAGGGAAGCTAGTGTGATGCTAGGAATCCGACTGAGTGACAAAACATTAAAATGACTTTATGACCTTTTTGGGTGTAGGCTAAAGCCTCTTTATACTTATTTTGGACCATTTATGCAATGTTGTTGCTCATTTTTGTGCTATAAGGATCCTGTTTTTGTATAAAATTTCGTTTCAGTGTAATTTTGAGGTTAGATATTTAAGACACTATAATATCGTTTTTAGATCAAAATATACATCACACGCCTATAATTTTGAAACCAATCCACAGCTTAGAAAAAAATCCTAATTTTCTGTTTTGTATTTAATATGGATTTATTTATCGATCCACAAATCACGCTTCTTCATATCAGCTGTTATTCCCACAGTTATGTCGGTTATGGGTCAGATTGGTTAGAAAAATAAAGGATTCCGTGATGTCGAATATGAACAAAATTGTTTTACAAAACAAACAATCCCTCTCTCCTAATCATTTGTGACATGAATTACTCTTTGTACTGAACTTTTTTGAGCGTATGGAAGTATTTTTTTTTTCTTTCTCATTTTTGACATATGTGCATATAAACACGCACAAATTACTTTTTGTAAAAAATTTCTATTTTGGAAAATGTTTTGATATGTATAGTCTTTATATGACATATATATGAAATAACTGAATAGCAATGTATATTTTTAATTGGATGTAAATAACATTAAGATCCGCGTGTGGTGTTGTCTTAACACACATTTGCTGATCATTTATTGCACAATAGTAATTCAGTGGGATGTTTCCTTTAAATGCCGTATGTCTTGTGTACATCTGGGGTCACCAAGTTATTATTATCTGATTATGAAAAGTGTCTCAAACGGTGGCGATCTGCTGTCTCAGACTGCGATGTAATGGGTTTGTGATGCATTAATGAAACCAAACCGGCATGGTGTGGTATGGAGAAACGTGTGAGATGAGAAATTACTTTTAGCGGAGGCCTGAAATTCATGTGGTTACATCAATTTCCCAACCCAGTCGTCGGGTCCACAGAGGGTCCTCGTTTTTACTCCCTCCCAGCTCCCTGCCAGACAGTCCACGTTTTTGCTCCAGGGAGCTGGGAGATCTGGAAACACTGGGTTAGATGGGGAGGCCCTCAGCACAATGCTACTCCTGAAAATAAGCTCTTCCTTGATGTTCTCCAGAATATGTCCAGTCATCTCCATTGTTTCCCCACTGACACACTGAAACTGCTCTGCATGTAATGTACACTGCTGATGTAAAATGAATGTTGTGTATCTGTCAGATGCATTTGGTATTAGGGATCAATGGGAGCAGAATGTGAACCACTTAAATTATTTATCATTGTTCTGTTCAGAACAAGGTCCAGTCAATGAACTGAA
The DNA here is from genome assembly GCF_048594095.1 of Paramormyrops kingsleyae. NCBI lineage: Eukaryota > Metazoa > Chordata > Actinopteri > Osteoglossiformes > Mormyridae > Paramormyrops > Paramormyrops kingsleyae. The sequence goes on from NC_132798.1 coordinate 16,872,367, forward strand.
AGAAACTGATATAAAACTGTATATGAAGCTAAAGTGTGTGTGTGTGTGTGTGTGTGTGTGTGTGTGTGTGTGTGTGTGTGTGTGTGTGTGTGTGTGTGTGTGTGTGTGTGTGTGTGTGTGTGTGTGTGTGTGTGTTTTTTCTCTCAAACTTTTGGAATAATTTTTTTTATGGTTGTGGGGAGTCACCACAAGCTGTACAGGGTAGAGCAGAAACTGTCAAAACCTTTTATGTTTGTGTTTTATTTGGGTCAAATGTCACAATATTGTAAAAGTACAGTAGAAATCCTTACAGTGTTGGTTGAACAAAAGTTTATCTTTCTTCCTGAATGTGATTTTAAGTAAAAAAATATTGTACCAGTCAAAAATTTGGACACACCTACTCAAAGGAAGGTTTATTTATACTATTTTCTATGTTTTATAGAAAGACAACAAAACTAAAATAATTTCATTTACATTATCCATCGTGGGAATGGACTCAGAAGGTTGCTGGGTCAAATCCCGCGCTCCAAATCCTGTGCTTGGCAGAGTGATTCTACCATTGGGCTCTTGAGAAAGGCCCTTAAAAGGAATAGCTCTAGGGTCTAATAACTTTAGCAGGTCTGCCTCTGCTCTCTCAATTGTATGCTACCTTGATAAATGCATGTACTAAGTAAGCAAATGCTAAATCTTGTATTAAGATTCCTTGAAGTAGCTGCTTTTTGCCATGATGACAGCCTTGCAATCTCTTGGCATCCTCAACACCAGCTTCATGAGGCTGTGCTGCTTTCCCAGCTGTCCTGAAGGAGCTTCCACATATGCTGAGCTCTCATTGGCTGTTTCTCCGTCATTCTCCACTCACATCCCTCCCAAACCATCTCTAATGGGTTTAGGTCAGGTGGCCAGGTCATGTGATGTGCCACTCCATCGCTCTCCTTCGTCGGATGCTTGAGGGTGTGCTTTGGGTTGTTGTCCTGTTGAATAACAATGCAGGTATGATGGGAGGCCTGTCCAAATTTTTGACTGGTACTGTATGTTTGGTCGAGCCATTCGGAACTGGGAGATCACTGCATTTCCTGGAATTCTTTTCCTGGTCACGAGTCATCCTATATCCTGTTTACAGAATTCTGATGTTCATTATTCATAAACCAGTTTTCACCATAAGTATAGCCTTTGTAAAGAATTTAATATAGGTGTACAGTTTCCATTAACTTTTCTATCCTTGTTGACATTATATATTAATAAAACATGTAAATAAAGGCTATTTTTTGTACAAAGGACAGGCATTAATACAGGAGTACATAATGATATTATGTTATGTGTTTAATATTTTTCTTTTGATTTGGTTTCTCGTTTGAAACATTCTTTGAGGGTTTATTTTTTCAGATGTAAAGAGTTCCTATACTGGGTGATTTAAAGGGGAATTTCAGCCCAACATATGTGTATTCTGTGCTTTGCATTATTACAGTTTTTTCTTTGTTAAAACATTATTCTTCTGATGTTGGCTGTTTTTTATGTTATTATTTTAAAGTTTTCTTCTGAAATTAATAAGGGACCATCTTGCCTGGATGTTGATTAAATGTCCATTGAAAGTAAGGTTTTTGCAGGTTGTTGATTTTCCTCTGATATCATCATCAGTAGTCACCACATTCATTGTCTTCAGTCATCCAGCACCCAAAGCAGTTTCTGATTCTACGTACTTTTACCAGAAACCCTTCACTCCGAAGCTGCAAGTCCCACCTGATCTACATCAACTAATTGCTGCAAAGTCCGCAAAACTTCCGACTGCCATCTATGATTAATACACCAAGAACAAAGCATTCATTTACATACAAAAGTTTTTTTTTTGTGTAGATCCTTGAACATGAAGTAGAACTTTTAAAATGACACCAATTTTGGTGGAATTCCCCTTGATAAAAACGCCCACTTGATCACACACTAGGTGGTCACATGATGTTTTGTTCACAGCTCCATGACTACATTAAACTAGCTTGTCAGGAAGACAAATGTGGTTAAAAACATTTCCAAGGTTAACGTTTCATTAAAAAGAAGCACTTAGATGAGCAAACAGAGCAGCGACCAACACCTGGACATGCCTGAATGCACATTCTTTCCAAAAGTGCAATAAAATACTGACAAGACTGAAAATTGAAAGTCTCGTTAGCTATAAGAATTTTTTTTCATTGTTTGTCTAATACTGCTTAGTAAAATAAGTAAATTCTTTCAACTGCATAGGTATATTGCGAGTTTTAATTGTTTGCTGGTTCATATTGCAGAAATACTTTGACAGAAATGGTTTTGAATGCTCTGATTCTATCTGTAATACTCCTTTAATATAGTGAAATCAGTTTGTTTCCTTCCTCAGCCTCTTGAAAGTCCAGTTAAACCAACTGAACGATGATCTCCACAAAAAGCTTAACTTCCCTAAAAGGGGATTTTAAGGGATACCTGAGCAACCATTTGGCTTTCTGTCATGATTCATTCAATCCTGGATCATCTCTTCCAGGAGACGCAAGTGTTCAAAGGGTTTAAGTGCAACATGTTTCAAAGTGGACAGACATGTGAAGAGTTCAGAAGCTGAAACAATGTCTGGTTGTGCAGTTGGACAGATCGCTGCTAATTTAAAGATACTTTCTGTCACTATTATTGTTTTTCAATATCAACACAACTATTACTAAATATGCTTTAAACTATTAATGAAGACAGACATAGTGGTGTGTAGCTTTGTGTGTTAAGCCTCTAAGCCCATAGCCAGAAGGTTGTAGGTTCAAATCCTGTGCCTGCCAGAGTAATCACATTGATCCCACTGAACTTTTAACCTCTGCTGTTTACAGGACTCTACCAGGCCGTGCTCTTTCACCCCAAGCATTGCTCACTTGTATGTCACAAAAGTGTCTGCAAATGAATATGACAGACTGCATTATTTCTCTTACTTCCTGACTGGTAGCAAGAGTGGTCACTCCCTAAAAACCACCCTTATGCCTCAAAGAGTGACTTAAATGGGAAGAAATGCAAAAACTAATTAAAGGACGATGCGTGTCACGCGCTAAACCAGGAGTATAGTAAGATATGGAGGAGAGAGCCGGAGAACGGGAACTTTGGGTGGAAAATCTGCTGGTTAAAAAAACAACATATAGCACATGCTGCCACCTGCTGTCCTGAGTGCAGATTACAATATTTCCAGCATTTAAACACGCTCCCCAAACCTGTCATTGTTTTTCTTCTGAGATAATAATTGTATCAATTAATGAAAGTTATTAAGTTATTAAAGTTATTTAATTATAAAAATTACATAGTTTTGAAGGGGTAGAATGGAATAATTAACTAGTTCTCAGTGGTGTTCATGTTCCTCGGTTTCAATCTTGTTGTCCTTTGACTTGACATGGACATAACGGATGTGTATGGATCCTGTGGAACTGCGAGGTTAGTGTGTGACAGGAGATATTTCATTCTTCTGTTTCTTGTTTTAAGAGGACTATGCCTGCATGCAGTTCTAGATGGCGCTGGAATATGAATCGTACCAACCGTACTAACAATTCCTTCGGGTTAAATTCCTTCTAAATTTGTTCTTAAACTACATACCGGTATGTAGTACAGATTCCCCTCCTTCAAGTGTCACCATTCTGATTTTCTGGTTTGCTATGAAACATAGATAGATGCTGAATAGGTTATTTGTGCTGGAATAGGTTATCAAACCACAGCACAGGTGACCTAGCACTGCTATGAAAGGTGAACCGCATTTAGTTGTCTGTTGGCGGTGTCTGATGATGTAGGTATATTTTTAGAGCAGGTACCTCCCAATAAAAGAACAAATAAGCAGTGAATAAATAAATAGGACACATTGCAAGTTATCCATCCACCAAACAATTTCGACAAGTATTATGTAAAGTTTCACTAATTAATGCGATCAAGTAGCTGTAGCTGTATTTCACTTGAGTGCATTTTATCCACATGAAGTTCCACCCTTTTGTTCTGGAGAGGTTCTGAAGAGGAAAACTCGGGATAAGTCTAGAGATCATCCTCATCCCTCACGTTACCTAAAGGGGACCAATGTGTCACATCCACGGCTGTCGTCATCATTTCCACCATATTGGAGAAATAAGTTGGAGAAGGAGAGGAGTGGAAAGTGGAGCATAAGCGGACGTGAACAAATGATTATGCTGACAGTGCCGTATACATAGCAGAAAAAACATCTTAAGAAGCGTACCGGGGAGTGGATGCGTGTGCGGAAGCGCTGCACCGGCGCTGTACTCGCAGGGGGGAGGTAGGGATAGCCGTGTGCGTGCTCGGCAGCAGGGAGAGGACTCGGGAGTCCCTGTCAGGCTGCGGACCATGACTTCCCTAACGCAGCGGAGCTCCGGCCTGGTGCAGCGGCGCACCGAGGCGTCCCGTAACGCAGCTGCCGAGAAGGAGCGCGACTCCGCGGACGAGGAGAACGGACCGCGCCGCGGTGACGAGCAGGACAGCGACGACGGCGGGGACGCCAAAGAAACGCGGCTGACGCTCATGGAGGAGGTGCTGCTCCTGGGCCTCAAGGACCGAGAGGTTTCCGCGTTTTCTGGTTCTGCTTTTTTATCCTTATTATTTATTATTAGGGGTCCAAGCAGCGTAGCTGCAGGATGCCTGTTGTATTTTGTTCTTCTTATTACATATTATTATTTTTAGTGTTTATTATTGTTGTTGACCTATCATCATCATCATCATCATCATCATCATCATCATCATCATTATTATTATTATTATTCTCTACTATAATAGTTTGTGGCTGTGGTATAAAACAGTTTGATTACTTAACCGGCATGTTTAAAGGAATCTTGCATTAATAGAAGCGTAATTATTGTGAACTGTGGCTGTAGATAAAGCTACAAAATGTTGATTTGACAGATAAATCTCATGACAGCGAGCAGGAGGTAAATCCGCTTATTGGTTAGATGAATCGTAAATTGCTGTCATAAACACCCAGTCCTTTAGGGAAATGAGCCTGCCTGCCCTTCAAGGAAAGCGCCTTTCCTGCTTTATAAAGTCTTGTCTTCGGTGTTGCAGTTCCTTGGCTGAATTTACACGTCGCTAAATTCCTCCGAAAGCCTTTCGTAAAATCCCATAAACTATTGATCACCCACGCATGCTTTGACATAAGTCCGAATAAACGTATGTTTTTACGTGCCACAAATGATAAAATATAATTAGTACATAGCTATTTATATTCTCCTTTTCAATCAGTCTCACTAGCTGAGATGTAGCCTATTCATCATCATCATCATATTATTATTATTATTATTATTATTATTGTTATTATTATTATTTTTAACTTGGCTAATGGAAACTCCTATTTGAATCACGGCACGTGCACGTTGCTTTACATCTGTCTATAAATAATTTGGCCATCAGCCGACTGTAGTACATCCCACGCAACCATTATGCTTCATTTAGCGCGCATCCCCCGAAATATCCATCTCTCACACCTAGAAAACACCGCATTAAAAATGTATTCTCAGAAGCAGCTTCACCAGATACACAACGCTGAACCTTCGAAGTTTCACCTCCCTTCATTAGGCAAATAAATTCATCAGACAATGAATTAAATTCTACTTTCTACGACAGAAAATGTAGTTCTATATTTCCGAGTTGTTCGGCCCGTTTTTCTGTTCCTTTTTGTGAATCACTCAGCGTGTTTGCAGCAACTGTGTCAGTAAGCGGTTGGGATCAGGGGGCAGGGCGATCGGGCCACGCTGCAGATGGGGCCACGCTGCAGATGGTGCACCTTTATCACAGATTATTTTCGGAAGTCAGGTGGAGATTAAGTCAATTCATTCAGTGGTGTTCCTTTGAAATTTAAGATGGGGTAGGATCAGTGACTTAACTAGAAATTTGAGGCCCCTCTAGTATAATTTGCAAGGGAGAGGGTGGGGGGTTCCGGTAGATTTTGCCAGGCTTGGTGGGACCCCAACAATATAAAAATGGCCCCTAAAAAGCACCAGCCCCCACCGAATCTGCGAAGGGTTCCGTGCCCCTCCGACACCCCTGGGGAGGGTCTGAAATAAAGTGACTAATGCTGCTCTGTCTTTTTTTATGCTATTTTTTTGTGTATATTATGTCCCTAAAAACAAAACCCATTGCACTATTAAATATATATATATATATATATATATATATATATATTGAAACAGAATGTCAATGTTTTTGCAGGTTTATGTCACCTTGAAGGTTAAAAACGGTTGATTCCAGCAGTTCCTTTTGTTGAAACACAACCTTGTAAGATGGTGACTCAGGCCAGTGAGGGAAAGCTGTTTTCTGCTAATCTGTAGCAGGGATGTGCATGAGTCTGCTGTTAGATGGGCAGTGGTGGCTTGATGGTTAGGGTAGTGCACTTGTAATTGAAAGATTGCAGGTTTGAATCCCCCACCAGCAAGTCACCACTGAGGTACCCTGAGCAAGGTACCGTCCCCAAGCACTGCTCCCCGGGCGCTGAATTAACTTCCCCCTGCTATGTCACGGAACTCACATATGGGTCAAATGCAGAGGACACATTTCGTTGTTGCGCACTGTGTGCTGTGGTGTGTTGACAATGATCACTAAATTCTAAATACAGCCCTGTATATTCAATAACAAAAAATGGCTCTATGACTGTGACAGACAGGTGAGTTTGTGTCTGCAGTTCAGTCCCATAATGTGCAGTGCTCTTCCATCTTTTGGGCTGGGCTGTGCCTCAACTGTTGGGTGGTATCAGTCTGAATTGAGTCTCGATAGCAAGAGAGGGAACGAGAGAGGGAGAGAGTGAGCAAAAGTGAGAGAGAGACAGGGAGAGAGAGCTAGAAAGGGGTGGGAGCTAGAAAGGGGAGAGGGAGAAAGGATGAGAGAGAGCTGAACTTAGCTGACTGAAAGCAGAAGAGGTCACCAATTTCAGTAAAGCGTGGTAATGTAATCAGATCACTGTTTGCCTGATCAGCCACTTGAATGAGAGGGAGCCTGGAATGGTCATACTGTTGTTTTGTTTTTTTTTTTGCATTCGTGCAGTTTCAAGGCATAAGGTGTTTAGGGAAGCGGGACCTTCTGCTGTCTTTGTGGTATGGTATCTTGAGTTCAGGATTCATGTGATAGTACAGCACATGTTTCTTTTGGGAATTTCCACCCACTTGTCAAATGTTAGCGCTCTGGTGACTGTCAAAGAAGGCCGACCGGTTTGAGCTCCACGCCGGCTGTGTGCCGGCAGTTGAGTGTCTCCACAATGCTGGGGAAGAATCCTCAACAGGGTGTCTTAAATCTCTGCTTGACCTGGGAAGCCTTTGCCACAGTGTATTTGTTTGAGTAGCTCTTGAAGCATTACAGTTGGGCCTCACTGGAGTTTATTTTTGTTGTTTATGTAAACATGACAGTGCACGATTTCTTTCTTGATACTGTGGTCCAAGATTTCTCATCTTCTGTTATACAGCTAAGTTCAGTGCCCCCCCCCCCGCCCCCCACAACAGAGTCAGACAATCTGATTTAACATCATGATATTGTTAAACCAGTGTTTCCCAATCCAATCCTCAGGGAACCCCGTGCAGTCCACGTTTTTGCTCCCTCCCAGTTCCCAGCCAATCAGGAACACCGAATACCTGGTACAGGTGTGTTGGGAGCTGAGAGGAAGCAAAAACGTGGACTGTCCAGGGTTCCCCGAGGACTGGGTTGGGAAACACTGTGTTAAATGATTAAGATGCATGTGATTTGTGATGGACCTTAAATCCTGGGCAGGTGTGTGACTCTCATCCATGCAGACTGTACATTTTACATATAAAGTCCAGAGGAGCTGTAGCAGGTATATATGTGGTCGTATGGCAGGAATGAGCCCTGTTGGCTTAACGTGACTGAAACATGGTGACCTGTTGTATTGTGCTTGTATGGGGCTGAGCTGATAAGCAGGCCTGTCTGGAGGCGTTTGTCATCGTTTCCATCCCCTGATGTGCAGGAGGCTATGTGGCTGTGTTCTGCTCCATCCTGCTACCAGTCAGTGATGACTGCAGACCTGCTGTACAGAACTGCATGTTGTTGATAGACTGTAAAGGATAGAAGCTGCTGTGTTCTCATGGCAGGGGTGCAGGAAAGGGCGGGACGATTCCCAGGGTCCCTCAGTGATGGGGGCCCTAAAAAATTGGGTAATGCTTTACATTAACTTCAGCTTTTATATTGCATTCATAAAACATTCAGTACACCTTCATAATGTATTCATTAAGTATTCATAAAACATTCATAAACATCATGTATGTACCTTAACATCCTAACATCCCTTACCAGCTGTAATATACTGTACATTAATAACAAACATTATATAATAATAACAAACATTCTAATTGTATAATTATGTGTTTGTTATTAATGTATCTTAAAGCTGTTAAGGGGTGCTAGGATGTTAAGGTGTACTTGCATGCTGCTTATGAATGTTCTTTGAATGTATTATGAATGCATTATGAAGGTGTACTGAATGTTCTATGACTGCATTATGAATGCATTATGAAGGTGCACTTAATGTAAAGCGTAACCAAAAATTGGAACATAATTGAATTTGTCTGGATTGGGGGCCCAATATGATTATAACAAGCATCGCATGGATTCATTAAAATGTTTCTATGAGGCTGGACTGTTATTTTTTATAAATAATTGCTGTTAATGTATTTTAAACTTGATTTTGTACGCCATTCTTGGAAAGTAATTAGTTTGTCGTTCATTAATGAATTTTTCAGTGCAGACCTGCTGTTTAATTCTCACAGTCTTTGTCTTGGAGTTGCTCCTGGCAGCTTAAAAAACAGACATTTTCCAGCTCCCCAAGACACAAAAAATGTATTGTATGCAGTTATATATAGAAGAATAGATTATTTTAATGCTTTGCTTTCAGGGATCCTGAATCGCACATATTTCCTGCAGCAGATTCAAAATGCAGTAAGAATTGTAATTAGGAGTCAGTTCAACCATATTGTAGCCAGTCTATACTGCCTGTCCACTAGCAATACAAGAAAAACATTTAAAATTCTTTTCCCTGCTTAGCGAGCGCTAAAGGGCAAGGCCCCTGCTTATCTAAGAGAACCAGCCAGCATGTACAATGCGGAACCTCCACTGAGGTCCCTGACTGCAGGCCTCGCTGACTGCAGACCTCGCTGACTGCAGGCCTCGCTGACTGCAGGCCTCACCGACTGCAGGCCTCGCCTACTGCAGACCTCGCCGACTGCAGGCCTCACCGACTGCAGGCCTCACCTACTGCAGACCTCGCTGACTGCAGGCCTCACCTACTGCAGGCCTCCTTGCAGTTCCTCCCATAGACGCTTCAGCCTCAGGGCTTCTGCTCTATAGTTGTGTATGTGTGGGACACCCCCCACTCTCAGAATTTAAATCTGTCTGAGCCATGGTGTCACTCTCTCCTGCTCCACATGGCGGGATTCTTTGTACCCGGGCCAGAGTTCATGCCAAAACTGCAGATGGACATAACAGATCACAGGCAGAGCTACAGAAATGAGAGCTGACCCAGAGAGAGGGTCGTGACCCCAGCTTGACAGAAGATAGCAGAAGATATACAAACACATACACTACTGTCTGCCCTGTTTATTTTTTGTTCACATGACAGTGGGGTCAGACAGCCAGAGGACTTTACACCCCCAAAGGTGTTTTTTTTTCTTTTTTTTCTTTTTGAATCAAACTATGGCACCTTCTTCACTCTGTCAACATCTGGCTTTTGTTCTCTATTCACTTTCTGGTCATTTACACTATAATTACCCTAAACTCACATATGTCTCGTTAAACTCTTTTAAGTAGAGAAGCTATTTTAGAGAAGGCACAACATAAAATAAATGTAATTAATGTATGTACTTTTGGAAATTGTATAATAACTATTTACATTTGGGAAATGTATTTTATTTTATTTTAAGATGTTTTTATTTTACATCAGAAAATCTGAATTATAACCTTGAGTTAAGGGTGGAGCATAATTTGAACAAATTGTATGTATATGGGATTGTATGTAGGTTTTCATTTATTTCACATTTTCATTGTTTGCTCTTATATGGATGTGTTGTGGTTTCCAATCTGAGAGCTGATGTAAACATGACTTAAACACTAAGTACATTCAACAGCCAATTGATTAGGTGAAATTCGGGCCTAACCTAGGATGCATTTCACAGCCCTAATACTCACACCTTTCTCTCCCTACCGATTCCTGGGAATTAGTACTTTACTACAAAAGGGCAGTTTTCCTGAGATGTCAGACACACTCTGGCATTGATTGTTAGCACTTGTCCTCTTGAGCTGAAATATCAATCCAGCTGAGCATGCAGACAGGGCATCATTTGGGATCAGTGACCACCTTGAACGGATCGTCTCTAAGGTGGCGTCGTTGTCTGTGTTGCCAGGGTTACACGTCCTTCTGGAACGATTGCATGTCGTCGGGGCTCCGCGGCTGCATGCTCATCGAGCTGGCCCTCCGGGGCCGCGTGCAGCTGGAGGCCTGCGGCATGAGAAGGAAGGGTCTGCTAGCCAGGAAGGTGGGTGTGGGGGCCAGGCCAGCCGCCCTCGTTCACAGCATTACCTTACAAAATCACTGCATGCATTAGCAATAAGTGACAGAAATATTTTAGCTAATAAAACAGCAACTTGTTTCAAATGATAACTTTTATACGACAATTCGACTTTATTTACAGTCATGTTGTAATCCTCTGCTATGACTGGCACCAAAGATTGATACAAATATTGATCATTATTTGCATGGGAAAAATAAACATTTCTCTCGAAAGGTGTAATACGCTTAATTTTCGAATACCTCCATATTGTATGCTGTGTGCTTGGGGAAGCCTTGGTTAAAATGGAACACTTATTATGAAGCAAAATGAAGCACACCATAGCAGTGAAAAGTCGTGCAAATTTGCTTTTATGTAATCAAAACAAATGTTTTGCATCCTACAGTAACATAGAATATGTTTCCAAATTCTTTAGTGGTTTTTTTATCGCTTTGTCTTATTGCCACATAAGGGAGGGTGGGAGTTGTTCAGAGCCACTCAGCTATCCATTTTCAGTGACTGCTTATGCAAAGTTATCATGCTAATCTGGTTTGGATGTAAATCAGGATGCGCACTTGCACACGCACGCACACTGCTACACTAAAGACTGTTTATATCATTACTTCATTCCCTTGAGCTGAATCCTTTCAAGGAAACCCCAGACAAATAGCACTGAACCGCCAGATCCAGATCTGAAACTACTGCCACATTGTGAATATTCTTATATAACATGGTCATTGCAGTCAAGCCGCATTTCAGCACTCTTCACCTTGCCGTACGTTCTTCTTCCTCGTGACAAAAAAGCCACTCTCTCCTTTTAGGTGATCTGCAAATCCGACGCTCCGACGGGGGATGTCTTGCTGGATGAAGCTCTGAAGCACATTAAAGAGACTGAGCCACCTGAAACGGTGCAGAGATGGATCGAGCTGCTCAGCGGTGAGTAAAGACCCTGAGGAGGCTGCATTCCGCCCTCAACCACCAGGCACTAAATTCCTCCCACACCCAGAGGCTGCTCAGGGGCCTGAGTTCGCTGATCTTCCCTCAATGGGAATGATGCTAATATATCGATGCTTATACATCATAGCAGTTAGATGAATCTGAGTGGTAGAACTTTGCTGGAGGATCCATTGTAGACCATCTTGTAGACCATCTTGAACAGCAACATATGAGCCTTGCCCATCAAAGGTCCTCCACTGATGCAGAAAGGATGCTCTGTTGTGACGTTCTGCTGTAAATGAATATAGTTTATGACCTCATCTGCAGGCGAGACATGGAACCCCCTGAAGCTCCACTACCAGCTGAGGAACGTGCGAGAACGGCTGGCCAAGAACCTGGTGGAGAAAGGCGTGCTCACCACAGAGAAGCAGAACTTCCTGCTCTTCGACATGACCACGCACCCGCTGACCAACAGCGACATAAAGCAACGGCTCATCAGGAAGCTGCAGGAGGCCGTGCTGGACAAGTGGGTGAACGACCCCCACCGGATGGACAAGCGGATGCTAGCCCTCATCTTCTTGGCCCACTCATCCGACGTGCTGGAGAACGCCTTCGCCCCACTGCTGGATGACCAGTACGACCTGGCCATGAAGAGGGTTCGGAACCTCTTGGACTTGGAGCCCGAGGGGGAGAGCATGAAGGCCAATGCTAACGAGCTTCTCTGGGCCGTGGTGGCCGCTTTTACCAAATGAACAAGGAGAAACTCGGACAGGTGTGAACAGGCAGGACCTCTTGGTGCTCGCCTGCCATTCTGTTGGTTTGTTGGCATCGCTGACATGTTGTCACCTACCCCCTCCGCGACAGAGCCTTGCCGTTTCACTGCGGCATCTTAACGTTTAACCCTTAATCACGCTACTCTTGTGAATCTGGGACATGAAGGCTGCACACAAAATGATGCACTCTTTAAATGATACAAGTCTCTGTTCCTTGATGTCATGCGTGGTTGCCTTTGGGTTTCCAGATGTGCACATTGCTAATGTATGATCCTCGGTGTGGATTTCCACTTTCACCCATAACTGGATTGATTTGCTTTTTTTTTGCTGAAAACTGGATTGTTGGCAGATCTGACCACTTCTTCTTCTAAGAAAAACATTACTCCTGAGCCCAGATGCAAGCCAAATGTTTTTTTTCCCATCTTATTTATTTTTATTTATAACCTCCTTAACCTGGAGGCTAAGAAGATCATGTTACCTCATGCCATCTTAATATGGAATAAATGGCTTCCTTAACAAATGGGCATCTTAGCATGCTCCTATATAGCTGAATACCCCACGAGAGTTTCCTTGGAGGGCGGTTTTCTGGGAGAGCGTTGCAATCAATAGCCCCCCCCCCCCCCAGGTACCCAGGCCATTAAATTAATATGTATTTATAAATATCAGGCTCTTACTGTGATTACAAAGACATGTTCAACTCCTCCAGGTACTTGAAGGAATTGCATAAATGCTTTTAGCACTTAAGTGAATACCAGGAGTCACAGTGTGTGTGTATATATATATATTTTTTTATTTTATTTTATATATTTTTTTTTTTTAAGGATAAGCATTAAGGATATTAAATTATTCTTCCAGTCTGGTGACATGAAGCCCTCCCCCTTTTTAACGTCACTTTATAATTTAATCCACAATGGTGTGGAGGCCGACCACAGGTTTCATTGTGCTTTTTGGCATCTTGTTTTCATGTCTTTTCCTGGCTGAGATGAAGGTTATGGAACGGTAAACCTGCAGTGGATGGAACTTTTAATGACTATTCAGTTAAGATAAAACTATACAGATCGCACATTTATCACTGTAGGATGCAAGTTAGGGGTTTAAAATGCCTCTCATTTACTGTGTATGCGTTTGTTTTTAATACATATAATAAATAGTACGTGTTCATAACCACACAAATGGTTTTTCTAATTCCAGTTTTGGTTGATGTTTGTACCAATCAATTTAGTCTGAAAAATCACATGACCCGTCTGCATTCTTGTGATTGGATGATCTGGATTCAGGGCTATACCATTGCTGCCAATTCTACAAGCCCACAATGCACCTTTTTTCCAAATCACCTTTAGGGAGAAGGCTTCCCTGGCGGCATTGTTAACTCTAGGCTTCTTCATAAATCACAAAAGGTTTTGAGATTTCGTTTCTGAAAAAGTGTGCTGAACGGAGAACTTTTTGAAGTGGAAGCTCCACTAAGAAAGTACAAGAACAGAGTAGCTGGCTTGATAGTTTCCTTAATTTAAAAATACTTTAACTTTGTTTTTCATTTCAGCATTGCTCCAACATGTTTTAAAGTATACTCCTGGTATAAGAGACTTCCTGTGGGGACCATTAATAAATAAATATATATGTTTGATGTGTCATTATTATGGCTTGGCAGCCACATTGGGTTTTTGTCAAATGGTTGGAAATTTTCAGATGTTTGCTCACAAATGCTAATGGCAGAAATCAAGCTACTATTAAATTTTGCAAAACCACATAATTTTCCCCTTATTAATTTTAGTGTAGTAAAGGATTATAGTAGATTACATTCCATCATAGAACCTTATTTTATGTAAGTGTTGCAAATGGCTTTTTGAAAGTGTGGACTGCTGTTGGTTTATTTGTTTCACAGGTTCTTTCTTCAACTTTTCTGATAAAGTGAGGAGGTTGTATGTTTGATTCAGTGCATTTCTGTCTGTAGCACAAATGCTGTACATTACATCAGGTTGCTATGCTGGCCCTCTTCTCACTCCCAGTTGGCCCTCTTCTCACTCCCAGTTGTCAAGACATTAAGATGATGAACAATAATTTGCTGTTTTCGCAGAGAAAAAACACAGGCTGAGGGAGCTAGATGAAAAAGAGAATTCAGTATATAGCCCATAATTAAAATAATTTTTCCAGCTTTGATTTTACCAACATGTGTTTTCGTGGAGTTTAATGACCTCACGATTACGTTTAATATTTTTAATTATTATCAAGAATTTATGCTCAAACTATGTGAAACTCGCATAACTGTTTTTTTAATGTTTCAAATGTTGAAATATACAATAAAATTGCTGCTGTGAACCATTTGTCGAGAGACAGTTTCATGACTTAAATACATTGTTAGAGAACGGCATGCTGGGTAATGGGATGGAACTTTGAATTAGATAAACATTTTTGAACAAGATTTAAATGAGATGATATATATTTTATTTTGTGTGGTTCAGCAGAAAGATTAATGTCAGTTCCCAGTTAATATTATTTTTCTTGTATTTATTGTGCTAACCTAAACAATAATGGCTACCTAATAATAAGATCTTTTGATGAAATTCCAGATTACTATTTAGTACAAAGAACTGTATCGATGCTTTATTTTTATGATAGTACCAAAAACACATAAAAAATAAATCTTATGTGTGCATATCTAAAAAATACATGAAATATATACAATAAATAAACCGTAAAATAAACAAAGTGCCTGACACAGTTTGTTAAAATATCTAAAATAGTATACAATCAAAATGCCATTTCAAGGGCAACTAGTACACCATGAAGTGGCATCTGCATGGTGCCCAGCAAGGACGGCGTCAGGATACTGATTATAGACCTGGAGTCTGCAAGAGCTGCTTGTTCTACCCTTATCTGCCAAGGTTTTACAGTACTGTAGGCATATCGCACCATCAGCACATTTTTAAGTTCAACTTTTTATACTGCTTTTCCAGGAGGGGTGGGGGGGGGGGGAACCATTCGCTATTGGCGGACTTAGGATGATAATAAAGCTTCACGCTGACAAACTGGCCACCTGACTCACAGACTGAGCAAGTGTGACAGCTCAGGGAAGCAGTGTCGCGAGAAGGCGGAGTCTGGGCAACATCTGCAGCTGTAACACCGCTGAAGGGGCAATGTCGACAGCGGGCCCTGCTCGTGTGGGCACTTGTCTGGGTGGGGGTGGGGGGCAGGATGACATAAGCAGGCTAGGGAATATAGCACCAGCAGTCATATGATGTTAGAAAGGCTGGTGGGGGATGTACCCTGGAAGGGATGCTGAAATCGTCTCTTTTCTATAGATTAATGGGAGGATCGATAATCCATTCAACTTTGCCACAGATGCTTTCTGTTTCAGGTGCTCATTCTCATTCATATCACTGTCTGCAAATGCTGTAAGCTCAGGGAGAGAGATCCTGCAGATCCAGGAGTCTGAAAAGATCTGACGAGCACCGAAAGTGTCCCTCGCTGCTGGTGCTGGCAGCGTCCTCTCACGATCGAATATCTGAACATATATTGTTCAGGCACCTATTCTGTTAGACAGCACTTCATCATAATATTAAACGCATCTTGAAATAGTATCCCATGATGCAATCACACAACACACAACCTAGTCTACCGGTGACGTTTGCTTGCTGTGTTTCCATGCCGACAGACGACTCTGTAACAGTGAGCTCATACTAACACCTGGAAGTCCCATATGCTCACTATCTTTTCTAGAACAAACTGAAACATAAAATAGGTGTTTGAAGGCCTTGTTGGAGAGAAGCCTTTACTCGCTGATGGAATGAGAAGGATTGCAGACTGCAAGTGATTCAAGTCCTTGGATAGATGTTTGACACTGTTTTTAGCCAAGGTGTCTGAATGTTCCCCACCTCTTTGCAGTACCAGCGCGAGTTATAGGTGGTGTTGTCCCTGACAGTGTCTACACCTGGCCTCCTCAGGATGCATGTATGGCCCTGGGATGGGGGAATTCCAGTGCTGGTGGTGGCAGTAATGGCACAGCCATCCAGTCTGATCCTGGAGACCAGTTTTAACATCCCACAATGCACTTGGTCTGCATTTGCTTTGTCAGAAGCCATGCTGTTCTGCTGGCATCATAAATAAACCAGCAATAAGTACACTGTCACATTCTGACTGATCAGTCATCGTCAACAAGGGCTTAGATTTAGGGTATCACTTTATTAGTCATTTCTATACCCAATCCATAATCCTCACTAAGGTCCACAATGAATCAGCAAGCAAAACATTTTGTCTAATATTTTTAACTGCGGTTCAGTCATTATAAGTAATCAAAGATATATGTGGCTATGCTGCTCAGCTGTCTCTGTTCCATTTGAGTTTATTGTCCAACCATGGTTCAGTCGTTGATGTTTTGACCTTTGACCTGTATGTTTTGCCTACTAATGAATCAGGCCCAGGAATAATAGAGTCAATTTGTTTCCATTCATCACAAACTACATTCTTTAGTATTTACAGAAGCCAGCACTAAATCACCTAATCATTGTACTAATAATACACAAAATATCCAGTTTTCCATTTCCTTCTTGTAAGGAGATATGAATTTGGGTACTACTTAATATTAACAAGGTTGCACATTTTAGGATGCAAACTTACATCCTTCTGGTACAGTAGGCCATTTCCTGCCATGCACTTGTTGCGCATTAATGAGACAGGACACTGGGAGAACTGGGGAAACTGAAGGGATGCGACCTTCAGAAGCAGGACAGGCGAAGAAGAACGACATATAGTGGAGTCCTCCTCAGCGCCATGCAGTGTGAGTCGGACCTTACATGGTACCGTATGTTTGGAATACCATTGATAGGCTGGGAGGCAAAACCCAGCGTTCATTCGACAGTGTCCTCCTCATGGAGTATTGAAATAAATCGTTTAGACTTAAAATTAAGGTATTAGTGGCTTAATTTCTAAGTAATATGGAACATCTAAAAATCACAGATATGGATCAAATCATTCTTCTCACTCTAGCTGTCCCATTCAGGGTTTCCCAGCCCTGTCTTGGTTTAGGCTCCCAGCTCACCCCATAATGGGTAACTGGTACAAGATGGATAGATGGTGCATTTAGTCCCCATTTTCCTGTATGCATAAAAGCCCCCAGTCTCTGTTGAAAATCCTCACTTTTCAGTGGAAAAAAATCAATCACCAGTATGAAGCTAGCAGACTACGTTCATTTATCAGAGACTCATTTGTCCAAAACAACATGCAGGTGAGTACAGCTTAGGGTCAGAGCGCGGATTCAGGCAACACCCAGCACCTGTGGAGCAGTTAAGCGTAAAGGCCTTGCTCAAGCAATGATAAGATTACTCAGACAGGCGAGGCATTTCAGTCTACACACTGACCTACACACCAGTGGAAAAAATATGGAATATGTGTCATCCTTCCACAGGGGCCTAGCCAGTCCTCTCGGCATCCTTCGAATTTCAGTGTATGTGGAGCTGTAGTAAACACAAGCATCAACTAATATCACTAATACACCATTTCAGATAACATAAATACATTCAGGCTTGTTTATGTTTCCATTCCAGCTGTGGATGCGGTGAGCCTGTTAATCTGTTAGTCTGGAGCATTTGCCAAGAAAACAGGCTGATATGAGGGAATCGGAGAGGCATGAGAGAAATTGTCAAACCGTATTCAGCCATTGCGTGATGTTATTATTAACGATGGCGGGGTTAGGGCTGGGTGCGTGTCCGCGCTATAGGATTGCACCTGGTTTTGGCTCAGCGTCATGCCTGACGTTTGCCATTGGCTGTAAAGTCCGCTGCCAGTACTGGTGGGTGTCCTGCGATCTGGGAACGCAGTCTTGGCTAGCCGCTTAATTGCGCTTCCTCTGAAATAATAAAACGTCCTAGATTCCTATAAGCTTTTCTAATCAAAGCCATGTGGAGCCAGAAGACTCCTGTGTATCTCGTTTGCGCCGGCGTAGGTTGCATGGTCAAGAGCTGCAGTCACAAAAGAGGTTTGACGGCTGTCGGACCGAATTTGATTCCTGCGTGAGAAAATGAGCAATGGCGCTCTGGTTCACAGCACTGCTGTATGAGTCAGGGGTATGAGTAAAAACGGAGCCAAAACCACAGACACGGACCCAGTCCAGCGGATGGCCGCGGATTCGTGGGACCTGAGCTGCTCATCTGGCTGAAAGAGTTTTACGCATTGGCCGCACTGGTCAGGTAGCGGCTCTGAGCGGTGTAGGTGGACGCAGAAAACTGTAAGACACGCATTATTTAGAATAAAATATGTCATTGGTCATGTGTAACCTTATGAACACTTGCCGGGGAAATATGCATTTCAGCGAAAACACGTTTTCCATTACGCAAGAGAAAAGTGATTCGATGACATAACAAATGTTCAGGACATATTTTATATATTTTGACCACAAATACATTTCACTGAGCTCTGATACTGAGTTGCAATTAAGATCTCCTATACGATTGTTTCCAAAGATAGACCTATGGTTTACATGTAATAACAGGATATCTTGTTTTGCGATTTACTTTTTTGTCAAACTTACATTTAAAACGTTTGGTTCAGACACACCATGCAGTAATGGAGTGTTCTGAGGACTGACAATCGGATTTCTCTAAACCATCATTTCTAAAATTCTAAGACACGGTACATTTTCATATACCTTCATATATCTTTTTATAGCCTATATCTTATTTCATATGATTTTCTACATACATACACCACTTTATGTTGGTGAGCGGGTCTAATTATGCCCATATGAAGCACCGTACCTTTAAAAAGTTTATTTTAAAAAACTTTTAACAGAGACGTTAAGTACAGAGTATATTCGACTTAAATTAAGTCGATCACATGCAGAGTGCCGCGGTTATACGGCAAAACACAATGCAGTAAAGCCGCCCATCACTCGGGGAAGACTCCCCCACATATGAAGTATAGCTTTTTGAGCTATATAAAATCATCTTCCATTTTACTCCGGGGACCGCGGCGAGTTCGATTGGACACAGGAAGCAGAAGCGGGGCGACTCCTCCCTTTAGCAAAAGCTTTTTTTTTTTTTCACTTTTACGGGGTCTTACTCGTGCATTTAGTGTCCAGAAAACTGAAATAGTATTTCTTGCCTTCTTGGCTTGTTATTAATTTTTTGCGTTTAAGACTTGTAAGCCGGCTTCCAGAAAACAGTCAGAATGCATTAATTTGTTATACCGCAGCTCAATTCTTGGATCTAAGAGCCATACAAAGGTACAGCACAGTTCGCGATCGGGAAATTCTTAACGCTATTGGTTAATCTGTGCTGCGGGAGGAATCAGCTGCAAAATAACTTCGTGTGGAATTAGTGAGAGCTGCTGCTCTGTGTACATTACAGTTTATCCTGCCCCAGTGTTTCCCCCAGCCCGTTTTTTGTGCTTTCTGCTGGGACACTCCAGGATAACAACCAGCTAAGCAGACTCTTTGCAGAGATCTGTTTTGACCTGCTTAAAACCCACAAGAAACCCGATAAATACAACCGGAGCCTGTTCAGGTACAAATCCACAACCAACTGTGTGCAACATTAGTTTTTTTTGCCCTTTTTGAAATAGTTTGTCTTGGGTTACGTGGACCGCACAGCTTGTGAGGACGAAAGGAAGAAACGCTGGACGGCTTGGATCACTGTAGATGTGCTGCGATGACCAAGATACGATAAGAACAATGATTTAAAAACTTAACTGCGACGTGTAAGGGTTTGGGGTTATTGTTATCGATACATCGTTACTGACTTTGGTAAGTTTCTTTTTCTTGTGCCGCGATGGGGGGGGTTGGGTTGCTCTATTGCATTACAGTAATACGGTCCATTCAGTTCTATAGTGATAAATTCATATGAGAGGCTTATTTATTATGCCGATTGACGAGCTGAAAGAACGACACTGACACATCCGTGTACCAGTGGGTGCGAATGCAGATCACATCTGCGGTTTTTACTGTGTACTGGTACTAATCCGAGTTTCGTGGCACAGGTAAATTATTCCGTTTCAAGGACGAATAAAAGGCAAGGAAATCATGAATGGATATTAAAGCAGCATGCATGGTATATATCATAATGTTTCATGAACGTGAAACGGTTCTGATTTCATTTTTGACGTAGTTCGATATAGCCGCCTTGGTATTTCAGGATTCATACTTGCGTTTCAAACGCAGGTACCGATCACATTCCAGTGGTTTCATTTTATATAAAATGGCCGTATAACACTTGTTTATGCACCAGTGCTCAAATATTTTGAGGAGGTTGGATGCATCATTGGAGATTGTTTATAAAGCAGTTGTACTGTGTGACTTATCTCCCCTATTTACTCTGATTTGATCTAATGTGTGTTGAAACGCCTGGTTTGCGTTCTGCTTTTCCTCTGGCGGTATATTTGCGGAATCGGCTTCATTAATGACCGGGAGGTGCTGATTTGCTTCCAGGTTTTTATGCACGATCAGATGGTTTAATTGTGGCTTTCTTTCCCTCTCGTTTTCCTCCCTAACCAACTCTCCTAGCGGAGCTTCTGGCAAATCCAGGCATCGGGTTTCCCTGGGCGGAATAGCTGTTACACAATGAGGGTTATTATAAAACATATTAACCCCTTTCATAACCAGATGAAAGAGCGAAGCTTAATTTAAAAAAAACCTTTTAATAAAGTGAAGAAATTCTGCTTGTAGAAGCGAGACATATGGAATACATTACGTCAAAAATTATGTATACAGAATTACTATAACGCATATTTTATGAAAAGAACAAAACATTTTCTTTCAATGGCATGGCTTTATAAATATTATGATATACAATAAGGCCTTTCAGTCGGCGTGACAGATTGCTCCGAGCAAATCCTCTCCAAATGTTTAGCTCGTACAGACAATATGCATATGTCTTCCCGACTGAGATTAAGTTAAAAATCGCAGGAGAAGATAAACTAGCATTTGTAACTTTATTCCAAGCCGGGTGAGTAGCTGGAGCAGCAGGCGCCAGCGTGAAGACAGCCTCCACCCCGCGGGGCTCCGCAAGCCCGGAGGCAAGTCCGGGTTTAAGGCACTCCCTGCGGCTCTTAACTGCTTAAATAATGAAATTAAACTAAAACACACAAGGTTATCTTATATGGAACTGGAGACAAAGGTGTTGAACTATCAAAATAGCTTTAAAGAATATATGGCATTTTATTTTATATGGCGTTTTAATGCTATAAGCAGCTCGGCAAGCAGAATAATAGCCTAAATTATTAATTTTAATAAGGTTACGGATGTCTGCAGTCCTACCTGGTGCTGATTTATCGTCATGTGCCTGTTTTATACAGGCTACACTGCACGGGACATTTTTGGTGCTTGTCACCTAAATTAAATAGTTTTGTGTCGCGGTGGGCTATACGTCCAGTAACTGGTGACAGCGGAGACTGCGACAGTGTGTTCATTGGGTGCCCGCTCTCAGTTCAAAGCAGTTTTATTAGAGCGCGCTGTGGTTACGCGGCGGACCGAGACTCGGAGGCTGGGAGTCATGTGACCTCGGTGCATAATTACCCTCGATCCGCTGTCGGATGAAAGGTTCGGGTTGGTGGGTGGTATGGCGTCCCGCAGGTTGCGATTGCCTTCTTCACTGGCGTGGCGCTAGCTCTCCTGCCCTGTGCACTGAAAGCTGCAGCGTGTAAATGGCATAGGAGGGGTGTGCGGGACACCTTGATGCCAACTGCAGGTAGACACATGCATATTCAGTTCATTTACGGTTTATAGAAAATGACAGGACAGCTGGCAAGGTGGCAGGTTTGTTGCTTAAGTATGTATGAGAATCTGGACTTTCTGTGTGTCGTTTTAAAACAGGGTAGGTTGTGTTGATGAAGCGACAGTATAATTAAAATAGAGACTACAGAAAAGGTTATTCCTTGACAAAATTGCTTCGATTTACCTGTTTGCCAGCGGTTTTGCTGTCTTACCGGGAACTGGAGGATTTCTCTATGCCTTCTTGTAGCTGGGACTGTATGTTCTTTGTGAGATGTTAGTTTAAGCACCTGCGCTTGTCCACAGAGGTAACTTTACTACCAGTCAAAAGTTTTTTTGCATACCACAGGTTTTTAATACTTCTCATTTTATTTCATAAACTGCCGATTTTTTTATTCTTGTTAAGCATTGAAAAGTTGAGTGAACAACTATAAATGAAAATATAAGTCAAATAAAACAAGTTTTCTTTATAACATGGAAGGAGTATGTAACAGAGCGTGTCTGACATCCTATTAACTGGTTGTGTGGTGATGGCAGTTAAATTCTAGGCTGTCCTTTAACTTTAAATGTGCTACTTAACCGATTCATCCCATGAAACAGAGTAGTATCCCTTGTAGAAAGAATTATTCGAGTTAGCTCTGCTGTTATAACTGCTAGAGGATGTTACATTGATGAATCAAAGGTATGACATTTTCTTGCTAATAAAGGTCCACAAATGGTGAACATACTGTAAATTTATTTGTTAGCAGTGAATACTGGGTGTATTTTTATTAAATGTTAAGTGAATGACATGCAAGTGTAGAAAATCTCAGTGTGTGCAAAAACTTTTGACTGGTAATGTATATACCTTTACTCTGCATGCTGATCCACGCAGAGTTCCGGAAGTTGCTGCACCACATTTAAAGTTGAAATGTAGAAGTGTTTGTGTGGTGGCTCTTTGCTTTGCGCTGTCAGGTTGTTGTCTGTTCATGTCTCCCAGCTGAGAGATCTTGAAGAAGCTCAATATTAGAACATTATTGAAGCTGTACTGTGTGTACAAGTGATATAATTTTACTCAAAACAAAAGGTAAAAATTGAATAACTGTTTGTACGGCTACTGTGCAGTATTTCCACAGTGCTGTATGTTACAGCCTAAATGGCTTATTTACATATACATGAATGCCTAATTACCTTTACTTGATGTATAAACCAAAATTAAATGTGCTAAATTTTGCACATGTTGTTTGG
Source organism: Paramormyrops kingsleyae (assembly GCF_048594095.1). NCBI lineage: Eukaryota > Metazoa > Chordata > Actinopteri > Osteoglossiformes > Mormyridae > Paramormyrops > Paramormyrops kingsleyae. The sequence goes on from NC_132798.1 coordinate 16,895,493, forward strand.
CATTAATTAGTCTTGAGATAATTAATTTCATCCGTTTGCATAATGAGTAATGGCTCTTCAGTTTTCCATTATTTATTGAACAAATGGAAGTTGGCATTAGAGATGGTTGTGCTGTTGGGCTGGATGTGAAAAGCTGCTAATTAAAAACAGCCCCCTGAGGTGTACCTGTACGAGTCCCTCCCCATCTGGGGGGCTTCGCTCGTAATTTGCACGGCTCGGACGGCGCCGAAAGAGCCGCTGCGTTTTCGCAGCAATAGCCAGGGTGCGACATCCGGGGAACACCCTCCCCGGGAGAGTCACGCGGCAGGTTCTGACAAGCGCCGTGGAATCGGAGACACCGTGGAGATCGTTAGCGCGACTTTCATTTAGTTTTCAGATTTCAGTGTAAGGCCTATTTGTTGGAGAAGCCTCCGTGAGCTTTGGTAATAATCATTTTAACAGGAGGTCGTGTCAGAACAGCTCAGTGGTAATTACTCGCCCCAGCCATTCAGTGGGTTTGTTGCTTAAACTAGAAAGGAGTGATACTTTGGGATTCATGTGTTAAAGGCAAATATTTTGGTCGTTATGGTGAATATAAGAGAGGAGTAACGTAGAAGGAACTGATTATTGCTCCATTTAGCTACACAAACAGCTGAGAAAGTGCTGTTACAAAACATCCATTTTGTCTCTGTTGGTAGAGGCCAAATAGCAGGATTCTTCCGGAAACTTCTGTGGTATTAGTTTGTGCGCATAGCAGTGCCTCCAGGAAATTCCCCATAAGATGATCATGAGGGCAGAAATGGTCTCACCTTTGCGAGATGCAGGTACAGCCTTGAACTGCAGTAGCTGTGCAAGTAGAAAAAATTCTGGGGAAATTGAACATGTCGTGGGAGGAAGGTATCTGTGGTTAATCTCGTCCTTAGGGTATATCACGTACATAAGAGTCCTTATAAAGACTTCATGTCTTCAGGGTTTGAAACCGTGTTCTGTTAGAAACCTGCGACCTGTACACTGTCATGATTAAACAATAGGCCTGTCTAGCCAAATCAAGTCAAATTGTCCTACCATCCATAGACAGGTATACAATGGCACAAAATAATTTCCCCCCAGGACCCCGGTGAAACATGCAAACAGCAAGTGTGTGTGCATGTGTGTGTGTGTGTGTGTGTTTGTGTGTGTGTGTGTGTGTGGGGGGGGGAGGTGGGTGCAAAACACATGGAAGTGTGAAACAGGGGGGCTGGTCACAGGGGTTTGTATGCACAGTGAAGTGTGCATGTAGACAATAAGAACAGCTGCATTAAGGAGTAAATGAATGCAGTAAATATAGTGGAATGTAGTGTAATGTATAGAGGTTAAATAAATATAGTAAATTAAATTTCTATACAGTGCGAGTTGGGCAGGTAGATGGGATTGCAGTCAAGAGGAAGGAGATCAGTGATGGCGCTCACACACTGAACATAGCGATTCCCGTCTGCTCGGAGCAGTGCGATTTAGGGAATCTAACAGAGGCAGTTAAGTCGGCATATCAACTGGGACTGAAAGATTAATCATTTTAAAATTGTGATTCTACCGCTTTACACCACGGGGCTAACTGTACACAGGAAGTGGGGGCAGATGTGAAAACAAGTCTGATGGCGAAAAGGTGAAAGAAAAAGCTTTGAAAACAAGGAGAAAATGGTGTAGACGCAAGAACACCCCTCCTGGTGGTGGCTGGGAAGAGGAAAGAAATTTTTCCAACCTCAGCTTGAGGAATAACATTATCATACCAAGAAAGGAGCGACACAATGAATCCATAGTAAAAACGTTTGTTTGAAGTTGTTGTAATTAAGAGAAGATGAGGTTTAATTTTATGTTAAAATAACAAGAACAATAATAATAATCATAATAGGCCTAACAGAGAAATTTATTGCTCAAGAATTGCGAGAGAAAATCACTATCTCAATTCTGAGTGGGAAAAAAAAAGATTTATGTTTTACCCAGAATGGTGCCGTCCGAATGTGAGGCTCTCCTGTGATTGGATGGCTTAGTCTGCAGCTGTCCAGTGATTTTGATTCCTGTCTGCTCCCCTTTAACATTATATTTACAGGACAGTCTAGAAGAAGGTTGTGGGGGGTCTGAAGGAGTGTTGTGAGTGTACGGTATACGGTAGAAGGTGTAATTGAGTTTATTGAGGGACCTTTATGTAAACAAGAATACCATCCTTTTCGTTGGTTAACCATTTAGGAACTGTCTTTTGAATGACAGTCAACAAATGGCCCCCTGCCTCTTTAATCTGAGTCTTTGATCCAGCTTGCCAAGCCCCAGTTGCTGGGTTATACATTTTTCTTGAGCATACTTTACCCACCGTGCCCCATTGGCGGGAACCCAAAGCCATTCCAGCTGGCTTTGGAAATAAGGTGTCGAATTATGCAGGTTTTTTTTTTTTTCTTGTGGTTGGGCAGGATAAATTGTGAATGATAAATGAGAACTCACAGCAGACTGTCCCGTTCCACTGGTGGTGGGGGAGGAGATGCTGAGAACCGGGAATACTGAGAACCGGGCCCCTTTTGGGACAGAACGCCAGCCTGGTTCTGGCTCGCCTGATTGCGGAAAGTCGGCATCGGGTGTGAGGCGGTCGTGCCAGAGCTGTCAGGGAAGATGGGTGAGCGGTTTTATAAATCGATCTTAGGTAGGAGCTTGAACGCCATACCTGCTCTGTTAAAATGATTCCCGGCACAGGAACCAGAGAGCTGCGGCTGTGGCCAAACCAGCAGCAGACAGAACCTTTGATGGTGCCATTTTCCCTCTTTCTGGTTGGTCATGGCTGTGGGGTGAGACCCAACAGCGCCCCCCAACCCCCAACTTTGGGACATGCTGACAATTGAGTCTGTACATCTTTAAAAGTCTGGAGTGTGGAGCATTCCTTCTGACTGGCAAAATTAGACTTGTTCTCTGTTTGTTTACAGCAGCCAGATGTTTGCAGAAGTTTCCAGCTAGACTGTGTGTGAAGTAATTATAGATTTAATAATGCCAGTTAGGGACGGGAAGGCTTCTCTCCCCCAGCCCACGGTGACAAGGAACTTAACTGCTGACTCAGCTGCATGTACAGTATTTGCTGTTTGTCTTGCCGTGCTTGTAGGTGTTGCGGTCTGCTGTGTGACAGTGCGTAACTTACTATGAAACACACTGTGCTTTCATGTTTTTATTATGTTACAGAAAACAGTAGCTTGGAGCCTTGTTAGGGTGTGGGCTGTTTCTGATATGCTGTCAGAAAGCAACAACTCGGGGCAAAGGAAGACATATGAAGCAAGAGTTTGCCAGCGTATCTTGCAGCAAGACCCGTAATTAATCTGAGGAACTTGGCCGGAATCTCGGGGCAGAGTTACAGGCAGTATGTAGCATAGCTGCAAGGGGATCAGCCATGAAAATGAGGGAAAAAACACCAACATCATTAATTAGTGAGAGATCTTTACCACCGAGCTGTCAAAAGAGGGGAGATTCATTCCCGGATTTCTTATTGGCTGTAGGAGGGGGAGTGATTATAAACAGGGCGTGTGCAGAGCCGAGGTACTCTGGGCGAAGATGAACTGTCTCGGTTCAGTAAGGGGCCGAAGCCTTTAGCGTGGCCGTGTGTGTATTGCTTGTCTGAGACTTTGCAACCGTGTGTGACCTCCGAGGAATGCGTGAGGTCTGGGGCGAAGTGCGAACAGTTATAAAACACACGGCCGTCAGCTGGCTGGGTTTATGGCTGAAATCATAACAAACCACAGCGGTGAGAAAAAACAGGCAAAGCCGTTCAGTTTGCCCACATTCCCCAGTTTCATCTCATTAATTGGACTCCAGGTTAATTTGGAATCCTGACTCCGAATAGCGTTTGTTGAACTCATTAGCCTGAGGGTTCACATACTTTTTCCAATCTATACTGTGAATGTCTGAATGATCAATTCTATATGTATAACAGTGTTTCCCAATCTGGTGCTCAAGGACCTACTGACAGTCCATGTTTTTGCTTCCTCCCAGCTCCCGGTGGACTGTCTAGCAGGAAGCTTAGAGGGAGCAAAAACATGGACCAGCCCTGGGTCCCCGACGACCAGATTGGGAAACACTGATGAATATGAAAATGCAATAATGTGTGTTACTAGTCAATACAGATTGTGTTTGTTAATTTTTGTAACTTAGATGAACATCAGACCATGTTTTAAGACAAATTCATACATAAATGTGGATAATTCAAAAGTGTTCACATGCTTTTTCTTGCTGCTGTATGTTACTCCGGAGAGGAGGCCATTGCCTTAGCTTCAGGCGTGTTTACACTTTTGTCGCCACGGCTCCGGTGAACCTGGAAGCTCTTCCTGGCATTTTGAATCTGCGGGAGGTGGCAGGTAGGCGGCCTCTTATAAGAGACACAATCCTCTTGGATCTTGGGGAATAAGGAACTCGGATTAATGGGATAATCGGGACCAAGACCAGCTTTGAGTCTTTCAGTTGTGTAATGAGTCTTTTTGAAGTCGATCCTGAGATTGACATTCCGCCAACGGGTAAACCTGCCAAAATATATATCATGTACAAGTAGAGGAGGCGGGACTAAGACATTTGATTGGTTGGTCCCACCTCCTCTAGGTTCTTGGACCCACCTCCTCTACAATCTGATTGGTTCAGAAAGATAACCAATCATTTTTCATTCCCTCAGAACATTTTTGTGTAAAACTCCCATGAGCGATTAAACTGCCAAGCTATGTTCTGAATCTCATTATTTATGAAAACTATTATAAGGTGACCTTCTATAAATTGAGCCGGGCCATTAAAAGGATCAAAATGGCCCGAGGTAAGAAATAAATAAAATAAAAAAAAAAAAAAAAACTTTCCAAGGCCTTAAGCGCCTAAAGTGCAGGAGGTTTTGTCATTTTCGTCCCGTGTGCTGTGAGGGTGCTGTGAGGGTGCTGTGAGGGTGCTCCCCGGACAGGGTTCAGTGTGCTGTGAGGGTGCTCCCCGGACAGCGTTCAGTGTGCTGTGAGGGTGCTCCCCGGACAGCGTTCAGTGTGCTGTGAGGGTGCTCCCCGGACAGCGTTCAGTGTGCTGTGAGGGTGCTCCCCGGACAGCGTTCAGTGTGCTGTGAGGGTGCTGTGAGGGTGCTCCCCGGACAGCGTTCAGTGTGCTGTGAGGGTGCTCCCCGGACAGCGTTCAGTGTGCTGTGAGGGTGCTCCCCGGACAGCGTTCAGTGTGCTGTGAGGGTGCTCCCCGGACAGCGTTCAGTGTGCTAAGAGGGGGCTCCCCGGACAGCGTTCAGTGTGCTGTGAGGGTGCTCCCCGGACAGCGTTCAGTGTGCTGTGAGGGTGCTCCCCGGACAGCGTTCAGTGTGCTGTGAGGGTGCTCCCCGGACAGCGTTCAGTGTGCTGTGAGGGTGCTCCCCGGACAGCGTTCAGTGTGCTGTGAGGGTGCTCCCCGGACAGCGTTCAGTGTGCTGTGAGGGTGCTGTGAGGGTGCTCCCCGGACAGCGTTCAGTGTGCTGTGAGGGTGCTCCCCGGACAGCGTTCAGTGTGCTGTGAGGGTGCTCCCCGGACAGCGTTCAGTGTGCTAAGAGGGGGCTCCCCGGACAGCGTTCAGTGTGCTGTGAGGGTGCTCCCCGGACAGCGTTCAGTGTGCTGTGAGGGTGCTCCCCGGACAGCGTTCAGTGTGCTGTGAGGGTGCTCCCCGGACAGCGTTCAGTGTGCTGTGAGGGTGCTCCCCGGACAGCGTTCAGTGAGCTGTGAGGGTGCTGTGAGGGTGCTCCCCGGACAGCGTTCAGTGTGCTGTGAGGGTGCTCCCCGGACAGCGTTCAGTGTGCTGTGAGGGTGCTCCCCGGACAGCGTTCAGTGTGCTGTGAGGGTGCTCCCCGGACAGCGTTCAGTGTGCTGTGAGGGTGCTGTGAGGGTGCTCCCCGGACAGCGTTCAGTGTGCTGTGAGGGTGCTGTGAGGGTGCTCCCCGGACAGCGTCCCGTGTGCTGTGAGGGTGCTGTGAGGGTGCTCCCCGGACAGCGTTCAGTGTGCTGTGAGGGTGCTCCCCGGACAGCGTTCAGTGTGCTAAGAGGGGGCTTGCACTGTCACCTAAAGTGTGTAGCAGAAACGGCAGCTTTTCTAAGCTAGAAAGGCATCTAATAGCCATTTGCCGTTAAACTTGCGCTTTGATAGAATAGACTGAAAACACTGGGATCAAAACTGGCTGCCGGTCGTAGGCGCATTCACTTAAATTCCTGTTGTAATATCACTTGAATGTCAAGCACAAATGCAGAAGGGGGCTCGGCCGCCTCCTCGCGAAGGAGGTGATGTCATCGTTCATGGCGGAGTGACACGTGCTGTTCGCTCCAGTAACCGCAGGAATGCAGGATGCAAACTCTGCCCTGTAATAAGTGGCTGCAAAGCCCAAGAAAAGAGCAGCCCCTGTGTGAAGGAGCGGCGCTTCTCCTGGCCACGTCTGGAAGCTGCTTTTAAGCTCCATATTTCACATCTTTTCTTTAAGATTAATAGTGCAAATGGCTCACAGTGTCAGATAAGAGGAATTCCCAGGTGGGATCTGGTTGCCTTCCTACCCTCTCGCTTTCCCTTCTTTTTAGAAGGCTTTTTGTGTACAGGGCTGAAGCTGAACGCTGGATCTGGTCCACGTCTGCAGATTTGTGTTTTCCAGCCGAGCCCCCGGACACCTGGTCCCCGCAGCCGCCGCAGTCGGACTGCCGTCCTGAGAGGCCCTCAGCTGGTGTGTTTACACGGTCAGGAACGCTGCTGCACCGCGTGTCCTTAAGGAGCAGACTAAATATCCATTTTACCTTTTAAAATGTTAACAGAGGAGAACTGAAGTAATCTTAAAAGTATGCATTTGGAATAGTGATGTTTCATTCACCCCCCCGGGGGGGGGGGATTGTCTTTTCGCCTGTCCCATCTCACTCTCCATGAGATACACAAATTGGGTGTGAGCAAGGTTGGGTTTCTCGGCATATGGTTGGCCTGTGTCCCGGGGGGGGGGCGGGGTGCTCCTAGCCTGCTGAGTCACATGGGGCTGTAGGCTTGAGTCCTGCACATGCTCAGTGTGTATCTGGTGTTTGCCTGTTTTATGCTGCCTGAAAATGACTCCAGGCTCCACCTCCAACCGCGACCCTGCATCAGATAAGTGGTGGATGAATGTGATTATGTGCAAATTCTGTTGACCTTTTATCCTGCAATTCCGTCATAAGCCTGATTATAAACAGGAGAGCTAAACAAGCTTGATGCGTGACAGGATGTTAGTCGCACCTTCTCTGTCGCCTCACACTCTCTGCACTGTTTAGCTGGAGTCTTTTAGCCAAACTCCCTCTTGCACTTAGACACCACAGCACCACATTTGCTGGGACTCAAACCAACTACCTGTAGGGTTAGATAACAGGCTGCCGCAAGGTACAGCCATGGGAAATATTAAGAGACCACTCTATATTTTTCAACTAATCTGCATTTTTAAATCCTGGTTTAATCCTGGTTCTGCTGGAGGAAGGCTATACTGCGAGGCAGGCTGCTTCCAGGCTTAAAGTTTCTAAGACAGCAGTACATAAGAACAAGGTGAAGCAGGAGACACTGGCAATAACCAAAAACCAGCCAGGCAGAGGGCAGAAGCCACTTTCTAATGGCAGAGATGGCTGTCATCTTATCCTACAGTTTCTATGGAATCAGAGGATGACATCAAGTGACCTTCAATAGGAATGAGAAACATTAAGTGCAGGTATGAAGTCCACTGCTAGGACAGTTCGTATCAGGCTCCTAGAAGCAGGAGTGAAGTCCCATAAAGCAAGGAAGAAGCCCTTCATTAATGAGAAACAGAGAAGGTCCAGGGTACAGTTTGCAAAAAGATTTTTTTTTTTAATTACAGAAGCACAACCATCAATTGAGAAAAGACTGAAACAAAAAAATGTGCTGTGCTCTCTTTATGTTTTACATTTCTTAGAAATGAGAAAAAAGAGTTTGGTTTCACTTGAACGATGCAAAATCAGTGTTGTAGGTAATCACAACATGAATGCAAACTCAATGGAGACATTCACTTTTTAACAATAGAAAATGGTTTTTGTGTGATGCACGACTGACATTAAGCTGACAAAGGGAGGAGAATAGCAAGTAAGTTTTCTGAAGCTGCTTCTGGATCACTGCCAGCTCAATGTCATTATCTGGATAGAGGTCCTTGTGCTAATTTGTAGATTGTATATAAATTAGCTTGACATTCTGCTGCAGAAATATCTTTTAACAATTGTTATGCATAAAAGAGCCGGTATTGTGTCAGGATCTGTTCTAGTCATTCACACAGATCTATGGCTGAGACCTTTTCAGCAGATGGTTCAGGTCACAAGTCACTAATGCTGCCTTGTTATTGCATACTGCTATGAAAACAATGTTATTTTTTACCATATTTGGACGTCAGGAAGCTAAGGTGCTTATTGTTTCTCTAACCATCTTGTCCATGGTTGAGATGAGGGGCACTTAAATTAGGTCCCGTTATCTATGTGTATGGAGCAGAAGGTGTTTAGCCTGGGCAGTACAAGCGTGTTCAGTCCTGTCTGAGCCTATAGGGTCTCTTAATATTGACTTTGATGCCTCTCACCTCTTTATCCCCAGGACAGAGCGCTAGCATTAGCGTTAGCATGAGTGCTCTGAAGTTGGATGTCATTTATTGTTGAGCCACTGAAGTCATTAGCGTTTAGGCTAAATAAAATTGGAATTTTAATCAGGAGTCCTGGACTTGAGTTATGAAAAGCGGTAGCTATGAAATACATGCACTGAATGTGAGATAGGTGATGTGGGACCCAAAGCCATCCTCTCTTAGAAGGCTGGGCTCTGTGTTTTAGGTGGTGTCAATGAAGATTAGTGAATAATACATTAGTTTTATCCAGTAGAGCCCTTTGGATCTGGGAGGCTTCTGTTTGCCTTGACTGCCTGTCTGGATTTACCGGGGGACTGCTGCAGTCCAGACTGATCTGTTGGCGTCTGCATGCAGGCCTGTTCTCTGGAGTTCACACGTTCCACCTCTTGCGCTACCTTACAACAATTCGGGGAATTCGCTCAGATAGTTTGTATTGAGTGGGGCTGGATGGCGGTTTAATAATAGTATATCATTCGGGGCGGGGGGGGGGGATCTCAAAGACATGGGTTTCTGACCACGTTATCAGGAATTTTATGCGGCAAGTAAATTGTTTATCTCTGGGTACCGATAAGGAGTTAAACAGAATCAATATGAAACTTTGGTGTTTACGCAAGGATATTGGTCTTATTTATAACACAGGTGCCAAGGTTTTTTGAATGGATTCAGGGTATTTTGAGGATGCAAAATTCAAAAATCACATTACTTTTTGCTGAATTGCTTCTCGTTTTTGAGATAATGGACATCCATGAAAATAATGCATTCCCCCAATCTGACTTGTGTGTTATAACAAATGCAATAGCTTTTGGTCTGTCTTTTGACTCTTTAACAGTGTCTTAGGTAATGAAATATCCCATATAATTATTTTGTATTTCAATTTGTAGGCCTACAATACTATAGAAGCCAGAATTCAATTGAATTTGCAGAGGAAAGAAGTCAGCTACTGTACAGTATAAGTTTATCAACCCAGTCTTGGTTAATACCCAAAAAGTTCTGTCTTAGTAAGTGTGTGTGTGTGTGAATATATATATATATATATATATATATATATATATATATATATATATATATATATATTTATTAAGAGTGATTAAGAGGCATCCAGTCCTGAGTGTCTGCTGCCCTGAGTGTCTGCTGCCCTGAGTGTCTGCTGCCCTGAGTGTCTGCTGCCCTGAGTGTCTGCTGCCCTGAGTGTCTGCTGCCCTGAGTGTCTCCTGTCCTCTGCTTCCTGGAATGGGCTCCAGGCCCATTGTGATGCAGCATTTGATAAGTGGGATGGACACTAATCACATCTTCTACATCATGTCATGCATATTATTTCTTTGAATTCTGAATTCTTTGAAGTCAGAATACATGAACCTGAAATGAACCTGACTCTTGTGTGGTTTAGTTGCATAATTAGTTGCAGAAAGTATATTTGTGTGTTGTCTGGTGTTTATGATTAATTCAAGTTAAGTCAGTAGCCTTCATTTCATAGTAAAATTCCTTAATGGCTTTCTTGGTGCCCTGAACTTGGTAAGGCAGGCATGTCTGTAATCTGGAAAATCCATTTTGACGGTGCTTACTTTTGTTTTCTTGATGCTGGACATGTGAATCTCTGTGTTCTCTCTTTCTGCTGTTTCTCTTGTAATGTGGCAGCAGTTTGCCAGCATTTTCATGTGGTTCCAGGTGGAAAACATTGATATAATTAAAATAACATGATTCTTCCCCAATAAATTGGCTTCCCTTCAAGTCTGACTACAACTGTCTATGATCTTTGATGCAAATTCATATCCAGTTGGTAACCGGCTGTTTTCCAATGTACATTCAAATTGATGACAGTATTTATGTGGTTTTTGAGGCATTTAACCTTGCTTCAGGTTTATTTCTTATAATAAAATGACTAATGCATGGTAACCAAGATCTGAGACTTATGACTTCTAAACTGGTTTTTCTGTAGTTTTTGAAACCGTGGTGCTCTTGCCCTGTATTCTATCTTGTTGGGGACTTGATTTGGGCCAGATCGAAGACCAGAACCTGATGTGCTTTCACAGGTATGCTTACAATGCAGGGTGCTTTCACAGGTATGCTTACAATGCAGGGTGCTTTCACAGGTATGCTTACAATGTGACGTGCTATCATAGGTGTGCTTACAGTGTGACATACTATCACAGCCATGCTTGCAATGGGACCTGCATTCACAGGCGTGCTTACAGTGTGATGTGCTTTCACAGGCGTCCTTACAGGGTGACGTGCTTTCACAGGCGTGCTTTCATGGGCCTCTAGTCTTGTATTTTGTTTGGATACTTATGGTTAAGGTTAGGGCTGAGTAAGAGTTAGGGTTATCATAGTTAGGATTAGGGTTATTCCGATAGAAATGAATAAAGAGTCCTTCCACAATGATAGGAATATATGAACTGTGTTTATGCGTGTGTGAATCCACGCTGAACCATTGTGAGCCAGTCCCGCCTCCTCAGCCCCTTCTGGTGGGACAAAGGCGGGGACATGTCAGCTGTTTAGAGCACTCAGGCTGTGTCCTGCTGGAGTGCAACAGTGTCTAAAAGCTTGTTGACCCATTATCACTGTGTGGGTTTTAGGAAAGAAGGGAGGAAGATTTGAGGTAACCAACGGTGTCGTTGTGTATACTGTAGATTTCTAATGCTGATTTAGAATGAGTGGCAGCTGTTAGATGAGTTTGCATACCATCAGCCTCTTTACTGTAAGTTGGGATTGTAATTAATGGTGTTTAACTTAGATTTATTCGATTGAATATCTTGGAATTTATGAATACTTCTTTGTCTATTGGAACAACAGTGTTTTATTCTGTTTAAATTTCTGTACAATACAATTAAGAGAGTCATTGTGTATTGCAGTGAAGTGAATCAGGGTGCATTGGGAATCTTGTGCAATGAAGAGGTGAGTCACAAAGGGATGCAGTGACGTGAAATGAGGTGCACTGGTAATCTTATGGGTTCCACTGAAATAAAGGTAGCTGATTATGAGAAAGACCTCGGTGTGTATGTTGATGCTTCCATGTCCTACTCTTGCCAGTGTGGGGAAGCAATAAAAACGGCCAGTAGAATGTTGGGTTACATCTCTAGGTGTGTGGAGTTTAAGTCAAGAGAGGTGATGCTACGATAATTCCTTGGTAAGACCCCAACTAGAATATTGTGTGCAGGTTTGGTCACCATACCTTAAAAAGGACATTGCTGACTTGGAAAGGGTGCAACATAGGGCTACAAGAATGATTCCTGATCTTAGAGGAATGTCTTATGAGGAGAGGTTAGCTGAGCTGAATCTGTTTAGCCTCGAGCAAAGAAGATTAAGGGGGGACATGATCTAGGTATATAAGATTCTAACAGGTCTGGATGCCAAATGGCTACTTCAATATTAGTTTAAATACTAGAACTCATGGCTATAAGTGGAAATTAGCGGGAGAACATTTTAAAATGAATTTGAGGAAGCACTTCTTTACACAGCATGTATTTAGAGTATGGAATAGTCTTCCTGCTAGTGTAGTGCAAGCTAAAACCCTGGGTTCCTTTAAATCAGAGTTACATAAGATTTTAATAACTCTGAGCTATTAGTTAAGTTCTCCCCAAATGAGCTTAATGGGTCGATTCGCCTCCTCTCATTTGTAAATTTCTTATGTTCTTTTGTTCTTATGCAGTGAAGATGCGAGTCACTGTGCTTTGCAGTAATGATGTACCAGTCGATCGGCTAGTCCCCGGAAATGGACGATTTTTGCCTTGATCTGTGCTGACCAGCAATCAGTCATTCTTGAACTAAAACCATAATCATATTTTATATCTAGGTTTATTAACATTACAACATACATTGCAAAAAGATCGTAATCTATGTTATTGATCATGATAATAACCAAAAATATCATGGTATGACATTTTGATCATATCGCCCAACCCTAGTCTGTGTCCCCCACCCCTCGCCTTCCCTCCCCTCACTAATATCATGTGACAGTGAGGTAAAACACCTATCATATCTGTTCGTTGGAGGTTCTTTGCAGTGTGGGACAAAGACATTAAATTTGCTGTGTGTACGACATGTGAACAAAAATCCCGTGTACTGTAGGACATTTGGAATTACCAAACTAATTCAACGCTTGTGGAGCAATTTTCATTTTGACAATTTAAAATATTTATTTAAAATATTTTGCTTGCAAATATTTTTTATTATGCAGTGAAGAGGCGAGTCATTGTTGTTTGCAGTGAAGTGAATCGGGGTGCATTGGGAATCTTATGCAGTGAAGAGGCAAGTCACTTGTTTGCAGTGGTGAGGTTACAAAAGATGTTCCACCCAGTGTTGGTGCACTGCCAGGAAGTGCAGCTCCAGCCCCTGCAGTGCAGGCGAGGCGATGGTGTCTCTGCACTGTTCTACCTGCCTTCTTTCATTCTGCCCATGGGGTTTTTAAATGACATGTTTGACAGTATTACTTAAAGGTACATCACTTCACTGGCATGTCCTCTGTGGCAACACGGGCGAAATCACACAGCAGATCAAAACAACAGCCTCTCTCGTTCCCTGCATATCTGCACAATCACCACTGCGGTCTGCCAGTTTATTAAATTTAGATAGAGACTGTCAGATCTGAGCATGTGAAACCTGCCCTGGTTCTCTCGAGGGTTTCCATAGTTAATCGATGTCTTTCTGCGACATTTAAGGCTTGTCAGTCTTTGTGACATGGTTGGTGTGTGGTGTCAGAAACTGAGATTGATTTTTATTTGTTTTCACTTTGCTGCAGTTTTTCCCCATACAGAGGGACTTGTATATAAAAATAAAAAAAAAAACTTAAGCTGCTGATCTGTTTTCTTGTTATGCTGTAATATCAATGATGTTTAAATGTCAGATGCCAATTGGGACATTTTAGCACTGGTTACTTTTTGCCTCGAGTAGCAAGTAAACAGGATCTGCAGGGCTGGAAAATCCTGGGTTATTTTACTCTAGAGAAAAGCACTCATTTAGCTGCGGTCCATGTCTGCCCGTGGACCTAAAAATGCCTACGCGTGGTCTGCATCCCTCGCTTCGTAGCAGCAGCAACAAGGAGGGGAAGACACTCCGCATATCTGCAGTGCCAGCGCATCTGTCTTGGATCGACAGCAGCTGTACTTCTTGGTCTTTTGTTAAAGAAGAAATCGCAGCGCAGAGCTGGAAACTCGAGCTGCTGACTCGCTTGAGGTCCGGTTAGCTAGTGATCTTGTGGCTCGTCGTGGTACCGATTGCTAATATGATGTAAATTTTATTGTTATCAGGCTTTTCATCGTGTTTTCCCTCATTGACATGTAACCTGAAGTCTAATTTAACTCTCTTTGTGTTCACCTTAGGTGTCCACCTGAGGACGTTCTCTCACATGCTGCCTGCACCTTCCCCTGACTGGAGATGTTTGTCTGTTCTACTCGTCTTCTAGACGTTGTACTCGCATCTGCTCCAGCTTGTACCAGAGAAACCTGCAGGAGAAATGATGGCCTCTCTCCTGACCTCTAGACTTTCTTGACCATCTTAGCACCCCAAGATGGAGGCTGCCTCAAACCAGAGCGACCCCTCCTGCCATTCCTGGGATTAGTCATCCAGAGCTCCGGCCCTCGGCCCACGATGCGGGGCCGGTCCGGTCGGGCCCATTGGAGATGCCCATAACGCAGGAGAATGCCCTGAGCCACCTTGTTCTGCTGGAGCACTGGCTGGCAGAGCAGGGGCCCGAAGGTGGGGCAGGGGATGGGGGGCCCCTGTGCCAGGCAGCAGTCCACAAGTTGGTGGCCTACATCCAGCTGAACTTTGCAGAGGGTGGGTGTGAGGGCGAGGGGCCACCAGCCGGGGCGGCGGACGCGGCAGAGGTGGCAGATGTAGAAGTGCACGCTGTCTGCCTCACCCGGCCGCCAGAGGGCGCTGAGGAGTTTGGCCTCAGCTTTGGGAACATCCCTATATTTGGCGACCCCGAGGGGAGGAAGAAGGGGAGCAGGCGGAGGCGCAGGAAGGGGGACAAGGGCCCTGTACTGGAGGTGGGCTGCATCTGGGTGACGGAGGTAAAGAAGAGGAGCCCTGCTGCCCTCTGCGGGGACATCCGGCTGCGGGACGAGGTGCTGTCACTCAACGGCCAGCTGATGGTGGGGGTGGACGACACTGGAGCCAGGTAGGACTCTTTATCTATCACTATTTCCCTTCTCTCTTCTCTCTCATTTTTTCCTGTCTTATCTTTTCTCTCTGCCTCTGTTTTTTCTCTCTTTCTCCACCTGTTTTTTCTCCATCTCTTCCTCCATCTTTTGTCCGTCTCTCTCAATCCTTCTCAGCCTGACTTCTCTCCCTCGCCACCTGTCATTTCTCTCTCCCTCCATCACAGCCGCTGTCTTTTCTCTCCATCTCCATCTGTCTTTTCTCCCTCTCCCTCCCCCCATCTCTGTCTCTCTTTTCTCCTCCTCTCTGACTGTCTTTACTCCCTCTCTTTCCCTGTCTCTCACAAATCCTCTGCTGGCCCTTCTGAATAGTAAGGATCTCTTAAGGACATCACCAGTGGAAAAGCACTAAGTGGTCTCTGGGGTGGTTTAACCTAAGCCAGCCGTCTTAACGCCACACACGCCTGATGTATTTGGTCCTCGGCTCAGATCGGGGTTCCTCATCGCTTCGGAAGGATCCGCATATTTCCTGTCTGTTCCCGGCTGACAGAATCTGGCCGCTGATGGACCAGAAAGTCTGAGGCATTCCCGTAGCAGTAGCTCTGTAGCAGGTGCTGGCATTCCACCGATTTCCGACGGTCTTTCCGTGTCTGGATCGTGTCCCACCGTAGAATCCCTGGCAGTGCAGCTGCCCCTCCGAGCTGCCAGGCCTCTGAGTCTCTGGGGGGGGGGTGGGGATGGAGGAGGGGGCTGTCTTACAGCTGCCCAGCACTGCTCCTTCCTTGGTACTGCAGCTCTTTCTCCATCTCTGCTCTGGTTTGGGCCCTACATGGACATCGACCAGGCCACAGTCAAACAGGACAAAGGCAAGGTTTTGAATGACGGGACAAGTCTAACATACACATGGCTTCTCCTCTGGCTCTGCATGTGCTCAGCAGGGGCTTCTGTTTAATCCCTCCCAGCATCCTTTGCCCTAGTTTAAGTTGAATTCCAAATGGTTTTACGCTTCAGGCGAGATCGCGGGCTGTCAGCACACACTCCAGCATTAAATACCCCCAGTGGGTGATTTTACACCCGGTTTGTCATTTGGTGCCACCGTGGGAGGGTGGGGCCCCTGTTCATGCTTCCCACGCTCCCCAACCGCCCCACCCATGCTGGGAATTCCTGATGGAAACTGTTGTGGTGCTGCTTCCCAGAGCCCTGGGCCACGTGGTGTGTGAGACCATCACCCGTCTACTCCCAAGGCATGTATTCAGATTTGACCAGTGCCTGCCTGTGAAATGGCGGCACTGGGGGGGTGGGGGGGGTGTCTCTGGTGTCCCCGGCCCCACTAGGGAGAGATACGGCTGGACTTGACATTGGGTGTGGCCGCTATCCGCGGGGAGCAACATGAGATGCAACAGGCCCCTGTGGTTATGGTTTTGTGGTCTTTTAAATTTAGACTCCCCTCCCTCTCGTGCTTTTGAGGACTTGGGTTCTTAGGGACCGTCCCAAACGTTAAGCGCTAGGAGCCGGAGGGTCGTCCTCATGCCTTGTTGTGTTAGATGAGGTGTCTCAATGGGAAACTGACATGGGACAGAAGGTTGTGTGTTTGTAGACCTATTCTCTGATCTTCAAGGAGAGCAAGTCTCACCTAAGCTAAACCGCTACAAGCCGGTGTTTATCACTGCCTACTTCAGTTGTTTGCACGATCATTGTTATTTAGATGTTCGCTCAGATATGAGCCCATTTCCGGTGTGTCGCTTGATCCCTTTCTTGCAGAATCCAGTCCCAGTAGCTTGGTGATGGTGATACAGCTGTCACGATGAGCCGGGTTAGCATTGGTGCTAATATTACCGCGCTGCAGCTTGCGTGTGAATGAACAAACAGAGTATTTATGTGGGGGTGGACGGGTTCCTCTGGGGCTCTGCAGAATGGACAGCTGGGGGCTGGCCTCAGGGTCCTTTGGGCTCACGGTGTCCTGATTAGACCGCCGGCTACTTAACTGCTGGGGGGGATTCCTGTGGGGGGTGGGGGGGGGGCAACATTAACAATCCAGCCGAATCGCATTGTTTTGGATGGGTGGGGGCACACTGAAGAAGCTGAGGGGGCTGTAAGCCCCCCCCCCCCGCCCCGGCCTTAAATCCACCCCACACACCATGCAGGGTAGCAGAGGGTCACCAAAATTGTTGAGTTGAGTTTTTTGCAAAGCAGAAGACTTTTTGTCCTGTTTACTTATTCTGTTAAGTTTTTTTTCTGGTTTCCTTCACAAGTCTTAAAGCCCTGCTTAGATCATTCTGCTGCTACTGATGACTTTCATCCTCTGCATATCAAACAGACGGGTCAGTTTCTGAAAAAACGGGAACTTATTGGCTGGATTGCGCCTGTCCTTGATCCATTTTATCCTTATCTAGAATATTTTCGTATACAGCATGAGGTATTTTGCATTTGCATATAGGAAGGAGAAAGAATGCAGCTGAACAAGAAATTGGCAAGAGGCTTTGGTTAGTGGGCTTTTAATTAACAGTATAATTATTAAATTATCACTGAGCTACACATTAAGGTTGTTTTTTTTTTTATCACATCCTCGTGTTCAGAGCAGCCCTCCACGCTGTTTCTTCCCTCAGAAATTTCACTCAGCATCTGTCTGTGCCACACATGGACAGCAGGGATTTCCTCTGACAGAGGGCTTCATCGACAGCTAGCAGGAGACCACTACAGGGTATCGAATCAGCTTCAGTCATTGGTCTCCTTCCCTCAGGTTCAGCCAGGATGGTCAAAGCGTTTTTGAAGTTCAGTTAAATACACAGTTAAAGTTAAATACACGGGACGGTGGCTGTAATTGCGTTTTTTTTTTTTTGTGTTTTTATGACCGTTGATCTTTTTACCCAGTTAGGGAATTGCTGTTATCTAGTGACTTGCCCTCCCTGTGTAAAGATCTGTTAGCAGTTTCACAGAAGGGCCCATAAAGCGAATTGCCTTACAGTGCAGCCTGGACAGACTCTCGTGTATGTGGCCAGACCTTGGCTGTTTGCCTCTGACTTTGGCACCCAGGCGCCGCTGGAGTTGGGTTTAGAGGACGCAGAAGATCAGAAATGGTGGTTGATGCACCATTGATGCTCTGACTGTAAGGCCGGAGCCAGGCCACTGCGGGTTTTGGTTAGCGTTGGCAACAGCCTCAGAGCTGGGCCAGTTCTGTCTGAAGTGGAGCTTCCCAGAGACCTGAGAGTGAAGTGAGCACCCTGTGGATGAGGGGTGCAGCGTTCCCACACGGGTGTTACACTCCGACATAAAAACGCACATGGAGTGTGGTCGAGGGCCCTTAGGATGAAGCAAAGCGACTCTTTGAGCATATGATAATTTATGATCAGCTCTGCTTATTTGAGGATGATGGTTTCTGGCCTGGGTACGGCGAGGGGAAAATGCGGACCTCAGCAGAAAAGCCATGCGGAATCCTTGTCGTGGGGGGGGTGGATCGTGATATGGGCAGCTGCTCCATCTGGAACTCCACTGCTCCTAGAGAGGAGAAGGCGAAAGGGACAAGGGGTTTGTGTGGCTGTAGTTTGAGGCAGCCTGCTGAATGTGATCTGGGCATTAACCTTACCTTTTCATCACTGCTCCTGTGATTTAGAGCTGATTAGAATTAGGTGATCATTGTTGACACACCACAGCACAACAACGAAATGTGTCCTATGCATTTAACCCATATGTGACATCATTACATAGCAGGGGGCAGCTAATTCAGCACCTGGAGAGGGGATTCAAACCAGCAATCTTTCAATTACAAGTATGCTCCCCTAACCATTAAGCCACCTCTGCCCACAGTGATGGTCCCACAGTTTGGCCCCATACAGTTTAGTTGCCTTTAGTGCCCTGAAATCAGCACCGGCCAAAGGGAGTGTTACCGCTGGCGCCCCCTATCTGAGACTAAGTGAAATTGGCTTGCTAAGTTGGCGCTCCCTCAGGAAGTGGAGGCATAGGCAACTGTCTATGTTGCTGAATGGGGTGACTGGTAATGACAGTATGTCCCCCCCCCCCCCCCCCCCCACACACACACACATACGGGCTGTTTGCGTTTACACTGAGTATTGTGGTGAAAGCACACATGCATTGCACAGATGGGGTGGTTATCTCCCCCCAGACACCCCACCGCCCCTCAAGCTTCCTTTTCCCAAAACCACCACACCGCACTACCTCAGCACTAAGCAGCCCAAAAATACACCCAGAAGGACCACCAGGAAAAACACCCCATAATATGCTCCCGAACCTCCAAACCGAGCCTAGCCGTGCCTGCCGACGGACAAGGATTCAACTCTGCTGCCTGAATTGGCTGCCTTATTGTCGGCTGGCTAAAGCTCTGCAGCGCAAAACATCTGTTCATGAACAAGTGATTACGGTGATTTAACGAAGTTTTCTAACGTTATTCGGGAAGGCAAAAGTCTGTGCGTACAGTATATGCACACAAATAAAGCGTTGAAAAGTGAAATTTGAGCCAGCCCAGGTTTGATGGAGGCCTGCTTCCAGAGGCTTCATTCTTTCAGCTGCAGGAATTTCTGGAACTGAGCCCAGTGTACGTGAAAAGCGCACATTTTGCAGTCGCGTGGGAGCGCCCCCGGCGGCATAGCAGGGTGCATAGGCGTGTCTCTGTAGGCAGTCTGCGCATCCCTACCCCGGGACTGGCTCAGAAAGTGATACAAACGCAAAAAAACCAAGGAGCCTCACGTGGAAGCATATTTTGACAGTTTAATCTTTGTCCTCTGTGTTGCATTTGCTGGAGTAACATGTTAAAGGACACTTTAAGTATTCATGTCATTCAACTGTTCTCCGTTATGGAACATTACATTTTGAGTGGTACGAAATTTAATTTTAGGGGTGGTGTAACAGTTTACATGTCAAAATAGTCAAAAAAGTAAAAAAAAATTCATAATTAACACCAGAAATCTAAATATCATTCAAATGCTTGCCTATGCTATGCATTTTACTACAGATTGAAAAATCATTTTTTAAGTTTCTACATGATGTCATACAACAGAGGGAGGCCCTTTGAAGTACGGCTGGCACATGTGGGTCTTACTGTATCCGTCTGGCAGCCCTGCGTTTCACATCTGTCTCGCATTGCTCTGTTTTACGCTGTAAACCCGTCGTTTCGGTGCCTAACTGTGCAAAGAAGGACTGTGCAGTTGGATTTATTCGGATTTGGGCTTCGCCTGCTCCCCGTCGTTCCGGAGCTTCTTATGCAGCCGGTTTTAGGCGCTCCTGCAGCTGCTGGGTCTGCGGCATCCGGGTGGCTTATCGGACTGGGGGCTTTCGGCTCGGCTTTCGCTTAAATCTACGAATCACCGCCTAGTAATCTAACTATAATAAAAGGTTCTATTTGGTGACAAAAGCCCACAAAGTGTCACCGTACGGTGCGGCTGTTTGACTGTACATTTAACGGTGTTGGAGAAAATGTTTCGTCAGCCGGAAATTTTTAGAGGTCTGCATTTTTTACTTTGTGGTAAAACGTGTTTAAATTTTCAATCTATAATTAGTTTGTTTTAAAAGGTAGCAAGTGCTAAAATGATTTTCTGTTTCTGAAGTCATCTTTAGTGCGGTAATTCAACATAATTTTTTACAAACGTTTCCACTAGATGGCAGTAAAACATCGCTTTACGACACTTACAGAGACCTTGTGTTGTGAGCGTGTTGCTACTATCTGCGATTTAACCTACTCGATTTTAAAGTGACTGACTTTAGTGTGTAAAATGAGTAGAATGAATGATGAAAATAGCATAGCAAGTGTAGGTCTACCTTAAATGTTTATACGGTCCTATACACTTAATAAACTGTTTGCTAATGAATTTGCTTTGAATGTTGTGCAATCAAGATAATATAATAAATACATTTTCACGTGCGTTATTTATGTATATTGTCTTGGTTGTCCTTAGTTTGGCAAGCATGACACCCAAAGTAATTTCTTGTATGTCAAAGTACTTGGCATCAAATAAACTCCTCTGATTCTGTCTTGGTTTCACTGTGACCCTTATTACATAGAACGGGTGCAAGGCAGGGAACAACCCAGGATGGGGCGCCAACCCATCACAGGGCACATTCACACACCATTCACTCAGAGAGGGACACCTATGGGCAATTTGGTAACTCCCCTCCCACATGTGGGGGATACCAGGATACCCAGAGGAAACCCCATGATGACACAGGGAGAACATGCAAACTTGAACCCTGGCCCCTTTTGTTCCATCAGTCTTATATCATATAGTCTTATAGCTGCATGTTCTGTTATGGCTCAGACACTGTAACACAAACCCATAAATGGCCACATCAGCTTCTTGATTTTTTTGTTTATTTCAGTGTTGGGTGGAGCCCTCCCTTACCAGCCTGTCCTCAAAAAGCCTGTCGATTTTTCTGCCAAGTACTGGTGCCACGTGCTTCGGTTTGCCATCCTGACCCGAGGTGTTTAAATGCCCCCTTACACAGCCCCTTCCTTCCTGATCTGAGTTAACCATTTCCAACACTCCATGTATAATTTAACGGCTCAGCTTCCCATAATTTTTGCCAGCATAGACTGCGTCCTCTGAGCAGGCGTTGTGCGGAC
Organism: Paramormyrops kingsleyae; assembly: GCF_048594095.1. Taxonomy (NCBI): domain Eukaryota; kingdom Metazoa; phylum Chordata; class Actinopteri; order Osteoglossiformes; family Mormyridae; genus Paramormyrops; species Paramormyrops kingsleyae. Next base: position 16,916,752 of record NC_132798.1, read on the forward strand.
AGAATGGAATCTACTGCCTTTCATAACTGTCTGCTCATTCCACAGTCCATTCACATGTCACACCACCAAGGATTTTCTAGTCCAGTATAATTTCTTTAAAAAGAGCTTGACTGCTGACTTACTGGATTCATGCATACATCAAAATGCATACGTTACATTTATTTATTTAATGGATGCTTTTGTCCAAAATGACATTCAAATGAGGAAAGCTTATAGTCAAAAAAATCAGAATCAGGCAGCTTCCAGCATCAAAGATAAGATCAACTTCATTGATCCCTGGGGGAAATTCTTGTGCATCTCTGGAGCAGTTGTGGTTCTGGGTTTTGCTCAAGGGCCAACTGGTTTTCTAATTACTATGCCAGAAAAGGAGTTGAACCCATGACCTTCTGCACACATGCAAAATTCTTCAGCTGCATACCACCCATTCTATGCTTCTCATTCATTATTTGTAATTCTGTCAGAGAAATTTTCACATTTGTTTTACTTGGATTCCCTTTGAAGTCTGACAGCCTGACAGTCTGTTTTTTTTCTTTTAGTTGTGTAGGGAACCCTGACTTGGTATAATTGCATCAAGTCATTAATTAAGAAAATGCTTGTTAATATTTACCTTTCAGTCTGACTTTCAGTGTGCCTATGTTGTCTGCTTTGGTTGGTCCAGCGTGTGTCCTGGTTGCCCATGGAAACCAATATACAATCTGAGTGGCTCCGGGACCACAGCGATGCGAAGCGTTTGTGTGGTTATGCTATGGCGGCTCAGCAACTTAGTAATGATATTGTCTTTGAACAAAAGAGTATCGGGGATTTCACTAACAGTTGAATAAACAGGTCACAGAGACAGCATACCTCCAGCAGAATAAAGGCAAACAAATCTGAGGTCTTCTTTGTTCACAAAGAAATTATTTTAACAGCACAGCAGTAGCATTACCTTGTATCTGAATAGCTCTGTAAATAAACAGACTGAGCCGAGGGGAAGTGGTGCTGTGACCGATTTTTCATTTTTTGCTCAGGAAATGCTGGACTTTCCTCGCTGTATGAGTAAAGAAAATTGTTCTAGAGGCCCGGCGTTGGGTTTATAGAATCCATCACCCATTTCTTTGATTGCAGATTGTGCATTTCAACATAACTGAGTTTTAATCTAGTCCCATTAAATCTGAATCTCTTTGGATCATTCAGTTTTTTATATGAATTATAAGTTGTTTCCATAGTAACAGTGAGCACCTCTCCCTGATCTGGAAACATCAGTGATGATGCACCGTTTGGGGTACCGATAGTGTCTCTGTTGTGTCTCTAGTGCTGAGGAGGAGTCAGAACCCCAGAGGCAGCATTTACACAGGAAAAAGGAAAAACTTTATTACGGAAACTACAGAGGGGTGTAGGTCCTTATGTGGAGTTTGGACTCACGACAAGCAACAATGCCACGACTGGGGAACACAAGATATATATAAAAACGTATGAACACATATAAACACTGGTAATGAGGCGTACACGAGGGGCAGGTGTGGGCCATAACAATAATCTCATAACAAGTGGCGAGAAACAGCTGGGATAGACGCCAATGAAAGGGCACAGGATGGCTAGCAGTGACATCTGCTGGCCAAACAGGAACAGGACGGGGTTGACAGAGACAGATTGTGACAGTCTCCTTATATACATAATGGGGGGGGGGGGGGGGTTACTGTGTGCCGTCAATCACTGCTTTAAACCCAGGGCGATTGACAGCAGACGTTTCCACAGGCTACAGCTTTGGGAGCCTGGCTAATTCCAGCACTGGGTCTTGCAGCTTTACACAGCTCCGCAGCTCCTGTTCACTGTGTCTTCCTCAAGGGAACAGCAGCAGGTTCCCTGCAGGCATTTAGCTGTTTAGGAGTGAGGCTCCGCCCCCAAAGTACCTGCCGCCAATTTGCCCCATTGCCCTGAATTGTGGATCGTACGCACGTGGAATATGCTAACGCTGGCATCACCACTGAGTGAAGGATTAACTTGTTTCTAAATAGTTAACTAGTTCTCCGGATATTGGCTAGGCTAGCAGAAAGGGAGAAAATTCAGGTTTAAACTGGTTTAAGCTGTAACTTGAACACCATGTGAACATCTTTTCTACTGAGAATCATAATAAAACCTCTGTTTTTATATATTACGCATTGTATAGCAGAGAACTTTTGGGGGGATACTGAGCCATTATATCTCTGAGGAGCTTGTGAGGTATCTGGTTTTGGTTGAAGATGTCACCCTATTTCACATTTTCAACTTGATAACCTCACAAAGGTAGGAGTCGTTGTGAAGTAATTAGACTGAGTCTGGCTTATGAATAATGAATTCTTAATGAATTCTGGGATGCTGCTCCTGCTGATGTCGGGGCCAAAAGAGCTGGGGGTGGGAGACTGGAAAGGAGCCTGTGAGGCAGTGACTTTCTCAGGAGGCATCGACTACTATCACTGGGAAGGAATCTGTGCTTATACAGTAATCATCACAGTGCAGGCAGGGGCAGCTGACAAGGAAAAGGTTCTGCGTCAGATTCACACTAACTGCTTAAAAATGACCAGAATTGCACTTCTTTACTCGGTTTTGAAAAATGGTGATTGATCCTCCCCACACACAGCCATACACATCAGCACACCATATTTTTTTAACCTGATACTGTTTTGATGTTTATCTGTGTTGTCATTAATTGAAACGGGCAGCATCCTGCGCCCGGTTGTGGTACAGATATCCGGTTCCGGTATTGTGGCGTTTATGAATAGCCTACCTCCGTGACGGACGCATTAGGTCTGCGATGTATATATTCGTTTTGTCCTGTCGCAGGAAACACCTTTAAGCACAAATGATTACCTTGCAGAACAGGTATTTCCGAGGTGGAAAGCAACCGTGAAGTCTTTTCAGCTTGGGGGGCCATCCTGCTGTGTGTGCAAGTGCCCCCCACCCCACCCCGTCAGTACTCTGGCCCACGTGGGCTTGATTTGAAGCTGCTATTTTTCAGCTGCTTCTCTTCCAGAAGCTGCTTTTTATTTAATGAGAGCTGGACGGGCCCGGGGCTGCGGCTCCTGACAAGTGTAATGATAGTCTCTTGGCCCGTTCCTCTCCCTGCACCAAAGGCTGGAAAATGCCAAGACGCTCTTGTCATTATTCGCAGTAAAACCGCAGGCTCTCAAAAAGCAGGAAAATGCATAGGATTGGACCACATCAAGACTTACTGCGTTGCTTCGTGGAATATTCCCATTTTTATTTTTATTTATTAGAAAATCTGAATTTTTAAGACCGATCTTAATGGAAACAAATTTATCAGAACGCATTCCTGGATGCTTTTTAAACTTGTAAATAGTCCGAATTAATCTTAAACGTACAGTGCTTCTGTTCACTATAGCTAAAATCAAAAGCCTTTTCTTCCCGAGTTAAATACGTTTAGACATGCACGGCGGTAATATATTAGACATATCAAGTGACAATAGTTTTTTATGGACTGGGGCAAAATCCAAATAGAGACGGCGAAAGTCGGGAACATCGGCTACATTTCCTATAGGCTATAAGCGATTTCCTTACTAACATTCCTGGCAGGAAAACACGTTTTTTTTGCCATAGGCTTGTCTGCGTTGGCTTTGTAAAGAAATATTCATGTCCCCGACTAATAGATTAGTTCGATTCAAAGAAATTGAAGAATAAAAGCACTGTCTATTGTAACCACTGCAGGGTAGAAAGTTGAAATCCTCATATTTGCTGTAACCTAATTTATAAAGCGTAGCTTGATATCTGCCCGTCACGCGCTCCTTGCCTAATGATAGCGGTATTGGCAGGGGAATTGAACGGTTAGACATCAGACAAAATGCTAATCTTTTCCCCTCAGATGATAAGGGGAATATCATTATCATGGTGGCCAAACCAGTCGGCGAACCTGCGCTGACACGTCTCTGTTTCACAATTAGGTTTTAAGTCCGTGTCACGGCAGGGAGCGACGTGCACAATGCAGCAGCGCGGCCGTCCCCTAAAGTGTTTTTGCCAGTCGGATTATCGCCTTTTTGCGGCGAAGCACCCCTCCCATTCATAGCGAACACCAGCAAGTCCCAAAAGCGGCTGTCTGAACTTCTGAGAAGAGGCGGGGATATCTATATATGTTGTATATGTATATATAAATGCAGGACGCTTGCAATTCCCTCACAGGAGTCATTTTGCAATAATTTCTGGAGTCTTCAAATTTAGGGATCTCCGTGGGCTGTTGCGGAAGATCCCTGCGAATCACCAGAGGTGGGGTAAGGCAGCTGCAAAGCGGACCGTGTGAACATCTGGGCAACATCAGGGTGGTAGAAGGACGGCTGGGCTCCTGAAATAAAAGTTTGCGCTGCGGAAAAGTGAAGATGCACTTTTTTTGTTTCATACTAAAAAGAAAGTGAATAAAAAGACAGTGACTGCTGGTATGGACTTGAGAAAGTATCGCAGGTGATCAGATCGGTGAAGGATCTTCTATGCTTCTTATCCTATCAACTCTGGATTCAGTCAACACTCCTGAGTAGGCTGGCATAGCGACGCGAAAATGAGATACAAGATCGATCCAGGTATAGTAAATGTTTTAAAAAAGTTTTTCTCCTTCTCTATAACAGTTTGCATGCACTTTTAACATCTGATGAACTCATACGTAACTTAGATCGGTAGTAATTACCACCGGCTTAAACCTCTGCCGTGGTCCTGTGCCTGATTTCATGCGTCGTCTCTCTTGCGCGACGTAGCCGACATTTTACTTTTGAAATATAATAATGCATTTGTATTTTAAATAGGTTTAAGGTAAAAAGTGAAATTAAAGGAAAGTTAATCGTACTTAGAATATGTATATTTTGTAAAACGTCCACAGTCCCTGCCAGCGATTCTGCACTTGTAGCCCCCAGGTTGGGCGTAGGACCATGCTTTCCTTAAAGGCACCTTTGTCACTACTAATGGTAGCGATTACACCTTGATGATTGTAGGCTCTTCGGGCATTTTTGGAACGTGAGTACTAATGAAGGCTTGGCCAATGACCATTGTGTAAAACATGCGTGTTATTACAAGGCACGGCAATTGTACATGTGACTGTCGTTCTTCTAATGACAGACACGCTGGAAACATCAGTTACAATAACGGAGGCTTCTTCCAGTTCTCGGTAAACGGCTGCGTCTATGTTAACGCACATAGCTTAAGGTTTTGAAATGGAGTTACCCTCTCCAAGGATTTTAATCTATAAGAACGATTGGCCAAAGGGATTGACTCTCAATTGCAGTTTGAGACACTGCTTTTGTGTTCCTGCACACACACACACACACACACACACACACAGTGATTTTCCAAGCACTCAGAGGCAGAATTAAAGCATAAAGTCACAATCTGCCTGCTTAGTGGAGCCGCAAAGTGGGAACATTAACCCAGCAATTTTTGCGTTATTCAATTGGCCAGCTTTCGGTGAATTGAGTGAAATCGGTAAGACGATCCTTCATTGTTAGGGCCAGGAACGATTCTGTTTAGAATGGCACCTTTTTGAGTGAAAGATGGAGTGATCAGGGAACTTCACAGAGGGGCCGGAGTAGTGAGCGGCCAGGTCGTGTGCCCCCACTCATGGTGGGAGGGGTCACACCTGCAGAGCTGGGGCTCACACCTGGCTGGGGATTCTAGAGTCATTCCTCCAAAGACAAGATTTCAAGTTAGAGCAGTGTTTCCCAACCCAGTCCTCGGGGAACCTCAGACAGTCCACGCTTTTGCTTCCTCTCAGCTCCCAGCACACTTGTACCAGGTATTCAGTGTTCCTGATTGGCTGGGAGCTGAGAGGGAGCGAAAACATGGACTGTCCGGGGTTCCCTGAGGACTGGGTTGGGAAACACTGAGTTAGAGTAACATAAGGATAAGTGCCAAAAGACACTACGGTCTCACTCAAGTGTTTTGTTTTTAGGATCAAAGCATAACCATGGACAGAAGGTATAGCGGGATGTCCAAAGCGGCGCTATCCCGGTCTGAGCAGCTGCCATAGCTTTCTCCAGCCATTCGAGTTGGGTAATGCAGTGGAGGTTGCCTCCTGAATGAGAGGTTTTCATCTCAGAATTTTACAGTTGTGCTACCCGATGCCTTGCCCCACTTACATGGGAGGATGAGAAACAAACCTAAATTGCATCATGACTCCCATTGTTTTGTTGGAACTCATATCCATATTTGTGTGTCACCAGCATGAATGTGGTGCCCTTCTCCAGGTTGGAAGCAAGGGCAAAAGAAATTGTCTGATGTTTTTATTTGACATGTTCTTTTTGTGGCTCTTCAATGTCACATAACCCTCTGACAGCGTAACTCTGACTATTACTCTATTGTTACTTCTTGCTTGAAGCCAGTCCATTTATACATCATTGTTGTAGCCTTTCAATTAACTATGTAAAGGGTTATTACTTAAGCTTATTATTTAAACATTGTCAGTCTCTTTAGTATTTTTATTATTATTATTGTAGTGACACAGATAATTGGAAGATTATTGAGGTCAGCCTTTTCAGATCAGAGCGGAGAACAACCCTGAAATAGTTAGTCATGGTGTACAGGATTGACAGTAAAGTTACTCTCCTTTTAAGCCACATGGGATGCATATGGTATAAGTCAATATTGCATGTTTGCGGCTTAATTTAAGTTAATTAACGATCTTTCAGGATTTCATGGGAAAGCAGCTTCCCTCTGTTTACCAGACGTCGGGAAGGTCTCTGGGTTTAAGCCACAGCCAAGACTTGGTCTTCTTGCATATATATGGTCTGCTGTGACTCAATTTTCCTGCATATATTTGGACTGCTGTGACTCGATCTTCCTGCATATATACAGGCTGCGGTGACTCGATCTTCCTGCATATATACAGGCTGCTGTAACTTGATTTTCCTGCATATATACGGGCTGCTGTGACTCAGTCTTCCTTCATATATACTGTATGGGCTGCTGTGTTTCTTGTAATAATACTCTTTTCTTGTGGTAAAATTGTTTTGTTGTACACACAGCAGATAGGAGTTAAATCAGCTCTAGAGAGAATATACCAAGGCTTTTTGGGTAAATTATACGATGTTAAGTTGTATTGGAATAAAACTGGAAATAAAATGTTTGCTCTAGGTTTAAAATTATTAATTTGAGGTTTTAGGAGCTGGACAACAAACCTCTGACTATGGTTAGACAGCGTTCACAGAGATATGTTCATTTCCTGAGTAAAATAAGCACCCTGGTCATTGCGTGCAGTGTAAGCTCTGGGGGTAAATCCAGGGAGAGACGTCACAGCGGGGATTATAAGTGAAAGGAGAAGGAACGCATGGTGATGGGCCTTGTCCTCATTCCTGATGGATCGGAATGGTGCTCCTAGGAAACATTACTCAAGAATATTTCTATGGAACAATCCGGTCCGGTCTGCAATCCTAGAGCTGTTAGTTTTTCTTGTTTTTGTTTTCCACCCTGGCGATGGCGCCTACCCATAGCTAGACGCAGCCGGTTACATTCCCGACAGTTCCCCTTACATGCTTGAAGCGTAAAGAAGCCTATTAGCGGTATAGTGATATATGGTGAAGCACAAAGTGCCCAAAATGAAGCAGCATTAGCTTTGTTTCAGTCTTCATTGTCTCTTGTTCTTTAATTTGGGTTTCTATGTGAGAGTCAGTTTGGAGTATGGTAATGCAAAGAGGGGTTAGTTCCATACGAAGTTCAGATCTCATGTAATATGTGGAAAGGGATATCCTGAAAAGTGCTTTGTGGTTCAGTGTGTTAGGCGGCTGTGCTTGTAATCAGAAGGGTGCTGGTTCCAAACTGGTTTTGGCCATGTGGATTCATCACTCAGCTCTTGAGCAAGGCCCTTAATCCCCCCTCCCCCAGTTGCTTCTGTCTGACCCTGGTTTCCCAAAAAATGTTCATTGTTTTTGATGAAAGCATCAGCTAACTAAATGTAAAAATGTAATCCCATGATTGGGCCACAGTATTCTACATGTGTGTTCTACTTTGACAGAGCTCACACGTAACTCGTGAATCTATAAAGTAGGCCACTTTATAAGAATGAAATATTCTTTTAGTGAGGTAAAGTCAGCCCGTAGTGCTTGTTTGTTCTCTGTTTAGGGGGTTGTGCTGTAAGCATTGCCAGGCTTAATCGCTCCTGGCTTTGCTGCCACGCCGCTCCTGCTGTTAGGTCCTAACAGCAGCTGAATTTGCTGTCCTCCTGCCAGCCCTGGGCTCCCTCCTCCGGCTTCACGTTTGGACCTTATCAGAACCTGCTTTGTGGAAACAAATTCTTCAGTGTGGCAAGTCTAGGCAACTGCCGTGAACCCTTGGCCCACCTGCAGCTTAATGGAGGCTAATTGAGAACAGGCTAATGGAGACCTTCTCTGGTGGAATGTGGCGGTGGGACTGGAGAACTCTGCTCCTTCTGCTCCTGGGTGTGTTATCTAAATATCATTATCATGATTTACAGACATGCTCATTTGTACAGCTTAGTATGGCAGCGTGAAGTTTAGCTTGCTCGAGGCAACAGCATCACCTTCTCCTCTCTGAGACTTGAAGCTACATCTTGTTCCCACCTGGATCCTTATCTGCTGTGCAAGTGGTTGCACTCATAGTGTGTAATATTATCGTATTGCTGAATTCATGCTGTTATCCTCTTTGGAAGATAATAGTCTCCATCCTCATTGGCATTGTGTTCTAGAGGAACATAATTAGCTTTGCAATCATGGAAAGGGGACTTTGGGAAGACTCAGTATGATGTTTATGGTGTTATGTCTTTGGCTGCACAAGTCAGTCAGTTTGATTTCATCACTATGCAGCTCAGTGCAAGGTCTTTAATGCACACATGAAGCCAGAATCTAACAATTTCTTGGGCATTGAGGCAGATCATTCTTCTGAAACTTTTCAACATGATTCGAGTGCGGAACACTAGACAGCTACTTTTCTGGTTGGCTGACATGTGATGAATTAATGGAGTTAATCATTAGAAACGTCTCGTTTCTGTGAAAGCAGTCTCCTGTCTTTGTGCTGCACTGGACCAAATCCAAATAACATCAACTTGGGTACATGGCAGTAAAGAATTTCGAATAATGAATAAGGGTGAGGAACCAAAACCAACTTTTACCTCATGGTTATTGTGTCCAGCTTGTTCGCAGAGTGGCATAAATAACTCAAACTGCTTCAGTTAAGGGGGGTCCGTGGCTCTGTGGGTTAGGACTTTGTTCCTGTGATCAGAAGGTTGCTAATTCCAATCCCTTGGTCGCAGAGTGATTTCACAGTTGGGCCCCTGAGTGAGGTTCTTAACTCCAACTGATCCAGGTGCTGGATAAACCAGCTTCCTCAGTTGTATGTCACTTTGGATAAAGGCATCTGCTAAATAAATGTAAATAAATAAATCGACGAGGGAATGACAGATAGATGCCAAAGAGAGAAGGAACTTCAGGGTCCACCCCTCTTTTCAGCTGATCCAGATGTTATCGTTTGTGGCCCACACCCTGGATGCGAGACGGAATGATGTAATGGCTACATCAAATCCTGAGGAGCTTGATGATAGAGGAAGTTTATATTTTATACTTGTGCTGAGTCCCTGTGACCCTGCCCAGGAGAAGTGGTTTGAAGATGGGTAGGTGGAGGGATGGATGGATGGATGGATGGATGAGCAGTAGACCTGTGTATTTCGTTAATGATGTTAACAGCTGCAGGAGCAGTCTAGGGCTGTGTTGACAGTCATGTGATTAAGCTGATCATCACATGTCTCGTACAGGACTGTCGCCTTCCGATTGCGAGCATTTGAGTATCCTGCTGCATTCTTTCAGGCTAATCTGTTTTGCACACTGCTTGGAAGTACAACTCTGATTTAATGTTTTTGAATTATTTGGAGACAGCGTTTCTGATAGGGCTTGAGGGGGAAAAATACAATTCACAGAGAAACATTTTTATTTTTATATAATATGGTTTTATGTATACATTTTCATACAATGTGTAGATGTTGGAATACAAATTTTTGTCTGGGTGTCAATACTGGCTCCTGGAGGTTAAGCAAAATTCGAGGGTGAGAAATGCCCCTTTCTCTGTCAGAATCGGCCCGTTTTCTTTGTCTACATGGGCTTGGGTTAATCCTTAAAAGAAACTTGTGTTAGCAGCCCTTTCAGTGTTCTGGTAACTACCTCTGGAGTGTAATTACGCTAATGCCCCTGCGAGGGCAATCGATGGAAACACAGAGGACTTGCCGGGAGCCTGACGATCCTTTCAGTGGAGCCTTGCAGCTTTTTATTTCTGTTTTTTTTTAGCCCTCTCTTCTCTAGTATGATTTGTCTGCATTTACAGTAGTTTGTCTGTTTAGGCTTTGTGCATCTTTTTAAGGCTGGGTGGCTTTACTGGAGGAAGGACAGATATCTTTAAGGTGTTACTGCTGTTTTACAGGCTAAAAGTACAAGTTCATGGGAGTTTTACACAAAAATGTTCTGAGGACAAAACAAAAAAAATGATTATCTCTCTGAACCAATTAGATTGTATAGGAGGTGGGTCCAAGCAAATAGAGGAGGCAGGACCAGTCAATCAGAAGTCTTGTTCCCACCTCCTGCAGTTGCTTAAACCCACCTCCTCTACGATTTGATTGGTTATCTCTCCAATCTCCAGACCAATAATTTTTCGTCCTGCCTTCAGGACATTTTTGTGTAGGTAAAACTCCCTTGAGCAAAGTGGAAGCGACAGATAGCTATTGTATCCCTGAGCACATTCAGCTGTGGTTCTCGTCTCATAATTTGCCCCTTGAATGGTCACCGTGGCTAGCTTGTTTAGTGCTGCAAATACCTAATGACATTGTTTTCTAATCATTTCAGTCTGGTGTGGGTTTTGTTGTGGGTTTACTACACTTCACAATGAGAATGAAGTTGTTTGAATGATGTCACAATTGAAAAAGTTTGCTATTTGACAATGGATCACGATTTCTGAAAATGAAAACCTGGCTTGCCGTCATGTGACATTTTCTTGGGTTTGTTTGTATATGCCTTCCTAGTTTGATGCTCATAATATGTTATATATGAATCTTGGTAAGACCTTTGGGTCCAGTGTTTATGATGTCCTGGCCTGAACTCCCTACCTTGTTTGCTGTGTTCATTAGCTGCAAGACACAGGCTGAAACGGCTTTAATATTTCAGTATTGGCTGGACTTTAAATATTTTATTACTCTCCGACGTGCTTCCTAAAAATCTCTTCCTAAATATGAGGATAAGACATTTTTGCAATTCACAAAAAAACTCATTTTGAGTAGCAGAGGGTCAGTTTATCTTGAATTTGTTACCCCTGCTCCCATTAAAGCTTAGATGCTTATTTAATGCTTTTATCCAGAGAATTTTTCGTTTGTTGTTTTATTCCCATATTTTATTCCCATTTTCCTCCCTATCTGGGATGGCCAGTGTTTGTCTTCACTGCACGCCTCAGATACATGAGATGCCAGCAACCATATTTTTTATATTCTGAGGCCTGCAGCCACGCTTGGAGGAGAGTGCCACCCCATTGGTTCATCCAAGCAAAGCCGTTCAGCTTTGGGACTCTATGTTGCTTTGGACAAAGTCACTGCTAAATATGTTATTGCTTAAAATTACTTTCATAAATGGCGACTTCTGCTGCTAGTTTGTTTTTGTAACTTTAGCCAACTTGCCAAGAAAAGAAGCCCCAAGGAATCCGAGGCCGACTTCCACTCCTTTCCCAGGTACGCTCTCAGAATCTCAGCCTAGCCCGGAATGTCCTGGCAGGTAGTAGGTCGTCATGGTAGCACCGTGCGTGGTTCCCTTTTTGACAAGCTGGAAAGGCAGCTCACTATGCCTGGAGGCATATTACTAAGAAATCTCCCAAGTGGGCCACGAGTATCGGTTTTAATAAGCTGCCCCCACCCCCCACTAAGCTGCCCTCCCCTGATTTCACTGTGGCTTTCCCCATAGCTAATACTCACCCCGGTCACTGGACCCATGGAAACAGCTTTTCTTGGAAGCCCTGTAATCTGAGTCTGCCCTTTGTGCATTTAAACAGGTCTCCAATGAGGATGAAACTGTTGTTATACCTACTTGGTGATTAATTAATTTGCAGACATCCACATGATAGGGTTGGACAATCTCTTTCTCATTATGGTCTTTCATTGGAAGTATTATCATTCACAGGCTACATTTTTGTGTAGAATTAGGTGATCAGTGGTCATTGTTAACACAACACAGCACACAGTGTGCAACAACAAAATGTGTCCTCTGCATTTAACCCACATGTGACTTTCGTGACATAACAGGGGGCAGCTAATTCAGCGCCCGGGGAGCAGTGCTTGGGGGAGGTACCTTGCTCAGGGTACCTCAGTGGTGCCTTGCTGGGCGAGGATTCGAACCAGCACTCTTTCAATTACAAGTGCGCTTCCCTAACCATCAAGCCACCACTGCCCACGGTGTATGGGATGAGTGTATGTTTGCTGTCACAGGTGACTGGGCCAATATGGCTGCATATGACTCATGTTATGCTCTGTTGAATTTAATGGAGGTGAATTTTGGCATGTTGAGTGAGCAGCACTGATGCCTGGCACATCCAGATTGGCAGTTGCAGTTTCTGTTTTCGCCTCAAGCATAGGATATTGCACGTTATTCCTGTTTTTGTGTCCATTTTCTCCCACAAAGGCATGTGATGTATGTGCATTGATGTCTTTAAAGTACTGCCATCTTGTTCAAAGTGCACCTTTACGGTGCTTCCCTGGACAAGCTCCAGACTTACCCTGGTTTTGCTTTTGTGTGTGTATATATACATTCCCTTTTTCCTTAGGAATTCCAGAAAAGGGATGAAAAATGAAATGAAAAGGTTTTCTCATTTTTTTGTGCCCTTCAATATTATGAACACAAAAATCTGTCATGTGTTTTTAAGTCCTTCCACAGTGTCTTTGCTCAGTACTTTAGAGGGTCTGTGGAGCCTGTGTGCTTTTTCCCATAATGCTCTTGTCTGGCTTTCCGCCTCGTGACATTTCTCTGTGTCAGAAATAGAGCTCTCGGTCGCTTGATTAATTTTGGTTACTCAATCATTAAAATACATTGATTCACATTTTTCTTCTTGATAGCTCGGGAATATGGGAGAAGAAAGACTCGCACAGTGGATGAGGGTCCAAATAAAGAGCGAAAGCATCATTTGTGTGAAAGCACTAAACATTAAAAGTGAATGAAAATGCAGTCGTCTGTCAGTATTGCAAAATAGATCTTAAATATCACCACAGAACGACCGCAATGTAAATATATATTAAAATAAGACATTCAGGTACAATGGACTCACTCAATAATGCGAGATTAGCCATAAATATGTGCCATTTAGCCTCGCAGAGTAGCCTATCATCAGATTGGGTTAAATTATTTCGCCTAATTTATTTTCCTTGATTCCTGTATGTCAAAATAATTCCTGCTAAAACAAAGGTTAGTCCCGTCACTCACTGACTCAGCCGCATCATCTTACATAATACATAACTCACATGCAGACCTCATGCAAAAGCAGCAGCAGTAAACTTTAGATTGATTTTTAATTTATTTTTTACATGCATTAGATAAAAGGAAAAGGAAACATCATTAAAACTGCAAAACTTGCAGTTTCGTTTCCAGTGACTGAGTAAAAAAGTTTTAGCGTAGCTTATTGATGGTTTAAAGTGATCCCAGCAGACCATCGCGGTCCTTGACATGTGACCGTTGCACGTGCAAGAAATGCCATGTTGATATTAATATCACTCACTAGTGATGCGCGGGTCGACCCGTGACCGGCGGGTGCGGGCGGTTTTAGGAGAGACATTTTTAAAATATCCTGGGTGGGTGGGTGCGTGCGTGCGTGCGAAAAAGTTACAAAACACATTTCATTATCGATCAAAACGTATTGTAAACGGGGTTCGAATTACCACGAGGATCTCCTAGTTCCTCTCGCAATCACAATCAGGGAAATAAAAGGAAATAGAGCTATCCGTAGATAATCTGATAGAGTTCTAAGATTTGATGTTACAGTTTTAACAACTAGTGTGTTAACATGCGCGCTTGTGTGTGAACGAGTGGCCAGTGGCGACTGAGGCAGTCGTAATGAAAATGAAATTTGCGACACAGTCTGGGTCCATTTATCACATACGACCTAATTTTCAGTTGGCAAAGTCCAATCAGCCACCAAATGTATTTGATGAAAATTTTGAATCCTGAAATGAATTTTTAAGAAGACATCAGACATGTTGTTAATATACATATAATACTACTGTTATATGTTACCCATATGTGCATAAGTGTGTCTATAAATAACCTCACGTGGAGTCATTAACAAGTGCATTTGTAGACAATGAAACAGGAAGCTAAGACTTAATTAGCATATTAAAATTAAATATTTCTATCGTCTTGGAAGTGATTGTCTAGCTGTAGATTGCATTTGTCAAATACAGTATGCAGATTCAAATAAATATGTATTTACATAAAAATAAACCAGCAGAAGTGCATTTTGGGTAGCTGACATGGCATCATGCACCATACTAGGGATGTACCTGGCCTTGCAGCATGCATGCTGGGTGTCTGTGCAGGGGACTGTCTCAGTGGAGAGTCACTGTGGAAGTCAACAAGTGAGTGAGCCAAACAGCTGCTTGGTCCAGAGCCCAGGATCTCAGCAGCACAGGCTGGATCCAAGTCATGACTTACATAATGATAAAACAACACGTTTCGCTGGGAAGTTTGCTCGTTCCTGTGCTGCCATCATTTCAATGCAATCCCCCAGAAAAATAATTTTATTCAGTCATGCAAATTTGATCCTTGGATTGGGCTTGATGCTGGTAAATGAGCTGTAATCTTAATTTTTCTGCCTCTTTTGTATGAATTCTCACCTGTCTTTCACTGTAAGTCATGCTAGTCATCCTGTTTTTTCAGGAGTGATCAGAACAGAATTGTACAGATTTTTAGAGTTAAATTTTGCTTCGGGAAGTTTGATGTGATGGTGTTGGAAGGTATCGAGGTGTCTCCATAATCGCAGAGTCAGATTCTCAGGAACGTGTTTAGACACATTTAAGGACCTAATTGTTGGTGAATGCTAAACAAAGGAGTGTAATTAACTGTACAAGTCCGCACTCCCCTTCCACCCTGCATAATGGCTTATGTGCTGTTGTTGTTGCTCCTGTATCTCCTGCCTCCTTGGCTGTTTCCCTTTGTCTTTTTTCCCCACTTTTCACTGTGTTTTTCTATCCTGTCTGCAGCCAGAGTGTTTTCACTGAGGTTCCCTGCTTGTTTTGGTGATTTTTTTTTTTGTCGGGTTCCGCTTTGTCTGGTGCTGCAGTTGGGGGTGTAAGCAAAAGCTTTATTTGGCATTTGCCTGAGTGCCGTCAGTCTGACAAGCTTGGGGGGGGGGGGGAGCAGAGGGGTTTGAGGGGATTGGACGTAATCTTGAAAGCTTCACCGTATGTGGAGAACACCCAAAAATCATAAGCGGAGTGTCACGCCAGAGTGCTGCGTCACCCCTGGCCTGCTGTGACCCTGTAATAAGAGAGAGAGGGTTGTGTCCATTTTCCGTGGAGCCCCTGGAGGGGCATAGGCATTCGGCAGCACGTAACGGTGCATAGCCCCATCATCTGCCCAGTTTGGGAGGTCAGAAATATATGTTAGTCTCTTTACTTTGACTCTGAAGGCAGCCTTTTGTTGGCTGTGCTATCATTAACATCATAAATGGTGACAAAACGATGCCCTGTGGTGCTGGGAGTGGTTTGTGGCTAACTGGGGTAGGATGCTATGCCTATGCGCGGAAGGTTGCTGGTTCAAATCCAAGCGTCAGCAGAGTCATTTTACTATTGGGCCCTTGAGTAAGGCCCTTGACCTTTAATTCCTGCAGGGATTGTCTGACCTTGCTTTCTCAATTGCATGTCCTTTTTGATAAAAGCGTTTACTAAGTACATGTAACGCAGGACCTTAAATGTTAAATTTTTTTTAACTGTGATAATTAACTTGTCACATGACGTATCTTTAGCAGGAATGCATATTCATGATTCTGTTTGTAGTTCTAAACAAATCCACCTGCCAGGAATCACTTCTTAGAAGTTAAAGTCCATCCTGCGAGATGCCGCTTCCAGTTGGCGTTGCAAATAGTTAACTCTCTAATGACCTTACTCATCAAGCCGACCTTTTAGCCATTCAGCTAAATGATCCGTACACAAAAGCAGACAGAAATTAACCATGTAATCTCTTAAAAAGACCAAAAAAAATAGGATGATCTGCAATCATCACCTGAGCTCTTAGTGGTCACACGGTCGATTACAATAAAAGCTGGAAAAGGCTGTAGAGGAAACACAATAACGTAACACATACACAAGCCATTAGTGCGTCTTCCCGGAAGTGTTAGGAAAACCGTCAGGAGGTTTAGGTGATGACAACACATGACTGAAAGGTATTCATGAATAGTGTGCTGCTTTGTTGACATGTGCTTCGTTATTTTTGTTGTGTCCTGATTAAACAGGGCTGTCAGTTACTACGCCTTTACTATGCTTCATAATTATCATTCTGTTCTCACGACTTTTCCCGTTGAAGGCCACAGTTGCATTTCAAAATTATTTGTTTTAAATTACAGTACATTGCCTAATTGTAGTTGCAGGAGCTGAATGCTTATGCAAGCAACATTTCTCAGTTTTGGAAATTCTTTTCGAAGACTGGCTGACAAATAATTGATTTAGACTTTTTTCCGCAATAAGTTCGCTACTGGCAGGACAAATATGCATGTGTATCACTTTTTATTCAGGCCAATCCTATCGTCTTACGGAGGGTTTCAATCCTTCTACAAGGCACTATGTTTTATTTGGGTTTTATAATTTATTATGAGTGTGACCCTGAACAGGTCAAACAGTTACAGAAATGGATAGATGGAAGTTATTATTAGTTAAGTGGGTGGTTTTTAAGCTAATTAACATTGATTCTAATTTCCCACCATAAGACATGGCTGACCGTGCTTCTGAGTGCTGGGATTATAAATGCTTTTCAGAGAGTATGCATGCTGGGACAGCCTGTAACGTCCATCTGGCTTCCATTCTGACCCTTCATGGCGTCACTAATTTCTTGCACTTACTGTTCCATAAGGTCATTTGGATGTGAAAATTCACCAGGGGAACGTGAACATGACACACTAGCCGTAAACTGCTTCAGACTATTTCCCTCATTCAAGCCTTAAATGAACAAAGAGATGTAATGTTTCCAGACATGTCCCTTTCTTTTGTTTGTTACCTATGGCAATGCTCGCATTGTAGAACTAAATGTTTTTTTTGTTTTTTTTTTTGTTAATGGAACAAAATGCAATAAATATTTTCTCCGCTGACAGAAGGCTTTCTGTGTTGCTCGCATTAAGCACGCTCTGTCCTCGCTGTTTTTGCAGTTACCTGGCTGACCAGTGCTGGAGCGGCGGATGCATCTACTTGATCATGCTGCGTCGCATCAAACGCAAGGCCCCGCTCCCCCCCTGCGGCGGCGATGGCAGGGGGGGCAGCATGGGTGCTGTTAGCGAGCCCCGGCACAGCTGCCCGCCGGAGCCCGGGCCCGGCCCCGCCCAGAACGGCAAGCGCACACGTAAGCTGGGTGTGGTGTCCCGCTGCCCGCCCCCCCGAGGCCCCGCACAGGAGAATGGCTACAGCTCGCCTGTGGAGTCTCTGTCGCCGATGCGGCTGGACGGCCTGGCGGACACCCCCCCAGAGAGGGGGCAGAGGGCCACCCTGCCCGCGGGTCTTCATATCCGCACCCATAATGGCGTCCTTGTATGCACACCCCCTGCCCACCCACGGCTACGTTACTCTGAGAGCTGTAAGATCGACACCATGAGCGAGTTCTCGAGTCAGGTAAGCTCCAAGCACTCTTCCTGTTTTGGCCTTCGGGGGGCAGCACCGAGTCAAAGTCCATCAATGGGCCGCGCTTCTCAGTCCTACTAAACGATTAAAGCTGAAATGAATTCAAAACCCAATAGGCTGTCTGTAGCTGTCTGATCAAAGGCCCACATCTTTCTCCAGTCTTCATTGTTTACTTGGCGTTCAGAGTGCCATGAATTTACCCTGGTCTTGACCATGACAGCAGCTGAAATCATGAAAACTGCCCTCGTCACTCACACATGCAGAAATGGTCCTGGCTGCTTCAGGAGAACTGCGGCAGTTAACTGGGGAGATATGTAATCTGTACTCTGAAGAATAACTGTAAAAGTAACATGAGTTCTAAATCTTGCATTTGAAACACTTTAGGCCACACACATGTGACTGGTCTGCTATGCTAATGTGCTAATTCATTCCCACAGTCCCGCTTCTGGGTTGTGTGTACAATAAAGTGAGTAATTCATACCTCCAGTGTGGCTCCATGAGTCAGAAAGACTCCCTGGGGGGTGAGGGGGGGTGATCTTGCCAAACAGGTTGTTAATGTTGGCATCGGAGAGGTGGGGTGGAATTCGACGTGCGATGAGTCATTGTAAGTCTCCGTTTGTGGACCCGCACCTTGCAGCGTTCATCCGCGTGCACAATGGTCCTCGAGGCCACCATTGCGATCGTGAGGACGCCATGCTGGGACTGAGGGCCACTTCTCTGGGAGCAGGGACAGCTCTGGATCTGGCTCTGCTGCCTGGGAAAGGAACTGCCAACTTAAAAGCTAATCATAAAGTGAATGTAATGATTTTTATGATTAAATAGACAGTCAAGTACAGCATGTTCACATAAAATACCAGGTTTTCCTGAAGTTAAAGGCAAGTATGAGTAGCATTAGAATAATTCAGCAGCACCCTGCCTTGTCAGTGCAAATAACGATTATCTTTATTAAATTTAATATCGTACATTTCCCCTTAACATCCTGCAGTTACTGTGACTTGGTTACTGAGTGTGATCAAACTGGCGTGATGATTATGGGTGTAATATGCGACCTGCTCTGCTTGTATGTCTGCTAAATAAATAAATGTAAATGTGAATTTAGGTTTAATGAAAAATAGCTTCTTTATTTCTTCAGGTGTTCCTGTTTATGCTGGCAGTGGTATCTGAGGAGGAGAGGGAAGGATCAAATAAATCAGACTCTACTTTTCCTGAGACCAGCCAGAACATCTGTCTGCTGAGTGTTATTCAGCATGACATGTTTTTCCAAGTTACTGCAACACACATTTCAGTGAATTGTGATGTTGGTAAACCTAATGTAAGGGTGTTAGTTGTTAATTAATAAGAAGACATACTGGTTAAAAAACAGAGTATTTGCCAATCACATTTCAGGGGTTGTGTTTCGTAAGCGCATGGATTGTGAAGTAGCTCTGTAGTGGAAATATGTTTACAGTCACACCCACCATTAAATTATACACCACAATACAGAGTTTGGGTGACTGCATGGTGAAGTAAGCAAGTTTGTGTCAGTTCATCAAACAGCCTGGTGCTTCTGATATTGGTCTTCTATCCTTAATGACCTCCGGCGGTCACTCTGTGTGGGTTTCTGTCAGGATTTTTCCTGTGGCTTTGACCCATTCTGTCCCCACTGCGCATCGATGCATCCGTTTCTTCCAGTCCATACTGTCCAGCCGCCTCCTTCAGTTGAAAACTGAAGAAGATGAGGACGGTATATACTCGTACCCGTGGCCGTTGGGTTCCCTTGTATTTGCATTCCAGCATTGAATACTTAGTGAGTTACATCAAAATGCCAAGTGCAGGCAGTTTGTCACTCAGAATGACATGTGTAAGCACATGTGCTGGTTGTTAATGTGGGACCAGCACTCGTATGTCATGTGGAATAGCAGGAAGTGGTTTGCACTTGTCGGGTCTGAGCTTGTGCTGACTGCCGTCCCATGGCCCAAACCAGCCTGGAGATCAGCACACAAAGCCGTCGCCAGCTCAGGCAGGCGGAGACAGCAGAAACCACGAGGCAGACATACGTACATCCATGCTCTGGTTGGTGTTTATGGAGAAATGAAAGAACTTTTCTGGAAATTAAGCTGAGATTTTGGTTGACATATTCTAAAGAATAATTATCTTTAGGAGAATTTCTGGAATTCTGTTGGTATTGTTTTTTTCTTTCTGAAAAAAACATGGTGCCATTAGAATCAGAAACAGAATTAGAAGTTTTTCTTTACAATTACGACAATTTATATGTGGTGTAATCAGAATTACATTCTGCTCTGGGACAAAGTTGATTTTAGCTCAGTACTACTTGTAAAGGAAGTTTGTGCAGAATCTTATGCATATTAACCTATCTGATACTTCTATCCAAAGCAACTTACTGTTGAGAGAAGGTTACAATTGATATGTGCTCCCTGGGATTTGAACCCATAACCTTTGCACAATGTTCTACTACTTGAGCTGCAGGAGCATCAGCACGGGACTGGCTATTTAGCAGGCTATGCTGTGTGAAACAGCCTCCACCCCCCTGCCCCACACACCCACCACATGGAATTCCAGACACACAAGCTCGATCGCGAGCGCTGATAAGGAGTGAAAATGCGGGTTCCTGCCCGCCTTTGTTGTCCTGTTTACTTCCAAATTGGCCTGATTGGGATCAGAAGCTGTGTTGCAGTTTTGGGCTTGATCCTCACTACTGTCACAGTGATGTGACAAAATGAAAAAGGCAGATAGTCACAGTGGCATCGACCTGAGCACCCGTAAGGGGGACAGCTAGCCACTCTTATCCCAGTCCACCTAAGAAGGCCATGTTATCTTTGTTTGGATCATAGCGGGTGGCGGTGTGGAGACATGTTCAGGGAGGTTCCTGATTGGTCCCTCCTTAGCAAATGAGAACATTGCTGATAATTATCAAGTATGTGGGGTCCCACTGTGCCACTGGCTGATTTTCATGTCTGGTCATTTTTCTTACATTGTAGGTCATGAAACATTGCGAATGAATTTCAGTCTGTAATGTAATAAGCTGTCATGTCAGGAATTGTCTTCGTTGTCAATGAGAACGATTTCTTCCACCCCCATACTGCAGTAATTTAGTGGCTATAAGAGAAAACCAACAAAGAACTGACCGCCAGGCTGGTATCTCTGCACCCGAGTCATGTTTGCTTTGCCAGTTAGCATCGCAAGGTGTGATGTAGAGATCGCATGGAAGAGGACAGGACTCTATCAGGTTTAAATGTGATTTGTTAGTGTTCTCTTGTGGTCTTTCCGTTTCTACAGCCGGGGGAATTTTTGTTAATGATTTGATTGGTGGTCACAAGCTTGTCTCGTCGTCTTTGTTTGAAATGAGTCAGAAGTTGAGTAGCCAATCAGTGCACACACTGCAGCCCTTATCTCAGCTCAGTGGATCGAGATGGAGATTAGCATCGTTTATATGATAACGGCTGAGACTAGACACAGCCCTTAGGTACCTTAGCTGGTGTTGTACCCTTCCTGTTGGCCTTCTTGAAATATTTGAAGCTTTGGATTTCTTATTGTTAACCATCCTGGATTACGTATGTCGTTCCTAATTATTATTATTCTTAAGAATTGTTCAGTATGTCTGCACAAGTAGCTACTAATCTTTTTTTAATAACAATGATTCCAAATTAAATGAAACAACTCACATTGATATTTTCAGTACTTGTTAACTGACCTAAAGTTCTGAATAAATGAAGTTTGTAGCACTACAATCTAAAAAAATATTAAAGGCATTAATCTCTTTGTTTATAAAATGATTTTAGGTTTGTTAACTTTGTATTCTTGTGAAAGAGAGTGCCAGAGTTCAAGTGCTTTGTTCTGGAATGATCTGTACCCCTCAGAGGAAAGCCTGGGTATTTAGCTGGTATTTGAAGATTGTCTTGATGTCTAAGGCTGCAAAAGATTAGTGGATAAAGGCCAGTGTAATGGTACAACAGACGGCGTTTGGCGAATCCCCTTTGAGAAGCGCTCTCACGAATGGGGGCCATCACCTTAGCTTGGTGCAGGTCACTTTGAGAAGGTTAATCCCACACAGGATGGCTTCCTCGCCTTCTACCATCGACGTGTGTTTGTGGGTTGGTGATGTCGGAGGCAGACGCCGGCCGTGAGGCAGCTGCTGATCACTCCTCCGTGCCCACAGGTCAGGGAAGGCGGCCGTATTTGGAAGATGCACATGGTGAAGGGGCAAGACGGCTTGGGCATCCAGATCACCGGGGGCCGAGGCTCCAAGCGCTCCCCCCACGGCATCGTAGTGGCCCATGTGGAGGATGGGGGGGCCACCAAAAGGTAACATCAAAATGGCCCGTCCTGGTTCTCTCTCTACGAGGGAGACTCAGGAATTCAGCAGTGTCTTCCGGTCCTGGTAGAAGCAGTACAATTTCTTTGCTAATAGTTTTCTCCTTACCTTCTGCTTTTCAATGGGAACTAACTTGCCAGAACATGAAGGCACATTTGTTATTCTGGTAGATCATCAGAGTTGCTCTTTTTACGTGTGTAAATATTGAAAATAAGCTCCAAGTGCAATGATTGGTCAGCTGTGCGTCTCTGTATGGGCCGTGTCTTTAGACGTCAGCAATGGTGGGTCCAAAGCTAACAAATCTGTGGTGTAATGCTGCTCCCCGGATGTTGGCTGGCTCCCGGCCCACTCGGCTGTTCCTGTGTCTCCAGAGACGGCCGGCTGAAGGTCGGAGATGAGCTGCTGATGATCAACGGGCAGTCGCTGGTGGGCCTCTCGCACCAGGAGGCTGTGGCCATCCTGCGCTCGGCGGTCGGGCTGGTCCAGCTGGTGGTGGCTAGCAGGGTGAGTGCAGCTGCAGCTTAATGCAGCTCCTGCAGCGGTGCTCACGGATCAGCTGCAGATTAATGCAGCTCCTGCAGCGTTGCTCACGGATCAGCTGCAGATTAATGCAGCTCCTGCAGCAGTGCTCACGGATCAGCTGCAGATTAATGCAGCTCCTGCGGCAGTGGTCACGGATCAGCTGCAGATTAATGCAGCTCCTGCGGCGGTGCTCACAGATCAGCTGCAGCTTAATGTAGCTCCTGCAGCGATGCTCACAGATAAGCTTCAGCATTAGCTACTGGGCCATGCTACTATATGGCAATCCCTAGAGGACAATCACTGCTGTGTGCTCATGTTCAACTGCTTTAATGGAGGGCAGTTGTTCAAAAATACTCAAAATTTTCATGAAATGTTCAAGTTGAGGTAGTTGGCATTACCAATGTGGGATAAAAGTAGCAACACTTTACCAAACGTAATGAAAGCATAATTTGCAAAAGCAGCTAAAAAGGAATTAAATGGATCATTTAATTAAGAAATAATTCTGTTATTTTAGTGGGACATCTTTGGGAAATTCATTCTGCTGGGGTTTCTTACTTTGTTCAGTTTTGTAGATGTGAACCAGCTCATGGTAAAATACTAGTGTGATGGGATAGAGACATTTTGTCAAGGGACACCCCAAAGTTAACTGAGCCAACGTAAGAAGCAGCGTTAAGCCAGCTGTATGGAGTGCTACCCTACCCTACCCTGGCCTGACCTGGTGCGGACCCTGCAATTCTTGTGATGTCTTTGTTACATATAAGACTCAAATGTATTTTACTTTAATTGTTTTTTTTATGTCGGGTGAAGTTGAAATGTCATGATTTAATAAAAAGGACAATGATGCTACAGTGCATAAAGCTGATTATATTATTATAACGTGATGTGAGGGTGGTATCCTAAGTATGAAGTAATAAAATGCCTCACTACAGGCCCTCGGTTGACCAGATAAATTCTTGTCCCCCAAATAAATATCCTGCCCTCTGAAATAGTTGAGGAAATCCGTGTTATGAATGAAGGAAGCAGTTTATACTTCTGAGGTATTAAATGAAAAAAATGTTAAGGATTTGGAAGGTAGGCTTTGGCTTTTCTCTCGCGCGCATTCTCTGGATGCTTCTCTTTCCCCATCAGGAGGAGTCCAATGTAGATTTCCTGAAGTACCCGTCCAGCAGTCTGCCGGACTTGGTGAGCACGTGCTCGTCCCAGGACACAGATCTTTTCCCCTCGGGAGCCAAGCAGAGGTTGGACCCGGATGTGGAGGACGTGCGAGCCGGCAGCCCCCGCCAGTTGGCCCGTAAGCCGGTATGCCTCATCCGCCCCCATCTGATGTCCCCATCTCTGATCTCCCTGCCCCTTCCCAATGGATGTATGCCACACTGGCAGCATTCCTCAGCTGCTGGGGGAGAGGCAGTCTCTGGCCTCCTGCTGTCCTGACAGATCCCCATCGTTGATACACATGTTCTGGAACATTCTAAGTAGTGCACAGTCCTGTCTGTTTATGGAATGTTATTAAATCTCTTGAAAGTTAATTTGGTCACAAGGCCCCTCCATAATTTAGCAGAAATGTCAGTACTGTAATTATGAAACTAGTTCAACATGCAACAATGTTGCCCACTAGCAATTTGAAGTATCTTCAAATTTGTTTACATCAAAGAGTTTCAGCTACGTGCAGCAACCCGATATGAGCTTTAGGGGTTTAAGAAGAAACGTAGGTTTAGCGTAGAATGTAGAACTAGTTACAGAGTTGAACTGCTTTGTTTACATCCAGTGAAGGAGATAAATATCTAGCTTTTTGTCTGTCATGCTTGCTTGGAAGCCAACTCATAGAGTTGACCGAGCAGGTCAGACAGCATGCTCTCTGCTGTAGAAATTCCGGCCCCCCAGCCTGAAAAGCGGCCTGTAAACAGCCTGCTCCCCCATGCAGCAAATCATGTGAGAACACGCAGACAGGGTTTAATTACCTTACAGCTAAGGATTAATGTGACTAATGCGCCTGGGGCCTATATCACAAAGCGAGATTTGTTGGCTAGCTACATAGCTTGTTAGATTCTAAGGTACCCCCTGTTTAAATGGACTTTATCTTCATTCACCTGCATTTAGCCCAGGCTAGTTATCCGACAAGTTATCCGGCTAAGCAAGAAATCCTGCTTTCTGAAACAGGCCCCAGGTGGACTGAGAGATTTGGAACGCGGTGTGGTGGTGGCTGTCACCGTTGCTGGTTCCTGGTTTACAGAGTTTTCACAAGACTGTGTGGCGTGTGATGAATGAGATGCATCTAGTCAATGACATTTCTATGGCAAAGACACCTGGTTAATGAGAGAGGTTAGTGATGAATGGCCAGACTGCATAAAACTGACAGGAAGGCCTTAGGTGAAGACATAAGAGCTCAGCAGAACATCAGTGACATGAGCACACATCATCTACCACAGACGAGTTGGTGTACCTAATAAACTGTCCACTTAATGTGCATATCCCTCTGACAGTTTGACTTTGTGAACAGTTAATAATGTAAATGATATAATCTGTGGCCCATTCTGTATTATTAGACGTATCAGGTAGCTGTCACTCCTGCCAGGACAGGAAGAATGGAGCAGGGCAGGAAAAGTGCCCCAAACCTTTGCTGCTCCAGTTTGTGTCCACATTGTCTGACACCTTGATGTTTAAAGAGCTACCGGCAGATCTGCGACTTTGAGAGAAAATGTGGCTGTAATGGCCAAAACTCTCCCTGCGCTGGTTTGGAATATTTAGTTTGCTATGCCCCATGAGTCATTCCTAAACTCAGTCAAGCAGCGGAGAGCCAGCCAATCGGAGGGCAGACGAATCCACAATCAGATTAGTTCCCCTCCGTTTCTTAGAACTAAAACAGACCGGTGCCCTTTGGGTGTAATTATTCAAACTCGTTAGCTGAATCACAACAGAAACATGAAACATATGTTCTGAAGGTGCAGATTTGTTCGTCGATTTTCCATGTTTGTCTTTCTGGATTTGATTTTGGTGTAAACTTAGGTTTTATGTATTGGATATGAATAGGTTACAGCTGAGCTGAGCTCTTGGTTATCAATGACCAGGAAACAATCATGACTGTGTGTTGAGGTTCTTAAGAATTCTGCGGTACATTTCGGAGAATCCAGAATGCCGGCCAGAATGCTGGCCACTACACTTCTGTTAAACAGAAGTGTAGTGGGAGTAGTTTGTAAAACTGGTGTTATTGGACAATTAGACCATTTCCAGGATTTAATTAAGATTTTTTTTTGGCAGTTATGACAAGTAGATTCAAATTGGCTTGTTTTTATATAACTTCCCTTCCAGCCCTGTCACCCCTAACAAAAATCAGCAAAGCTTAACAAACATCAAGACAGGCAGCATGTGAGGCACAAGGCAAAAGTACAACGTCGCAAGAGCAGCATTGCAGGCAGAAACAACAGCAGATACACTGTCTGACTGATGATAATAAGGTGTAATGCAGCAGGTGGGAGGAAGGCAGCTCCTAGGGTCAACAGGAGCGGCACGTCTCCAGAGGCTCGCGGTTATCTGTGCTGCACACCTTCTGCCTTTTATGAATCAAGGAGATGGGAATGACTGATGAACATCTTGGCCAGATAGTGTATAATGAGCTTTCTTAGGAAGGGTTAGAGTCATCCAGGAAGGACGTTGTCTGTTTTGGGCTTGAGGAGACCTCGTGAAGATCGATGACAAATGATGATAAGAGAATAGTAAAGACTGCTGTGGCCATGAGTCTTTCTGTTTTTAGGTAAACAACATACAGAGATGAAGCAATCTACATGCTAATGATTAAATAGGCTGACCAGAGAAAATCCCTTTCAGGGAGGACACTTTGAGCTACTTCAGCTTTTACAAACTACCTTGAAACTGAATTTGTTTGGTCTGTCTTGTACTTGATGGGGTTGTTTCCTTGATTGAAAGACTCATCCAGCTGATTCACAATAACATCAGTGACACATGCATGATAATAGGAATCTGACCACTCAGCACGCAGCAAGGACTCGGTGCTTAAGTGGAATCCAGGTCCTTTTATTGAAATGGTGGTTTGCATATCCTATCCTAGCTCAAAGTGCCCCCAATTATGGATTATCTGGTCACTCTAGGTTAAATAACCAGTAATCAGGTTAACAGAGTTCCCTCCAAATTTGGTTTTTATTCTTTCTTTAACCAGAAGATCTCTGTGTTTACTTGCAAACTCACAGGGCACCTGGAGTGTTTGTGACAAATTTTTTTTTTCATTCATACAGCGATTTGCCACACACCATTGGGAATTGCGAAATCACCTTAGCTGCTTCCAGACAGTATCGCTTTGCATTAAGGGTTGTATTGCTGAGTGGGGGGGTGGGACGGGGATGGTGAAATCAAGTGCTGTGGTTCCCATGGCGATGATGCAAAACCTCCTTGATCTTAAAGTCATTTCTGTCGCTTACTTACCACAAGTAGCCGCATATTTCCCTCCTCTCCATGTTCCTCCCCGACTCGGCATCTGGCTTGAGTGTTTACTGTCTCTCTCATCTCAACAGTCGTCCTGATGAAGATTTACTCGGAAGGACTATCCTGACTTTTGCTTCTTTCGCAGTTCCCAGAGGCAGATAAAGTCCTGGAGCTTGGACGGACGGAGGAGCAGAAAGGGGGCTGTCACAGCCCATCACCGATGAAATTCCGAAGACGATCCCAAGGTCCAGAAGTTATTATATCTACGAATTGGTCCTTTTCTAATGTTTTTTGTTAGTAAAGGATTCAGCTAAAATATGAGGTCCACCTTATAAATAAAGCAAACATTGTGCCATTTACTGATGTGCTGGACTTTTGTAGCATTATTCTACTTCCTGCCAAACCACTTGAGTCTGTGGCTGAATCCAAGTCCTCTAGAGTATAAAGTTAATTTGTCTAAAATACGCCAAACTAGCATTCTGAGCATGGAAGCTAAATATTCAAGACACAGGTGGCATAGTGTTTAAGAGACAGGAACTGTGGGCAGTAGTTTCTACCGCTGTAGTTTTTTTCAACTGTTTTTAATACCAAGTTTATGGGTTAGTAAAGTGGTAAGCTCTTTGTGTTGCTATGGGTAACAGTGTCGGCTAAACAAAGCAGTTTATTAAATGTAAAATGTCAGCTAAATTAATTTTGTTTTTTTTTTATGTGGCTTTGGGTGTTTGTGATTAGTTGGCATTGCTGGTTATCTGTGTTGTGTTTATTTTGTATTCTGTTTACCATGTTTACAACGCTTACAGTTCTGGGCAACGTCTGCCATGTGAGAATTCACTGAAACTGAGCTGCAGTTAATCTGTTCCAGGTGGAAGCTGCCGCTTAGAGTCGGTCGGCGAGAACGACGAGCTGGTGGTGGAAAACGGGGACGCGGTCTTCGAGATGCCAGAAGCCCGCGGAGTACGCAAGCACTCACTGCCCCAACAGCCAGATGCCGCGGGGCTCCGGCAGGTCAGTCTGCCGGCTGTAAGCCTTCAGCTGGTCAATATAGTTAATGAGATATAATGGTATATAATCATGAAGATTCTGATGCCCTATCCACGAAAAGCCAGAATCACATTTCAAAGCTGCCAGATCAGGAGCCTATCAAAACCGGCATTGCACCTACTGGACTCTTCCCCACTTCCTGTCTGTGTGATACATGTGCCTACCGTAATCCCTGTGGTAATCGGGAATTAGATGCTTATCAGTAGGTTTATCAGCATACAGCTAAATTATAATCTCTAAAAGGTGTCTATAAACCCTTCTAGCTGGTTGGAAAATCACATATTGTCACTCACAGAATTGTATGTGCAAAGTAAAATAATAATAAAATAGTAATATTAATAATAAACTGGAGAGTGAAGCTCTTTCTGAGGTGCTACGTTTCCTTCACTTGAGCTTTGCAAACTCGAACAACTCAGGCAGAACTGTTTCTGGGAAACCGCTGAGAGCGGATCAGGTGAAACGCGTGAACTGCCAGCATCCGAGAGCTCGTGTGACTGGGTCGTCCCTCTTGTTTCCACGGCCGTCTTAGGAATACAAAATAAAGAAGTCAGCCCGGTCCCTCAGCACCATTCAAGTGGAATCGCCATGGCGACTGGCCCATCCGTCCATTATCTCTAATATCGTCCTGATGAAAGGACAGGGCAAGGTCAGTTCCTGCCGCAAAGAGCAAACACTGTCATAATCTGCTTGGGGCTGTAAGCAAACTATATTTTGTTTTTTGACATGACAGCGGAAATTGATTCAGAAGTCCAGCATTGTTTAAAGATTATGTTGGGAGCTGTGTTGTTTAGCAGTCAACACTTAGAATACTGCATACTGTTTAATCTGCAAGCTAATTTTTGATATACCTTTTCATGTTCCTTAAAATGTAGTGAGATATGCTAGTTTTATTGTGTCTCTGTACACATGAAATGCTATAAGCAACAGTAACAGTAACTTCTGAGGAACATTAATCAGACTGAATGTAATATACTTATTTGTCTATCCCCAAAGGGCCTGGGATTCAGCATTGTAGGCGGGCAGGACTCTGTCCGGGGACGAATGGGGATTTTCGTTAAAACGATTTTCTCCAATGGGGCAGCTGCCGCTGATGGAAGACTGAAGGAGGGTATGTGTTTCTCATTTAGGTTGGCAGTCTGAAATTGGCCTCGATTTAAATCTTGTCCTGAGGGATAAAAAGTTATATTAAAAGAGCGACTTGTCAAATAGATGATGAGGAGAATAAGAAATGGTTTTGATGGCCCAGTAAATCTGGAGCTCAGATATCAATCTGCCCCAGGCTGTGTATGAAGGTTTGGAGGGGAGTAGATGCATGATTAGATTTGTTATGGGGAGATATTGGTGCACACGGGTTAGTTATGGTCTGTAGTCCTCTCATAAAGAGACCACGAGAGGAGAAAATGTTCTGGATCACTGTAGCACGCTACTCTGTGGGTCTCATCAGGGTTCTGCTATCTGCTCTGTTCCTTCTGTCCCAGGAGACGAGATCCTGGAGGTCAACGGGGAATCGCTGCAGGGCCTCACTCACCAGCAGGCCATCCAGACCTTCAAGGTATCTGGTGGGGTGGACAAAAGATTTAAAATCCAATTATCTGAGTGATTGTCCCAATATAAAAAGGCATTGTAATTTATTCATAAAGAAACGTCATCCAACAAGGTCCTTCTCATTGAGTTTACCCAAGTAGGTCTCCTACATCTCCAGGTTGAAATGTGTCAAAATAAATACTGGACATTCACGAGGGTTGAGCAGGCGTTCACTGGTGTTCTCATTGGTTTCTGTTAATTAAACCCGAGACTTACGTTTCATTTGGGTTGGTTGGTATTTCGGTCATAATGCTTTTGTTCTAATTCCGGTATTTTCGCCTTACAGCAGCTGAAGAAGGGCGTGGTGACCTTAACTGTGCGCACGCGCCTCAGCAGCCCAGGCCTCGCCCCCTGCGCCCCCCCCACCCCCCTCTGCCGCTCCCACTCCTCCGGCCCGAAAGCGCCCCCAATACTGGGGGCCGAGGATGCTGACACCACCCCCCGCAAAGGTCCTGGTCCCAAAGACCGAATCGTAATGGAGGTCACGCTAAACAAAGGTATGTGGCTGCTCAGGTACACTGTACGACAGAGCAGATTGGGAACCAGGTGGAAGTATGAACAGGTGTCTAAGAGAAGCCCTCTGCACTGCCATTGGGGGGCGCTCTGTCTGTGTTTGTGCATTAATTATACTTTTATTGGCATTGTAATAGAAAAGGCCAAGTTTTTCCATCATGCTTTAAGAAAAGCTTCTTAGACCATTTTTAGAGTACAGGTTCTTGGCCATAAGTTCTTCATTTCTAGCTTCTGGGGGCCTTTGAGCATGGGCAGAGGCATTTTAACACCTGGCTGATGTTTTTATGTAACACAATCTGATTTTGGCAAGTTCCACGTGTCCCTGGGGCAGCGAGGGAGGGGTTTCGTTTCAACTTCTTTAACCAACCAATGTCTTCATTGTATGACATCACCACATTGGTCCTGTTTTCTCAAACTCCAGGCATCCAGCCACCTTATTATTAGTAGTAGTCATAGTAATAGTAGTAGTAGTAGTAGTAGTAGTAGTATCATCATTATGAAATAAAGATACACCCTTACATTGCTTTGTACAGCCTTTGCAGGTCAGCAGATTCCTATGTTATGTATCCATGACATAACCCTTAATGAAAGGCATACACAATAAAACAATCACTTTAGAAATATTTGCACCTTGTAGAAAACACTGAAAAACACTGGTTTTAATTACTGCGGTGATATCATATAAGGAAGACTGTGATTGGTTAAAGAAGAGATGTGCCCCTCCCTCGCTGACCCAGGGACACGTCAAACTTTACTGTAGACGTTTGGTGGTGGGGGTGCGTGTGTAACACGGCTGTGGTGTCTGGGGGGGTACGTGCCGTTTCAGAGCAAGGCGTGGGGCTGGGGATCGGGGCCTGCTGCCTGACGCCAGAGAGCGGCGTGCCTGGCATCTACACCCACAGTCTGTACCCGGGCTCCGTCGCCAAGATGGACGGCAGGCTCAGGTAAGCAGCCTCTTCCACGCCTTCGCTTTTATCTGGCTTTCGTCCATCACCTTTTTTAAAATTATCCATCTGGTACCACTTTACAATAAGGCTCCCTTTGCCACTTGTAAATGGTAGTAACTCATCAATAAAAAGAAAACTGTTATAACTTGTTTAAAATTGTCTATTGATAATTTACAAAGTGTCACAACCTAATTAATAACCAGATTATAAACCATTCATAAACTCTTTATATGGGTAGTATTATTGTAAAGTGGCAACATCCATCTTTATTGAAACAAAGATTCTTCCATCAATATATGATTGATAGGAAACTAAGATCGATGAAACTGCAGTGAGTCCCTGCAGTGAGTCCCAGAGCTGAAGTTTGAGTCAAACTTGGCATCTTGGGTGAGAAGAAAATAGCAGCAGATTTTCTCATAGTGCATTTATACCTTGTTGGCTCTCTAATTTGGGGAAGGGTAGGACAGCCCCCACAAAGCTTTGTCCCTGAAGACCTCCCTAACTAGACATGTGTCCTTACAGTGCATGTGACACGTCTGCATGATCTCACCCCGAGCTCATTAAAACGGGAAACGCAGCGACACCACACCTACGCTAATAGTAGTGGCTATGACATGTATTCACGGTGTCAGGATGCGGCAGACAAAGGAAACGCGTCTCTGAGTATCCTTGGATGTTTTTTCCAGCTTTCCTGAGCGCATGACCCTGCGGTTATAAGTTGTTTCTTCTGCTGAATCCTTTGTTAATGTTGAATGTCATTAGTGTTACGACTGATTCATTACAGTCTCTCTTCATCTTCCCTCACAGCCGGGGGGACCAGATCTTGGAGGTGGACTCGGTGAGCCTACGGCACGCGGTTCTGAGTGAAGCCTACGCCATCCTGAGCGAGTGCGGTCCCGGTCCGGTCAGCCTCATCATCAGCCGACACCCCAACCCAAAGGTGAATTTCTTGGCAACTAGCAATTTCTGCAACAGTGATCAAACCGGCGGCTGCTGGGTGACAAATACACATCCTTAATTGCTGTGCTATCTGCTGTTCCAACTTCAAATCTTAGTCTCTGTGATGTCCTATACCTCAGACTGAGCTGTCACGTGATGTATTCATCTATGTAAAGTCCAATGCACACAAGCTGAAGTTCTCATGCCTGTTAGTGCTGTGAGTTGTTGATGTGCTGATTACTGAATATGCCTATTTTATCTAGGAAATGATTATTGCACTTAATGTTGGAATGCAAGGTGATTTCAAATTTGAATTTCAAGAAATGGCTTATTTTTCTGGCTTGTGTTACAGCTTGTAGAAACAGAAAATTTAGGATGATAGGGCCGGGGTTGGAAATGGGGAGCGTGTAGCGATCTCTGAGCCTGGCAAACCTGAGACGCCCATGATAAAAGCACAAAAAAAACACAATGCAGACTTCCTCTCACTACATTCCAAATGAAATGCAATTCAGTTTAAAAAAACTGCTAATGTACGGATTATTCCGTAGCATGAATTATTTATACCCACATGTCTGTCAACAACATTCCTTCTACCTTATTTACATGAACGATTTTATGTCTACGCAAATTTTCTGTGGTTTTACTTTCCTGTGTTTTTTAGATGTAAAATGTAATGTATTGGTGGATTCTGGTGAAACCACACAGCCGCTTCCTTAACCAGTGAGGCGTGATTCTGATCTAAATCATAACAGAGTGGAGATGCCTGCCTAGTCTGTAAAGCCCTGCATGACAGGACACCTGTGTCCTTTCAAAGTTTACATTACTTGGAGGATGGCCCTTTTTCAGAGCTGAGCCCTGATTGGTCCACTCTGCACCTTTTTACTCTATCGGGCCGGTCAGTCGAGATAAGTCAGATAGAATGTTTTATTGCTGAAAACGACCAGACTCATTAAGACTCATTATTACTGTTAACGATCTGTAATGGGTTTATGACTGTTTAGGTCTGGGCTATGTTGCTACACTGGTTCAAATTTAAACGTTAAGAGAAAACGATACTGATGGCTGAATTTCTGTATTCAGATATGGAAAGTTCAGTTTCAGAAAGTTAAAATCCAGACTTTGTTTCAACCAGACCGTTTCGTGACTCTTCGTACTCAACTGGTTGGTTGAAACAAAATCTTGGTGTGGATCTGAACATTCTGAACCTGAATTTTCCACCTCTGCCTGTATGTTCCTAGGTTTTCCCAGTTCTGCATATGGTGCAATCTGATCCAACGTCATGTTCCAGAATACTTAAATAAAATTATCATCTAAATTTTAAAATGATAAATTGGGAATCTCAAAAGCAAGCCATTTGGAATCTGGGTCCATTACTTCATCCCTTTCTCCACTAGGTGTCCGAGCAGGAGATGGATGATGTGATCGCCCGCACCACGCACAGAGAAAGCTTGAGCAAAGACGGCCACTCGCTAGGTACGTGGCCAGTTGGATATCTGTTGCTATGACTGCTGTCGTTTATAGGGTCCTAATGCAGATTTCCTTCACCTTAAAACATGGATGTTATAAATCTTGGACGAGGCACACTTTATGAACTTTTAAGAGGATAATTATGTGTGTTGGGTAAGTACTGGGGTCCTTATCAGTTTTTGACATCCCTCTCTCATCCTGGCCGCCATTATGTTGGTGTGGCCTTGTGCTGTGAGTTTTTTCCCTTTTAGACATTATCTCTGTCCCTTTATCCCACCTGATCAGGCCTGTCCTGCAAAGGTTCTTCCCCCGCTGTGACTGCCAGAAAGAGTGATGGGTCCTCCCCTCTCAGCTGGACCATGAAGAGGTTCCTTGAGCCAGCAAGCAGGGTAAATGTGACGGTTTGACTTTGGGTTCCTGAAGTACATCCACACTCCTGGCTGGCTGGTGTTTATACAGGGATTACCCCCTGGATGGGTTGCCGGTCCATCACAGGGCACAGGGCTGGGGTACCGTACCCCCTGGATGGGATGCTGGTCCATCACAGGGCACGGAGCTGGAGTACCCCCTGGGCAGGATTACCGGAAATTTAGATTAACTGTGACCTTTCATTTTTCGGTCTGCCCTCATTGTCCAAATCAAATGTTACCTATGCATTAAATTTTCAGCTGTCACTGCTGTTCAGCTACGTACCCTTGCATTGTGTGTCTACACAGGAATCCTGGTCCTTGTCCTGAACCTTTCATTCTCTGTAGGGGTCCCTGAGCTCGGAGTCCGACGTTTTTCCTCAGTACTTTCCTCATGACGTCTCCAGCCAGTTCCCCCCAGCAGAAATCATGGTTTTGAACCCCAGCATCTGTAGCACTGCTGATCAGCCTACTGGTATGGGGTGTTTTTCAGCTTTGTGTAACTGCATTTTTACCGTAAACCTCCAGCAGGCCCGTCTTACCGTTTAATGACACGGTTCTATTGCCACCTTTCAGCTCTTCTTGGGGAGGGGAGCCGGCAGACCAGCGTGGGCAGCAGCACCGGTTCGGCCCATAGCCCTGTTCCGGTCCGCAACCCGCTCCGGCGGCAACTCCAAGTCGGCTGTTTCGAGGACAATGGCAGCAATGAGAGTGGTGACCAGCTGCCACAAACAGATAGTGGCTTTTACGGGAAAGCCCTATGCCCACAATCTGAGGACAAGGTCATTGTTGGGGGCGACGGCAGTGGGGTTGCCCCTTCCCCAGCAGAGGGCACCAAGGATGTGGACAGTTCGGTGAAGCAGGGGGCCAGTCCTGGGTTTGAATCTCTCATCATGAGTATAGAGTCACCCTTCCTTTCCACATTTGCCTCAGACCCCGAAGAAGCAGAAAAGAGCCATAATCTGCCAGGACCAAGTGATTCCCAGATTGAATCTGGACACACCCCTAAAATGGAGGACAGGGGCACCAAGGACACCTTGAGTGACATGTGTCCCTGCCCACTGCCGACCAACCAATCTGAGGGTGAGGACTTGTCCCCCTCGCTGCCAGGCCCATACTGCACCAAGGCAGAGGTGAGAGAGCTGACTGGAATATGCACCGTCGAAAGGATGGTCCTCCGGCGAATGGAAACCGATTCCTTTGGACTAGACTTGGAAGTCACGTCCTCCCCACTGAAAGTGCTTATCAAGGGTGTACAGCCAGGGGGCGTCGCAGAGAAGGTGAGTCGCTTAACTGCTTAACAAAACACAAGTCATTACAGAATTTTGTCACTTTGGTAGCATTTAGGGGAACTGCTTTTAACAGTTGTTCAAATTCAGCATCTGAAGTTCTTGTCTTTCTGTATCAAAATAGACAGAAAAATCAGTTACGGGCAGCATTTTTGATTGAAGGAGATTTGCGCAAACAGCGATTTACACAGGTTGCCACTTCGTTAGGTTTTACAGATGAAATGTAGCTTTGAGCTTTTAACAAGGTGAAGGATTTGCACGATGAAAATAAGAATTAGCTAAGCATATTGCTTATCAAAAAGCTTTCTGTGTAATTCAAACGCTAGAGCAGAGGATCTCTGTCGCCTGTGCATTTGTCAGACCAGTGAAATATCTTCCACGATGCCTTTTCCCCAGGAATCTGCGAGTAAAATCGCTGTTGGAGATGAGGTCGTGGCCATAGGAGACACCGAGGTCTCCGCCTCCTCTTACCAGGACCTCTACAGCCTTATGCAAAGCCTTCCCCTGACTCTAACCTTAGAGCTTAAGAGGCCAATTTCAGGTGAGCGTCTAATCCAACAGCTCTTTGTATCGGTTACTGTTCTGTAGCCTATAAAAATCCACTAGCTAAAAAACAGCTATGTGGACATGAGATAGATTAGTATATTGAGATAGTGTAGATTTTTGTACGATAATTTTGTCTTCTTTTAATAAGTTTGTCACTTTTGTAAAATGTTCCCCACAATCTTACTCCTACTGATTTCTTGATCTCGTTGTAGCAAAATAATGAGGAATTAGAGAGCAGTAGCAGAATGTGGTTGAATCTTGATTAGTTTAAACTGAAATTAAAAGAGCAGTCTTTCTTCCCTCATGCCGCCCAAAGGCGTGGGACTACGTCAGGTCTTTCCTTCCTGTCAGTATCTTTCCCCGCAAGGGAACTGCTCACAGCTGGCATTGTATAAATGGTGACTATCGACATGTTCATTCCTGTAAACTTGGTAGAGCACCTGAATGATAGCGTGCCCCCCCCCTGCCCGCTATCATTAGCCAATGTGCTATGGCATCATGTACAGATACCACCCCGCTGGATCGCTGTGAGTCACTTCTTGATCGCTGAGTGTTTGGCTGAAGCTGATGTCACCCATTGTAATACATATTGTAGATATGTGAGACGTATAAATTCACATACAGTGGATTTTGTTGCGGGTTTGAGTTTCCAGTTCTTACTGGAGAGCTCAGTTTGTTGGTGGATATTTCTACCCATAGTAGGCTTGTCACTGCAGTATCTTTGACCAATTAGGAACTAGCTGACTTCTCCCCTGGGGTGCACTGGGATTCTATCACCTCCTTGGCTTAGAGTAAGAAGTGCTCACAGCAATGGCAGCAACTAACAAGTCTGGAAAACATGCTTGTTTGTGTGTGTATGTGAACAGCTGTGCATAACTTGTGTGCGTATGTTTGTTTGTTTCGCTTAGTAATGAAGTTTAGGTTCATAAAACCATGTCTGGCTGCAGATCTGCTAACAAGACTGCCTGTGATTTGATAGTGATGCTTGTCAATCACAGACTGACAACCATCTCTCAATACACATAATGCCTGGAAATAGCCTTTGTGTTCAGTGTTTCACTGGTTTTAACCAGTAATTAGCAACTGAGTTGCTAAGGGGTCACCTCAAACTGCAAACAATGCTATGCTTTGGTAACAACAAAACATTACTTTCTTAGGGGGCATTTTTTGGCATTATTACATTCAAAATCAAACACTTAAAGGGCTTTGTTTGTTATTTGATGTTTCCCCTTCCCTAATGCACAGTATTGAACCTAGAACATCAGAATTATGATGAGTCAAATGCAGAAACTTGAGCATTATAGATCAAAACTGAGTGGACTACACAGGCTTTCAAAATGTGGAGCAAGGTTTTTGCTGTCTTTGCACGGCTGAATAACAGCTACATAATTCTGTTTTGTTTCTAGCTGTAGATCAACTGTCTAAGCAATCAGGCACAGACAGCAGTTCCAAAATGGAGAACACTATAACACAGCTGGAAAATCCTGAGGGTGAATTAAGGAGAGAGGACACCCCAGACCTAGGAAGCAATTCCATGGAGATTAATTCAACACAAACTGTCGAAACAAATCACAGGGATGAGATTCCTGCCACCAACATCGACACAGAGTTGAGGTCGCCGGAGGAGACCCATGAAAGTGCAGACGTAGTTGCTGCTGTGACTTCACATATTAATGGAACAACTACCTCAGCTGAGGATAGTAACACACTAATTAGCAGTGAATGTGGTACCACTCAACCTTTGACCAGGCCTAATGTTCTTGATTTCTCTCTTTTGGATCCAGGAAGTAAGGGCCTACTGTTGCCTGTCCGTAAAGAATTTCTGTGTAACTACTCTAGAAACTTAAGCACCCTCAATGATAAAGAAACTTCTGAGAGTAAGCACAGAAATAGTGATTCTTCAAAGAACATGTACAGTGTATTGGACAGCGATTCCGAAAGCGATTCTACCACTGAAAATTCTCAGCAGGGAGACAGCACAAAACATGCCAATCCTCAGCCGTGTGCTGGCAGCGAGGCGACAGACGAGGAAGGAGAGAAGGTGGAGATCTGCCATGTTGACTCCAACCCTTCTGACCAATTGAGCCAGACAGCGGATGGCAACCTCAACGATGGACCTTCACGCACTCTACCTGGGAATGTGAGCTCAAGCAACCAAAGTATGAAGATAGGGAACTCTTCTGATGTCTGTCAAGGGGAGCCTCTACTTCATTTACAGAAAAAAGATTCAAACTGCATTTCCTCCAGTCAATCAGACCAAGAACTGACCAGGAATCAGTCTAAGCCTCTGCATCATCAATGTCCTCCTGTGATATCCTACTCCAAGGAGCACGTGTTTAATGGAGTAAACCCATCGGTATCTCCCAAAAAACCACTGAACTCTCAAAATTCTCCATCCATTGGTATTTTTTTCTCCTCAGCACAAGAGACTTTCAATAGCAAAGAGAATATGTGTCAGTCATCCAGTCAAGTGATGGCACCACCAAGAATAGGAAGCTGTGAAAACAGCACTAAGATGTTGTGTCAGAAGGTGGTGACGTTCTACACAACATCAGTGACAGTTCAGCCAAATGAACCATTATCTTCAGATAAAGCTTCTCAGCTGGAACTGTCATCCACTCTAGCAGTTACAGAGTCAAATGGTCATGTGAATAGCGAAGACACATTCCTCCAAAATGTGTCAACTAAATCTACTTCAAAAGACAAGGTGGCAGAGAAACTGGAAATTAAAATTGACTCAAAATCATCTGCATCACAGGTACAAAGTAATTTGGGGAGAAGTAGCTCCATGATGTCATCTCATTCCACCAATGGTGTCAAGAAAGACAAACCAGAAATAGTAAGCAACTTGGTATCAAAATTGATTAGTCTCAGTAATAAAACTGGAAATAATGTGAAAGAAGAGAAAGAGAATAAAGGTGAATCTTCTGAGCCGAATAAGTCATCGGTACCTCCCCTTCAGTCTCCTGACCTCCAGTCTAAGACGGTTTCCGTCATAAACAGTCCACAGGAGAAAACTGCCCCTAAGTCACCAAAAATCTGTGACCATCAGCAGAACAAGACAGTGCCCAAGCCTAAGCAAACACAAAAAACTACAAGACTGCAGGCGGAAAATGTCCCTAAGGGACAATTTGGGGACAAAGGGAAAAAATCCACAGCTCACAACACAAAGGGAGACCTGGACTCCTTACCGAATGACCCCTCTTCTGAAACCATTTCAAAACCTGATGACAAGCCGAGATCAGTCACCACTCAAAGGAGCTTTATTGAAGTGCGACTCTCTTCCCCTCCCAGTTCTTCAGTGTCCACACCTGTTCTGAGGCAGAAGGGAATTCAGGAGAAGTCAGTCATTAAAACTGACTCAAACTGTACTTCTGGTCTGAGCAAGAGGAGTCTCTCAGGAAGTAAAGATACACAGGCTTCTCAGAACAGCCAGGCAGAATCTCCCACTGCTTTGGGTGGTATGCATCAGTTCAGTGCTGTTCCAGATAACACAGACCTTGATACAGAGGTTTTATTAGAAAATAACCATGTCTGCGTGAATAAAAGTCTGGTAGATGAAGTCTTTAAACCTAATAATTTAACAGAGAAAAGTGACAATCTTAATGCCAGCCAAACTAAACCATACTTTCCCAAGTTGGCCCGTCGAAGCTACTCCACAGATTGTAGCGTACCCCTAGACTCCAATTCTTTCTCTGTTCGGCAAAGAATTAAATCCTTCGAGAATCTGGCCAGCTTTGACAAGCCCGTTGTCAGGAGTATCGACACGCAGTACTACGCTCTTGCTTATACTCCGAAACCTCCTCTGAGCAGGAGGCTGTCTGGTTATGCCGGATGTGGAAGTTCATACTCCGTCGACAGTCAGACCTTTAGGAGGAGCGTTAGCTGGAGGATCTCCAGCCCACCCACCAATGCGCTTACAGAGAAGAAGCCCGTGGTCACTGCGTCTCAGCTGGAGCCGGCTCCCGTGGCACAGACACCCCCCGTAGTTCGCCGGAAGGTGGCCCGGGGCCCTTCCAGCTTGTCCCGCTCCAGACTCAGGGAAGTGAGGGCACTGAGCATGCCCGACCTGGACAAGCTTTGCACTGACGATTTTTCGAGTGAGGAGGTCGTGGCCACTTTCAAGACTGAGCCCACAAGGGGTGATACCAGCCTGTCAGAGTGTCTCAATGGCTCTATCTCTACCTCGTCCAAAACCTCGAGTTTCCCAAGGGCTGGCCCAAATGAGAAATCAGAACCAGGATTGATATCCAAAGAGTGCTCCTCTCAGGAAAACTGCAGTGACAAGCAGGCTTCTGGCAGCTGGTCAATCAGGTTTGTATGTTTTTTTTTT
Source organism: Paramormyrops kingsleyae (assembly GCF_048594095.1). Taxonomy (NCBI): domain Eukaryota; kingdom Metazoa; phylum Chordata; class Actinopteri; order Osteoglossiformes; family Mormyridae; genus Paramormyrops; species Paramormyrops kingsleyae. The sequence continues at coordinate 16,956,877 of NC_132798.1, forward strand.
GGTTGATTTTGCTTTGATTGTGCAAGAATCTAAAAAAATTTACTTGTAGTTCAGGAAAAATGGCACCCCAGCAAAAAATAAAAGTTACAGAGTGAAGAAAATGGTTAGAAGCCCCTGAGTTTCTCAAGTTGTTGTAAGCGATGCAAGTTGCGGTGAATGGAAATGCAAAATTTATCATGTAACGTCTTAACTTTCCACGCTACTGTCTGTCATGGATTTTAGCCAATTAATAACCTTCACAAGTTGCAAAAAAGCTTAATGTTATACAGACAAATGTGATGTGGTTATGTATGAACTAAAATGTTGGAGGCAGGAAGACAGATTTATGTCTCTGGAAAGAGGTACACATGGATCATTGCCTTTAGCCAGTAACAATATAAATTACTCCCACTCAAGGTCTCCCAAGTTGTAATATTAATTACCATGATTTATGAAATATAAGCAAGCTGTTTATTGCTATGACTAGTTGAAAAAATTTTAAGCACCCAAAGAATTTTAATCACATATATTTTTTTTATACTATTTAAGAGCTAAACTGTGTGTGACATTCTAGCATGGTAAACCTGAAACAACCCAAGCGGTAATAAAGACTGCTTAATTAGATCAGTTAGGTAAATAATGATTTAAATAAAATCTCAAAGCAATTAGGTATAATTAAGGAGTAGAAACAACCTGTAGAATAAATGAGTGATATGTGTGGTCTGCTGGGCCTCTGGGATTAATAGCAAGGCCATGCTGGGGCTTAGATTAAAGGACTTTATAAATGTAATCCAGTAGGAATGGATAAGATTTAACAAAGGAGAGATATATATATATATATATATATATATATATATATATATATATATATATATATATATATATATATAACAAAGAAATAAATAAAAGCAACAAAAAAAATGATATCAATCAGTTGTATTGTATCATTCAGAAGTATTTTCTGACACACACATTCTCTCAATGTTCCAGAGTGGAGCAATCATATGAGATGCATATTGTACAGGCCTGGAATTGACTGTGTTTGCTGTGCTTCTGTCCCACCAGTTTGAGAGCACTGAGCACCTCGGCACCGGCCCAGAGCAAGCTGCAGCACCTGCTGAGCTCCTGGGACCCCAAAGCAGATGTGCCGACCCTGGTCCGGGAGACCGAGGCCCTGGCAGAGGTAACGTGGCCGCGCGTTGCTGGAGGTCTCTGCAATGTCTCATAGCTCTGAAGATTCCTGGGGTCCCTAAGCAGCATCAGCCATCAATGGTCTGTCTGAGGGACCTGAACTAGATGTTCTTCTGTCATGCTGTGCATTTACCAGGCAGCTTGAGAAACTTCTCTCATCACACCCATCCAGGGATTTTAAACCTTCAGTTTCCCATCTCTAATAAACTTGAAATAAATAATAAAAAGTAAAAATTTCTGTATCTGACGGTAATTAATATGGTTTAACCAAGCAGGGAATACACTACTTGCTTCTAACAATGTAAATACTACAGCACAGTATTGTTTTTGTGATTTGGACAATGGCTGGTCCCTGATTATTAGTACATACCAAGTATAGCACCAAGCCTGGTACCCACGCCAAGAACAATAGCAAGAACTGAAACTGGGCAGGTTTTAGAGGAAACTTTGTCAGACTAATATGGTTTTATGAAAGGAAGTTCTCAAAAGGTCTTTCAAGTTTTTATTTAGTACCCTTCAAATCATATGTATAGCTCTCTAGCAAAATATAAAATTACATAATATAACCCTCATTGCTGCAGTTTAATTTGTTATTGAGCAGTTCAGTGCTGCACAAGGTGACAGATTTATTATTTATTTTCCAATGTCTCTTCTGTTCCCAACCACCCAGGATAAAGACGATATTTACTTTGTGGTCTTGACTAAAGAGGAAGGCTCTGGTCTGGGTTTCAGCATTGCTGGAGGAGTGGACTTAGAGCAGAAATTCATCACGGTGAGAAATGGGACTTGTGTATTTTTTGGCAGCCAGGTGTGGTGATTTTTGACCTTTTTCCACCTTTGTGGATAATAGAATATTCTAGAAGTGTGTTTTCAAAATCACCATGCCCGAACCTGTCTGTGTAACTTATGTTACACATATGGTTAATTAAAATTTATTTTCAGAAACTTTCTGTGTTTCATTTTTTAATGAAATCTGTGATTTCACCCTCCCCCCAACCTGGATTGTGGGAAAATAATGAAAGAATATTATGTCTAAATGTGACCTGCAGTGCTGTCAACCTGATTCTCAGCAATTGGGAGATTTCCCAATATGCATCTTGTGCAGATCAATCAATTTTATAATCAGTACAAGAAAATTATTAGTTATATAATCATAAGGTATGCATGCAGATATCTGTATTTTGCCTATAATCATCAATGTTTGTGGAAAATACATATATCCAAAAAGTAAAAACATAATTAAATAATCATTAAAAGGGTTTAACAAGATGCCAAGCAAAGACCATGTGGTTTTGTTTATGAGTCTGACCTGAAACAGTGTTTGAGAGAGCGGTCGCTTGTATCATGAAGGAGCGTCAGGCCAACGTGACTGTACAAATTCCCTCCTTCAGTTTCTCTGTCATGATGTTTCTCCATATAGTGGGATATATACAGCTCTGGAAAAAAAATTGAGACCACAGAAACATTTTTAGTTTCACTGTTTTCTCAGTTTATGGGAATGCATCTGTTTAAATGATACATTTTTTGCTAAATCCAGCCTGACTCTACCCTGGTTCTCATTGATGAAGGGCTTCTGCCTTCCTGTATGGGTCTTTAAGGGTTTCTTGGAGTCCTAGCTGTCCTGGCAGTGCACTTCACACCACTTAATATTTCCCATTCTTTTTGAAGGTCACTTGAGCTCATCCTTTGATTTATGAGTCACTGTTGGATAAGTTGACGGTCATCTTTAGCATTAGAAAGTTGCTTCTGCCCTCTACCTGGCTGGTTTTTACTTATTGTCTCCTGCTTCATCTTATTCTGGTGTACTGCTGTCTTAGAAACTTTGAGTCTGAAAGCAGCCTGCAGCACAATGTAGCCTTCTGCCAGCAGAACCAGGAATAAACCAGGATTATAAGATTCGGATTCTTAAAAATTACAGAGTGGTCTCTTAATTTTTTCCAGAGCTGTATATAGATATTTTTTCTTTGCATGCAACTCTGGATCTAAAGTCTATGCAGTGCCTGTCTTCATGTTGTTTCTCATTTTCAGAGCCAGACACATTTTAGTGTATTTGAGCCAGTTTCCCTACCCTCTGCATAGTGATGGCCAATTTAAGCTTCATGAACCACTTGCTGTATTTCCTGACCCCACTAGATGGTGCTCTCTATTCAAAAAAGGGCTCAAAGGATGCCCCAAAGCAAACCAAGAGCACCATCTAGTTGGGTCAAAAAATACAGCAAATGGCTCATGAAGCTTCATTTAGGCATCACTACCCCTGCACTCCCATCTACCTTGATGAAGGAAATCCTAAATTCAGCTGTGATTCATCCTCAGATCTGTGCATCAGGCTAATCTGTTTGCTCAGCTGCCTAAGACTGATTTGCTTTATCCAAAATGGCAAAATACATAAAATCATTTAGGCAAAAAGGAAATGGTGTTATTGCAATCAGAACATTTTCAATGTCAGCGTATATTAATTGACCACCATGTGACTATGTGGACAGGTCCATCGAGTCTTCCCCAAAGGGGCGGCTGCTTTGGAAGGTACCATTCAGCGCGGGGACCGCGTAGTGTCCATCAATGGCACTGCTCTGAGAGGGACCCTACACAGCGAGGCACTGTCCTGTCTCTACAAAGCCCGGCGGCCACAGCAGGCGCTGATCGTGATCCGGAATGTGAAGGATGTGGAGCCTTCATCCCCCCGGCAGGCCCAGTCTGGTAGAACTGGAATACGGACGTTATCTTCCAGTGATGTAGCACTAGAAGCAGGACCCGGTGAGTGAGCATGTAGATCAGTGGATGATGCTTTAAGTATAGTCACTGCTTTACCTAGTGCGCTTCCATGGATTCATTCGGCTTTGTTGAGTACCCATGTGTTCAGCATGTTTTCATGTGAACACTTGGTGCTTCTGTAGTGTTTTAAATGACTGTTTAGGTGCCATGAAGCCTCTGCTCTTGTTTTGCAGCTGTGCAGGTGGGTCCAGATGGGGCACTGAGCGTGGAGCTCCAGAAAACCTCAGCGGGCTTGGGCTTCACCTTGGAAGGGGGGAAAGCTTCTGCCCAAGGGGATAAGCCTCTTATTGTCAAGCGCTTGTTCAAGGGTAATCCTGAGGAAGCATGACACTGCCTGGGCTGGCGATTATGGGTTTAACGTCTCCGATCTGCAGGGCCGCAGGATTACATGCTGTCTCACCCTGACATGAGTCACTTATGCAGTGCAGGGTCATGGTGAGACTGCAGTCAATTCCTGGAAACGCAGAACAGGAGGCAGGGGATTCCGGTCCACCACAGGGCGCGTGCGCACACACACACACACACACGCACACACACGCACACACACACGCGCGCACACACACACGCGCGCACACACACACACGCAAACACACACACACGCATATGCACACACACATACACACACACACACATGTAGGGTAAACATATCCTTATGGGGACCGCTCATTCATTTCAATGGGAAAAATGCTAACGCTAACTATGACAACCTTAAGGTTGTCATGTTGTGATTAGAGTTTTCCCCACAGAAGTGAATGGAGAGTCCCCACTAAGATATATTTATAAACCTGTGTGTGTGTGTGTTTGCGCACGTGTATGTGTGCGCGCGCATTTTGTGTATGTGTGTGTGTGTGCGCGTGTGTGTGTGTGAGCGTGTGAGCGGGTTTACCTATCTTTATGGGGACATGATAAATATCCGTTTTTTTCCCTTATGGGGACCGGTTTCTTGGTCCCCATAAGGGAAAACTCTATTTTATAAAAATCGATGACTGCCATGAAAAAACTAAAAATGCAAAAACTCTTGTATTTTGTTAGGTTACTTATGGTTATGGTTAGGGCAGGGTAGGGGTTAACCCCTACCCATCCCTAACCTTAACCATAAGTAACCAAACAGAATATGAGAAATTTTTTGTTTTTTGATTGCAGTGAAATTTAAAATCTAGTTTTCCCTCATGCTGACTGAAAAAATGTCCCCACAAGGTCAAAATAACAGGTTTTTAATCACATTGTGAGGACAATTGGTCCCCACATTACAGTATATTATATACATAACCCATACATTCACACACACAAACACAACCATCAGTCATGCCATTGAAAACCTTTCCTAAATTGACCCCAGTATTCGCAGTGACCCTCCAATAAAGCCATGTGTCTCTTCACTTGACCATTACCCCACCTCATATGGCTAATCACCACCTCATTGACTTTTTAAAAACAATTAAATTAATCAATTAAGTGAACTGGTGGTGAAATGTAACAAACACGTGGAATGACTGAGGTGCCCAGGAGGAGGGTCTCTAACCGTTCAAAAGATACCAGTAACTTTCTGGAGAAAAGAAGAAATTCATGTCAGTTTTTATTGTTACTCTTAATTTGCATATGCTGTAATGATGAATTGTAATTATTGTTCAGAATAAACATTTCTTTCCTTCCCAGATAAATAGCTTTAAACATTTCCTTTGACTGTCAGTGACTTTCGCACAATGATTTTCATCAGTAGGTTTCACAGAATGACAAACTTTACATGGGGAGCCATTGCCGTATACAGCAAATTTGCATATGATCAGTTTAAATGTCATTGATTTAAGTGTCCTTTTTGTTTTTTTCCTGGGTCTTCTTCAGGTGGCTCTGCAGAGCAATCAAGGGCCATCGACGTCGGAGATGAAGTTCTGGCCATCAACGGGAAGCCCCTGCAGGGTCTGATGCACTATGATGCCTGGAACGTTATCAAAGCGGCGTCCGATGGGACCGTCCAGCTGCTGATTAGGAGACCGAGGACCACGGTGTGAGTCGAGCTTCCCGACACCGAGCCTGACTGAAGGCGCGCAGTGCAGCGGACGGGGACCCACCAGTGTTAAAATAAAAGGACTCAACTACAGATCATTTCATACGCATCTATTAGCAAACTGCTTTAAGCACCTTAATCTGACAAAAGTAAACAAAATGAAGATTTCTCGTGCAGAGAAAAAAAACACAAAATTTTTAGAAGCTAACGACTCCCATCATAGACGGTAGGGACGATGTTTTCAGTGGCTACACAGGGTACCTCTGTCTGACTGTGCTGCAGAAGAAGCGTACTGCTTGGTTAGTGTGACTAACACGTGATACCTGAACACACTGCTGCCTGTGAGATTTCCACAAGGGTGTTTTTTCTTTCTGGGAAACGATAAAAAATGCCTTTGGGCCTGCATTCCTGACCCTGTGGCCAATGGGGGACACCTGTAGCAGGCTGATTCTGGGTGGCTGGCTGTTTTGTAAGGGGCTGACCTTGGCAATTGGTCCCAGTTAGAAGTTGATCATGAGAAATAATTTTCAAAACTGAATTCCCTTGACTGGCCTCCCATACTTGAAATGCTCCTGTATTCATATTTAAGAATCACCTGAGGGGGGAAAGGAAACTCATTCCATTACTTGGGGATTGTTGTTAATATGTAAAAACTTAACTGTAAAATAATGACAGTATGCTTATTTAGATGACAGTATGCTTATTTGTTTGTGTTTGTGATTTACACTTTCGAAAAGTGTATCTATTGTCCCTGTTAATGTAAATAGGCATCGACCAGTGAGGTTCAGCTGAGGTCTGCCAGTAAAGAATAAGCTTTTACCACTCTTGTTTGAGCTCGGTCAAAAGAGCATAATTCTCTGAACTAATGGTTATGAGCCCTGTAAGATTCAGAATTCCACAGTACTGTAGACATCCAAATATGAGGTTCCAAGGCGCTATATTTCTGTCATTTATTTTTGCATTTTTTTTTTTGCGGACCTTTTTTTTTTTCAAAACACAACCTGTTTTTCTGCATTTGTAAATGATAATAATAATAAAATGTATGCTTTTCTTACGGTTTTTGAGCCAGGTTTTCTGGAAGACCTTGTAAGAAATTAATGATGTAAACTCACCATAAAATTACACTTTTTAGCCACAACAATTGCACCATTATCATGCAAAAAAAGTCATGCAGTACCTTAGTGAAGAGACCAGATCACAGATGTTCTCTGTAAATTGTATACAATCCCCAGATAAGAATGTAAATTATATTCATCCAGTTCTGTTGAATATTGTAAAATGTGTGTAAGGTGTACTATATTCTTTTTAACCATTTCGTTATTGTGGATTTTGGATTTACATCGCTTATTTGAGTATGTGGTGACATAAAATTTAATATTAAATTAAAATTTAATCTGTAAATTGGACCCATACTAATATAATATCAGATTAAACTTAAGCTCTGTGGCTCCAAGTCATATGTTTTATGGCATTTTAAAACATGACGTACCAATCGCTATTAAAAAATATATTTTTGACTTGCTGTGTAGAATATTATATTGCACAATAAAAAGACCTGAAATGTCTCAAATACATTTTAAGTTAAGAAAATCCACTCAATAAATTAGTTTATTATGGAATATTAAGCAGGTGATATCTGTGATGCTTTTGATTGACAAGATAGAGCTACTTTCAGCTCCCAGGTTCTTTTCACTCATGTCGGATTTCCTGAGATGCCGAATTCTAAAGATGCCTCCTATCGTGTACCTTCAATAAAATGGTAAAATCACGATTATGTTTGACATCTAACATATGTCACGTAAATGGGTATTTGTTTTGCTACGTTTAAGTGTGATAAATATTGTAGCATAAACTTTCACCTTTCACCTTCTGGATGCTGAGCTCCACAAGATGTTTACAGGTTATAAGGACACTACCTACTGGGCGGAGATCCCGCGATGGACCCAAGACATCATATCGGGGTTATAACTGCCGGCTGACTTGAGAACGCTTAGGGATCCCCAGAGAGAGGTAGCGTCTATAGCCACAGAAAGGCAGGTTTGACCTGCTTGACATGCTGGTCCTGTAATCCTCACCAGGAGAGGCAGTATGAACACAGCAAAAGGTGCCCATTATTCCTATTGTTAGTGAGCCCTCTACTGGATTTTTCAAATAATGCATGATTAAATTCACTCCACTTTGTCCCTTTTTTCTGAAAACTTTCATGTTCTAAATTCTACTAATAGTCAGTTGGACCAACTGTAATGTGGATATCATGGCAAGGACAGTACTGAAAAACAAAGTGTGCAGTTGAACATCTAAATCTCCCTTCATTTCCACCGAATCTTATTTTAAAAGGCGTAATTCCATTTGAAGATCCAAGAATCCTTTATTTGTGACATACATGGTTAAACAAGTACAACATGTACTGAAATGTACAATCCAGCTCTAGGCATATTTGTTGGGCTCAATGGATGTGGTTGAACTTTGTAGGTCATCTGAGGAGCCTGGGGTTTTGGTTACCACATTCTGGAGCAGCATCCATCACTTGGCTTGAAAATGCAACAGAACAGAATCATACCGGGCCTGCAGCAGCCTTGGGACTAAATATCACATTGCATTACTCAGGCCCTTTAATACCAACTTATTAATGAACTCACTGCCAGTGTGCTCAAGAGTAGTAAAAATGCTTCGGTTCTGTAAATTTATCGATATCATCCATCCATCTTCTACCCCTGGTCCAGGTCATGAGCAGTCTTGAGACTCTGAGTGCACAGGGCTCAAGGCTGTGGTACTGCTTAAACCCAACCCCAGGCCATCACGGCGCACAGACTGCACATAAACACACGCGCACACACACACACACACACTACGGAAAATTTACAGACGTTAATTAGCCTAAGTGCATGTCTTTAGGCTGCAGGAGGAACCCTATACAGAAAAACATGTAGGGTAGCAATCCTACATTTGTGAGGCAATAGAGCCAACCACTGAGCCACCATAACACCCACTGCTACCACCGTATCAGAAAATCTGTCCCATAAAGCAGTACAGCTGCTTTTGAAATTCTATCCTCTCATAAACATCAACACGTCCTTAAAGCAAAGTAAACTGTACAAGTCCTCATTTCTCAGCAAAGTAGATTAAGATACTCCTAGTGAAGCATTTGCAGTTTTACCGTCGTCCCTGTCTTCTCCCAAGACTGTCATTATTATACATCAACGATGGGAGTTTTATAACCATAATGTTAGCGCTGTCAGATGTTTTTTGAGGCCTAGTACATGTTTTAGCGTGCAGAGGAAATTGTTTGACAAGCTGTCTGACATTTCCCGGTTCCCAAACAGTTTCAAAAATTATTCCGAAAGAAACACATGACAACAGCTAGCTGGAAGGTGAAGAGCTGTATCATCCACTCGGAAAGTTAATTTGCTATTATATTTATTTATATTCTAAAAAAACAGCTTCACTGCATTTGAAAGCAGATAGATTTAAGATATTTTTTACATTTTTCCCCATTTTCAAATGAGCGGTTTAAAACTGGCAACAAACGATCAATATCAGTTTCAGGTACATTCTTCACCATTCTATTTACACACTGCTAAATGCAAAAATTCTAATATTAAATTAATTTAAATTAAACAAAAAATATCCATGTTTTACCAGTTACACACAGAAATATGTAATGCGTTATGTCGTTATAACAAATTATTTGCTTTTGAAACCAAACAGAGTACATATGCAAATTGTAACAGTGTTTTTCAGTTATTAACTCAGCAAGCATTAGGTATAACTTCCTGCTCTTTTCAATGGTAAATGGATAATCAAAATAAATTACATGAAACACTGGGCTAAAGTCTATGCAACCTGTCAATGAAGGCTTTCCAAACTACAATATGACTTAAGATGATTTAGCAAACACTATCAATGTTTCATGTCCTTGACAATGACATAGATAATGCTAATGTATCGTGAACAGGTGATATTTTGTATGGTTATTCTAGTGTCTTAGTCTGTTAAGAGGCACCTTACAGAGGACCTATTTAATATATTATCTAGTAACATCCAGTATGTGTTTATTCATTCAACCACAGAATGGTCCCATTGCTTACGCCTGACAACACTGTACAGGTGATCAAGAAAAAAAAAACCTGTTTCTTTGCACCACTTTGATGGAAAGTATGTAGCTATAACAGGCTATACAAAAATAAAAACTATTATTATTGGTATACAAAGACAAAACTGGAACTACATTAAAACTAAAATAAAACCCTGATTTCCTTGACATGTACGTTAAGATTAGTGTTAATGATTCAATAAAAATCAAGCAAAATAAAAGTGTAAAATATGTTCCTGTACTTATGACTGTCACTGCTCCAGCACTGGTACACAGCATAAATACATCTATCTCAAATAAAACTTTAATTAATCCCTTTGGCCTTCAGCTCTTCTTGCACACGGCTTAGGTAACCCGCATCAGGGTAACCAAAGCTACAGTTGGGGAAAGGGGGGGGGGGGCATTTCCTTTAACAGATGACCATTTCATCCTTTAATCAAATTCATGTACAGAGATATATATATCGAACTCATTAGAACTTGAATGTCTTAAAAATCGAACCAACCAGTTTGGAAAAAAAAAATTACCTAGAACTCGATCTGAATCTCAGAAGTCAAACCGTGAACGCCGACCTAAGATAACTTGTACACGCAGGGAAATGAGTCACGTGGCACGTCTTTCAGCGGAAACAAAGGGTAAGACTTCAGTCTCAGCCTCGCATTCACTGTGATAGCATCATGCATATTTACACTAGCTGAATACATATATTTGGACAGTAAAAATAGTCTCTCATTGTCTAAATGTAACAGTAATTATTATTATATAATAAAATACATTTAAAAATAAAGATTTCTTATTAATTATTTTAATATTAATATTAAACCATTAATACATTTAATTATAATAATATTGTCGTGCCCAGCGGGGACGGAACGGAGACAAAGGCGCAGACGTCAGGGTATCGGAGGATACGGGGTTTAATTACAGGTAAGGCAGGCAAAACGCAGACGGACAATACAATGACCGGACTGGGGAAACAAACTGAAACGCGGACTAAATACAGAGGGCTAATGAAAACAACCTGAAACAGCTGATCACACGGGGATTCCACACGGGGTTAACGAGGGGGTGTGGCACACGGAAGGAGCGGACGATCGGGGCATGACACATTGTTTTTTTTTTTTTAACTTTACACATTGTTTGGATACATTTATTTGCTTACTTTAAAAATTACTGTTTTGATAAATGTGCCTAGATGTATTTAGTACAGTATATGCTTTTCTTTTTTTGTTGGGTTCATTTTGTGTTTAAATGCTAAAAAAAAAAAAAAAAAAAAAAAACATATTTCGGTGTAATTTTTTGAGGCTGGGAAGCAATTAATTGGTTTTCCATTATTTCTTATGGGGAAAATTTGATCAGAACTCAAACATTGTAGGATACGATCCGGAGTTCTGAACGGATTAATTTCAAGTTCTGAGGTACCACTGTGTGTGTATAATATATATATATAAATATATATAAATGTAATCAAACTACATTAAGCTGCTACATTGTGTCAGGCTATTCATCGAGGATAATGTTACACTTACTTGGTGGGTCCACCTTCCCGGGATGTTTTGTGGTGAATGTCATTCCACGTGACCACGTTCCTCCTGCCTGTGGTGGATGACTGACCAACAGTGAAGATAAGCCGCTGCTCAAAAGCCCGCTTTAGAAGACCGAGAACCTTCCTGCCCTCAGGCGAGTCAGGAAGAAAGGCAATCCGGGACACTCCTTCGTAGCTGTGGCCTGGACTGGGGTGTTCCTCCTGAACAACACAGAAAACAGAGAGATACATCCTGCACACAAAGAATGTAAACCGCTGTCAGAAAATTGCCCTCATAACCTGAAATGTCAAACCTAAGTATCTCATTATAGTAAAGAATATACAGTTTATGTCCCTAACCACAAATCAAGATTGCGTACAATACAACAATGTTGGGAATTTAAAAAAAAAAATTAAAAAAAACAGAAAAACTTGTTTAACTGTCATAGGTAAACAAAATTTGGTAGGTGGCACAGAATGCCAAAGCACTGACAAAACGTAGAGGCGACTAAGGAATTCATGAAACAAAATAAAAGTGATTTGAATATTAGCTTTTGGCCCAAAAAGATCTTTAAAAAAAAAAAAAGAAAAAAAAAAGAAACCCATAAGTATTTACCCATAAAATTAATTTTTAAAGACTACCTGAAATGAACTTGCACGTACTCACCCCCTGAATACCACTGGGTACGTAATATCGAATTATAATGGTTCCATATTTTTCATTTCCTGGTAGCGGAGTTGACATTGTAGAGACATCCATAGAGGCATTTACTGGTTGATTGCCTTTCAATCTGCCGTAGACTATCCCACAAACTGGGCAGACAGGTTTCGAAACAAAAGCCATCTTCAAGCAGTCTTTACAAAATGAATGATGGCATGAAGGCAAGGTTTTCATGTTGGGCATCTTCAAGATATCCAGACAAATAGGACAGGTTTCCTGTTCCTCTCCCTGCTTCTTCGTAGCTGCTGATGGACCAGGCGAATCACCATATGATTCTTGCAATCTCTGTTCTCCTACAATTCCCTGAGAGGTTTCCTTCTTTAATCTCAAATCATCTTCGTGGTTTTTAAGTAGATTGCTGGTGAACTGAAGTCCTGAACCTTTCTTTTCAGTTAACTTATTTTGCTGTGATAGAGACAGATTCGAGTTGTGTGTACGTGCCGTATTTTTTTGGACCTTCGTATGGTCAACGTTGTCTTGCATTTGGATGCTATGGGAATTTGAGCTTTTAAGCAAAGAGATGTTGCAAATAGTTTCCTCAAGTTTTTCAAAGGAGCCGCCAGTTTCATAGCGTTTACTGTTGATCTTTTTCATTTTTTTATTTAGAAACTCAAATACTCTCTGTTTCTCTTCAAAGGCTGACACATCAATAAAAAGATGTGGATTGGAGAATATCTGTAAGGAAGAATATAACAACACAATAAATTGCATAATCCAAGAAAGTCGTCAAACAGTTTTTTCAACTCGTTGTGGAGAATTACGGTGTGCCTTCAGTGTCAACGCTCATCAAGGATTCAGTTACGCTTTAATACCGCAGGTAGTTGATTTGCTGAATACGCGTAAAAAGAAATTTAAAATACTGCCACTTCAGATGTTTTGTGAAACACTGCATGGGCATTTACGATTACGTACGCATTTTTCTGTAAATCTAAGCTTGTTTCTGTAACGAAATTGGCTGAGTGGTGTCTAATATATATCTTTTAAGCGTAAAGCTGACATGTGCTAAAAAGCATCGACCTCGCTTTGATCGATAGTTAAGCTACTAAAGACAGTAGATGAGGATATTACGGGGTCGTGCTATAACCAATTGATTGTTTGCAACGCTTAATAACTAAAAATGAAGTACAAGACAACGTATGTACCTAGTATAATGGTGTGGGTTTATCCGAGGTTTGTTTAACTAAGTATAGTAACAATGTACACAAATTCCATAAACATTAACTGAAATGCGGTGCCTTCTAGTACAAGCTATGCATAGATCTAACGTAAACCTACGATTACGTTTAACCTGGTGATGCTACATATAGTTTTATCGTTTTAAAAAAACTTAATTTCATGCCAAGACTGGGACATCGAAAACTCGTCGAATTCATAAAATACGCGGCAATATATTTTTCATGTTTTGGTGCCAATAAGCACCTTATGACCGCGGAATTAAAAGCATGCGTTCATAACATGAATATTTCAACAAATTGCGTACCTCTGTAAATGGCGGGCTTGCCATGTTACCGGCGAAAATAAGATAAAAGATACTCCAGCATGGACAGAAATGTTGAAACTGCTACTGCAACAACAAACTGCTCGCAACCCAGGCATAATTTTAATTGGACAAACCGGGTAAGCCCGCCTCCTTCGGGCACACTCATTGGTTTATAGCAAAATCCATCAAATTTCACAAAAAAACGAGCGAGAACGAGAAACTTTCGCTTTTGCTTCTCAAGTGAGTCAAGTGGGTCTTTTTGCGCATGCGCGACAGAACATTCTGCGTGCTCATTAGCCAGATGTATGAAGAAAATGTACCCATGTGTTCGTTCGTTGTTTGTTGTTTGTCAAGTACTAGCTATTTATAGGAATTGATGTAAAAGGTTGCTGCTTTAAAAAATTATCTCAGATAAGCAGTTAAAAAGTGTGGCATGTCCCTAGCGCCTGATCTCAAGTATACCATATAGTTTATCTCAAAAAACAGCAAAATGGAATACGCAAAAACTAAAGAATTCAAATGTACTTGTGCAAATGGAAGATAAAGAATAATTTCATTTCAAGTACTTATTTCTGCCAGTACCAAGGCAGAAAGTCACTATATGCTGGCTGAGGTGCCCTATTCTGAAGCTTTCCCACCTAAGGTCCAGAGTGGCCTCTTGATAGCTAGTGGTTCCACAGGACCTATTATTAGCACTATTGGTAGCACCAAGTAGAACTGGCACACCTCTGTCTTCCACCAGACAGCAACCTGCCAATGATCTGCAGGGGCACTGCAATTCATGGAGAATCCTATTAATACTACAATCTACATAATTCCCTTTTCAGCAAGTCAGATACACTGCTTCTTACATGAATCTATTTGAAGGAGTGCTACTGTTATGTATTCATATCTGAAGAGTATGGCTGCAGCTTATTCAGTTTGTTGCTTAGCAAGCTGAAGACTAGACCAGGTTGCTGAAGATGGAGATTGGAGGTTTGGGGAAATAAGTTGTTTCGTTTCTGGATATTGATATTTTTTTTGTTTCAGATAAGTGTGCAACTGTCCAACTGAACATATTATTGCAACAATGTAATGTTCTGTTACACAGAAGCGCTATTAGCCAATAAAAGCTTTATTGTGAGTAACTGCCAGAGAATTCTAGCAATGGCATGGACAGGGGAAGCCATGAGTACACACATTGGACACAATCTGGGGAATTACAAACACACCACTACAGGGAAACACTACATTCAGCACTACATGAAAAGTGACACCTTTACATTCACTGATATAATTTCTACCTGTGAGGGTACAGTTACTTGTCACTGGGGGCTGCCATTTGTACGTACCTTGAGGAACAAACCTGTACCAGAGCTGTACCATTTTGTCTGACAGTGTATTTACACAATTTACAGTATGACACTATGCATACTGGCCTGTGAGTACATTAACCACCACCAAAGACCCATGGTGCCACATTATAAATGAATTGCAATTCTGATTGACACTGTAAAACTATTATAGATTACAGAATCTATTAAACCTGCATTCCCCATTAGTGTTATGCTTTTTTCCCTATAAACCTACATCACACATTTTGTTTCAAGATAAAATTGCACAAAATAGGAAAGGCTGCATCTTTGTGCAAATGGGGCTGGGGGGGGGGGGCATTTTGGATGTAATTTTGGTGAGAAGCATGAGACGGAGGGATCCATACAGACCAGACTTTAATATTTATGCGGTCACACTCTGAGACCATGTAAACCTGAAGAATGATGAAGATGTCCTGGTAAAATGGCCTTCTGTGTCTCATAAGTGTTTTCCCTAAATGTATTATGTACCAGAACACCCTAGGCCAGCTTTGTAGTGAATCTGTATATTTTGGACACTCAGAAGGAAGTCAACAAGCATCTCAGTAATCAAGTTTAGCTTCCCTATAAAAACTGCTGTTACTGATGTGGTGATGCACCCAGGTGAGCAGCTGGACATCCTGAGAAAATGTCACCTTGGGCCCCTGCTCGGATTGCCCACCTTGGGCCCCTGCTTGGATTGCCCACCTTGGGCCCCTTCTCAGATTGCCCACCTTGTGCCCCTGCTCGGATTGCCCACCTTGGGCCCCTGCTTGGATTGCCCACCTTGGGCCCCTTCTCAGATTGCCCACCTTGGGCCCCTGCTCAGATTGCTGACCTTGGGCCCCTTCTCAGATTGTGCACCTTGTGCCCCTGCTCGGATTGCCCACCTTGGGCCCCTGCTTGGATTGCCCACCTTGGGCCCCTTCTCAGATTGCCCACCTTGGGCCCCTGCTCAGATTGCCGACCTTGGGTCCCTTCTCAGATTGCGCACCCTGTGCCCCTGCTCGGATTGCCCACCTTGTGCCCCTGCTCGGATTGCCCACCTTGGGCCCCTTCTCAGATTGCCCACCTTGGGCCCCTGCTCAGATTGCCGACCTTGGGTCCCTTCTCAGATTGCGCACCCTGTGCCCCTGCTCGGATTGCCCACCTTGTGCCCCTGCTCGGATTGCCCACCTTGGGCCCCTTCTCAGATTGCCCACCTTGGGCCCCTTCTCAGATTGCCCACCTTGGGCCCCTGCTTGGATTGCCATTTTCAATCGCTCAGTTGGTATTCCCAAGGCAGGGTTGGGGCCCCTACAAATTGCTGGATCCCCTGAATCTGTCATGGTCTCCATGCCCCTCCGCTGCCCCTGGATGCACCTGTGAAACAAATGATGTTGCATTGCGAAAAGTTTGGCAAGTTATATTAATAGCTGAGTCCTCCGTCTGGGCAATTTTTTTTTTACATTTGATGTTCTCATTCCAAATTGCCTCATAGTTGCTCATAGATCTCCGGTACAGTATTTGGTGTCCAGTATGTGGGGCTAGAGGTGACATCCCTGTTATTTTAAGATGATGTTGTTCTTTTGGCTTTATTTGACCAGAACCTCCAGCAAATGCTAAATTAGGCTCATAGTTGACCTGGCAATCTACATTCCTGTCCTCACCTATGGTCATGGGCTGTAAATACTGACTGATAGAACAAGGCTGTGAGTACAAATAGGTCAAATAAGGTTTATTTGGAGGGTTTCTGCTTCTCATTTAGATAGAAATACAAATGCTAATCTGGCACTGGAACATATCCCAGGCCGTGCTGGAGGGATTATATTTCCCAACTGATTTGGGAGTGTCTGGGGGTGCAGAATGAGCTAGAGTCTATAGCTTTGGAAAGATTGATGTGGTCTGACCTGCTTAGCATTGAGACATCTTCATTTTCATAGTCCAAGCAAAACACGGTGTTATTAAACAGCCGACTTTAGAATAAACATATTGAATCCCCCCCGCATAATAATTTTAAAAAATGAATGATATAATTTCTTCCAGCAGGGGCCACTATTGATCTGCGGCAAATGTTAAAAAGTGCAATTTTATTGCTTTTGCACTAGGTGGTGCTATAGGTTTCCAAAATAATATACTCTCAAATTCTATAATAGGAAAAAAATCTGTTGTAAGTATCAGACCTCTAGCTTACGCTCTAATACATCTACTGGTTGTGTACTTTGCTTTTAACAGTAACAGAAATCTAGCACGATGTGTGAGTTGATGTTTTTTAGTCTTGCTGAAAACACAACGATGTAATTGTTAGATTAAAGTTGTCTGCATCAATAAAACGTATTCCTTATATATAAGAAAACAGATCCCATTTGTCGTCTGTGATGAGCAAATACTTAATTACATTTCTTTTTATAGAATAACTTCATGGTTATCCTTGACAACTAGGCGCTAGGACCGAAAGCTGTATGTAAGTCACGCTTTTAACGACACTGTTTTCTATTATGTTGCTAATTATATGGTGCTCTGAGTAACTTAAAATTAATTATAAGGTGCTCGACCAAGAGCGAGGCAGTGCTATTGAAACGGCTCAGTATTCACAGAACAGGCCACCTGCAACAGGATGAACTGAAAGATATAAATTCGGTTTTTGTGAGAAGATTAAAAACCTTCATCCAGTTCTGGGGACATTTCCTGAAATCGAGAGAGCTGCTCCTTCGTAAGTACATAAAATGTGTTCTGGAAATATACAGATATTTTATTATAACAATAAATGTAAATAGAAGAATGTATTTATTTTAAACATTTCAACTTGGCACAACGAATTAACGAGAACAGTGAGAAACAATGCGTTCAAATCAGTTATATTTGGAATATTTACAATCCTGCCATTTCTATTTATTAAACGAACGTTCATCAGTTCAGTTTGACTAATGCAGTACCTAATGCTGCATTCAAGATTTCTTGTTTCTGGTAGTTATTAAGCATTAGTTATTTTAATTAAAAAATGTCTACATCTATGTTGCTTTTAGCATTCATTTTCTCTTCGCAGTATTTGAAACGGTAACTATGAAGCTTCTTTGCTAATTTGATTTAATAATACGTTTAATAATTAGTTCATAATTTCACCTTAAGACGAGACTGTCCGGTATTTCGCCTGCTTTTATATGACAGCAAAACTTACTTTTAAATAAATATCTAAACAAACTTTTAATGTAAAAAAACTTTTAATTATAAAACACAAACAGAACCATAATAATGTTTGTAAAGCAATTTCGACCAAAGTGACGTTTGGTTAGTTATTTGATTGAGGTAAACAGAAAGCGTCTCCCCTCCCTGCCGCTGATATGTTTCAATATAAAATAAGATAGTGTAAACAAAAGTATTTTGGCTGTAAAAACAGTAAATAGCATGAAAAATGAATTTACACGGATAAATGCAGTTCATTTATGATTTGTAATATTTTTGTGTTAGCCAATGAAATGATGAGAAGAATTTATATTTTTTGTTGGCTTAATTTGTTTTAATTTGTATTTAGCTTCCAAGAGCGACAAATATTGTTTTATTGTATTTTTGTTACGTGTGTGTTATTTAGTAGTGTGTTTAAATGTTTAGTGTGCCTATATGTTGTTTTAGTACTAAACACGTCTAAACGTCAAATATCCATATTTTCAAACTGCGTACTGCACTTGCGATTCACGTTTAATGTGGTAAAATTATTTAGAGATAATTATACCTGCAAAAAAGGATTCATCTGGAGCCGACAGGAGGGAAAACATCTTCGGATGAATAATTAAAAATGGGACATATATATATTCATTTTGTGAGAATAGAACGATAATGTGGTTAGAGAAATACTGAACTAATTATATCATTTAATGCATATGCCATGATTCCTATATGCGGCTTCGGCATCCCATGGCGTACTGTATGTTGTGACAAGTAAGACTCAACGTAACAGTTTGGTTATAAGTATTTGTTTGTTTATTTATTTATTGTTTGTTTGTTTGTCTGGCGACCAAGGGAAAGATGCATCCCTACTGTGTTGCACTGGCTACAAGAAATTACCTTTTGTATAACGGTATCCACAATTTCCCCTGAAAGGTGCGCTATTGTATTTTTTTTTTGCCTGTGTGCTACGATAGGCCAATGTATAACACACCACACTTTATTTTTTCCAAAACAATTGCGAAAGGCCCTCAGAAAGGATTTAACAATAGTGAAAGTATTACGAAAAATCGGATTGAGGAGATTTGGGCATCTGTTAAAAGCAGCCAATAGATTTTACATTAGTAATATTGAATTTAGGAGGACAGCGGCAGATCGAGTAAGGATTAAGCACAATTTATAATCTGATCAGAGGAAAATCCGATGCTCGAAAGCTGCCCGCAGTACTGTGACGATCGACGATTCTTCAACTGCGTCCGTAAATCTAAAAATTCAAGTTCCCGTTACAGTGTAAAATTAGAAAATGCAATGCATTATAGATGCACAGTATATTCTGTCATCGGTGTTTTTGGTGCCGGACCCAATTAACACGTTATCGTTTTCAGCAATCTGCAGCATTCAGACATGTTCATTAATCTTTAAACCGCGCAACATTTAATTCCTCTTTAAATTCCTCTTCTGAGCCGCCGGTTCCTCATAGAAAATCTTTTAAGCACAGCATGCATAGTATGCGATCCTAATTTCTGAACGTCACGATAAACCGTGACGATAGGTAAAAGGCAAGAAAATAAATAGGAAAGATTAACATTATGCCACATTTTCACAAGCATGCTCATTGTTTTCTATGGCTGTACTTACTAGTGTTAGTTTGCTGATGCTCCCAGTGGGTAGTACAATGAAACAGAGCGGGAAGCGTAATGCCTTTCAGGTATCAGGATGGTCTCCTTTTAATCAAAGAAATATCGAATAATCTTGTCTTAATGTACCTGTCGATTTGCTTACTACCATGGGGTCTCAAGAAGCATATAGTCGATTCGTTGGGGCAACCGGATTGGCTTTGATTTTGAGTGATTCCCTGACATTTTATATAAAACGTTCAATTATATGCCTATCTATATAGGATAAAAGATTATTCACGTTAAGTATGTCGGGCACATGACCCAAAACAAAGGTTTGAGTTTTCATATCAATCGATTATTCATATCAATCGATTAAACGCTCGCAGATTAATAACTCGGATAAATGAAGTCATTGGGAGAATAATCGTTTCGGAGTACGAACATGAGATCTGTATGTTGGTTTTCAGTGAGAACAATATGATCAATGCAAAGAAAGCGATGGATTTTGTGTTTTGGCAGAGTGTTTGCCTGCAGCCAGTAGCAAAGAGATAATTCTGGCCTATTTGGGAGGCGCAGTGTTACGCAGTGTTACACGAAGCGGCCACGCAGGGTCACCCCGCTCCGACACTCGCTTTGTTCTCATTAGAGTGTGACATTTAATGCACAGTATGCAACCATAATAATATGCTGGTAAAAGCCTGCACAGTAAAAAGATGTGAGTGTTAACAGTTTTAAGAAAATTAAAACGTCTTAAACGCCTTATTTAGAACGGCCAAAGACAGCATTTTGCTATGCTATTGCGCATAGGTTGATTAATTTTTGTTATTAGGAATAGTTACTAGAAAATCTGAGTTAGAAAGTATAGTAGTGTTTTTACTTAGTATGAATTTCATTAGCATTTTATGCTAAATGACGTACGTAAGCCTGCGTTGCAAATGTATGATTTACCTCTTACGCGTCTTTTAAAAATCTTAAAATTATTTTGCGCTTTTTTTTAACAACATCAGAGAACTTTAAGACTAGTAATCTGTGCGTGTCCATAACCATTTGAAACACAGTTAGAATGAAGGATGTCTAACTGTATTTGGTTGTCTAAACGTTATTTTCAAAAATTAGTTTTTAGTGATGATGAATTTTACTTATACACACGAATATTATACTAATGTTAAACCATAGGCCTACAACACTCAAAAACGGCCTACAACACTCAAAACAATGGTCCCTTTCCCGTGTTTGAGATATAATCATGAGATGCACGAATGCACAGTTAAACAGTCAAATTAAATGAATGTCAAAATGTCACATCTTCCCTAAGACACAACGAAATGCAGAATAATTATAGTAATTAGTCCAGCTGTAAAACTTTCCCTATTTCAGCAGTTGTGTCCTTTGTATTGTTTTTACAGCTAGCTGCCTTTTTAAAATATCTGGTATAATTCAGGGCTTTAAGTCGTACCCCTAAATGTTGAATTTTAAAATTCCGATTGTGTAGGTCTGTAGCATTTTCCATTTTTCATAGCACATAATATATTCAAAGTTTTTAAATCAACAAAAACAATGCATTCAGAAAAAAATGTCAGTTTAAATAAATGTGTGTTTTATAGAACAAAATCATCTTTTGTACATGTTCAATGAGAGTGGCCATATCTATTTTAGCTTCCTGCTTGGCCTTTCATAACTTACAAACAGGTTTATTTTGCTATGCTAATGCTAATATAAAAGATAGACTCTTTAAAAATGTAAATGTAGATATTAAGCTTCCTGGTCAGACTTTTATATGATTCGTTTTATAGAGTAGCGCTCAGCTTTTACACTATAAAGATTAACAGTGTTTATTTATTGTACCCACCAAATGATTTTTAAACATGTCATATTATATTAACAACCACGTATGTCTTCAAATGGTTCTATTAATTCTTGCTCTGACCGTCTCAGTCATGCGTGATGGTTACAGTAGACACTGTTAATGTGAGACGTACGCCTTAATGCAGTCAGGACAAGCCTCCACCTCAACCATTAATTGAGCGATGTTAGCAAACTTAGGAGGAGCTGTGCTGGCGTACTGAATGCTTTGAATAACAATAACATCTCGATTGACATTAGAGACATTATGTTCATGGGGAACGTGGTTTGAGAAATGTGCAGAAGGTACCTTTCAGCCACTGAGCAATAAGACTACAGTCTGAGAGCTTGTGTCTGTGTTGTTATTCTCAAGAGGGTGAAGATGCTGTCGGAGATAAACACCATTATCGTACTTCTAGCAACTATGTAGCCCATATATATATATATATATATATATATATATATATATATGTGTGTGTGTGTGTGTGTGTGTGTATGTTGTTTTACCATATATCATTTGTTATATAAAATCTATAAACAGGGAGCCTTCCAGTGCAGCGTTGTAAATAGCCAGATGCAGAAAAACCATAAAGTTCAAACTTGTTTCAGATGTTTCAAACTATTGCTATTAGGAAAAACAGATATTGATGATAAGTATGGTGATAAGTTCCCAGTTTTTTGTGCAAAACTGGAGTTGCTGGGATATGGGACATCAATGAGATTAATATGTAAGTGGAATAACGCATTAGATCATCTGTAGATTTTATATGTATCTCCGTCTACTAAGCATCCCATTCAGGGTGGGGGGGGCCATGGACCCTGTCCCAGGCAGTGCAGCCCTGGGGATGCCTGTCCATCACGGGGCACCCGCATGCATAATACAGACAATTTAGAAATGACACTTAGCCTAAATGCATGTCTTTGGACTGTAGGAGGAAACTGCATTACCAAGAGGTATGACTTTTATTCAAAACTTCATTGACTTTTTTGCTATAATACATACGTAATATCACTGTAAATATATTTCACTGCTGCATATCCTGGCTTGCATGTCTTTTGGCACAGCTCACATACATTCCATTGGCAGTTGCACATTTCTGCAGATGAAATACTGTTGTATTGTCATACCATAGTTCCAATAAGTGAAATTCAGAAAATTATCTCAATGGTCATTAAACTAGCTTCTAGCTTCAAGGTACCGCAAGTATATATAAAAAGCGGTGCATAAGTAGATTTTGTCATCTAGGAGATCTAAAATGCTCCTGCACAAGCTTTTTGACTTGGTCTTTCTCTAAGTGGTGGTAGGTGCATCCCCCTTCATCCTGCATCACCACCTTCCTTATGGATCTGTTGGGGGTGTTAAATAACAGCTGTCTGACTGGACTGTGCAACCCAGAGATGCAGCCATCTTCTGCTCTGCACATGGTGGAGGGGGAAGGGAGGAACTGTGGATGGCCAAATGTAACACAGACCTGGGAACCCCTGACCCTGGATTCAAATCTAAATTTGCTCTTGCTAAAAACAGCCAAAATGGGAATAAATAACACAATTCGGCATATAGCATAAAGCGTGTAGCTGCAGCCAGAGATGCCATGTGAGCCCAGGGTATTTCAAGCTCATTCTGGGGCGCTGTTTTTCCAATGCTAATGTAAACAACCATTCATGGAAATCCACTTCAGATCATTGGCCTACGCTGATGAAATGACACTGTGGTGGATCTGAAGTAAGCCGGAGAAAGAAACACAGGAGCATTTTTACCAACCAATGCAGATCCACTGTAATAAATGAAGGCCTGTCTGACAGCAGGTTAAGGGTGAGAGGAACCCAATGAGGCAGATAATTTCCATGGCAACCAAAATAAACTTCTTACGCTAAGCCAGGTTACACCTCTGTTCTCCCCTTGCTTCATCTGTGGTATGTAAAAGCAGAAATGATTCAGGCATAAGTCGCAGAAAGGAAGGCACTTTTCAGTTCCTGTATTTTTCAGTCTTTGGTGGATCATGGGAAATTTCTGCAGCTGAATAACTAGACATTTTCAAGAGAGAGTTACTGTTATTTTAACAACTTTTAAACATTAGGTGTGATGCTTTGCAAATGGTGCTCTTATGCAATGGAAGTATAAAGATTATTTGTCCTGGATAAGGGGTGGGATGATGAATGTGTGGATGGATTGATGGATGGATTAAATTCAATTGAAAGCCTTGGTCCCAGGCTGTTTAAATTGCATAAAATAAATAGCAAAAATATTTCTAATTGCTAGTAGGTATAATAGCAGAAAAACATTAGTTCAGTCAATGCAAGGTCATGGAGTATTTTGGCCCCTTAGTTGCCAGTGTTTATGTTCCCGTTTATAACTCTCGTTATAATAGCCTCGTTCACGTGACACGTGCAGAGCACTTTAGTATCTGCTTTGGCTGCGCGGCGCTCGTTGACATCACGTTCACATGGCTGTCAGTTCACTATGCTGCGGTGCTCACGTTACAGGCACTTGAAGTCGTTCAATCAGTTTCACGAAACGAATGGTTTCATGAACCACAAGCACTGCATTCTCAGAACGAATGAAATTTATTGTCATAAGAACCTATTCTTCCCCTATTATGTTAATATGTTAAGAAACTGGAATTTTGTTACTTTGCGGTTGTACCTTTGCCAGATAGCCCTGTTTTGTGCAATATTAGAATTATTAACTCATGCTCAGTCATATGCAAAGATACGGCAATAAAGTGTGATACGTTAATTGAACAAATCAGTATATTTAAAATATAGTAGAAAAGATAAGAGCCGTTTTCATAGATTTTCCCCCGTCCAAATTAAATAGGCGAAAAGGGACAAACAGGTCCCCCCCAATGAACTGGGCACAGGGAACTGTGAACCAAAACATGCATGTTGCACTTTCCATATGAGAATTAATATTTGCTTGGTTATGCAAGAAATAAATACCCTTTGAAAACAATGCAGAGGGTTTCATTTTGGTCTGCTTTAAAAATGTATTTTGAACTGCTGAAAAGAATCAATACATAGAGTAGTGGATTTCAGAGATAATGCGGGAAACAAAAATACAACAAAGCCCTATCAATCAATTACTGCACACTTCTGCCAAAGATATTAGTTTTCTTGTCAAATTGTGAAAATGTACTTTACCATATTTCTAAAGGACTTGGACATTGATATCTATTCTTCATCTCAAATGTAAAAATTTGAGATGAATGATAACAGAATTCTATTGAGAAGTAATGCATTGAGGTAGTAGGCTTATGCATTCTACTCATTATATTAGCTACCACTTGTGTCCCACAGTGTAAACTCCTATTGGACAAAACAATAAATTATTTAGAGTATGTCGTCCCCATGATATACGACAACTTTTCCGAAAGCCAACCTAAATCTGAAAAATAATATTTCTAAATTGCGTTAGGGAAATAAATGTTGTCTAGCTAAGCAATTTCGTTTTTTTACGGCGTTTTGCCTTAAGTGTAATGGAATCCATCAGTTATTGGGATAAGATATTATCAGTGAAATAAATGTAGTTTCGGGTATTTTTTCGGAAGCGTACCGCTCAGCTAGTCAGCAGTACATTGCCCGAGGGAGCCGACATTCACGTCGTCAATCGGCAGGCCAAACCGCCCATTCCGCCACGGGCCGGTCAGTCTCCAGCGCCGGAGCGACTGCGAGGGGGGGCGGACAGACCTGCCGGGCTCGGGCTTCCTGCAGTAGGCGGCGTTGGATTTTGCTTTCTTTCTGATGTTAGTTTTTTTCAACGCTTACTATACATTACGACAAAACGTAACTTTCAGATCACGCCATGTAGAAGTGAATCGTGCTACCTACGTCTATGCAAATGAAATCGTTTTGACGAGTCGTTATACGTACTAAAGTGAGCCGAGACCCACACTACGGTGTGTGGGGTTTACTGTTATTCAAAGCC